>NC_137981.1:56889810-57489810 GCF_963924665.1 Micromys minutus | reverse complement strand
CAGCCTGACTTTGCTTCCCATGTGTTGGGGTGCCTGCATGGTTGATGTAGACACAAGCATCCGCACTGCAGGCCCAGCAAACCAAGTGTCAGCTTTTTAAAATACCCCAAACCTGGCTCTTCGTTTCCTTCTTACCAACTCGGCAGCTTCTAATTCAATAACGATGCCCAAATATGTGCATTCTGTAGCTTCGTGGAGTTATAAACGGGGCTTTATTTTTAAAATGTTTGTCTAGTATGTGTATTGCTGTGACTTCTTAGAGCCAGGACAGAGTAGATGAGGGGGCTGGGGGGTTGGGAATGCCAAAGAGTGAGCAGTTCAGCAGAGAATGCCCAGAGAGGCTCTTAAGGAAGCAGTGGGAGCTTTGGGCCAGAGTGTCTGAGGTCCTAGTGACTCTCACTAGCCACGCAGTAGGCCGAGCTGGCTGCCGCCCAGCTGACCTCCCTTGTCCACACAGCACCTCCCACAACCTCTTCAGGGAATGGTCCTAAGTTCCGACTCTCAGCCAAGTTGAGCCTCATTCCCTACCAGTCTTATTTCCCCTCCCTTCATTCCCAACTTAGAAATGGCCATGAGCCCTAAGAGGCTCTCTCGCCTCGCCTCGGTGGCCCAGAAGTGAGTCTCTTCTCCAGTCCAAGCTGCAGAGCCAACGTGAAGGTTGGGGATGTAGCTCAGTCAGAAGACTGCCTGCTCACCCTCCCGTGCAGAAGGCCCTGCGTTTGGTCCCCTGCAGCAGTGTCCACATGGGGGGGTGCAGTGTCCACATGGGGGGGTGCAGTGTCCACATGGGGGGGGTGCAGAGGGAAGGGAGGGAGGCAGGAGGTCAGATTTCAGCTGCACACAGAGTTAGAGGCCAGCCCGGGATGCACATGACCCTGCTCCAGAAATAGTCAATGTGTAAATCTAGAAGTAGGGTGTGCTTCCAGAAGGTACTGCTCCCGAGATGACCTGTTTGAGCCGGGCTGTTATGGTGACTCATTGTGCCACACACGGGGATGAGTTAGAATCTAACTTTTCCACTTTGTCCAGTGATCAGAGGTCAGGGCACCGTTTGGCCCAGGCACTGGCCACCAGCAGAATGCCTCCTGCAGACAGTTTTGTCCTTGGAGCAATTCATTCCTGTCAGGACCTCAGCTCAGGCAAGCCCTACTGTTCTCTTTCCTCCAAAGACTTATGGGAGCCTTCCAGATAGTCCCCATGGTCCTGAAGTGTGATGCTGGCCGGTTGGCGTGATCATTTCTACCCAAGCTCTTGCTACTAACCATGTGTCCCACCCTCTGCTTCTGTAGGGAGCGTCTCTCTCTTACGCTCTCGTGTCACTGGTGACACACATGACATCCCTAGAGATCCTTTCTTAGCTGTGCTCCAGATTCACACTCAACTAGCCCCTGAAATGTGTGTGATGTTTGCCCTCTTCTGCATGTGTGAATGTTGGGTGGAGGCCAAAGAACAGCCTTCAGTGCTCAGCCCCATCTCTCCGCTGTGTCTGAGACACATCCATTACTGTGTAAGCAACCAGCTGGTTCTTCTAGAGACTCTCCGGTCTCTGTTTCCTACATTCGCCCACTGAGTCCAGCTTTGACACGGGTTCTCATGATCCAAACTCTAGACATCAGGCTGGAGCAAGCACTTACTGGCCGATCCCCCAGTCCGTATAAGATCTTTAATAGGAGTCACTGGGGGAAGTATTTTAATTGGAAGGAAAGTTAATGGAAAGAAATTACTTGAACTTTTTGTAGTGAAAGTATAGCCAGTATGTCTGCCTCGTTGACTCCTCCTCTTTGGAAAAGTTTCATACACACATTTGTAACTTGTATCAAAACAGCTGAGCACTCCTGTTGGTTTCTTCAGAGCATTAGTTCCCCAGGAAGTATCGCTCAGGATCTTTATTTTCACCTGTGTCTCAGTAAGTTTCTTGGAGAACCATGCCACACGTACTTTATTGTTTTGTGGCTTCTACTCGCGTGTGTGTCTAGCAAATGCTATTAGCATTTCTTCTAGACCCTGCACCTTAACAGCCTTGGAGGCCCCTGGGTGTTATTCCTCACCCTCTTTCTCAATCAGGAATGTAGAGCTGGCTTAAATTGTGTCACCGTGTGGGTAAAGGCTGGGGTTAATTTTGCTCTGAGGTTGTCTCAGTTATATCATGAATCTCAGCTGTCTTAGGGCACATTACAGCCAAGCTGAGGGCCACTGCTCCTGCCTACAACACAACTACCCCGGGAGAGCCTGGGGAACAACTCTCACCTTTGCTGTCAGTAAATTCCCAGGCGATAGTAAGCAGCTTGCTTTAGGAACTCTGCTCCCGATGCTGCTGACAGCTTTCTCCAAGGAGTTCCATGGGGCTGAGTTAGAGCACGTTGTTTCTACACTACTAGAGGTTTTGGAGCTATCTGAGGCACTTCTAGAAGCAAATAAAATTGTATAATCCTAATTTATATTTCTTTTGCCCTCATGGTTTACAGGATTTGATATAATAAGGAAATGTTATGACACTTCAATGTCACCAATGTTACAGGAAATCAGGCTCTCAAGAGACCAAGCCGCACTGGAGGAGCTGAAGAATGTGGTTCATTAGACTAGATGACTCAGCTGAGCTGATGCTCTGCAGAGACAAGCCCAGAATTACAGACTCGCCGTGGTCACTTTCACTGGTGCACACTGTTGGATTCACACTGTAGTCATAGCTACATAAATGTGGCGGTTTAAATGACCTTGGCCTACTTGGGCTCATATATTTGAATCCTTAGTCACCAGGGAGTGGGACTCTTTGATAGGATTAGAAGGATTCAGAGGCATGGCCTTATTGGAGGAGGTGTGTTAATGGGGGTGAGCTTTGAGGTTTCAAGAACCCATTTCTGTCTTCCCTCTTCCTCTCCTTTCTTCTCCCCTTCTCCCTCTCCTTCGCCCTCCCCTTCTGCCTCCCCCTCCCCCACCCCTCTCCCTCGCTCCCCCCCCCCCGTGTGTGTGTGTGTGTGTGTGTGTGTGTTTGACCCTCTCTCCTACCTGCAGATCTGGATGTAGAGCTGTCAGCTCCTTCTCCAGTACCATGTCTGCCTGCATGCTACCTTGCTTCCCACCATGATGATAATGGACTGAACCTCTGAAACTGTAAGCCAGTTCCAATTAAATACTTTCTTTTATAAGAGTTACTGTGGTCATGGTGTCTCTTTACAGCAATCGAACACTGACTAAGACAACTGTAGGTGAGTTGCCCCAAACTCTGCCTATCCTCCTGTACCCCCGGTTGGGTCCTGCATCCAGCATGCCATGGAATAAATCTATACACCAACTCCCTGGAGTCATTATAGCAGATACTCAGCCATGAGAATATCTTGGTGACCCTCTACATCCATATGTGTTTTATATAATACATGCAACATAATGTTTTATAAAACTACACACAACATTCAAACCTTGCCCACCTATGACATTCCGTTGTAAAAATAAAATAGAAAGGTCTTCAGGAATCCAGGGCTCAGTCTATCTCATTGAAATACGCAGACGATCTAGAACTATAATAATTTATAACTCTGTCCTATTGACTTGTGTAGAATGCATCCTTCTGAGAAAAGCAAATTAAGAGGGGTCCTGGGAACACCACACAGCCAAGCCCACCAGGAAGGGATTCCCTGTGAAGATGGACTTCTGTGCCAGGAGTGATTGTAGGGAGAGATGAGCCAACAACTTGGATGTAAAGACTGTAGTGGGCTTTGTCTCACCACCTCTGTTCCTGTGGTTATCCACTTGGGCCACAGAGAGTCACCGCTCTGTAAGGACGGAATCTGTGCTTCAGTGCTGGCCATACAATGCTCTGTGAGACTTAAAGCAGAGGCGAGGCCCCAGGCCCAACCATGCTGCAATTGTGTAAGGGGCACATTCACATGTGTGTGCTCACACGTGTGTGCTCACACTACCTTTATTCTCTCCCCCCCACACCCACTTTTGGTAGGTATCACAGGAGCCACACTTCCAACAACACAACTTTCTACGTGGTATGTGGGTGTGCACACATCCATGGCACTTTTGTGTGTGCATGCACCCACTTGGGCACATGTGAAGGTCAGAGGTTGGGATATGTTCCTCCAACCCTTCTCCACTTATTTTTTGAGACAGGGGATCTTCCTGAATCTAGAACTTGCTCTTTGGACTCACCTGGCTTACAGGTGAACCCTTGGAATCTACTCATCTACTCTGGGGCTACACCGCATACTACCTACCACACTTGGCTTTTCTCCGTCTGAACTCCGGCTCTGATGCTTGCACTGGAAGCCCTTTCTCACGAAGCCAGACCCCTAGCCTCTTATCTTTGCTTCCTGAAAGTTGCTGTTTCCTGGTTTCTGAGCTCATAGCCACTAGGACAAGCAGACACACCGACTCAAGAGCTCAAGAAGACTAGGGTAGCCAGCACAAGCAGGTGGCCTTGAGCTGTCCCGGCTGGGTGGGACTGCACAGCACACCTATTCTTAACAATGGCTTACATCCCACACCGTTGGTGCTCCCTTGGCAATACCCCCTTGGCTTTGATGGAGTATGGAGTTCATTTCTTTAACAGGGGAGCACCCATCTGTTCTCCATCTCCCCAGATTCCCCTGAGTGTGAGATAGATGGTCAGGGACTAAAAGGCAGAGCTGTGATCTCTGTTATGTGGCGCCAAGCATGGGGGCTCAGGGAACTTGCAGTGTGTTTGGCAGCAGCCAAGGACAGCTGAGGGAAATAATGCTATTTGTGCCTGCTCTGGGCCAGGCAACATGGAGGGAAATGTAGCCTCCAAACACAACAGAAAAAGAATAAAGGCCAGACAACAGAAAGGTGTCAGCCACAGGTCAGATTCTCTGTGGGGAGGGTGGACATAGCTGGAGCAAATGGGACTCACTGGGTGACGCCTGAGTCAGGGCCACATTAATCTATGCTACAAGCTACTTACTGTCCCCTCAGCATAGAAAGCAATGGTTCTCCCCCCCCCCTTCCCTCCCTCCTTCCCTTCCTCTCTCTCTCTCTGTAGGTACTCTACCCTTTTCTCTGCCCGGCGCTATAGCCTGAGCACACTGTTAAATTCTAGTTAGATCAGAACAGTAGTTGGCTAACTTGCCAACAGGGCCACGGCCCAGTAGGCTGGCAATTCTCTGGAGGCCTTGAGCTTGGGCAGGTCTAGGCGAGGCGTGTTGGAAGCCAGGAGGTTTCTTTTACCCAAGTGCAAAGAAAGACATGTCCTCAATGAAGCCACACGTTGCTTTCCACTGTTAACAGTGGGCAGGGGTAACTAATGTCCTACTGGAACCTGGTCCCTTTGCTGCCCATCCCCTAGTGGGTGCTCTCCATGAAAGCACCGTTATTGCAAAGTCCCCAGAGAGCGCCTGTGGTGCCCTCTTCTCTCTACTAACAGCTTTAAGACTAAGAAAGCCTGAAGATGAAAGAACCTCCCAGCAATGGGAAGAAAATTTCACTATTTCTAAACATAAGGTTTCTGTACCAGTTTCACCAGCGAGCCATCAGTGAACAACCACAAGCCAACATCCTTCCAAAATGTGAACGGGAACCAACAAGCCCTTTGTTTCCTTGCTTTGCTCTTTTGGAGAGTGGGGGGAGGGCAGAGTTATTTGGTTGGTTGGTTGGTGGGTGTGGGTTTGGTTTGGTTTGTTTTTGTTTTGCTTTGTTTTGTTTCTTTGGCAAAGTCTTACCAAATATCCAAGTAGCCCAAGCCAGCCTTGTGCTCATGGCCAACCTTACCTCAGCCTTCGAAGTGCTGAGATTTCAGGTCTCTACCACCATGCCTGATGAGGAGCTTTATTTTGAGGAGAGGATCCTGTGGGCCAACTCCTCCATGAAAAGAAAAATGATGTATAAAAAAAAAAAAAAAAAAACTGAACCAAAACCAAAACAAACTTCAAAACTTGCACCAGTGACAAATGAGACGCTGCTCTGAATAATTTAAACTTCCTGTAATGCTGAGGCATCTTTGTGACCACACACTAAAAATGATCATCTGGCTTACTGTTAGAAAATGCTTTCTCTTGCCTCCAAAAAAAAAAAAAAAAAAAAAAAAAAAAGAAGAAGAAGAAGAAGAAGAAAGAAAGAAAGAAAGGTCTTCACTTTTTTCTTCTTTGAAATGACTCAGAATAATAGGACCCTTTTAAATTTTTTTATTTTATTTTTAGCAAGACTAAAATACAAAATCACACTGGCCAAGAGGAGCAGTGGTTATACAAAGTAACATCGGATCAGAGAGGAAGGAGGGTGTCCTGCTGCAGAGGTCAGACCAGTCCACAGGAGCATCTTTCAAACACAGGTAAGGTAAGGAGCGGGGTCTACATCCCACATTGACAGCCATGGGAGCAGCATATGGACCAGGGCAGCAGGAACTCTCATACACTCTCACACTCTCACACACTCTCACACTCTCACACACTCTCACACTCTCCCACACTCTCACACACTCTCACACACTCTCACACTCTCACACACACTCTCACACTCTCATACTCTCCCACACTCTCACACACTCTCACACTCTCACACACACTCTCCCACTCTCACACTCTTCCACACTCTCCTACACTCTCACACTCTCACACTCTCCCACACTCTCACACACTCTCACACTCTCCCACACTCTCATATACTCTCACACTCTCCCACACTCTCACACTCTCCCACACTCTCCTACACTCTCACACTCTCACACTCTCCCACACTCTCCTACACTCTCCCACACACTCCCACACTCTCCCATACTCTCACACTCTCACACACTCTCTCACACTCTCACACACTCTCCCACACACTCCCACACTCTTCCACACTCTCACACTCTCACACACTCTCCCACACACTCCCACACTCTCCCACACCGATTTGCTTATAGAGAGGCGACAAGGCTATAAAACCTGCTGACAAGACAGGATCTTTCTTGTCAGACCAGAGGAAACTGGAACCAAGAACTCCTGAGAAAGGACAGCTCATGCCTGTGAGACAGTTACTGTCCCAAGGACTTTCGAAGGCAGAAGTTCCATCCTGGTCTTCCCCACACCTCGCAGCATCGTGGCCCTCTGTTACCAGCTGTATCTTTAATGTTCTTAGAGATGGAAGTGACTAAGATAAGGTGTTCTGTGAAAGCCAGCATCCAGAAGTGAGGCATCCAGCAAGAATCTGGAGCCAACCCTGCCCTTGGTCCCCAAGATCACAGATGCTGAATCCAGCAGCTTACAAGACTCATACGCCTTATTCTAACTAAAACCTTCCTCTTGGCACAGGCTCCTTGAAACACAGAATTTACCATGACATGTATAATCTCACGGCAGTGCTACAACCAAATACATTAATTAATCTTTGGGAAAGCCTCTCTGATTTAATGTTAGGATTTTTTCTTCCTTCCTTCCTCCCTCCCTCCCTCCCTCGCTCCCTTTCTCTCTCTCTCTCTCTCTCTCTCTCTCTCTCTCTCTCTCTCTCTCTCTCTCCCTCCCTCCCTCCCTCCCCCCTTTCTTTCTTTTTTTCCTCTAAAGGCAGATTGAGTTTATCTTAAGCTAAACACCCATAGTCACCTCCCTGCACAGCATCATGGATTTCTTTGTGAACCACGGTTTTGGATGTGGATTTTAACTGTATTTTCCCAAGGCCAGTGAGAAGATGCTATCAGGATAACTGAAATACAGAAAGTTGATACTAAAGATTCATGAGAAAATAAGAACAAATCTCCAGGAAAAAGTTTAAAACAAGAATGAGTAAAAAAATATCTTTGCAATTTCAGGTAGTATAATTCACTGTTTTGGCTACGAAGTTTAAGAGTGTGGTGTTGATGTGACCACTGACAAAGGGAAAATCAATCACATTCCAGAAAAGGTCCCATGTCTATACAAAATGGACTCCATATGTTTGTGTGTCTGGTTGGTTTCGTTGGTTGGTTTTGGTGAGTTTTTTTGTTTGTCTGTTTATTGTTTTTTAGAGGTTGAAGATATTTTTCTTCCTGTTTTCTAATGTTTTATTTTGATTTTCAGTGTGTGTGTGTGTGTGTGTGTGAGAGAGAGAGAGAGAGAGAGAGAGAGAGAGAGAGAGAAAGAGAGAGAGAGAGAGAGAGAGAGAGAGAGAGAGAGAGAGAGAGAGGGAGAGAGAGGGAGGGAGAGGAAGAGCATGTGGACACCAGAGGACTTCTGGGAACGGATTCTCCCTCCCTTCCACTACATTGGTCCTAGAAATCAAACTCAGGTCCTCAGGCTTCACACAGTGCCTTCACCCGACATCTACATTGCCAGCCCTAACAATCTGCCTTCTAAAATAAACAAATAGCAGACAGGGAGGTGGATGGTTGGCACAGAAGAAGAGATAATTCCACATCATAAATGTATTTTCCTTGCACAGTGATTCTAGCTCTGAGAATCTATCGGCCATCATATAAACTGCGTGAAGTCCTGCAAGACTGATGTCTGCAGAGTTCATCATCAAGGAGCTAAATCCTGATGTGTCGGAACAATGTCTTCAAGTTACCTAAATTATGCCACACGCGACCTTAAGTTTGGTGGCAAGAACCACAGAGCATAATTCCCTCATTGCTCCGCAGGCTGACTGGGCTCAGCTGGGAGTCCTCCCTTAGAAACTTATGTGTAGTTGTAAGTATGCTGGCTAGAATCCTCTGGAGGCTCTTCCTTTGTTTCTGGGTATTTCACGTTGGCCCCATTACAGAAGTAGCTGGAAACTGGCTAAGGGTCTCTTACCATGTGGTCTCTAAACTGTTTGGCTTGTACTTCTGGATCATCAGGCTTTGTGTGTTGGGTGTGTGTGGGGGGGGTGTTACACATGTGGATATGTGGTATATGCACATGTGTGTGGGGTCAGAGGCCAGAGGAGGGTGTTGGGTGTTCTACTGAGTAATTCTCTACCTTGTGCATTTGAAGCAGCGTGTCTCACTGAACCTGGAGCTAGGCTTGGAGGTAAATCAGAAGAAAGTGGGCGATACATAAAATAACCCAACCAGCATGCCACAATAATTTCCCTAAGGATACAATAGTGGCACACATACCTTGGTTGTAACCAACAACTCTCTTAGTTGGATTTAAGACCTAATCAACAAGAGGGAAACCGTGCCTGGTACTGGACATCTAGCTAACTACTCAGTGCTAGTGAAGTCTTGGTTACTGGAGGAGAATCCACAACCACCAATTTACCAAACCAGCATGATCGATAATGACAATCTATGAACACATCCATACCCACAGGTAAGTGTTTGCGACACTCTCCTCAGTGACTTTCTCTTTGCAACAGATGGAGCCCACCACAAAACCCCACAAATCAGAGTTTTGGAGAGAAGTCCCAAAGGAAACCTTTACAAAACACTCCCACCTATAGCTCAAGGAACCTTGCAGAAGATGGGGTGGAAAGACTGTAAGATCCAGAGGATCAGGGAGTTTCCTATGAGACAGTGTCTCCTAGTAACCTCAGAAGCGACACCCATAAAGCCTTACCATCATGACTGCCCAAATAGGAGCCCAACTAGTTATAGTATATAGGGGTGTCATTCCCCAAGGCCTAGCAGGACACATTTAAAAATATGTGATGCTGGCATCTTACAGTAATGCCCAGAGATGACTATGTTCGGTAGAGACGGGAAAGGTCCATGTGTGTCCCTCTGTCGGTGTCCAGATTCCTGTCAGTAATGATGCTGACAATGGGGAGGCTCCCAGTGCCCCCACCCCCGAAGGATAGCCCTGGACTCTCTTTTCTTACTGCTTGCAGATGTTTTGTCCCCAGTGTGTCCATTTTTGTTAGATTTATACAATGTCTCTACAGTGGGGCTTTACAGTGTTTCTAAGTATAATTTGTAACTTTGCAAAGGGAGAAAGAGTCCTGCATAAACCTGCTTAATTTGTTTATCATATGCTGACCTTAAAAATTACTTGTGGGTAGAGTTTGGGGGGCAATGATTAAGATTTTTCATACATTTTATATATGTATGAAACCCTCAAAGGATAAATAAAAATATTGTATTTTTAACAACCTACTTTTCCCAAGAGATACAGTGTCCCCTATATTTTTCTGTTCTAAACTGTCTCAACTTTGCATAATCTAAAACCACAGCTCAGGGACCTGGGGAGACCCCAGGCTCTGCTGAAGTCAAAAGGTCCAAACCCTATGAGTATTTTATCCACAGCCAACAGGAGCCATTACTAGGGGCGGGGGGGGGGGGGCTAGCCTGTGGTAAGCTATAAACCTACGCTGGAACATTTATAACATAACTTTACTTCATGTTTCAGTCTCTTTTAATAGCTGGTCAACTCCAGTGAAAAATCAAACTGTAACTTTTCTTTAGGTCTCTTCTGTTTGGTTCATGACAGCACATTTCTAACCCAAGCTTCGGTGTCAGGAGTACAGTCTTTGCTCCCAACACAGAGAAGGCTCTAGCCAATGGCTGAGAGCTAAGATCAGGGTTCGGTAGGGTGGGTCTGAGGACCAAGTCTTAGGTCTGTGCCTCAGTTTCCTGTCTGTGCAGTATGGCTAATAAAAAATGTTATTATAGATAATTAACATAATGCTAATAATGCTAACGTTATGTTCACAGGACTTCAGGTGGACGCCACTCTGTGAACCCAAGTCCCTGGGTAGATGCTGATGGCTTAGACATGCTACTAAGATCTCTAGAGAGTGCCATTGTTAGACCCCACGGATGCAGACACAGAGTGTCTGTCATTTCCTCCCTCCTCCCATCAAGTTGAACCTCCCTGGGGGGAAATAAAATAATTCTTAATCCTCTGAAAACTTTGGGCTGCATCACGCAGGAACTCGGAGCAGCTTCTCCTCCGTTTCAGTACACGTGGAGATGGATCCTCTCAAGCCACCTCGAAAGAATGATTCAGGGGGGTGGGTTGACTTATCATCACAGTTAGAAGTTAAACAGCCACAGAGTCTATGAATGCTCACGACACAGTTAATTATTCTCGAGTTTTTCTGTGCTCTCAAAACATGTTCTATTTATTTAATGGTCCCTCGGGGAGCACCAGGTGCCTTTGTCCCACAGACAGGGCCAGTTGTGTAAAACCCCTGCATCTGCCAGCTTTCTCTCTGTGGCACATAATTGCCTGATTTCCATTTGAAAATGCAGCCCTGACATTAAAGCCACATAGACCCGCCATTGACAACAATGGCTTCCTGACACCTATGAGAGGAATGGGAGTGCAGTGAATAAACATGTCCCCCAAATGAGTGCTCGACCTCATAGGGGCCGGGCTATCACAGCTGCAGATGAAGTGCTCAGGGAGACCTACGCAAAAGGAATAAAGAAAAAGAAAGCTACAGATTAGCATGAGGCTGTCTCAGCCAGACGCTCTGCTTGCTTTCTTCAGGCTTCGGGCTAGCACAGGAGACGCACTCTGTAGGGACTGCAGCGATCTCACCCCTTGGCTGGGCAACCCTCTCTTTCTCACACATGAGCTGAAGGAAACTTGGAAGGGAAAGAAAGGGACTTAGGAAGGAATGGGGGAAGCTGGGCATCTGTGAAGAATGAAAAAAGTCTTAGCCTAGGAGAGGGATAAGACACCAAGATGGAAGGAAGTGTCAGGAAGCATCAGTTGGTCACGAAGAAAGCCACTGGAAGAGAAAGCTGCGGATCCCTCTCCTCGGTGCCCAGAAACGTTGCATTAGTCTCCAGGATTGCCACGGTGTGTGGGACAGTGGGGTCAGATGCAGGCTGGCTTCTGTAAACCTGGGCTTCAGCTCTGCACTCACAAAGCGAGGCAGTGGAAAGTTTCCGGCTTCTTACTTAGAAACCGTCACCTCCCTCTGTGGCTAGAGGCCAACGAGTCTGCCAGTCATTGGTCTGAGGATCAGCCATCTGCCACCATCTGGACAGGCAGTGCCTGGTAGAGGTGCCCTGACATGGAAGAAGCTAGGAGGTTATGGGGTAAAATGAACCTGCCAAGCTGTAGTGGTAGAGAGCAGCTCCCTGGGATGCTCTGCTCTGGGAAGGGCTCTAGAGTCATGCTATGCACCAAGCAAGCGTCCACCATTCGTGAGCAAGTCTTTTATTTGAGTGGCAGCCCAGGTCTGCTGCTGGCCATGAGGCACACCACCAGATGGTGTGTGCTGGGGCACAGACGTTCTATGAGCTAATCTGTTCAGTAGGAGTTAATACACCTCACCTGGGTCCAAGGGCCCCAATTCACAGAGGATTCCAGACCACATGAAGGTGTGTTTTGAGGTATTAGAGGCCCTGTGAGGGAGCAGTTTATTGGACTTGCCCAAGCTTCCCAAGTGTGGTGTTTTGAATGAGAAAGACCAACCTTCCCCACTGTGATGGACTCAGGTCTCTCTAGAACTGTAAGCACAAATAAACCCTTCCTCCTGTAAGTTGCCTTGGTTGTAGTGTTTTGACGTAGCAATAGAGAAATAACAGACACATGCAAACATCATAACAAATGCGGAACAAAAATTGTCCCTGTTTTTTAGGCCCGGACTATGGCACCTGCCACACAGCTCTGGTAGTTTTAAGTATAGTGTTCAGTGACGTGGCATATTGTGTTGCGACCCCAACAAAGCAATCCAAGACCACGGGCTCTAGCTTTTCTCCTTCCAAACTGAACTGGAAAGGCTTCCCACCAAATGTTTGCTCTTGGCCTCTCAGGTGATGCCACCATCTCCAGTGGTTGTTCTAGCTGGGGCTTTCCCTCACAGCCAGAGATTCTCCGAGGAAAGTATGCGGAAGCAGGAATGAGCCGTAAACCCTGTTGCCTTTCCTTCCCCTCACTTAGGGTAAGTTTTGAAATGCCCCATGAGGCAGGTTATCTGATTACCTCTAACACTTGTACACTCAACGACGCTTCCAACACAGAGTTGGGATTCCAGCATGACTCTGTGTGTCTCCCTCCACTCCTCCACACAGCCCTGCCTCTTCCTGTACCTAAGAGTCGGGCTGTCTGCTGCAGTCTGGGCTCAGACTGTTAACTCCCCCGTGCTCCCAATTCCTGGTCCATCAAAGGGAAGCTAGTGAGATGTCAAACAGGGTTGTCTCTAGTAACCGGGGTACAAGCAACATCTGCATGCAGGGCCTGTGCCTGGTGCTCAGTTGATAAATGTTACCAGCTACTGCTACCATGAGCACCGTTGTTTTAACTCCATGGGATGCTCACAAGCAAAACCGATGAGGAGGGACTGGGGGGAGACTCAGTGGGTAAAATTCTTGCGAAAGTATAGGGACCGTGTAAACTCAGGACACTCGACGCACATCCATAACTCAGTTTGGGAGCTGAGACAGGTGGATGCTGGGAGGGGGTTCCTGACCAGTCTAGCCAGACCAGCAAACTCCAGACTCAGTGAGAGATCTTGTCTCAGGACATGAAGTGGGAAAGGGTAGAGGAAGACATGCAAAGTGGAGACCTGAACACAACCAACTGCATGTGTGTACACGCCGAGTGCATGTGTATGCGTGTGCACTGGTGCACACAAAACCTGTGAGGTAAGCAAGATGGCTGCCACCACCCCACTTCATTGGGAGTGTGTACTGTCATGTGACACAGGGCTTTGATAGGCTAGGCAAGCGCTCTAGCATTAAGCCACATCCCAGCACAGTGGGTGGAATGGATACAACATGTGAGGACTGAAAACTGAGTCTACGCTACTGACGCTGCCTTTTGCATTCAAGCCTAACCCTGTCTGGCTGTAGCCCTGGCTAAAAGTGACACCTGTCCATCAGTTCACTTTGCTGACGACTTCTCAACAAAGACAGGGTTGCCAAGATACAAGCAAGGAATTTAGCTCTGTGGCCTTCCCTTCCCACCCCTGGGGTTGGCTGTAGACAGAATCCAGTCTTGCCCATGGCCCCTGAGAGGTGAGAAGTGTAACCGGTATATTGATGCCTCTTGGGACCAGGAACTTACTGGCCAGGGTGTGGCACAGTTCTCTGTGCCTGTTAGGTCTTCCTTATTTTTTTAGATGCGAAAATACTGTCTTTTCTTACCATCCACATGGAGATGTGTGGAGCAAAGACAACTTCTGTCTGCCTTACTCACTTCCTGTCCCAGGGCCTACAGGTAAGAGAGGCTTTGTGTATCCCCTCCCCCTGTCTACAGAAAGGGTTCAATAACTGAAATTAGACCCGTGGTAAGCCCAGGATCTGGGTGTTGGACAGGACTTGGCCTTGGTTCTATTCTTTCCCAAATCTGCCCTTTGGCCATTTTCACATTTTTTTTCTTTTCACTTTACTTTTAAGAAAAAGGATCTCATGGGAAACGTGGCTTCTGTTCTGTTGCTTCCCAGAATTCCCAGGACTGAGAAAACATGGCTACATTTCACCCTGCTGGCCCAGTGCCTTCCGAAGCTGTCTTAGGGGTAACATAAACTGTAGGGTCTGGGTCTCTTTAACTGTTCCCCCTTTCTCCTCCCACCCCCAGTTAAATGCCACACTGGAGCCCAAGGTCGGGGTGTCCTGTGAAAGTGGACCCCAGGGTTGGGAAGTGGCAGGGCTCAGGGTGGGCAAACGGAAACAGACCCACAGGCAAAGTCGGGATCCAGAACAAGTACAGCCCAAGTCAGCTGAAGGCTGGCCACCACCACCCCTGCAGAGCATTTCCCAAACCTCCAGGCTCGTGTTCCATTTCTAATATTTAGTTCTCAAAGGGGTCCTGAGGAAGATATGGAAAAGAAAAACATTTTGAACTTCTGCATTTTTAATGAATTAATCTTTCTTGCCGCCATGGAATGCAGGGGATGGACCCCATAGGTTCACGTTCTCCTCATCACAACACAACACAGAGGGCAGACAGTGTGGGGTCATGAGCAAGAACGCTTGTCTTGGTCGCATCTGGTGATGGCTGGCTATTTGCCGCATCTGTGGAGTCTTGCCCTGCTACTGGGCTCCCGGCAGGTGTGACTTCATCAGAAGCTAAAACAAGACAGAAGTGTCAGTGAATAAAGATTCCAGCCAGCTTCCCTGCAAGGGGACCCCACTGGAGCCAGCCCCCCTAAGAAACACAATTTGGCCACTCTGTATAATAGTCTTTACAGCTACAAACATACCCCCGAAACCCCAGCCCTCTATCGCTTTGTTCTGCCGTGCTGGGCTACCGTGTCACCACGTCTGCACTGCTGCCCAACTCACGTGTCCTTGCTGGCGTGTAACGATGGTCCCTGTGCTCCAAACAGCAAGGCCACAGGGGATGAGGTTCACACCTCCTGCTATGTATTGGGATGTGTGGCAGTGCTTGCTTTGTGACTGCTAAGTTTCTTACTCTCTGAGTCTCATGTTTACTAATCTGTAAAATGGGAGAAACTTGTCATTGAATTGATGGTTTATATCAAGTGATTAACACAGGATCTCCCGTGGAGACAAATCTCCAACAGCCAATCTGTGTACATGCAGGAGGCCAGAGAGCAGGTCGGCACAGGGCTGCCTCTGGGTGGGGTGTGGGCTGCAGAGGAGGAGGGGGAAGTGTGGATGGCAGAGGCTGCCCCAGTCCTGCTGCCTGCTCACCCTGCAGCATCTCAGAGTCTGGTCACGTGCCTTCTCCACTTTCTTCTCTCTAGTACTCATTGTCCCAGAGCCACTTCAGTTCTGAAAGGCTTCTGTGTTGGACTGAGGCCTGCATATATCTAGCATCCCAGAAAGCAATCAGTCAAATCTGCTCTCCCCACCCCCCAAAGGCATCGGTAGGCTTCTGTGGCAGGGGGGCGGGGCTTCTCCACAAATGTGCACCATGGTCAGTTTTGTTTTAAGAGCTGAAGAGCCTTAGGCAGTTGCAGACTGTGGAAGGCCCTGTTTGATAAAGGATTTCATGAATATAAGAGGTGACTCAGAAATCTGGGGCCTCAGGAACATACTCAGACAGAAAAATTGTGAGGATGAAGCAAAGGGGGTGATTCTGGACAGCAGAGCCTGCCTCTGGGCAAGGCCAGAGGACCAGCTATGTGCAGAGTGTAATGGGTCTAAAGTGACACTGGACTGAGGTCCATAGAACCCTCAGACATACATATTTCCTCTCAAATATGGCATTCTTACGGAATATGGTCCAAGTGGAGTGGCTAAACACAGATACCAGCAGTGAAAGGGTCACCCCACATCCACAGCATCTCCCGGCCCTGCCCCACTCCACACACATGAAGACAAATACTGAATCATGTTCAGCCAGAGACTCTCACGCATCCAAGTAATAGGGTTGGCGCATTTTGTCTTGTTTTGGGTTTTGTGCTGATTTTTATTATTCTTAATAACCTTTATTTCTATCATTTTTAACTATGGAGTTCATTGCGCTACTGGGTTTCTTGGAAATCTGATACTACAATTTCAAAAGTGATTAAATTTCTCAGAAATGGCCCGTGCAAGTTGGATGATGGGAGAGTGTGTTAAGAGTATGGGCTCTCTCTTCTTTTACGTCAGCATCTCAGTGCAGAATTGCAGAACACAGTGTGGGGTGTGTTTGTTGTATGGAAAACACTTGGGTTTGGAAGGTGGCTCAGTGGGGAAAGCAGCTTAAGTGTGAGGATTATAGTTCAAATCTCCAGAAGCCACACTGAATCTGTAAAGGTCGGTGGGGGTGACAGTTCACCGGTAATCCCAGCACACTGGCCTGTGAGGTGGGGACAGAATCTCTCAGTGACATGATTATCCAGACTCTGAAACACTTAGCTCCACATTTGGTCAGAGATCATGCCTCAATGTTTAATGGTAAAGACACCTGATCTCAGACTGAGGTCTCCCTACACATGCACACACATCCACAAACCTGTGACACCTCCCCCCACCACACACACACACACACACACACACACACACACACACAAACATTTAAAGCGAAAACCTACCTGCCCATCTGTCTCCATCAACCCTACAGAGCAACCAAAGTCTGTCTACCAAACAACCCTGTCTGCCTCAGTTTCTCCAGATGTAAAAGCTTTGCTCCATCTGCTTTTCTCTATGCTCATGGGTATGAAATGCTGTGTGAGAAGTCAAACCACAGGCCTCAGCATCCATATCAAATTCTAGCAAAGTGGGACATCCCTGTAACCCCAGCACCATGGACAAGTCTCCTGAGCTCACTAGCCACCCAGTGAACTGCAAGTTCAGAGGTTCAGAGACAGCCTCTGTTCCTAAAAGCAAGGGAGACTTCAACCTTCAGCTTCCATAAGATACACACTGCACCTGAAAACATACATGCATACGTATGTGTGCATAAATGCATGTATGTGCACACACCGTGTGTAACATTCTGATCAATTACGTTTCCTGACTCATTATGAAGTTTATCTCCTATGGATTAATTACCCCCACATGGCTGGGATAATCTAAACATGAAACCTAAGTCCAATGAACTTAATTGTTTCTGAAGATTTTAGAGGAAACCTCAGGACTCTCGGAATGTCAATGTCACTGAAGTTATTCTGTAGATACCCAAATGCATAGGATCACTGGAATTCCCATTTGATACAGTGTGATATATAATGATACTATATAAATGTGGGCTTGGGTATGTAACAGCACAAGTCATGTGGGAACTTAGGTACCATGTCAACACACTGTTGTTGTTTTTATTTCTTTACTCTTTTAAAGTATGTTTCAGGGGCTGGAGAGGTGGTTCGGCAGTTAAGAGCACTGGCTGTTTTTCTAGAGGAGCAGGCTTCAATTCCCAGCACCCATGGGCAGTTCATGGAGGTCTGTAACTCCAGTCCCAGGAGATTTCACATCCATTATTGCTTCCACAGACACAGCATGTGTGTGCTGCATGGATCTATATGCGGGCAAACTACCTATGCACACTGACATGTGAACTATGTATGTAAACACAAAAACAAAATACAAGTGAAACAAAATAAAATAAAATTTATCTCAAAGACTAAAGGAAAGTAAAAAGCAAAATAAAATACATACACACAAACACCCATCCATGTGTATATGTGATACTTCCATTTCTATAAGATAAATCATATATACACATATACCTTTATGCACCCAAAGCTATGCACCTCCGTTTTAAAACATTAGTCTCTCTAGGTGATAAACCACAGGGGAGTTCACTTTCTTATATTGGTTTATCTGCACTCTCTGTTATTAAAAAATAAGTATAAAATATAAGTTAATGATGAAATAATCTTTGGTTAGACAAACCACACAGTCCAGTACTAAAAGCAGCACAACATTTGGGAATAGACTGGACACACATAAATGAAAGTAATGTCTGCAGACAACCTCACGAGGCAGAAACCACTGTGTGCATCAGACTGCTGGTTATGGGAGGGGTGGGGTGCTGCACTGTGGGGTGTGACAGGAAAGTATCAGGGAGTTTGGGGAAATGTTTATTACTGTCCTGAGGGTTTCAGCCATTCCTGGCTAGTCAGTGCAGGGCTCTGGAAGTCTACAGGAAGTCAGGGCAGGGGTCTGGAAGTCTACAGGAAGTCAGGGCAGGGGTCTGGAAGTCTATGGGAAGTCAGGGCAGGGGTCTGGAAGTCTATGGGAAGTCAGGGCAGGGCTCTGGAAGTCTACAGGAAGTCAGGGCAGGGGTCTGGAAGTCTACAGGAAGTCGGGGCAGGGTTCTGGAAGTCTACAGGAAGTCAGGGCAGGGGTCTGGAAGTCTACGGGAAGTCAGGGCAGGGGTCTGGAAGTCTATGGGAAGTCAGGGCAGGGGTCTGGAAGTCTACGGGAAGTCAGGGCAGGGGTCTGGAAGTCTACGGGAAGTCGGGGCAGGGCTCTGGAAGCCTACAGGAAGTTGGGGCAGGGGTCTGGAAGTCTACAGGAAGTCAGGGCAGGGTTCTGGAAGTCTACAGGAAGTCAGGGCAGGGCTCTGGAAGCCTACAGGAAGTTGGGGCAGGGGTCTGGAAGTCTACAGGAAGTCAGGGCAGGGTTCTGGAAGTCTACAGGAAGTCAGGGCAGGGCTCTGGAAGCCTACAGGGTATGATAAGACTTTACAAGCAGGAATTCTAACACTTGTGAATAAAATCATCCTTTTCTTCCCTCACACATTGCCACATCTGTCCCACTGCCTAGATAATAAAACATTGAAGATCAAATTTGGCTTCATCACTGCCGCTCTATGACTAGGGCAGAGGTTGGGCAAAGCCTGGACACAGACAGACTCTTCAGTCTTCTTCATTCGCAAGACTTTGCCCCACTTCAGGCTGATCCTACCAGAAGCTTGATATATTCTAATGTTTGGCAGCAAAGAAGCATCATACTGTTTGGCTCAATCCCCGCACCATTCATTTTCCTGGGTCCACCATTTAGCTGTGACATTAACCAGCTCTGAAAGAAGGACAGGCAATCGGCTGGCCAAATCAGAGGGTGGCCAGAGAAAATGGGTCACGGGTCTCAGAAAGACACCTTTCAAGGTCTTGGATAGAGCCTTGCTGGGTTAACAGCCGAACTTCCAAACAAACCCTGTGGTTAAGAACAGCTGTGGCACTCCTGAGGCCTGGGTAAGAGACGTGTGGAAAATGTGACGGTCACACGTTGGAAAAACTCAGAAAGGCCTGGGAGCTGAGTATAGCATCCAGCCTTCCCAGGCAACTGGCTGCAAACAGCTGAGCTCCAGTTAATTGGATGTCTAGAAAGACTGCTGTCTCGACTCTGTAAAGAAAGGGGTCAGGATCACAAACCCATCCAAGAAGCACTCTAGTGGGGAGACTGTAAATGGTGGGAAAGGTGTTCCCCTTTGGAAGAGGCAAGTGAGAAGTGACTTATAGGGGCCATAGCAGGAACTCCACAAGCCCTAACTTGATGAGGAGAACTTATCTTTAACGGTCTCAGGAGGGACAATTAAGAGCTGGTTGAGGAAGACCTCAAGCTAACTTTACCTGCAGGCAACCCAGCAAGAAGTCACCTCTGACTGGTTTCTAAGGAGGGGCCCCGGCTACTTGCTCAAGCACTGTATGCAGGTCCTCCTGGAAAGCATTACTCTATAGCTGGGAGAATCTGTCAGAAGACGAGCTAGAGCAAGCTGGAGTTTGCAAAAGGCGCTAACAGGGTGCCTGACCACATGCCAGAAGAGTCTGCCAGCAGAGGCAGCTGGAAGGGCAAAATTTTAGTCAGTACTGAAAGGCAGTTGATTAAATATCTAAGCAAACATGCCCAAGCCCCTCCCTGGCTCAGTACCTCCCTGGCTCAGTACCTCCCTGGCTCAGTACTCCCTTTTCAATGACACTGGAGAAGTCTTCTTGCAGACTAACACCCAAATTCACTGTCTAGAAAGAGGAGCATGCTATTGAAGTGTTTCTGGGGTTCTATGGGTCTGGATTCTGCCCAGAGCTTCTAACCATCATAGTAGAAGGTGGCTTAAGATGGTTGAAGGAGGAATTAGGCTGGCCCTCACAGAGGGATATACATAGTACTCCTGGGTGTTGCCAGGGCTCTGAGATATGTTTTCAGGAGAAATGGTACCTACCAGGGAGAGAAAGTTTCAAAACACTGCCTGCATCTGACAATCATGAGCCAAGTCAGAAAAGCATGTCAAACAGAGCCACTGTGTGTGACAGGCAGCCAGATGGTGAGGTGAGCACAGATGTGACCAATGAAGGAAATTCTGAGTGTTCGCCTAATTCCCTAATGCATGGGAAACAAGTAGATCCCAAAGTGATGAGGCCAAAGTTCTGGATCTTGTGGGCTCTGGCTGCCTGTTGGAACATTTTCATGATAATACCCATTTAAGAAGCAGGGTGTTGGGGAGATGGGGTCACTACTTTGGTGGAGCTATGTCCTGAAATATTTCTTCCTGGATGAAAGAAGAAGGGTGACAAGAGTCGGGAAACCAATAAAGCTTAAAGACTGAGGAAGCTCTGAAAGCTACAATTCACACCGACTCTTTAGCAGAGCTGCCTGCAAGTTGGACAAGCAGTTTTAGGAAACTGTCACTCATGCTGAGTGGACCTTTGGATGCTGTAGCTCCTGATGATTCACCAAGGCTTCTGTGATTGGATGAAGTCACATCTTTGGTTTATCATCGGTGCCCTACCTGGTGCCTTATGTCTCCTCGGGGAATACTGCATAGCTGCCCAGAAGCCAAGCAGGTCTGCAAACCTACGAGACTAGCAGTAGAATCTGGATGAAATCATGCCTTATGCACAAAGAGCTGCATCCACTGCCAACCCCAGAGAGAAGGAGAACACCTTCTCCATGGGAAACTCACTAAAAGGGTGTGGCATTCTGAATAAAAATGGCCCCATAGATGCACAGGGACCTAGAGGCATTACTGGAGGTGTAGCATGGTTGGAAGAAGTGTGTCAATGTTGGACTCTAACCCTCTGCAGTCATAAGCCCAAGGAAACCCTTCCTTCTGTAAGCTGCCTTGGTCAGGGTGTTCTATTACAGCAACAGAAACACCACTAAGACAGTGTGGGTAACCTGGTTTCTAGAGGGTGACAGTGGCCCACTCCCGGGTCTCTGCCCCTCCTCTAACTATATGCTGAAAGCCACAAGGCGTTATTCTTGAGACTGGCTTCGAAGAGAGACGAGGGACTCCTCGGGATGAGATGAGTGATCATGAACCCCAAAAGCTCTCAGGAGCAACATGGAGCATAAGGTTCCCAGGGCTCCACGCTGCCGCTGTGCCCTGTGTGAGTGACCAGCAGGGAGTGGGCATCAAGAGCTCGGCACTTCGTAGTAAAAGAAGGCATGCAACTGAGGTTCTGGTGCCACTTGGTGGGCACACAGATATCAACCTATTTTGAGCATCTGTCTCTTTGCAGGTATTGGATCAAGCTGATGTTACCAACAGGAGCATCTGGGTAGCTGTAGCTCAAAAGCAAAGCTGGCTCAGAACACAGTAAGCCGAAAGTCGAGTGCATCCTCCTCTAGGGACCTAAATTTCACTCAGACTGACCTTCCCTGCTTCTTTAAACCACTAGTCCCAGCAAGACACACAATATCTAACCTGTGGTCTTGCATGGGGTTACAGAGCTGAGTGTGGGTGTCTGGTGAGGGTAACCAGTACACTCACCGTCTGCTGGATCACCGACTTGTAGCCGATGGTCTGTGTTGCTCCGGACAGCACAGGGCTTCCTGAGTTGGTTTCCAGGAGTAATTGCTTCTGCAAAAGAGCATGAGGGAAGGCACCATGAGGCTGAGGGGATTTCCTCCGATGTCTCCAGCAGCAGCAGCCCCTGGGTGTGACCTCAGATGGACAGTGAAGGACTAAATGCCGTGTCAGGGAGGCCGAGGGACACATAGAAAATATTCTCATGCCCCGAAAGCTGCATGAACCTGAGATCTGCATGAACTTCTGAGATCTGGGGAGGGAGCGTTGTTTGGGAGACAGATACCCCCAAAGCTGTTGCTTTCCTTCGGTCTCTAGTATCTGATGAGAACCACCACCTTCACAGAGGGCACAGAAAAGACACTGGCGAGCCTTTCTTTTACTTAAGTCTCATTTTCCTCTCTAGATTGTTCTTTCCCATCTCTGAACCTCAAGAAGATTAGACCCTGTGCATCTTGGAAGCACCTGAAATTTGCCATTCTCACATCTTGCTAATCAGTGCGTGTGTCACCTGGGGACAAGTGAGGTAAGAGGTAGGCTCTGGAAAAACAGTGGTACAGCAGTGTTCCTCTGTCCCTTCCTCCATTGCTGGCTTTGAGAAGCTCCATCCTGCTTCTATGGATACAGCAATGGCCACTGGGGGAACACACCCAGAATCCCTGAGGCTACCTCGTCCCTTAGGAAACAGAATCTTCCTAGATGTCTCCTGAGAGCCCCCAAGCTTTTCCATTGCTGTTGGAGGCCTTCTTACTGTTCTTCATGGCTTACGGGACAGCCCAAGAGACAGAAATAACGTGGCCTGGAACCTAAGAGAAGGCTTATGACTGGAAATCTAAGACTGCTAGGAGGGAAAGGGCTATGGTGAGGGCGGTGCGTGAATAGCAAATGATGGGTCCATTGGAGCACGCTGTACAGGGACGTGCACGACACTTTATCTGCATGGAGCTATGTAGCCAATGGGAATAGGGAGGAGGCTGGCCTTTGTCTCCCATTGGAGGACGCTGTACAGGAACTGGAACGTGCACCCTTTATCTGCGCGGCGCCGCCTAACCAAGAAGGACACAGGAAAGGGTGCCTTTCCCCTCTGTGATGAGCTATCCCGGTTGACCATCTGGCCCGCACCCTCCAAAGGAGTGCCTTTTACTAATTTGTATAGGGTCCTGTTTCCGGCCAGAGACTGAGCAGAACTTGTCCCTCTGTTCATAATTCCCCACCAGCCTCTCTCTTGGGCTCCATACTAAGGTCTTCGAGACAGGACATTCTTGCGTATCTGTCACTCTGGGCTGCCCCTTTCCCGACTCAGAACTGGGTAAGGGTTTGGTGGTGCTAGCTAAGGCCAGCCTCTAGCAGCCACTCTCGGCCCGGAAAGCGCGGGAAGCCCCTGCGAGTGGCAAAGGCGTGTGCCACGTTCATCTCAGGCTCCATCTAGAAAACATAGCCTAAAACTAACCTTATCTGCCCACGGGCTCCAGGACGTAAGAGTCCCGGGAAAGACTGCTGAGCTGGCCCTGGATGTTGGCAGCATCGTGGAGCGTAGGATGCTGCCTGTCTGACCTAACGACCGCCTCACACAGGTCTGGAGAGCTCAGCGTGGAGCATCTAGCACCGAGGACTAGCAGATTTTCTTACCCTTCCTGTCGGCGAGAGCTGAAGGTCGCCCCATTATCTCATCCTCAGTGGCATTCAGGTTCTGGATCAGAAAGTATGTGGTCATCTTTCCCTTCCCCTTCACCTCTATCTCGCCTCTCCTGACGATTTCAAACCCTTTGTTTTCCAGGGCTCTAGATAGGGAAAACCAAGTGTGTCAGATATCAGTGACCGCAGACAAGTCCTGAACCCACTGCAGAGGAGGGAGGATCTGAAGTGACACCTAGAACCTGTGGGGACATCAGGGTGAGGGACCTACTGGGGAAGGAGGGAGGCATGAAGGACCAGTGTAATGAGCAAGGTGCCCAAGGCTGGGAGTGGCCACAGGGGACCCACAGACCCATTTCTACCCTGCCCTTGGTTTTTACTTTCCTAAGTCCTCAATCCAGACCCAGCCCAGGCATCTCCATAAAACCTGTTCTGGATGCTGACCCCCTCCAGCCTCCTACACCCCACCGGAGTGGACCGGTTAGAGCAGGAGTCTGCACCTCATCCAGTTCTTCCTGGCCTTCTCCGAGTGAGGCAAACTGGTCCGTTGGTGTTTGGGTTGTTTGCTGGAGACTTAATCTCAGAGCTCTTTCCTTTGCTCTCTTTTATTAAAAACTTTTCTTCACACTGTATTCTGATCAAGGTTTTCCCTCCCTTATCTCCTACAAAAATGCTCCCTCCTATCCAAATCCAACTTCATGCGTCTCCCTCCCCCTCTCTCTCTTCCTCCCTCTCCCTCTATCTCTCTTTCCCTCTCTCTTCCCCTCTCTCCTTCCTTCCCTCCCTCCTTCCTTCCCTCCCTCCTTCCTTCCCTCCCTCTTCCTCTCTCTCCCTCCCTCCCCCTCTCTCTCTTCCTCCCTCTCCCTCTATCTCTCTTTCCCTCTCTCTTCCCCTCCCTCCTTCCTTCCCTCCCTCCTTCCTTCCCTCCCTCTTCCTCTCTCTCCCTCCCTCCCCATCTCTCCCTTTCTCTCTCTCTCTCTCTAGAAAACAGAAAAATTAAAAAACAAAAACAGCAAACCAATAAAAAAGAAAAGCATTGGATTTTTTTTTTTTTAATGTGTTTCATGTAAGTAAGAGCAGCAGACTTTTCCTCACGGAGCCGTCCACCAGCAAAGCAGTTAACCAGCAGGAACTTAAACACAAACATGGCCAGTCCTCGCTGGAGAGACAGTGTCGTTTTTGTACATATCTTTACATTTTGTTCTACTTTAAGGACAGCTATGAGTTCTCTTTCTTCCTTTGCTAAACCAAGCCCGGTAAGATTTTTCTGTGAAAGACCAGGGAGTGACTGCTTCGGGCACCGTGAGCCACAGTCTCTGTCATGGTTCCTGACTCTTCTGCTCACAGAGACTTCAGCTAAAGACAATATGTAAACAAAGGCATAGCTCTTGCATCACAGGGACCTCACTGCTAAACTCTAGCTTCTGTTTGGGGTAACACACACACACACATACACACACACACACACACACACACACAAGTCCCTCCTCCATCCAGCTCAGCACAGGTTATTCCCAGAATTCCCACTGTCTTGTCCCAATAAAACTATTTTTTAACGAACTGGATTACCCTGGGGGTTATAGGATTAAGAACAAGTCATGGTAGAAGGCCCGAAATGCTCCCTGTAGCACTGGAAAAGCAGCAGCTTCCTTTCCTATCCTTCCCCCATAGACAGTAGGATGCTCGGGGAAGTTTGCAGAGCAACAAAAGATGGATAACCAACCTGTGGGCTGTGGGGCTCAGATGCACTTTGTTGGGAAGCCCGTGACTTTCCATCCGAGAGGCTGTGTTTACAGTGTCACCAAACAAGCAGTACCGAGGCATCTTGTCTCCCACAACGCCTGCTAAGACTGGTCCAGTGTGGATTCCCACTCTGATCTGCAGAGAGAGAACTTCTCTGAAAAAAAAGAACATCGCATCTTGCCTTTGCTTTGAAGGTGCAGTTCAGATCTAACGAAAACACACATTAAAGCCTCTGTCAGCTCTGTGAGGTTTGACAAGCTGCGGCCATTTCTAAAATGAAACGTAGACTAGTCCGTTGCTCCACAAAGTTCTGCTAGGCGCAGAATGAAAGCATTCCTTTCTGAGGAGAAAGGAAAGCCTATGAGTCTCAGAAAGCTAATGCAGCGTAGAGGGTGGGGAGTCTCGGAAAGCCCTGCCAGTCACAAGGACCCCAAAGGTTGAAAAGAGCAGCAATGGCTGCAGGAAAGGACGACTGTCTTTGCAAGAGCTACCTGAAAATGGTGGTCAGAGTTGGGGTCCAGGGAGGCAGCATCCATGAACTACCACTAATGCTTGGGTGGGCTTCACAGTGTTACAGCTGCATTTGATGCTCCTGCAAGTAACCCCAGTAAACTCCGCTGGTCACAAAGCTTGTCTTAGGTCACCTGTTCCTTTGGTCTGTTACTGGTGTCCCACATAAGATGAGTATTTGTTTATGTCTCTCAGGAAACGTTCCACAACCCACCCTCCTTCCAAAAGAGGTCATTGATTTCTTATTTTATCAAAGAGTAATTTATATCTGGTTTCATTTAAACAGCATATGTTTTTTCAGATTCCTTTATGGTATCCATAGTCATAATTTTCATTGCCCAATGGGAAGAATGGAAGAATCCATTCCTCCCTGTTCCTTTTAATCTGGACTGTGCTGAGTATAACGGCTCTAAGCAGTTTGTGAGGTACATTTGTGAACACAAGTCTGCCTCTCCAGGACTCCATTTTTATCAGTAAAAGTATACTCAGTCAGTCTCTGAGCTGTAGGGGCACATGCCAGACAAGCATTTCCCCAAGCCAGAATCTTTGGCTGCTCAGTAAAGCCAAGTCCCCTGCTGTGATGCTTGAATAAAAGCGTGAGAATTACAAATTATAAATGAGGTGTGCTTAACACCATCCTATCACAAAGATTATCCTTGAGTCTCAGAAAGACCTCAAGAGCCAAGAGCCTCCTCTGGGGCCTGGGGAGGCTGAGCCTTCTTTGTAGCTTTCCTGCTTAGGAACATGAGTGAGAGAAGGGAGGATTTTGATAGATGATGCTCTGTGAACGCTGTAGCATACCCCAGAGCTGACCTGGGCAGACTAGAACTTCACGTTTGTGTGTGATGTTTTTGTCTTAGATGAAGAGTTCTTTCACTCCCTACCTGGATAGGTTCCCCGGTGACAGGATTCATCACTTCCTTTGCAGAAATTCTCATCCCCAGAGCAAAATTAGCGACTCTTTGAGCATGGCTTTCAACAGGTACTGGTACTCCACCTACCACCATGTAAGCATCTCCTATTGTTTCTACCTGCGTGGCAAAGACAGTGTTCAATGCCAAACATGTGCCGCCATTTCCCAGACATTGCCAATAACATGTTTTTAAGCTATTGATTCTTCACTGTGGAAATAAGAATCAGGAAGGAACACAGAAGAAGGAAAGCAGGACAAAAGGTCTTGGTCTTTATGATGTTTGTTCTGGTTTTGGTTTTGTGCCAGGGATGGAACTCAGGGTCCCACGAAGCTGTGCAAGCAACTCAACTGTGAGCTATACCCCGACCTCCTTTCTGCTTTTGATAAATATGAATCCCAGAGAAGATGAAGTTCCTGGGTGGTCATATGTTCTGTACTAGATAATGAATTGTGTGGATGGAACTCTCTGCTGAGCAGGAGACTAAATACCTAGGAGAGTGCTGTTTGCTGCTCGAAGGCACCAAAATACCATCTGGGCACAGGTGTTAGGGAAGGAAGGATTCCTAAGCCACTTTTCTCACTTCCTGGGCCTTCTCCCTTTCAGACTGGTGCAGACACAATCAAGGAAGACGGGCTTAAGTTCTTCCTCTCTGGCCTGATTCCAGAAGCAGCCCACACCATACCCATGCATACCCACACTCTGGCAGGCACACATGTGAGCACACACACACACAAACACGGGCACGCACACACAAACATACACACACACATGCACACAGAGACACACATGTGTTCTCTCTTTCACACACATGCACACATTTTATCTCTCTCACACACAGAGACACACATTCTCTCTTTCACACACACACCCTCCCCCCCCCCTCTCTCTCACACACACACACACACACACACACACCGACTTACTTTGTAGACATCATGGACACTGGTTAACCTGTCAAACTTGGAGTACATTGAGTTCAGCATAGTCACTATCTGGATAGGCTCACAGGCTGCACAGATGTTGGTAAATGTCACTACGTCGCTGAAAAGGATTGTACATGTTTCAAATTCTCCTGCAACAGAAACTGTGTCAGTGGTAGCCAAGGATACAGAATAATAATTCTATGAGTTTTGATTCTGGTACCTTCTGAAGTCCAAGCCTGCCTGTGTCCCAGGGGAACTGAACTGGCTGCTGTTCACGGCTGCTTATCGAGTCAACAGATATGAGCTCTTACGTTTAGTTCCTGCTGTTCTTACATAGTCCCGTAGGAATAATGTCCCAGGAAATAAGCAAAGGGAGCTCCAGGCCTTAGAGAGTTCCTGGGTAGTGTTGGAGGCAGCCAGATGAATACACAAACGCTCCCACTGAGAAGTGACAGGTGCTGTGGTTTAAGACAAGGGTCCTCTTGCTCTGGCCCAGAAGCAGAACCTGAATTGCAGGAATGGCTGGGTCTGCAGGCCTGCCTGGGTTCAATGGCATGGCTGCCACATTCTCTCATTTCTTTTCTCTTCTAGCACAGTCCCTAATTATACTAATTTCTACATGCAAAGGTTCTGATAAATTGACCCGAACTTTATTTTAATCCCTAGCATACCCTACAAATGGGACCCTGCTATCTGACCCCACGTCTCGGCGACTCCTTCCGGCTTGTTCTAATCCGGCCCACACAGCCTTTCTTGGGGCTGTCCCAGCATGAGGAGAGCCTTGGGCCTTGGAGCCTGCACATCTGCTGTCTCTACCTGAGGCACACTTCTCATCTCAGTGAGTTTTTATTCTGCATTCTGGCCATTTTCTAAATTGAAAATAAAGTATTTTTTTATTCTGACCATGGTTTCCGCTCTCTTCTTCTCCCAGATCCTCCTCACCTCCCGAAACATCCCAGGTGACTGCAGCTGTGTCCACTGGACAAAAATGAATCTGTCTTACATCATTCACAGAGCCCGTGATTAGCAATTACCCACAGTTCCATGGATTGCAGATCTATTTAGCTCTGTGCTGGAACTTTCCCTCTAGTTCTGCCTCCAATCCCTAACCTCATATTGCTCTTGTTCCAGCAAGTTCTGCAGATATTTCACACTCAACACTCCATACTGACCTGACTGCCATTGCCTCAGGCCCAAACATCTGTGTGTGTGTGTGTGTGTGTGTGTGTGTGTGTGTGTATGATATACAGGTGAGAGCAGACACAAGATAAGGCAAGGCCTGTGATTGGGCAGTGAAAAAGTAAGGCAGAAACAGAGTTTTGGAAAGGAGGGGAGAAGCCAAGAGAGGAGGAGAAGCCAAGATGGAGGCAGAAGATGACCCATCTCTGTGTGGCTATGTATATCTTAGCAGGGATAGATTGTTATAGGACAATCTGTGGGCAGTTTATACCAATATCAATTGTCTCTGAGTCTATTGTGTGGACATTTTGTGGAGTGGGAATTTATTGATAAAAATCTAATTGATGAGTTACAAGCCTCTAGAGTCTTGATTTCACTGGGTTGCTTGGAATGTAAGCAGAGTCCAAGGCAGGGAGCCACAGGAGGGCAGCTGCTGCTGGGACCAGAGAGTCACAGAAGTGCTGGGTCGAAGGAACCAGAGAGTAGCTGGGGTTAGCGTGGCATGGTGTTCTGGAACCATTCACCGGCTTTATTATTTAATGCAAAATGTGTGGGGGGGGGGCTGCATGAGTGCGTGCATGCGTACATGCATGTGTGGCGTGTGTGTGTGTGTGTTGCACACACATGAAAGTGTAGGTGTGTGAGTCCACAGACCTGAAGAAAGAGTTGGGTATCTTCCTCTACTACTTTCTAACATATTGCCTTGAAGCAAGGTCTCCAATGCTCTAGAAGTTCCTAGGCTGGCTGGCCAGTGAGCCCTTACATCTACCTGTCTCTGACTCCTCCAACCCAAATGCTGTGGTTATTGATACATACGGCTTTTTATGTGGATGCTCAGAATTTGAACTCACTTTCTCTCACTGTATGGCTCAGTTTTCTTTCACTTTCTTCTGTGTGGCCATATACCACTGTTTATGTGGGTAATGGGGATTTGAACTTGGGTCCTCATGTTTACAGAGCAAGTGCTCCTACCCTGAGGCATATTCCCAACCCTCTATTCCATCTTGAGATAAATCATCACAGGTTTCTCGTTTCAGCAACTACAGAGTCCTCACCACTGAGCCACCCTACTACATGAGGATAAAATCTTGCTGGTCCCCCTCACCGAGTCTCAGCACAGGCCTTTATCACCAACTGCTGTGAAACATGCCTCAGAGGGTACTTACTGTGTTTACCTATAGCCCTAGGATTGGGGTTAGGAGAGGCAGAGACAGGTAGACACAAGAGCTCACTGGCCAGACAGCATTGTTGAAAAAGTAAACATGAGGGCCTCAGTCCAAATCCTCAACACCCACATAAGAAATCTCTGCACAGCCATCCAAAAACACGAATGTGGTGAGGGTTAGATACAAGAGGATTTCTGAGGCTTGCTGTCCTCTAGCATAACTCTGGTACCAGTGACAGGCTTTGTCTCAATGGAAGAAGACAGAGAATAGAAAGAAACAGACATTTTGACCTCTATGTGCATATAAACACAAGCACCAGCACACACACATGCCTATACAATACACACACACACACACACACACACACACACATGCAAAAATGGCATACTATTTCCTTTTCTATAAGAACCCAGAGTCATCACTAAAGCCCTGTCCTGCTCTAGAAATAATCCACACTCCACCCGTATTGTTTTCGTTATCTTCAATATAGAAAAGAGAAAAGAAAGAAGTGGGGGTTAACCACTTAGCCCAGGGCAGTGCCGCTCCTAAATTATAAAGCCAGATTTCAGGTCCAGATTGGCCTAGATTCAAATTCAAATTCGCACACCTAGCATGAGTATGATCTTCTCTATACCCCAAGATCACCTTGAAAGGATGAACGCCATACCTGCAGCCACCTTTCTGCCCTCCTTGAGCTGGTTGGCCACGTGTTCAGGCAGCATTGCATACAGCAAGGTCTCTGTCTTCTTCTTTTCGACGGCCAGGTGATTAGAAAGAACACGCAACTCCTCCTTCTTTTTCTCCAGTTGGCAGGACAGCTCCATTTCCGCCAGCCTCTGCTGGTTGAGGAGGATGAGATCCCTGGTGGTGTCGTGGGGAGCGATATCAGAAAGATGCATCTTGCTTTCTTCCAGCTCTTGCAGGCTGCGGAGCTTCGGAGAACACATGAAGATCATGCACCCCAGAGACTCCATCCAGACCATCTGACCTGCCCATCACAGAGAGGAATGCAACAATATGGACCATCTCCAAGGGAACGAGAGGCAAGCATCGCCCGTACTACTGGCCCGTTAGCCACCCAGCGAGCAGCCTGCTCTGTCCTTCTTAGCCTTGTGTCGTGAGAATCACTGTCTCCGTCCACTCATCTGCCATCTGCACAGTGGCTCTTCCTGTGACTGCGGCCCTGAGCTTGAGATGCCAGGCCCAGCAGCTAGGTCTTCTCTTTGCTTTGCTCTTCTACGGTCTTAGATGTGAGCCTAATGTTCCCTGTGGAAATCTTGCTGCCCATGGCTTTCAGACACTTGATCTCTCTCTCTAGAGTTTCCTTATTTCTTTGCAGTTTTTCATCAGTCTTTATCCACCCCTACTCCCAGCATCCATGGCACCAGAACGGTGCTCTTAATGCTACAGGAGGAGTGACACAATACCTGCCAGCTACAGGTCTTGTGACCTTCAACAGTGACCTGCCTCCAAGATACACTTCTTTGTATGTGTGCGATGGTGGCATGGATGTCACTGGAGGAACCAACTACTTTGTGATGAAATTCAAGACCCGATCCCTAAGACAGAACCCACACCTGACATGGCTATTTGTCCAAGAACCTAAGAGTACAGAGGTCACAGACATGATAAATACTATTATTCTGCTAAAGAAGCATGACAATGATACATATGTCATACATACATACATACACACACACACGAAATGCCACAGATCAATGCCTCACCCAGCCCACATCAAAAGAAGCTTCTTGTATCAGGTGAGAAATTGATGCAGAAAAAGATAATGTGCAAAGAGTCCGAGTCTTTAGATCATTTGGACGTCTTCATTAAATCCTCCCTTCAAGGCTCACAGGCAAACATATTCTAAGAGCCAGGGAAGACAGACAACTCCAAGGAAACAGTGTCTCTGACGTGGCAGTACTGATGCCCATAGGAACTCTCAGAGACTGGCAGCACTCACAGGACTTACATAGGTTCAAGGTACACGGGAACCCAGTGCTGAGAGGGGGCGTGGACACAGTCTCCAAACCCTAACCAAGACGCTGTCTGCAGTTGCTACCTACTGCCGATGAAGTCTCCCTGGGTGTATCAACCACACTTCAGGGTGGGATCCGTGTCCAGGAGTGATTGGCCGACACAAACAAACTCAGTGCTATTTTTGTAGAATTTTTGTCTCATTTTGCTTTGTTGGGATTATTATTTTTTTATTTGTGTTTTGCTTGCTTATTTTTGTTTTTGGTGCGTTCATATGCGCATGTGTACATGTGTGTGTGTGTGGGTGTGGGTGTGTGTGTTGCATTTGATTTTTTGGTGTTTTATTTTTTCCTTTTCTTTTTGCTTAAATATTTTGAAGAGAGAGAACGTGAAGTTGGATGGGCAGGAGGTAGAGAGGATCTGAGAACTGAGGAAGGAAAAGAAAACCACGATGAAAATACACTGTATGGAAAACAATCTTAATAAAACATCAGTTTACTACATGGTCTAGCAAGTTGACTTCTCTATATGCTCAAAAGAACTGAATACAGGACTCAAGGAGATAGTCAGAGGAGCCGGAGGAAGTAAGGCAAATCTATCAGCAGATGAGTGTGTAGAGACAAGGCCCTTTTAGATCGCTCAGTCTAAAAGAAAAAGGAAATGAGCCAGTCTCAGAGGAACAAGTCCTGCAAGACCCCATTTCCCTTACTTGGTACCTAGAGCAGCCACAGTCCCAGAGATGAAGGGGGGGGGAGAGAAAGTCAGTCGCTGGAGGAATGGGGAGCAACTGTTTAATAAGAACAGAGCTTGGATTTTGCAGATATTTAAAATGTTCTGAAGATGAATAGGCAGTGTGTGTACAAAGTGAAGCATCCTTAATATGAATCACCTCTAGTGTAGATTAAAATATAGAAAAACTTCTGTCATAATTCAAACAAAATCAAAATGTGTTCACTACCACTAGGTCAGATGAGTTTGTTGCTTTAGGATAAACATTAAATATAGATAATATAATATTATCTCATGTAACAGAGAGCAGAACTTTATAACTATAGAATTTACAATTACAACTGCATATTTTAGCATGCAGTATAAATATATCATATACTGTCAGAATACAAATATTTTCCATATAATGTGCCTATATGTATGTACATTTATTACTTAGTCCATTTATGTCTAAACCAGCAATGATTAAAAATACAAAATATTATTTACTGATCAGGCCAAGTGTAAATACCGGGGGGGGGGGAAGCCCAACTAGTTCTCAGCATCGCCCCTTCCCTGGCTTGGGGGACATTGAAAAGCTGTCTTTCCATTCTGGCTGACCTAGGCAGAAAGAAAAGGTGTGGGCTCTTACCCCGGAGTTTGAGCGCCGGCCGGCTCTTCCACGCTTTGGGCATCTTTTCTTTTCTCATCTTCAGAACAAACTGGCTGTTAATGAACTTGCAGATGCTGGAGATGTTGAAAGTAACTTGAGGGTGGACGATGGAGAAATACTCATCTAGCCCAGACTTCTGAGTTAAGACTCCAGGGACATACTTCTGAATATTCACTCCAGCCTGCTTGACCCTTAGCTATCCAGAGGACACATGTCAGTGTGGAGAACAGGAAGCCACTTCCAACATTAGCTTTCCCTGAGACATGACATTTTGGCTCTTCTTTGTGACTCACTCGGATGAAGGAGGGCAAGTAATGGAACAGACATAACAGAGCTGTAATTTAACCTCAGCTGCGGTCAGATCTGCAGCTGATGTTGGAGGAGGCATGAAAATGCATGGAGGGGGGAGTACTCAGAAGCATCATCTGACTTCCACAAGGCCAATACTTCTTCATCCTGTGCTCTCTCCCCCCCCCCACCCACCCCCAAACAACCCCTGGCCTCTGTCATCAACTAGAAAATTCTGGACCTGTCACCAGTACATCCAGGGACTGGAGCAGTGTTTCTCTGCTCTCTCCAGAGAATGCACAGAAGGATGTATGGAATTGGGACCTTGACATCGCATGTCTAATACTAGCACAGACAATATGCTGCCTCGGAGCCCTTATTAACTGTAAGAACTCGGGTAAGCTACAGAAATCAACCTCACACATCATTCAGTGCTGAAAGGCTGGGTGTTTAGAGCAGGTGGGGTTGAAAACATTAATGTCACGAGTAATAATAATCTGACAACATTGGAGAAGCACTGACTCATAGTTCTGTTCTCTGCCTGGGGGTTTTATTTACCACCGAGATACCACCGCTCTGAAGGAAGATATATCCTTGGGTGAGTACAGGTCAGGCTGTGCTGTCAGCCGGCAGGTGATGTGCCTGTGAGTTCCAGCAAACACTAGAGACGTTCATGGTGGCTAAGTATTTTAGCTAGAACTTTTGACTGAGTCCTTTTGCCCACGTGCCCTTCAGGTGAATTTTTGAAAAGTCAGCTCAGGTCACGAGTCTACAACATTGATACCTACATCTGGTTTGTCCCTTCTCTCGCTACGTAGCCCATGCTACTGTGAACCTCACTCTTGCCTCGGCCTCCTGAATACTAGGATTACAGATGTATGCTGTCACTACAAGCTCCAGAAAAAAAGATACTTTTATCCTGGGAGATTGATAGCAATGAAATTTAAATGATCATTCTCAAAGTCCCCTCCCCACAGAACACAGCAGGAAGCTCTACTAAAACGCAGGAAGTGAAGCATTATGGGATTGAGAACCTGCTGCAGTCACAGGGCATGAGGGGTGGCAGGTCACTGTTAGGACCATGGCTATAGGCTGTAGTCTGATGTGTCTTTCTGGAGTGGATTTTAAAGACTTCCTCCAGCTTTTCTTTCTGATCGGGGAAACTCCCGTTTGTTCACTGGTTCAACTTCCTTGCTATCTTTACCTTAAGTAGACCATGAATTCCAGAAGGGTCTATAACATAAAATAAAGTCAGGGGACCTTCCACGGCAAAGTCTAGTCTCTAAAGCCCTGTGAACTCAGAGATCTAACAGCCGTAATGGTGCTGAGCTGGACCCCCCGATCCCGATTTATCCCCTATCCCAAGCTTCCGAGGGAAAGGGTCTCTTACTGCTTCATCAAAGACAATGTGGAAAGGGAAAACGTTGCAGAACACCTCCTCTTCCATCCACAGTCTCTCAGGATAGACAGGCTGGAAGGTGTCCCCGAGGGGCCCTGGACACAGAGAGAGAGAACCCTAATGAGAGGCCCTCACAGAGCTCCGTGGACAGGGACAGAATCTTAAGTGTGTCACAGGCTGAGTGTGATCCCCACTGTTTAGCACGAGCTCCCTCAGCTCCTCCAGATGGCCACTGCAATTACTGTCCAAATTCAAACAAACAGAAAATTTGCGACCAGGTTGAGAAGCCCTCCTGCCCCCTGCCAAGTTTCTGCCCGCCGCTGAAGAGTTAGTCTCTGGGCCAATTGAGTATGTCTCACCCTGAAAACAGAGCTGGCATTGAATGGTGACAAGCAGACAATGAGCCAGAAGAGGAGCGAGTGTGTGCCGGGCCCGGCATCGGGGACGTTTGCCATGGAGCTTCTTAGACTGACAGTTTGGGGTGGCACGTGAAAATTTAACCAACAGTCCCATTTGGCAGGGGTTGCAGATTCTCAGTGGAACCTTTTTGATATGAAAATCTCCTAAACAAAGAATGTCAGTTGTGTTTGCTACAGCTTGACGGACTCGGAGCACAGCTCTTTGAGCCCTGCAGACCTTCACCCAGATGCCTGTCATTTGACCTACCAGGCCATGCATGACAAGGAGCATCTCCTTCCCTTCTTCCACTGGGTCAGAGCCCCGATTCAGACTTGAGGGTTAGGAACTAGCTGGCGGCCAGCTCAGCTCCCGAAGGCCCAGTGTGATAGGCTTACCACCTTCACTTTGGGAAGGGACTGCACTGTCTCCTGCCACAGCTTCCCAGAGACAGAAATGTACTTTCCTGGCATTGCCCTGTCCTTTGTACTGCTGGCTAGCTGTGGTTAGCCACTGACTTCCAGTCCAGAAACACACCCAGTCAAGGTCTGGGTCCAGAAGCCATGCAGAATTTACTGTGGCCAGTATGTCTGTGCCCGGCCTCTGCGTCACAGTCGGTATCTGGGACTGAGTCCAAGCTAGTGACTTTGCTGACTATAGAGATGACAGCTCCTCCATGTCACCCCACACAAACAAAAGAGCTGATTTGTGGCAAGCTAGAAGCTGATTTTTAAAGTTAAAACCATAGATGCCAAGTCCAAGCTCTGCAGGGAATCAGGGGTTTTGAAATCACAGGAAGCGTTTGCCCTGTTTGTGTTTGGAGCTCCTCCCCTGCAAAACCAGGCAACTGTCCAGATCTACAAGCTGGAACCAGCAGTGGCCACTTACCTTTTCTAAACAGGACTGACGTTCTCTCAATGGCTGAGTGAGATTTCTCCCCAGGGCAAACAGGGGTGTTTAAATACCTCTCCTTTGCCTTAAGGAGTGTTCCCTGGAGAGCCTGCAGGGGGACAGAAATGAAAGCAGGTGCCTGGTCACAGGACTGGGGAAACACTCCCTTGTCTGCTGCTGCTGAGCCCATCTGTGTATGGGAAGCAAGATGGTGGCTGGAGAGTGTATGGGTGCTTACAAGGTGAGTTCCACCAAGAGCCAGGAGCTCTAAGGTGTGCTCACTACTTAATTCTCACACCATTTGTTTCTACCAAAGGCAGCTAGATATTTTTGCAAGATCTGCAGGGAATGCTTAGAGGCTGCCCTGCATGTAGCTCTGAGACTATGTCCCAGGCTAAACACAAAATGGAGAGAAAGCAGTAGCAAAAGATTTGTAGCAACTGAACAGGCACAGGGCGTGCGCTGGTTAATTATGGCCAGAAACATTTGGCAGAGGGAAGATGTTCACACACAAAATGAGCATCCTCTCAACACAGGAGATGCCTCTCCCTAGGCAGAAAATACACGGTTCTTAGTGGACCATGAGCTGATCACACAGCACTCAACCCTCCCCTAGATCGATGAATCACTCTCAACTTGGGCCAAGTGAGTATGGTTCAGATTTTTTTGTTCAGGTTTTTTAATGGTTCAGATTTTGATACATTAAAAAATGACCAATACCAAAAAAAATTATCTTACTGTCCACCCAGTTCCCAAAATCTACTAGATGGACAAGTGGGACTACCCTCCCACCTCTCAGGAGCTCTGTCTTTCCTTATTCTTGGATGTGAGACAACAAACTCAAAGGCTACTGGCTCAGAGTAGCTTTGGTGGCTGTCATTTGTCTGGGACCATACTCCCAGTGAGCAGACACCAACAGCTCTGCACACTGTAAGACATAACCCCCAAGGTCCTCGGGAATCACACACCTACCTGTGTGTTTGAACAGAGTACATGGATTCCGTGACCCCTGACACACATAGCATCTAAACTGGCAACGATCACCTAATGGGCTGTATGTAGCTAACATGGCAGAGGATGAGCTCTTGTCTGCTCACCAGACCTGTGACTGGTTCCACTTGCTATGTGGGCGCTGAGGACCAGATAGGACCACTCGTAGCAAGAGGATTATGACACAATATACCAGTTTCCAACTTCAAATCCGTGGTTTGTTGTTGAGGTTTCAAGATAAGGTTCTTTATCCCAGACAGGCCTCAAAATAATAGCGAACCTACTGCCTCAGCATCCCAAGGTATTACAGGCATAACCACCATTCCTAGCTTTGTTAATTCTGTACATGAACATTTTACAGACTCAAGTACAGCCTAGAAAGTCTGCATTACGTTAGTCTTGATGTTTGATTCCCAGCTAGGAGTGATTTTTTTTTACCCCCATCTCTACTTTGGGGACATTGGCAATGTCTGAAAACATTTTTGATTGCCACAAGAGGTAAAGTTCTAGTCACACTGGATATCTATCTTAGAGGGATGTCTGCGCTGTGGTGAGGAATCCTAAAGCACAAAGTGCAGCCCATCACAACCCAGAATAACCTGGTCCTTGGGGTCAATAAAGCCAGGCCTGGGAAAGCTTGCCTTGAACGCCAGTTCAAGGATTAGTTATTTCTGTTGTCTGCATAGACTGTAGCAGGACCAGAAACCCATCCATCCTAGGGGAACTATGTTCTCTGAAGACACAGCACCACCACGTTCAGTACCTTCTGGTCTGCCTGGATGTCCTCACTGTCTTGTGGCCGGTTTTCCTTTGCACCTCTTATCTGTTTGTGAGCCTTCTGCTCAACCAAAAACACGACATGTTCTTTCTTCCCTGTCCTTTCCACCTCTTCATTCATATCAAGGATACTCATGGTCACATCGGTGTCAAAGAAGTCCTTGGCCACAGCTTCAATGATGCCTGTAGCAGAAGGGCACCTGTGGTGAGGAGCGGCAGAAGCCCACACACTGGCAAAAAGCACCACAATGTCTGATTGTATGACGTGGTGAGTGTCCTTGGGTTTACTAAGCCCAAGCCTGTGCCAGGTCTCAAGGTAGGCATCCTATGAAGGCTCAGGGTCAAGAGCATTCAGAGACTTAAGTTTTATGAGTTTTGAATACCAAATATGTCCCTGCTGTTGTCATTTCTACCTCAGCCTCTGTTTGTGTTTCTATTCCAGGAAGACATCTAACACATTAAGCAAACTCTGTCCATAATGAAAGCAAAATTCCACTGGAAATGCATTCAAAAGATCGTGTGTTCAAAACTGTTATTTTGTGAATCCACCTCAGGCCTGTACTGGCTGGTTTTGTGTCAACTTGACATAAGCTGGAGTTATCACAGAGAAAGGAGCCTCAGTTGAGGAAATGCCTCCATGAGATCCAGCTGTAAGCCTTTTCCTCAATTAGTAATCAAGTGGGGAGGGCCCAGCCCACTGTGGGTGGAGCCATCCCTGGCCCAGCCCACTGTGGGTGGAGCCATCCCTGGCCCAGCCCACTGTGGGTGGAGCCATCCCTGGGCTGGTAGACCTGGGTTCTATAAGAAAGCAGGCTGAGCAAGCCAGGGGAAGCAAGCCAGTAAGCGACATCCCTCCATGGCCTCTGCATCAGCTCCTGCTTCCTGACCTGCTTGAGTTCTAGTCCTGACTTCCTTTGGTGATGAACAGCAATATGGAAGTGTAAGCTGAATAAACCTTTTCCTCCCCAACTTGCTTCTTGGTTATGATGTTTGTGCAGGAATAGAAACCCTGACTAAGACAAGGGTAAAATACAAAGTATGGAGAAAGCGAGCATGAAATTGCCCATCAACAGTACCTACATCACCAAAGGACAAGAAACATACAAAGAGAGTAACAGGGATGCTTAAGGGGAGTCTGGAATATCCAACCACCTAGGTGGGGTGTTGGGGCTGTATATGTACCTCCATGGAAGAGCATGTGACTCAGAATGCAGGAATAATTAAGTTTGAAGTAAAAAAACAAAACAGCCTACATACCAAGGCTTTCCTACAATGCTGGTTTGAAAAAGAAAAGTTGATAGATAGAAAAACCTCCACAGAATTATCACAGACATGCAAACAGCTGTGGAGAATGTTAAGGAACGGGTCTCCCTCCGGTGTTCCAGAAACTCTAAACATCTCCAGCCCCATCAGATCCTGAGAAGGAAGCCAGTCACTACAGGGGTGGGTACCCTGCTCACGGCGGATGTTTGGCCACCCTAGAGAGCTGTGGGATGGGCTAATCAATTTCCTACCTGGTACAATGTGACACAGACCGTGTCTGTCTGAGTAGTAGTGGAGGAGCATTGCCCCGTCAGCTCCTCCCTCCACGCGGAAGGATGGCGCGTTCATTTCCTAATGAGCAGACACACACAGTATTTATATTATGGTTTTTATAGGCTCATAATATATTTTTTTCTAGGCTAACATACAAAGTCATGGGTTTGACCACAGCATCTTTATACATCATATTTTATTTTTATTCAATCCCCTCCTACACCGGTCCTCCCCCACTCTACGCTTTGGCTTCATTAACACATTTATTCCATCACCTCTACTTCCCACTGCCCTAAGATCTCTCATTCCTTTCATGATCCCATTTTCTATTCTGTAATGCCAATGCATACATATTAACATATGCATGTATATGTACATATGTATTCATGTACATAATATTTGAGTGTGTGAGGTGAGTGTGTGTGTGAGTGTGTATGTGAGTATGTGTGTGTATAAGTGTGTGTTTGAGAGTATGTGTGTGAGTGTGTGTGTATGAGTGTGTGAGTGTGTGTGGGAGTGTGAGAGTATGTGTGGGAGTGTATTTGTGTGTGTGTGAGTGTGTGAGTGTGTGTGGGAGTGTGAGAGTATGTGTGGGAGTGTATTTGTGTGTGTGTGAATGTGTGTGAGTATGTGTATGAGTGTGTGAGTGTGTGTGTGAGTGTGTGGGAGTGTATGAATGTGTGTGTGGGAGTGTGTGTGTGAATGTGTGTGTGAGTGTGTGTATGAGTGTGTGTGTGTATGTGTGAGTGTGTGTGTGTTACACATGTGTTCCTGTTGCCTGTGGAGGTCAGAGAGGATACTGAATCCACTGGGACTGGGGTTACAAATGTCTGTGAACTACCGTGGAAGGGCAGAGACCTAGGCCTAGATCCTATGAAAGAGCAGTAAGCCTCCTTAGTCACTGACACATCTGCTCCTCCTTAGAGAGTTTATTTTTGAGGCAGGATCTCACTGTGTAGCCAAGTGGGTCTGTGTATAACTCACTATATAGACCAAAGTGACTTCAAGCTCACAGAAATCTGCCCTCCTTTGTCTTTTGAATGCTGGGATTAAAGGCGTGTACCACACACTTGGTCTACACATACATAATTTTAAATCCACGTTCTACATTTGGAAAAATACACATAATATTTGTCTTTCTGAGTCTGGTTTATTCCACTTGACATAATTGTTTTCAGGTGCATTCATTTCCCTGAAAACATCATTTTATTTTTCTATGTAGCTGCACAAGACTGAACTGTGTACATGTATCAGATTTTCTTTGTCCATTGATGGGCATCTAGGCTGGTTTCATTTCCTGGCTGTTTAAATGGTGCATCAATAACCCTGGATAAGGAAGTGTCGTTCTAGCTGGCTTAGAACCCTTGACTATATGCCCAGGAATGTATAGCTGTGTTATGAACTACAGTTTTCTAAGTGGTGTGAAACAATGGTATGTACCCATTAGCACACACAGAACTACAGCAGTGTGTGTCCTTCACTATTCAGATAGACCTACAATGGAGTTTATCTGTTACCACACACAGAACTACAATAGTTCATCTCAAATCACCATGTCACCATTATCTCTCTTCGATCACATAACACGACCATTTCGGCTCCTACTGAGGAAGTTCACTCTGCATCTCAGCCCCTAAACATAGAGCATTTGACAACTGGGCTCCCAGGGAAGTTAGAAAGAGGTTAATGAGAGAAGCATTGCTGAGCCTCTGTGAACCATGTTGCTTCTGTCTACCTAGGGTTAGCTATGGTCGTACTTGACCTGTGACCCAGCCATGTGAACCTTCTCTCTCCGAAAGATTGGTGGGTCAGAGACCTCACGACTAGAAAGAATCAGCTCACTTTTGTCCTCAGGTTGGTTCCCCTTGAAAACTAGACTCCTCAAGAACATACCAGATGAAATATTATTTGTCCAGAAATAACTGTAGATGCTTCTACAGAGCCCTCTTATGGCTGGTGGGGGATTTTTTTGAGGAAAAAGTCACTAGAGGGTCTCTGGGGGGATGAACAGGGGAGTCTTATTGCTGGTTCAGCAGCATCTCAGCACCCAGGATGCTGGGCTTTGGTGTAAGCTAGGGAAGAGGAGTAAAAGGCTACCGTCTTTCAAGGTGCTGGGTTGCTAATGAAGACAAGTTTCTTCTTAACTTTCAAATCCTTATTTTACATTTCTAAAAGTATGTTAGTGTGGTAGTGATTTAAAGACAGCAGCTAAACAGCTTTACAGTCATAATGACTGAGGAGGCCCTTTAGTGGGCATGGTCCCATCTATCCACAGGACCACTCACCCAACGTGCCCATGAACACAAAATACAGAAACAATGAAGAAAGATCTTGGTCAGTTATAAAGGGCCATAAGAATAAATTATTTTACATAAGTTAATAAACTAGCATTTATGTTATGGGTGAATACTGCATCTTTACAATGAAGCATTTTGATGTCTAAAATCGAAGTCTAGGCCTTTGAATTTCCAGTAAGTTCTACCAAGACCAGCAAGGCATGAACTCCACAAGGGTATATCCCAGTTGGGAATTTAGTTTCCTAACACCTCGGTCCATCACCCCATGGGTTAATCAGTGTTGGATGCCTCCCAGTTCTGGCTCTTGGCCCTGCCAAGTTTATCCCCTTTGCTATTTTCCCAAGCCTAATCTGGTTACATAAAGTATTATCAGCTCTACCCAGGCCAGGAGACCTGAAGAGAGATATGAAAATCCACCTCAACCAGCTTTTCAGCCCGTGTTCCTATTGTGTTTGGCTTCTCAGATTTATTCCAAGTCTGCATCCAGCCTTCAGAAGTGCTCCCCTCCCCCACCACCCCAAGGCAAGAACTCTGACTTTTTGTCAGCCCATTTATAAAGGAAGCCAGTGGGTATTTATTCGTCTTTTCTCCCCTAAGAGAGCTGCTGGGCTCTCTGATGCCAGCAGCCACGAATTGTGTAGCTCCTCTGCAGAGGATGCTGAGCAGGGCTTCCTTATTTTTAACCTCTAGGACCACCAAGACAAAGCCCAGATGGCCTTACCTGATAGGACAGTGCCAGGTAACTGTGGAGGGCATCTAGGTTTTCGATAAACTCAGTGAGATTTCCTCCAAGTGTCCGCAGCATCCTGTCATAGCCGGACATCTTACAGAACTTGAAGAAGTATTCGCCAAAGAGCTTCAGAATGGCTTCCATGGATACATCTGTGGAATACATACCCCACTGAGTCAGACCCCTAGAAGGTGTTGTTATCCCTTGGGTGGCTTTTATTCCTATGCAAAGTGCTCCAATCCTGCCGCTGTGATACTTGCTGACCATCTAATTCTTCACTCTTATTGGTGACATGTGAGGCGGCATCTCAGTGTAACACGGCATCATAAAGAACAGGGAGCCTGTTAGCCATGAATCCTCCTTTCTCTGTCACACCCAAGGCAGATATCACGGTGACACAAGAGAGAGCTGTAGAGGTAATGCTCTTTTGACCACTGATTATGAGCCAGATTAACTCAGGGCAGGGTCTCCCACCACCTTACATACCTTCTAACAACAGTCTACTGTGGGTCACCTTACACACCTCCAAACAACAGCCTACTGTGAGCCACCTTACACACCTTCAAACAACAGCCTACTGTGGGCCACCTTACACACCTTCAAACAACAGCCTACTGTGGGCCACCTTACACATACCTTCTAACAACACCCTACTGTGGGCCACTTTACACACCTTCAAACAATAGCCTACTGTGGGCCACCTTACACACACACACCTTCAAACAACACCCTACTGTGGGCCACCTTACACACCTTCAAACAACAGCCTACTGTGGAATCCAGGGCTGCTTCTGAGAACTGACTAACACTACAGTGTAAAAGGATTCTGTCCAAAATTCACCCATAGGAACGGAGCACAGAGCTGTGATGTGGACCCCCTTCTCTCTCAGCTTCACTGGGCTTCTTTCTCCCTCCCGTCAGGGCTGCTTTCGGCTGGCATTCTCCATAAGAATTTCCTCATCAATCTCCAGGCGGCCCTGACGGAGCTCTCCCTGAGTGCTGCATGTCTGTCTTCCTACCAGAGTCCCCATCTGCATGGTGGGCACAGGCTGTGTCCCTGCCATGTCATATAATCAGACATTCTTCTCAGAGTGTGCCAGGGTCTTGGGATTAGATACTCCCGTGCTCCACATCCCACAGCCAAACCAGGGAAAGGCTGCTCTCTGTGGATACAGGATGAAGGCCTCCCTGGGAACATTCACTTAGGATTCTGACTCCCTCTGGAGCTGAAGAATGTCCCTGGACTGCTAACAGAGCCACAATTCCTGACTGTATCTTTTTGTATATTTGTTATTGGATATTCTCTATATTTACATTTCAAATGTTATCCCTTTTCTCCCAACTCCCATCCCCCCTCCCCTTGCTTCCATGAAGGTACTCCCTCTCCCAATCACCCTCTCCACCTCAGGGCCTTGACATTCCCCTACACAGGAAAAACAAGCCTTCACTGCACCAAAGGCCTCTTCTCACACTGATGCCAGACACTGCCATCCTCTGCTACATATGCAAATGGAGTCATGGGTCTCTCCATGTGTGCTCAGTGGTTGGTGTTTTAGTCCCTGGGAGCCCTGGTGGGTTTGGTTGGTTGATAATGTTGTTCTTCCCATGGGGCTGACCCTATCTTTAAAGGACTCTGTTTCTCTTGATACACCTGGAGCTCACAGTGAGGAGGGCCCTGTTAGGCAGAGCTCTTCTATACAGACATACAGACGGCTAGGGATGCAAAGTGGTCCTTACTTCCAAGCCTCTGCTCACTTAAGATGGTCAGAACAGAAAGGCCTTATGGTGCAAGCCTGTATGTAGCCATAAGCTACTCAGGAGGCCGAGGCAGGAGGATCACAAGCTTTTGGCACGTCTTGAACTATGGAGTCAATCCAAAGCTGGCCTGAACAACCTCATGAGAACCTCATGAGAGTGGAAAATGAGAAAGGTAGATACAGCTCAGTGGTAGAGGGTTACTTAACACAAAGCAGCCCCTAGGCTCCATTCCTAATAATATGTGCACACACAGGTCAGAATAGAGAATAGCAGGTTCCTTCTAGATCTCTGGGAAGATAATTCTTCTGAAACCTTGCACAGATAAATCAAACATATTTTGCAGAGACTGCTTGCTAGGTCTTCGGAGTTCGATGGTATGGATGGAAGGGTGAGAGAGAGCCGGGGCCTGTGTGAATCATCCCTTCTGGCTGACAGCAAGCTTGTCTATGCCGGAATTCAGGAGACACCCGCTCACTCCGAAGTGAATTGAACATTCTAGTCAGGTCTTTTCCACCTGGGGAAGTACGCAGACAGGTGTGGGGCTGTTAGTTTCCGTCCCCCACCCCTCCCCTCCCTGCTGTGAGATGACACAGCTGTGCTCTGCAGCCTGAGGCCTGGTGCTCACTGCAGGTGCATCCTGGTACCTGCCAAGAACCGTAAGCAGAAACCCAGAGTGGAGGCTGTTTCAGTCTCAGCGGTTTTGTCTCTGGGTGCTTGGCGCTGTTAACAGGACAGGACAATCCCTCTGAGGCTAACTTTCTTAAACCACAACCTGGGCTTGAGTAGGAAGCGGCCATCTGTGCTGACCTTGAGCTGCTTCTGGGACCCCGGTGCAGAATGCCTGTCTGAGAGGGACAAAGGCCTCTTTTTAAATCAACAGCTGTCGTACTTTTTTATACAGTTTCACCTCCGTGAATTTAGGATTCTAAGAGCCCTCTGATTCACAGGAGACTAGGGACAGATGGAAAATGGGAAGACAAGAAACACGTCAGCTTTAAAACATTATTTGGCAGTGAGAATAATGTTTAGTGTCTGGATGTTTGCATCCTTGTCTATAAGAGGCAACAAACAAACACACAAATAAAAAAGGTAGGCATCTCTTCATTTCTCTGTATACAGTTAGATACCAGCAGGAGAAACCAAGGCCTTTTGAGATTAGTTAGCTGTCTAAGGGACCCGGTGGGAATGGAGTGGAGACAAGAGCTCTGAAGGGGGGGGGGGGCGAACTCCTGCTGGACTCTGTCAGTCCCTACAGTGCTATGAGTCCCGTTGCTGCTTTGTGTGTAAGGCTAAATTGGAAAAGGGTAGAGGCAGAATGCCAAGGCAGAAAACAAATGCAAATTAATGTTCAGGAAGTAATCCCAGCTATTTGGGGACTGAGGTAGGAGAATCACCAGTTCAGGGATCAAACTGGACTACAAATACAAAGCTAGGTCAAAGCCACCCTAAGCAACTTAATGAGACCTTATCACAAAATAAAAAGAGAGCTTGGGATGTAGCTCAGTGATAGAGTATTTGCCTAGCAAGTGAGATGATCTAGATTCAGTTCCTAATACAAGGAGAGAAACACACACACTCACGCACACAGACAGACAGACATACACACACATACACACACAGACACATACACACACACACACAAACACACACACTCACACACAGATACATACAAACACTGGAAAACACACTCACACACAGACACACACACTCAAAAACACACTCACACACAGACACACATAAACACTCAAAAACACACACTCACACATTCAAACACACAAACACAGACGCACACATACAGACACGCACACAGACATACACATACACACAAACAGACACACACACAGGAGAAGTGTGTGTGTGGGTGGGGGGTGCAGACATGCACAAAAAGAAACATAGAAATGTCCAGAATAACATTTCTACAATATTCCAACAGAAAAAAAATGGATAATGTAATTACTCAGGAAAAACAAATTACCTATGAGGGCAAAGAGCAGGCAGTAGTACCCTCACAGAGACCTGAGCTTAGTTTCCAGCATCTTAGCCACCTACACTCGAATGCACATAGCCAAACACAGATGTACACATAGTTTTAAAAACATTTTTAATCCTTAAAAGAATCTAGTACCATCTAAACACAGTCTTTTGATTGCTTTGTCCTAAGGCCAAAGGCAGAACTTTGAACAAATATCTGGCTGTAATCTAAAGGCATCCCTGTCACATCAGTGAGTTAACAACCCTGATAGTCCTGACCACTCAAGGACTGCACACATGAGCAAAGGTATTGCCAGGAAGAGGGCTGAAGTGACAAAAAGTTTGAGGAATAGAATGAATACCGTACTGTTGAATTGGGCAAATGTTCCATAAGGGTCTGAAGAGAGGCCCCATGAGTAAGCATGAGTCCTGAATTCTGATGTCAGCACCCCTATAAAAAGCTGGGCGTGGTCCTATGTGCATCTACAACCTAGCATTGTGGAGGACAGAGACAGCAGTCACTGTGGCTTACTGGTCACCAGTCTAACTCAAGGTTCACTGGAAGGCCCTGTCTTAAAAAGAATAAAGCTTGGGTAGGCATGACAGCTCATTGGGTAAAGATGCTTGCCAAGAACCCTAGCACCTGAGTTTGGTAGAGACCTGCATGTTGAAAGAAAAGAAAAGACCCCCCCAAAGTTGTCCTCTGACCCCTTAATGCACAAGTCACAGCAGGTTCACACCCTTAATATAAATAAATAAATATAAAACATTAAAAATACACAAAAGGACAGAGAAAGATAGAGATGGACATTCTCACATATAATGCACACAAATGTACCATATCCACACACACACACACACACACACACACACAGATATGACGTAAGATCATGAAGCCCAGCATAGGATATAGATAACTAGATGGCAGAGGATAGATCAATAATGGCTAGATAGGCGGTAGATAAAAAGATCAATTATTGATATATAAATGATATATAGGTGATTGATAGATGATTGATATATTATGGCTGGATACATAGATGATACATAGATGATTGATTATAGATAGATGGATAGATAGACAGGGAGAAAGACAGACAGACAGTACACATCTGCTCAGTGAGAGGGTCTAACAGAGGTCACTCTATAGGAGCACTGAATTCATCTTGCGTCATGAATGTTTTCAGATGCTATTCTCTACTGAACAGAAAGAGAGCTCCTTTGAGAAACAATATTCTGGGGCTGGAACAAGGAAAAGAAAGAACATATTAAACCAGAAGATAAAGATGTGTTAAAGAATAGTAGAGACATCAAGAACACAGAGGGGCTGAGGGTGGGGTGGGGTGTTTCTACCACAAGCTAGGTTTTGAATATGAGCATCAGGAGAAATAATGAAAGCAGTGCCACCTGCTTTTATAAATGAGAACCAAGATCACATTGTTATAAGCAAGCCGGGAAGGGAGGGAATCCTTCCTCATGGAAGTTTAAAAAATAAGCATATGAGGCGGAACAGAGGTCCGACGACAGCAACAGTGAGGACCGAAATCACACAAGGCTCCTGCATGATCTGAGAGCAGCTTCTCACAAGGTCCTAGTTACAGAGAGGACATCGGAGGCTTTAGAGGGAGAAACCTGACAGACGCCAGCTTCACTGAGTGACTAAAATTCATTTGATTTGATCTCTAAGATAATCTCTGATGTCACAGTCACTGCTAGTTTATCAAAGGTTCACCCTTAGGAGACAAAGAGCTGAAGGCCAGCCCACCTTTGTCTGACTCCTAAATACATGCTGGGACAGTGTAAATGTGTCCCCAGCTGACAGATTCTGCACTGGGATGTTGAGACCCTAGTTCAGGTCTCCATTTTCTGTTGGCTGTGTATCCTAGCCTCCATGTCTGACTTCTGGCTTCGTACATTTTTAATCTTAGGTTTCGCACTGATACTCTTATTTTGAAGTTAAGTTCAGAGAAGGGCTGTTGACATTTGCTGATGGCTCACTGTCGCAATGCAGTTCACTCGGGGTTTCTTAGCTGGCCATGTCCAGACAGGCACGGCTGTGCCAAGTGCCTGGTGGGGGTTGTTTTGGGTGTCTTTACTTCAGGTCACTAATAACTACATACTGATAAGCTAAGTAGGCACTTCCTCTTACACAGAACACTGCTTGCCCAATGTTCAACTTGCCATCTGGTCCCATCCTGATGATGCTGATTAGAAAGCAGAGTTACACAGTTCACAGAGCTGTGGGAGAGTCCCAAAAATGGCTTCAAGCAGGAAGGGGAATGACTTCGGAGAGGCCACTTGGAAGGCACAGCACTAGCTTCTTGGTGATGAAACGTGTCTTTCTCTTTGTCAAAGGATGGAGCCGGTCTCCGCTGACCAGCATAATTTATTAAACGTGAAGATGCATGTCCTGGCTGGGCCACTGTCTCTCTCTCTCTCATGGCATTTGTACAAATACAGAGAAACTGCAAGCTTCCCACAGCACCATGATCCCCAATTGTGTCTGTTCTGGAGAAGATGAGAGGGAGAAGAATAAAGAGAAAAGGAGAGACAGAGACAGAGGCAGAGGGGTAAGGGTATGTGTTATGGATTTGGTCTGACGCTTGCATTATGTTAATTGGGTCCCCCAAACTGCATGAGAATCCACACATCCGCAAGCAAGAGGTTCCTGCCCTCAGCTGGTTTTGGTTAGTAAATAAAGTTGCTGGTAACCAATGGCTGGGCAGGGAGACAGGAGGGACTTTTAGTATTGCCCACAAGGGACCGAGGGAAGAGGAAGGAGTTAGCCACCAGGCCAGGGAAGAAGAAGGATGCACCAGTCCTTAGAGGTACAGAAGAGAGAGCACAGCCATCATGTAAGAGTCAGGGATCATGGCTCAGAAGGTTTGGGTCAGCCAAGATGGAATATAGATTTTAGTAAGTAATAACTCAGGAATATCAGAGAGGAGTGTGTTGGCCATGTGGAGATTTGGAAGTGGCCCAACCATTGAGCTGTTTTAGGCATATTAAAATACAAGGTTTTGTGTATGTGTGTGCATACGTGTGTGTGTGTGTGTGTGTGCATACGTGTGTGTGTGTGTGCATACGTGTGTGTGTATGTGTATATGTGTGTGAGTGTTTGTGTGTGAGTGTATGCATGTGTGTGTGAGTGTGTGTGTGAGTGTGTGTGTGAGTGTGTGTATATGTGTGTGAGTGTTTGTGTGTGAGTGTATGCATGTGTGTGTGAGTATGTGTGTGTATATGTGTGTGAGTGTTTTTGTGTGAGTGTGTGTGTGTGTGTGTGTGTGTGTCTTTCATTCAGGAACCTAGAACATTGAGGTGGGAAGCAAGGAACACACTGCCACCACCGGACAATTTGAGCAGAGTTATTTGGGTTCAGTGACAGGCATGCGTTTATTTGGAGATGTGTGCTCCCATGCACGTGCAGGCCAGAGTCTCTCACTAACCTTGGACATCTTTGGTCAGGCCGGATAGACCAGTCAGTGAGGCCCTAAGATCTGACTGTCTCAACCTCCCACCCCACCTCCTCTCCAGCTCTGGGATTACAGCCTCTTGTGGCCATGCCAACCTTACTGAAAGATCTAGGGATCTGAATTCACGTGCTCACCTTTAAACAGAAAGTACTATACTCACCACCGTGTACTGAGATTTCACAATCTCAGTGTTTAATTTGTGGAATGTACCTGCCACAGTTATCTTCCTTTTGAAACATGACCTAAAGGATTTTCTAGAGATAACGAAAAGAAAAAATAATGTCTGATAGTTTGAAGTGAGTCAGAGAGAAATCACTGTGGTAGAGGGTAGCTTTGGGTAGAAAGGAACATTGTCATGTCCTCAATGGGCCTACAAACTTGTTGCTGCCTCTAAATGTGCTGTTTGGGCTGGAAACAGGGCCAGGACAGATGTGTGATGGCATCTCCTGCTGAAACTGCCGCCACATTGGAGAGTGTTGTACAGTATTGTCACCAAAACTTCACAGGCCAAGTGACCTACAGCACCATCACCAAAACTTCACAGGCCAAGTGACCTACAGCATCATCACCAAAACTTCACAGGCCAAGTGATCTACAGCACCATCACCAAAACTTCACAGGCCAAGTGATGATCTACAGCATCATCACCAAAACTTCACAGGCCAAGTGATGATCTACAGTGTGGTGACCAAATTCACAGGGCAAATGCTCTACACCATCCTGAAGATCTAAATACTTGTTGGAGCTTTTTGTCCATGAGGGAATTTTGTAACAACATGGCACAGGTGTGCCTTTAACCACAGAACTTTATCTCTGCTCTGCCCTCATGTGAAAGAGACAGCGTGAGTCTCTATTGTCAATTCTTGGTGAGACACTTTAAATCTAAACCTAGTTATTTAGACAAACAGACAGATATTCTTTAAAAACAAGATACTTGTTGGTGATCCATTCTCTGGACTATGAGATATTTGTGGAACACTTTAAGCATTACAATCCATAACCGGTTCCATTGGGCCAACTTAATTTTAACAACATATGACAAAAGACATGTAGACAACATGTAAACAAATGGGCATGGCTATGTCTCAATAAAACTTTATTTACAAACCAGATAGGGCCCCGGATTTGGCCTGTGAGCTACACTGCAGACAGTCTACTGACGACTGGCAAAAGGACTCGGAGCATTATTATTAATTTTATCCACAGCCATTTGAAGTGAACAGAAATGCTCATCTCCAGTTTTAAGGAACATCATTCAGACATGTAGCCTGCCTTTCAGGTTCAACAGCGTTCAGTCACATTTGCTGAGGCCACTAAGCATTCTGAACGCTGCTTCACAACTTACACTTATTTTGTGTTTTGAGTCCCCTCAGCCTCCTGAGGTATTGTTCTTTCCCGAGGAGAAGACATTCCTCTCAAGGAAATTCTAGTTAAAGTCAGACAGCTGATAGAACTGAGCCCTCCTGTTTAGCTCTAGGATGTCCCCTTTAGCAGAGAATAGAAAACCGGTCAAAGGCTGTCTCCTCCTTGCCAGAACCCCACAAAAGAAAACCTATCAAGGTAGCTTAACTTCAGTGTTCAGCCCCAGCTCTCTTGCCCTGTAACAGTTTAAGCTCTGTCAAACTCCAGCTTCTCGGGCAAACTGCAGTCACCTCTCACCACACACTTCTCACCTAGTGCTCCGTTTCTTCTTCTGGAGAAAATGTGACTACTTAGAGGAGAGAGGGAGCAATTGGTTGGAAATGATTCGTTTTGCCCAGAGACCACCAGCTTCCATCTGGAATCTCAGAGCTGCAGTCTTTAGAAGGACAGTGCTGGGGTTTGACCAGGGTGGGGGAGAGCATTGCATTTTGGAACCAGAACAGATCTGGCTATGAAATGACCAGCGACACTTGATGTATCTACAATGCAATCTCAGTATCCAGGGATCTGGAAATATCACAAGAGTCTAAGCCCCAGACTAGAGCATTGCTTTGAGACAGTGCTTTCAGAATATGAAAGGGAAGTTGTACCCAAAAAAATCTCAACAGAATGGCTCCCCAAACAACTCCAGCTGATATGCTAACGTGGATGGGAGAGATTTCAGAAGCCCCCACACCTTGATGAAGAACAGCAGGCTGCTGAGAGGGACAATCGTTCTCTCCAGGGTCAAGCGCTCTGCTAAGCCATCCAAACCCAAGTACTCAACTCTAAGAATGTTTGTATGGGCAAGACCAAGTGGATTCCGTGGGGTATATATAATAACTAAAGAAAAAGAGGCCATGACTTGAAGAGGAATTGGGGGGAATACAGGAATGGTTGGAGATGGGATGGGTTGGAAATGATAAAACCCTAAACAATTTAAAATTTTTAAATGTTAAAATTGGTAACTAGTCTAAAAAAAAAAAAGAAGGCAGTAACGTGACTGTGTGATTTGGGAAAGTATATTTTGCATCACAATTGTGCATTTAAAGATTATTTTGTTCTCTCGCGTTTTCAGATTAATAAAGAAGATACTAGACATTGTTATGAAGTTTTCTTATGTTTTATATCCAGTCCCATCAGGCTGGATATAATGGCTGTAATCTTAGTACTGTAGAGGTTAACGGAGAAGGACCGCCAGGAGTTCAAGGGCAGGTCTGTTCATTAGTTCCTGCCTCTAGATTCCTGCCCTGCTTGGCTTCCTGCCTTGTCCTCCCTTGGTGATGGACTGGGGTCTCTAGTAAACCCGTTCACGAGTCTCTAGGTAAGAGCTGATGAGTGTATTTACTTCTCAGGAACATATAACCTCACTATAGTCCAGGCTCACTTTTTCCTGATTTTTGTTAGTGATTCCGGCACTTAAAATACCCCTGTGGTGTACTGCCAAAGTGATGTCTAGTGTCCCTGGGCACAAGAAAGCTGCGGTGAGCTGACTTATGGCGAATGTTTATTCAATTAGCTTTAGCTTTTTAAGATATAATGTTATAATACAAATAGTTGTGAATACAGTGTTTTTTGTTTCTTTCTTTTTGTTCCAGTGATTTAAGAAATAGTGATATTACTATACATAGAAACACAAATTAACTTTTTGGTATTAAACTTTACTCCTACACCCTTGATAAAGTTGCTTCGTTTCCTAATATTTTTTTAAATTTATTTTTATTTTATTTTAATTATGTGTGTATGTGTGTCCATGTGTGGCTATGAGCAATGAGCTCACTGCATTAGGAGACCAAAAGAGGGTGCATGAGTGCAGACACTGGTGGTAAACCCCCAAAGCTGGAGTTCTGAGCCCCTGGTGTGGGTGTGGGAGCTGAACTCCGTCTTGAACTCTTAATGGCTTAGCCAATGTCAACAAATCGTGTGTGTGTGTGTGTGTAAGTGTGTGTGTGTATGTGTGTAAGTGTGTGTGTATGTGTTTAAGTGTGTGTAACTGTGTATGTATGTGTGTAAGTGTGTGTATGTGTGTATGTGTGTAAGTGTGTGTATATATGTGTATGTGTGTGTATATGTGTATGTGTGTATGTGTGTGCAAGTGTGTGTGTGTATGTGTGTATGTGTATATGTGTGTATGTGTGTATGTGTATATGTGTGTATGTGTATATGTGTGTATGTGATTGTGTGTGTGTGTGTGTTTAAACAGAAGCCCACAAAAATTACATTACACATTGATTGCTTGTCAGTGATTTTGACTAGAAACTCAAGAACTGAGCTATTTTCCCTAAGAGCCCAAAAAGGAAAAAAAAAATCAGTATTTATCACTTCACTGTCTACAGCAGCATCATAGCAGAGCGAGCGTGAGTGAGAATTAGCTCTGGTTTTTGCTTTTCTAGCAACCATAAGCAACCCAAGCAAGCTTTGTGGACTCACCCAGAACCTTGCAGGCTTCTTGAATGAGCTTAATGGTGATGACGTCATCATACACGGTGTAGGTCATGAAGACATCGTGCACTCCGGCAGAAGCCCTGAAAGATAGTGCAGTTGAGCACTCAGGACAAAACAAGCAAGTCCCTAATTTAGACTTGATACACTTCCATAATCTCAGAGGACAGCTCTAAGGAAGATGATCCAAAGCCTGGGCCCTTTGGAGTGTGATCTGTGTGGCCGTGGCCGTGGCCATGGTTGTGACTGTGGCCGTGGCTGTGGCCTCTGAGAGGACCCCTGTTGTCCGTTGTCCAGATCATGCAGCCTCTTCTTTCCTGACAACGCTGTGGTGTCAAATCTTCTGGGTTGTGTATGTGTTGCATGCTGCTGGGGTGGCAGACATGCTGACTGCTAAGGCTTCCGGCCCTGTTCTGATGTCTACAACCTGCAGGGAGCGGTCACTACAGCCGCCGCACACTGAACAGCCTTCCAAAGCGCCGTGGGAGACCAGTGCGCTTCTCAACAGTTTCCTTTAAAAATATAAACAATCTGACATTTTAAATGAGATAGCAGAAGTTCTAAGAAGGGAGAGAGAAAAATGACAGCTGGAGGTATCTCAGGGAGACCAGGACTTGAGACAAGTGCTGAGAGACACAGAGAAGACACACATCATGAAATATGAATGTCAGTCGTGCAGGGGCTCACCTCCACACACACACAGGGGCTCACCTCCACACACACACAGGGGCTCACCTCCACACACACACAGGGGCTCACCTCCACACACATGCTTTCTCTCTCTCTCTCTCTCTCTCTTTCTCTCTCTCTCTCTCTCTCTCTCTCTCTCACACACACACACACACACACACACACACACAGACACGAGCTCGAGCGCATCAACCTCCACACTCCAAGGTCATTCATTGATTAATTGATATTTAATTGGAACATCAAGAGTTCCTCATTAGTGAGTAACATGTAGTGATGTGCAAACTATCAATGCGACAAGCCAGGGCTGGCTCCTCGGATCAGAGTAACATGAGAAAAAACAAAGGCATGCAGGCTCTTGAGCACCAGCAGGCTGTAGACATCTTATCTTTTAACCATGTGCCTCCTAGTTCTCCAAGCTGAGAAATCACTGCTCCCGGTGCTTTTGAGATTCAATTCAGAAATGAAACATGAGGCGTGATGGAGCTCATGTTTGTCACTGTGGTTGTCATTGTTCCTTAGAGTGCAGGGTGAGTCACAAGAGTCACAGGAGAAATGAGAAGCTCTTGAGACAAGTCTCAGGCCAAGGGAACGGGATGGACTTAAGTAACAGCTCACTGTTCTGTCAAGAGCCTCTTACAATAGTAAGGTGTGCCTGGGGACAAAAAGATGCAGGAGGCAGGAGCCTATATCCTGTCCTGACCATCTGTCCCTCTAGCTTGTCCCTCTCCAGTGCCCCCATTGTCCTTGGCAGTATCCAAACTGCTTAGCTAGACACGTGTGGCTTCTCCTCCCTCCACTCTCCAGTGATTGGTTACTTAGTAGTGGAAGTTGGTGTGAAGATTCATCTGAAAGTCAGAAATAGATCTACCACAGGATCCAGCTATGTCACTCTCGGGCATCTACCCAAAGGACTCCACATCCTTCTGTAGAAATACCTTCCCTTCTAGGTTCATTACCTTCCTAGTCACAGGAGCCAGGAAATGAAGAACTGTAGATGTCCATCACCTGATGGATGTACAATGAAATGAACACCATCTATGTAATGAAATGTTATTCTGCTGCTAAGAAAAATAAAAGTATAAAGTTATCAAGTGAATGGATGGGACATGAAATGGTCTGCGTGAGGTAACCTGGTCCAGAAAGGCAGATGTTGGATGTTTCAGTGATGGGTGTTCATTCTGAATTTTCAGGTATGCATGTTTTCTTTAGAACATAAAATTAGTTAAGAGGACTTGGACATGGAAGTTTGCAGGGGATGGAGAGAGAATGAAGTGGTACAAAGGCTTAAAGAAGATTTCCATTGAACAGGAAGAGTTAAACAGGGTGGGGCATGGGAGATAGAGCTAGAGGAAATACAAAAAGAGAGAGTACCCAAGGGATTCTGAAAAAGTCATATGGAAGCCTAACTGGAGCTTCCGTGTGTGTGTGTGTGAGTGTGTGTGTGTGTGTGTGTGTGTGTGTGTGTGTGTGTGTGTGTGCTTGTATGTAAAAAAATAGAGTTTGAATGGAGTTACCCTACTAGATTGTACAGGCCCAAATAAAAAGCTCAATGTCAGGAATGAGTTACCTCTTTTGTAATTCCTGGTTATAAGGCTCCTGATCCACAAACATCATAGGCTATTGCTAATTCTCCAGAATTTGGTGGCAAAACCCTATTGCTGGAGAAACACTGCATGCTTGAGTCAGACCATGGCAAAATCAAGCTGGTACTAACCTGGAAGATTCATCTCTAATAGCTAGCTCTCACAACGCTGTGAGATGCTAGGCTTACTAGTAGAGAAGAAGACTATCATTTTTATCCAGCTGTGAATCTTGTGAGCTTTAACGACTGACCTAGCAAGACACACACTAGGGTAATAGTGGCAAGACCATAATGGAAGTAACCAACCATTTTTAGCTTGGACTTAAGAACTGCTCCAAAGAAGAAACTCATGTCTGGTACTATTATCAAAATGAGAGTCTATAGCTAGACAAATCATAGGCCCTACAGAAGGTCCTACTACTATTATTTTTACTGAATGAATACAGTAAACCAACTTTTATTGACTTATTATTTATATTATAATAATAAATTGATATATCTCTCAACCCTTTCCAAAGAACCTTTTATTGCAGTAGATGACTAATATAAGAGACCTCTGACTGGTCAAGGTATAAAAAAAAGATAGCTAAATTCTCTGTCCTAAATGGGACATTTATATCATACCCCCTTCTCCCGAGTCTCGAGGATCATTGTGTATGAAGAAATAAAAAGACCATAGCACTAGTGGATGACTACAATGAAATGGGTTCTGGGCATTCCAGAGCAGTTCTACAAGGAACTTGACATCAGTTGTGAAAGTATATGTAAGCTCAAGCCAGACACAACCCCAGTATGGAGAGGGGAGGTGGCTCAGAGTCAAGCCCTGGTTCAGGAGCTTGTTCAGTTGATAGCTGCCAAGACTGGAAGAGTCGGTTGACTTTAAGGGTGTGGCCCCTGGTAGGTCTACACTGCTCTAGTGGAAGGGCACACATCCAAGAGTGTGTAGGTGGCACAAACTAGACTTGATAGCTTTTTTAAAAAAGAGGACAACAGTCAAATTGCCAAGGAAGAGGGAGTGAATCTGACAGGAGGTTGCACAAAATTCTCATGTAACCAATGAGTGGTGAGAAGGGTCTAAGAAGGAGGGAGAGAGAGGAGTTAATGTGTTACTTCAAGGACAATAAAGATCAGACTCTGCTGCCTGGAATGAAACGGAAGTACTCCATTCACCATGAACACTCTGGGAAAGCTTTCCCTACTGCTGAGTTCGTTGAGCTGATGGGATGGATAGGTGCAACTTTTAAATAGGATGATGAAAGATATGAACATGACCTCTGCACCCTCAGTGAGCTAACTCTGCCTCAGTGACTAATGGAAGAGAGAAGAAGGCAACCATTGACCTCCAAGTCAACTATGGACCTAGCTGTTCTATTAACACACCTTGAAAAGGTCATTGTAGGGTTTGGGTGGGTGACCATTTGTCAAGAATCTGTGGACAGGCCTGACTCCTAACCAAGGCTGTCCCGTCAAGGGTCTGTCTCAGCCACCGGGAGACCGAGCCAGTCCGATGATGATGGTGACCGCTGGTTCTCAACCTGTGGGTCACAATCCCTCTGTGAATGAACCCTTTCACAGGGGCCTAAAAACATGAGAAAACACAGATATTAACATTAAGATTCATAACCGTAGGAAACATGTTGTGAAGGTGCAATGAACATAATTTTATGGTCAGGGGTCACCACAGCATAAGGGACTATGTTAGAGGGTCACAGCATTAGGAGGGTTGAGAACCACTGGTTTAAAGAGAATGTAGGAAAGTCTTGGTGGGAGGAAGAGGCATGTAGAGACAGTCAGGAACATGTGTGCATAGGGGTGTAGAAAGCCCCCTAAGCTTGATGAGGTTGTTACAATTATTTCTAAGGTTGGTCTGGTGTAGCTATGTTTCCAAATGCTAAATTCTATACCCCTAGATCTGGCTGCCCCAAGAGCAAATTCTCATGTACATCTTTTTCTCTTTACAAACCTTGCTCCCCAGGTTAACTGGTCAATAAACGGCTAATGCCTGTGATTGAGCAGCAGAGAGAGATAGGCAGGACTTCCTTGGAGGGAGAAAGAAACTTGGGAAGAAGAAAAGGGAAGGCTTTCACCAGGAGACAGATGGGAGACAGATGTGACTATGGGCCTGGAAGGTGTTACAAACCTTGTGGTTGGACAGGTTGGATGAGACTTGGTGGTTGTTGTAACTTAGATGAGCTCCTCAAGAGTATGCCTAAGCTTTGAAGTATTAAAAAGCTGCCGTGCGATTATTTGGGGAACTGGCTGGTCAAAAAATAACTGCCACCATATTAACTTTAACATTAATATATACCAAATATTAATAATCATTTTTTACAGGTCCTAGCAAACAAAATCCTGAAGTCCCAAGAGATGTCAACCACCTCACCTACTAGGCCTCTGGGGATTCCTAAGTGGACAGAGAGAACTGAAGCAGGCCCTCAGATCTTAGTAAGTCCTGAGACCTCAGCACCATGACTGCATGGGAAGTACCATTCAGGCCGCAAAACTCAGCAAAGAAGAAACGTACTAACCCTCTCTTTTGACTTCTGCAGTTCTGCTTCTTGATAGCTGCTCTTGTTAACTGAAGTGTGTCCATCCAGAACATGCCTTAAAAGCTCACCCTGAGAAAGGCGTGGGGCCCCACTGGGATCTCAAACACCCAGTGTACTCACTGACCCGTCAGTAGAGACTTTCTACTGGCTTAGAGCCATCTCTGAGAAGTCTTCTCTGGTGAATACCTCACAACAAGGACCATTTATCCTTTTCTCTTGCAAGTGAGTATAAGTAGCCCCAGGGGCTTCAATACCTATCCTACTAGAACGTAACTCATTCCTGCCTTCTACACTCTTAGATGTTCTATTGTTACCTTCTGTCAGACAGCACAAGTACGATACTGCAATCTGGTTGTTTTCCACCAAGTTTAGCTCACCCCAGGCCCTTTGCACTTGCTGCCCCCTCTTCCTGGAGCAACACACTTGCATGACTCATGGTTGACTCCTTCTTGCCAGTTCATACATTGCCTCTATAAAGAGACTGGGTAGCTACCTCAGGTAAATGGGCATCTTCCTTTGTCTCTTTCAGAAGCCCTACGTTTGCACATCTCTCTGAGACATCAGAAAGTCCAGTTATTTGCCTGTTTGCCTTCTGTTCTTCACACTAGAATCCGTTCCCTGGCCTGTGTCTTCCCATGACTACCCTCCCCAGTGCCTGCACCTCTGCTCAGCACATTCTGGGAGGTGAACAGACACACATAGTGGAGAAAGTGACCCAGCTCACACAGCACGTGAGTAAGCAGGGCAAACACAGAGAGATGCAGCTCACCCCAGAGCTCCAACTCTTCCCAGCCCGTTAGTCGCCTCTGCTGATGATGTTTAAGCCAGGAGGTTACAAAAGGGTGGCTCAGAATTAAAAACCTATAAATCTAGACTCTATGAGAGGGAAATCAGCAAGGCAAGGAGAGGGGGGAGCACACATATGTTTCTGGTTATTTCATATGAAATAAGAACTATGTCATAACGTCTGGAGACATAGTTCACTTTGCCTAATCATTTCTTCTTAAATTTTGTATGGGAGTTGATGGCTTTTTCCCCCCTTTCAGCAAAACTCCTGCCTTAAAAGCACGAGGGAATTTGTTGTTTAAACAAAGCCCAAAGCAGGTCCTTTGGCACAGCAAATAATCTTGGCTTAGTTTCAGGTTGTGTTTATAAGCTGAATTTTCTGTGTTGTGGAGTTCTTTTTAAGAGTATTCCCTAAATGAGTCTGGCTTCATAGCTGAGCTTACTGGATATATCTTACTCTTGGCTTTCCCAGGGCAATCACATAAATGTCTGGTTGGTTCTGACCATATGAGCATATCTTCACATCTAGATTAAGCAGACACACAGAAATGAAAGAGCTAAAGCCAGGTGACACACTCATGTCATGCTGACTATTGTCATGATTGGTCCTCTGCTCCTAGTGTGTTTCTTCACTCCCCCTGCAGGCTTGTGCCCTGCCTTATAACTTTTCTTCCTCATGGTGGTGGCCAGATGCCCAACAAAATGTAACTTACCCTTGATTATAGCCCGAGAGGCAACAGCCCACCATAGCAGGGGAAGGCACAGAAATGGGGGCTTGCTCACATTTGGGTTAAACAGGAAGCAGAGGGAAATGGATGAAGGTGTTTGATCCACAAGCTCTTTCCTAGCATTGCTTCTAGTTCAGGGCACAAAACCGATCACATTCAGGGTAGGTTGTCTCTTTATTAATCCTTTCTGGAGATATTCTCACAGACACACCCAAAAGTGATAAGGTCAGTCAGACCCTATCCATTTTTTTAAAAAAAACACAAGCATGTTGACGATCAACCAATTATCTCATGATCCTCTGTTGCAGTAAATATTAAAAAGGTGAAACCTTTTATCCCTCACTAGGGCCGACTCCCACGAAGGGCCATCTAGCACTGCAGAGATTTCTAATTTGACGGCTTTATGCTGCCTCTAAGAACTCATGCGAGGTTCACTCCACCACCCCTATTACTTCTATCCTAGGTGGATACAATCGCGCCAGTGTGTTCCTTTCCTTCGCTGTCTGGTACAAACACGACTCTACATCTATTAACTTATCAAACAGGTTTATATGTTAAATTCTCAGTCCACAAACCCTCTACACAATAAACTCACAAGCAGCGGACAAAGATATAAACTGTCCATCCAGAAAAGATAAATCGGACCCATAGACGCCCTTAGAAATAATTATAACAACTTCATCAAGCTAGAGATGTGCTGAGAGAAACATACACGTCGGCTTCCCAGTTGCCTCCCTCCTCACCCTCTCTTCCGCTCCTCCAGTCTCTTTCTCCACCTACCTCTCCACTGTCCAATCATATATCACCTTAACATAAACCTACAATCCTCTTTTAATTTTTTTTATCACTTGGAGTCCATCCAATGACAGAGCGGGAAAAGACGACACAGAGAAACGGTACAATCTTTCTAGTGAGATTACACCAAGGGTCCAAAGAAGGAAAGTCCTTCCTGTTATCTCTGTACATGAAAACACACTTCTGTCTTGAATTTGGGATGTTCAACCAAGCTGAGTGCCAGTCAGCAGCCGAGCTATTGATACAATGGTGGAAGAGAGGTTGCAAGGCCTGCCTGAGATGGGGCATCTCAGACACAGACGCCAGCTATAGGTAGAGCCAAACACAGGGCTTGCTTCTGAGGACTTCAGAAAAATCCCTGGTTATTTTCAGCAATTTCCAAAACTCCTTCCTTCTTCCCAGGCAAGGCTGACAATGGTAGCTGAGCTGAATCCTAAACAATAAATATGGTGACACAGAGCATTGGACCAAAACTCCATCTTCCCCCCTTGCTGGCTAGAGTGGCCCACACTTAGCACCAGGGAGACCAGGCCAAATGCCATGAGTTCTGGGAATATCCATTATTGCCTTTCATAGAGGGACCCCATCTACTGCAGTGTACATACACCTCACAGCCCTCAGGAGCTTGCCCTCATCTTCCTCCCAAGCCTGAGACTGATAGGCACAGATAGAGACAGAGGGAGAGAGGGGGGCATAGAGCTTTAAGTGACTCCTGCCTGACCATTTGTAGCAAGACAGATGACCTCAGTGTCCCGTGAGACGTGGACCTGTGACACCCTGCTTTCTGCATTCCGGGTCTGTAAGGTAAGGTCTCTGCAGATGGTGACATCATGGGAGGAGGTGATTTATTGGATTCATTAACCCGAGGTGTTTCTTTTGCAACACCAGACATACCCATGGAGGTCAGCAAATGCAAGTTCACAGAGACGCCCTTCACTCGCACTCAGAGACGTGGCCTAGGCTAGAATATGTGTTACCGTCACTTTCTCCACATGTATGTGCATAGGTGTGGTGTAGGATAAGAGTGTACGTCACGAGCGGGCTTCCGCTGTAAGAGCATGTGCTCATCCTCGAAGCTTTTGGTTCATGGGGCTGCATAGGCTGCCAGTGCCAATGGGCCAGTTCCCATTTCTCTGCATCTTAAGCAGAATTGGCCATTATCATGTAAAATCTTTGGAGAGTTAATAGGCAAAGCTGTGCCTAATTATCTTAATCCGACTGTTCTTGATTAACTGAGGAATCAGTTAATCATCTTCTGCAGTTCTTAATTCATTTGTCTGTATGGAACTAGGTGATTTCTGAGAACTTCAGACCCCAGTCTGTAACACTGGTAGATGTGGAGCCAGGGAGAGTACAGAAATCAGGTGAAGGATTATTTGGAAATGTAAATGACAGAATTAAAAAACCAAACTGCTGGATGGGGCCAGGAAGAGAAAACTAAAAACGATCTAAACACACATGAAGAGGGAGGCAGTGGGTCGGGAGGCGAATGCTTCTCTGGTGCATTTAAGAAAGTTTGACTCCTCTTGTCTCTCTTTCTCTCTTCCCTCTCCCTCTGTCTCCCCACAAAACACATGATTTGCTTTTTCATCAGTGACTATGAACAACAGAAGAGGCGTGTAGTCCAGTGCCAAGGGTCTAGCATGGCCCAAGGCCCTACGTTTAATCCCTACTATTAGGAGAGGAAAGGCAAGAGGTAGAGAGAGACACAGACACAAAAAGAGAATCAGAGGGAGAGGGAGAAGAAGAGAGAGAGGGAGGGAGAGGGGGAGGGAGAGAGAGAGAGTGCAAATGGAAGTTTATTCATGAAATACATGCTAGGATCATGTAACTTTTTAGTAACACTTGGGGGCCCTGATTTTTAGGCTTATTTTAGAGATAGAGAAGAGATGGGGGTCTGAGAAGATGACTCAGCCAGTAAAGTGCTTGTCACACAAGAGGAGGATCTAAAGTTGAGTCCCTAATAGCCACATAAAAGCAGTGCATGGTGGTGCATGCCTGTCACCCCAGCATGGGGTTGGGGGAAGGCAGAGGCAGGCAGATCCCTAGAACTTGCTGGCCTACCAGTCTAGCCACATCAGTGAGAGACCGTGTCACACAAGACAGTGGAGACTGACTGAGGAAGGCCTCTGATGGTGACCTCTGACCTCCGAGTGCACACAAACACACATTCACCCACACACTTTATTCATGAACATGCACGTGGATGAACAGAACTCAGATATGGGTTAAGGAGTCTTCTGTGTCTAGCTTGGGCATCTAAGGCATTTGCAGTTGATGTCTTAGTCACCAAACCTCACTGAGAGTTAAAATAATATTAATATTACTCATTCAGCCGTCTCAGTCGCTCAGTAAAGTACTAGATCTATTCAAAACGAAGGAAAGCCAACAACCACAGGGGTACTTACTTCAGCTTTTCCCATGTCTCCTCACCAAATTTCTCCGTCACAAGAGACTGCAGACAGGTGTTGATGAATCCATACTAGAACACAAAAGGAGAAAGAACTGGGAATGAAGCAAGCCACTGTAGACCCGGCTGAGGTTTTCTTCTGGGGTTCACTGTTCTCTGAGTAGCTACCACCCTTTCCTGGTGGGGAGCAGCTGAGCTGCCTGATCACACAGAGATTCCGGGAGCTGGAGTTCCGATCACACCACCCTGAGAAGGTGCCTCCTGCTCCCTTGCATCCCACTGTAAATGGGGTGCTGTTGGCTAAATGAGGGGTTCGAATCAGATGTTGGGAGCTCGAAGGCACACACTTAATGTCAGGTTGCAAAAAAAGGGAGTGAAAGGGCGCATTGTTTTCTTTCCAAAAATAAATCTAGGTCAGGATGTGTGTTCAGGAAGCAAAGAGTGGAGAAAAGAGGGACCAACAGTTCAGACTGAGGAAACTGGGCAGGGCATGTGGCTCTGTTTGAGCGCTTGCCTGGTACGTAGGAGAGCCTGGGCTCCCTCAGTGGAATGAAGAAAAAAAGAGGGAATGGAAGAGGAAGAGAAGGAAGAGAAAGAGAAAATAATAATGCTGTAAGGGTGAACCTGACTCCACCCAAGGCTCCCTCCCCAAAAGATAACACAGGGAAACCGGGAACTTTGCATTAGGCTTCCTCCTCCTCTGTTGTCTTCTTTGCTCTAACAGAACCAGAGGAAGGGCTCCTAAGCACCTCTCTTTAGTGTCCAATCATACCCAATGCAGTCACCCTCCCCTCCCCAGCTCCTGGGTCCCTACCCCAGGCCTGAATTCTACTTGAAAGCACCAAATAACCTGAGTTTTGGAAGTTTTCTTTCTAAAGCGAAGGATCTTTTTGTTTATCACTGTCTGGCTGGAAGTTGATTGTATATGTCTGGATTTTCACAGAGCGTGTCTCTTTCTTGTTTTTAGGTTTTTGAGGCACGGTCTCCTCTAATCTAGGCTGGACTCAAACTTTATGTAGGCAAGGATGAACTTGGATTCCCAATTCTCCTGCCTTCATTTCTCAAGTGCTATAATGCACCATCAGAGTTCTCATCATAGGTGTGTGTGTGTGTGTGTGTGTGTGTGTGTGTGTGTGTTCGTGTGAGCGCATGTGTGTAGACCAGAGGTCAAAGTTGCATGGTACGGTGTCTTCCTCAACCTCTTTTCCACCTGTTGTCAGACAGGGGTCTCTCACTAAACTAGGAGCTCCCTGACTAGCTGGCCAGCAAGCTCTAGAGATTGTCCTGTCTCCACCTCCAAGTGCTAGAATTGCAGGTCCCCTTCCCGCTCACCCCCGCCATATACATCAAGTTTTTACACAGGTGCTGGATATCTGAACTCAGGACCTTGCGCTTTGTCTAACCAGCAGTTTGTCAACTGAACCAGCTTCCCAGACCCATGACAGAGGCTTTAAAGAAAGAAACCACAGCACAGAGGGGCACACTGGCAGACTCTGCCCTGGAAACAAGCCTCTGCCCTGCACAGTCCCAGTTCCTACAGCAGTGTTCTGGTTACCCCTCCCCTCCCCAAGCCTTTTCCTTCCCCCAGACCCTAGGTGCCCTTATCCTAGCATGACACCAGTCACGCACACACATAAAGTACAAGCTTCACTTTTGTGCACAGTCCTCTAGCCTTGGCCCACCTCCATGCCTGCCACCACGCACGCTCCTGCAGCAGGCAGGGGTCCCTCTTCTTCCTTTGCTAAGTCATATGCTCCATAAGATGACGAGGCTTGAACCGTTTCCCTAAATTTTGATTCAAGTTCCAAGATAGCACCTGGCATACAGCAGGTATTCAATAAACACACTAAATGAATGAACACATCACTGCAGCCTCAAGTCTGAACTTCCTAGAAATCTTTAAATATGCCCAGAATTTCCAAATCAACCCAGCTTAACAAAGATCAGAACTATCAATCTTCACAAATGGAAGCAAGATCAGATAAGAGCATTGTACCCACCATCTGCATCCAAGTGACCATAAATACATGCCACGGTATAGCAAAGGAAACTGGGGTTCCGGGGAGTGCAATGGCTTCTGGACTGCAGCCCCATCATCTTTTCTGGGTTTTAAGCACTTGGTGGTACACCTTACATTTGGTCAGTAAGACAAGTGGCCCAGCTTTTTGTCTTTGATGGTCAGCAGTCCCAAGCCCACTGGTCAGAGAGATTCCCACCCAGCCTTTAAGGGTTCTGGTCAAGTTCTCAGCTCTGGCCAGGACTCAGGAGGGAGTGCTGACCTTGGCTACACAAACCCCCAGAGTTCTAGATCAGCACCACACAGCTTTTGAGGAGGAAACAAAGATAAAAGCAATACGCTCCCCTCCCTCGCTGCAGACAGGAGAGAGGCATAAACACCTGACAGGCTGCTGCAGAGGGTGCCCGGGACTGCTGCTCCCCAATCTGCAGGGGACACCCTTGTCATCCCATTGTGGACATTCACAGTCTGTGTACAAATAGACACGAGTCGATGGCCAGTCTTAGCACTGTTCTCTGAAGCTCTGCTCCCAGGAGGGCATTCCAGACAGATCAACAAGTCAGCAGGGCTTCCCGCTGCCTTGGGCTATCCCCAGTCTTGCAGCACATACTCAGGTCCTACCGGAGGCACACTTGAGTTTAAAAGACTGCTCAAGTGTCTGGAAATGGTGAAGGCTAACTAAATAAATACTTCTCCCGCTATCTGTGACTGCCATCTGTTGACTGGAGTACACATTCCATCCTGACATCCAGCTTCAGTGAGGCTGGGAGAATCCTGGAGCTTAGAAAGAAAGGCTCTAGAACCACACGGTTTCTGTCTGTCCTTTAGAGCTGCGTGTTTTAGGGTAAATTGTCTAACTTCTATAAACCCAGTCTGCTCCATGAGCTAAGCAGGAGATCATAGCATTTAGTAGATGGCAGAGTGGGGGAGGGGCCGCTGCCGGGTTGTAAATTGGTGGTTTCAGAGCCACCCCTCCAAGGCTGATTGCTAAGCCAAAGTTGGTGCTGTTTGGTCCCTCCCTAAATTTCACAATGGGGATCAGAATGATCCTTCCTCCTGGAGCTAAAGGACATCATAGGATAGAAGCACATGACAACTGTAAGTGTCAAGAGTCATGTCTCCCAGAAAGTATGCACCAAAGGGCTGGGGCACAGCAACTCTGTAGAGCACTTGCCAAGCAGGCACGAGAGCTGGGGTTGATTTCGGCCCCACAGAGACTGGGCATGATGGTCGTGTCTGTCATCCCAGACTCTGGAGGCAGAAGGAGGACGAGAAGCTCGGGGTCATCCATGTGCACAAAAGGGGTGCAAGGCTAGCCTGGGCTACATAGGATTCTGTCTCACAGGCAAGTAATTTACCTTTTATATTTAAAGTCAGGTCCGGTCTAGTATATAGCATCTGCTTCTACAAAACCAGAAGTTTCTTTGCAAGATATCAAAATGATTTATTATATATTATATTATATTATATATTATATATATAATACAGACACTAAGTCAGTAGCTGTGTCTTCTACTCAGGTGTGGAACCAAGTCAATACAAACACTATATGATGAGAAGAAATGCAGTAAAATATTGGCCGGGGTTGAGAATGTGGCTCTGTTGGTAAAGTGTTTGTCTGGCATGCACAAAGCCCTGGGTTCCATCCTCACAGCTGCATAAGCCGGCATGGTGGTGCACATCTATAGTCTCGGCACGTGAAGAGTGGAGGCAGGAGGATCAAAAGTGCAAGGTCGACTATATGGTAAGTTAAAGGCCAGCCTTGGGCTACAAGAGACCTTTAATTTTAAAAACAAACAAAAATATTGACTAGGTTTCATGCTTGAAATAATTAATACAAAATGTGACAATTTTATTAAAGAATTTTCTTTGTTTAAAAATATTTTAGGGTCAGAGAGATGGCTCAGCTATTAAAGGCTAGGCTCACAATGAAAAATATAAGAATATTTTTTTAAAAAATTTTTGTAACCAGAGCTAAGGGGAGAAAGTAGACAAAAGCTCCCATCCTTAACCGAGATGGTATCTAATCAACAACCACTTACAAAGGAAAACTCAGTTTTCTCCAATGGAGTATCACTGGGTCCATTAACCACAATCTAAGGGCAGACCCCATGCCCAGCAGCAGATGGCCAACAGAAAACGAACTCAGTGGTGCTTTTGTAGATTCTCTTTTGTGGTTTTTGGTTTGTTGGTTTGGTTTGATTTGTCTCAAACTGCTTTGTTTGGGCATTTTTAATCTTTCTTGTCTTTTGTTAAGATATTATGGTTTCTGATTTTGTATTTTTATAGGTTTGTGTGTGTGTGTGTGTATGTGTGTGTATGTATGTGTGTATGTGTATATGTGTATGTATGTGTGTATGAGTGTGTATGTGTGTATGTGTATGTATGTGTGTGTATGTGTGTATGTGTGTGTATGTGTATGTATGTGTGTGTGTGTATGTGTGTATGAGTGTGTATGTATGTGTGTATGTGTGTATGAGTGTGTATGTGTATGTATGTGTGTGTATGTGTGTGTATGTGTGTATGTGTATGTATGTGTGTATGAGTGTGTGTGTGTATGTATGTGTGTTTGTATGTGTGTATGTGTGTGTATGTATGTGTGTATGTGTGTATGAGTGTGTATGTGTATGTATGTGTGTGTATGAGTGTGTATGTGTGTATGTGTGTGTATGTGTATGTATGTGTGTGTGTGTGTATGTATGTGTGTGTCTGTGTGTGCTTTCTTTGCTAACATCCTTTCATCTGCTCAGAACCCTATCTTGCATCCACTTGTCCTGTCTCCACATCCACTGTGCACCCTGTGACTGTGCACCATAGGACGGCTAATGTGTCTCGCGTGGAACACTACAGTGGCACCAGCTAGGACACTCTATGCTAAGCCTACCACGACTTCCTCAGTCATTACTAAATTACTGCAGGTGATTTGAGACACTGCAAATGTACCATTTCTGTTGAAAATCTGTCACTTGTGCTACTGCCTCCAGGAAATGTTTGCTGGTGGCAGCTGCTACTGTGTGTTCCAATGGTTATTTCCTATTTCTTCAGGATTCTTCTGGAAAGGAGAATTTTTCCTCTAATTGACATTTTTAGTTATGACAAGATATCCAGGAGAGGTGAACACAAAGAGCTCAGAATGTGAGGTGATTTGGTGACCGTACTCAGTGGAGAGGACGGACCTTGAAAACCAGTGGACTCAGGCAGGCAGATAGTGTTTATGATTCATAAACCTTGCTTGCCTTTTAACTTGAAGCTGAGATCCCTTTTCTTTTGAAAACCCACATCTGGACTTTTACAAACTGTCTAGAGTCGTATTACTTCGGGATTGTTTTTGCCAACATCCTGAACAAAGTTACCTAAACCTAGGGTCAGGGAGACTCTGTCTCAGCAGAACAGAGGCCACCAGCAGTTGCTTACCATAGTGTCCAGCGACGTGTCCCCAGACTGGAGCTGCACATCCAGCGTCTTGCCAAGTCTCTGAAATCGGCTTGCAGCAACTGAGGTACTCTGCAGTGGAGCTTGGAGCTAACCTAGGCCTCCTGCTGAACCCTGCCCAGGGAGTCAAAGCTGGGCTGTTCCTGTGGGGAGCAAGCAGTTTGCCATCCAGTACCCAAGGGGTGAGTATCTCCAATGCTCAGCTCTCCTTGGAGTTGAGTGTGAAGCCCAAACTATGCCCTTGTGATGTCAACACAATAACCTGTGTCATGCTGTCCCCACAGAAGCTATACCCCAGGGAGCAGAGAGCAGCGGAGCTCCAGGGGTCTGGCCACACTACCATCTGTATGTGACAAGTGGAAGGTCTTGATGGAAGAGTGCCCCAGTCCTGCCGGACCCTCAAGACAGGTGACCCTTCCTACTGTTTCTGCTGTGCATGCTCTGTCGTCTGCAGACAGTCTGCTCTCTAGTGTCTATCTGTCTGTCTGTCTGTCTGTCTGTCTTTCCTTCTTTCTTCCTTTCTTCCTTTTTTATTTTCTTCCTCCCTCCCTCCCTCATTCATTCATTCCCTCCCCTCTTTCCTCCCTCTCTCCCTCTCTCTCTCCCTTCCTTCCTTCCTTCCTTCCTGCCTTCCTTCTTTCCCTCCTTCCTTCCTTCTGAAGGGTCTTTAAATAGCTATGGCTATCCTGGAACTTGCTGTGTAGACCAGACTGGCCTTGAACTCATGGAGATCCACCTGCCTCTGCCTCCAGAGTGCTGGGATCAAAGGCATTCTGGGTTCTTTCTGAGATGTAGAAATTCCTACCTGCTGTTTGACAGAGCCATTTTTTCCCACAAAGCATGAGACCTGAGGACACTAGGGACTGAGCCCAGCAGAGTTGTGTCTGAAAGTTAGGTCATGAGCATGCACATTCCCAGAAGCCTGAACTTGGCTTCAAGTACACCCCTCAGGAAGGCTGCCTCTTACAGGATGCTGTCTACTGGGAGGCTTCTAATTAAACCAGTTTGGATGCCATCCAAGAAATGCCTGCCTCAACCAGCCCTCAACCCTGTCCTGCCATGTGGAGTCCGCTGGGGCCTGAAAACTATTCGCTTTATTTATATAAACTTTATTTATTTATTGCACTGAATTGTTGCTATGCTGAAGGCCCAGACAAACTGTTGCCTGATGTCTACATCCTGAGTATTTCTTGGGGGTCACAGATGAGAAAACCAGTCATTAACCAGATCCCACAAGTATCGCCTGAGGCTGTTCCAGTCAAGACGACCATGAATGTAACAAACTGAAAGAGGGTTGCTAGACTTCCTGAGTACTCAGGATGAAGGGAACAGCAGCTACTAAAATATGAGTCACAGTAAAGACAGCATCTGGAGAACTTGACCATGCAGGAGGCGGTTTACTGAGATCAGTGCCCAGACAGACTTCTCCTGTAGGTACCTGACCGTGTGTCTCAGTAGCTCCCGCTTGGCACAAGGTGCCCCTCGAGTTCTCCTCTCAGAACCCTCTCCCAGCCAGCTGCAGCTCGCCTGAGAAAGATTACCTGGCATCTCTGTCCTTGACTTTCTCCAGTGCATCGTTCCTGTCTTCGCTGACTCCATCGATTATGGAGAGACCAGACCCTCAGAGACACCAGGACTGAAAGAGTAATTTTGCATATTTGCAAACGCTAGAAGGCTCTGTGCTGATTCTGTGTGGAGAGGACATGTGGTCCTGAGAAAACGTCTCCAGGATAAATGATTTCCATAACTATGCTCCCCAAACCCTCCCCCCCATACAGCTGACAGCTCTTCCGGCCCTGCCAAATGTATTTGCTCTGATTCCCCCTTGCAGCCCTCAACCTCCACCTGCTTCTGCAAACACATACACAAATGCTCACGCTCACAACTTCACAATAAGCAAATGGTTTAAGAAAAAAAAAAAAAAAAACTCCCTCTTTCTTTTTCATGAAGCAGATGGTAGGTCTGAGGAACTTGGTGAAAATTAGGCTTTCTGATTTTCTAATAAATGTTCACATCTCACACAAGAAGCGCAGGCTCATTTTCATTCTGATGTTAAGTACCATATGGCCCATCATCCATGGAACGTGGCAGCTTCATACCCAGAGTGATGTGGAGGGGTGGAGCATCCCTATGAGGCCAGTGTGTGTAAACCAATCAGATTCCAGGGTGAATGCCATTTGATAATAATATTGTATGAGGCAGAGGGCTAATTATCCCTCTTTTATGGTATGTGTTAATTTTCTCTGCCAGTTTCCCTAATTACAACTGCTACCCAAAGGACTACTCTTTGTTAATACTCTGTAAACATTTGAAAAGACACAGGCAGTGTGTGCGTGAGGAGCTGTCCCTGGCTTTCGAAGCTGTCTGCAAGCTTAGCTGACATTTCGTATGTTTTTCAGTTGCAAAGCAGCTGGGAAGGACTTGTTACTCTGAGAAAAGGCCCCCTCCCCTCCCGTGACATCACGGGCTTCCCTGCATATTCTGAGATCACAGTTTTGGGAGACCAGGGTTTTTTGGTTTTGTGGGGTTTGGGGAGATTTTGTTGTTTTGTTTGTTGGTTGGTTCGTGGTTGCCTTTCTTGCTCTGAAGTAAACAATCCAATAGATTCTGGCAAATGTATGTTGCTAGTGTGACTCATACCCTGAAACAGACAGAGTGTCTGCATTGTCAAGCAAGTTCCCTTGGCGCCCCATTCAGCCAGCTCTCCGCCCCCCAACCCCTTCCACTGTTCTACTCTAGATGGTTTTGCTTGCTATCAAACTCCACTTGCAGGAGGTCATTCGGCACACCTTCTGCTCTGTCTGACATGTTAACCTTTAGCACATATCCAACACACGAGGATCAGACACCACCATCCTTTCAATGAGACAGGTCTTTGTAAACACAACCTCATCAGACGCTCTTCTGATAACATGAAAGCTGACCAAGCAAGACAGTCTTAGCTTCCTGGATCCATGAAAAACAAGCTTTTATTGTTTAGAGGATACCACACTCTTGAACCAGAGTTCAATAACGCTGTTGGTTAAGGAAGCAAATGAGAGGGGTCTCTCTGGGGCAAGGATCTTCGCGTGGGGAAAAATCCCGCCCTTATCTGGCTTGGCTGACTGTTGTGCGTTGGCATCTGGGTAGCACTGTGTGCTACTCGATTGTCTCCCCGGTGTGGCTAACATCTCACTGAAGGGCGGCCTGACTGGGGATAACTGAGCTAAAGGTAAGGCTGGGGTAAAAGCCAGACTTCCAAGCCAGTCACCATGAGATTGGCTATGGGCCCTTGCCAGTTGGAAAGCTGAGAAGGGAGAGTGTTCTATAAGACTGAGCAACATAGCCAGCCCTTGTCTCAAAAAAGAAAAAGGAAAAAGAAACAAGAGTGTCAGTAGAGCAGCACTGTGACTGGTGCTTGTGGTCTCCTCACTAGGACAGCTGAGGCAGGAGAATGGGGAGGGCAAGTCAGTAAGACCCTGTCTCAAAAAAAAACAAACTAATAATCCATAATGATGATGGTGAAAACAGTCTGAAACAAAGGCTCGGGGTTTCTTCCAGTCCTATTTCCGTAGGCATTAATTTATCATGCAGAAGCCAGGGGAGCCAGTCGCAGAAGACAGTCTATGTCCCTAACCGCCCGCGGCCGGCAGTGGTGCTCTACACTGGCAACATCAGCTGTGGGGATCGCCGATGGTTTTTTACCACACACTGCGCATGCGCAGTACAAACTCTGGTTTGGGATAAAAGACACAGAGCTGCTGGGTTTTCACCAGTGGCTGTGAGCAATGTCCTTAGGTCCTACGTGATTTCCTTTCCTCCTCACTATGACCCTGTAAAGTTGGTTCTCTTATCATTAATTCCCTGGAGAGATGCAAACAGCGGTGCAGAGAAATCAGAGGCTGTCTTGGGGCTCCTACACCACAGTGGATCAGGTGCTCCCCCTTTTCTAGAAATAATCAATAATAATAAAAGTCAATGATAATAGACTTTAGTATTGACTCTTTCAAAGATAAACAAATAAGATAGAAAGAAGGAAGAAAAGATAGATGATAGATGGATGGATAGATAGATGGATGGACAGACAGACAGACAGATGGACAGACAGGCAGACAGAGGCCTTTTCATCTAGCACACTAGAAGATGAAGTTTTGATTTGCATGTGAACCAGGGCTTGGGTTTCATTCAATTCTTACTCCTCTCATTTCACATCAGTGCCTTTGCTTGGGATCCAGGAAACCAGAGAAAACATGGGCTGTTTTTACAGTGTGGACACCCACCCACGAGCCCAGCTCGCCTCCCTGCGGCGACATGAACCTACTTTACCCTGATCAATCCTTCCCTTATCCTCTCTTCAGCATATCTTTTAAATTTTCAGCGTGCGGCCAACCGGGAATCGCTGGTCATGAAGCGCCATCGTGTGGCCAAAGTCGTGCATTTGTACCAATCCCAGAAAGGGGTGTGGGGTGTGCTCTGGGAAACAGCCTTGACCCTTAAATTAGGGTTAGGATCTTCTCCAGGCCATAGCCTGTAACTGCATTGTTACATATGAAAACAGGCAAGGGTGATGTTCACAAACCTAAAAGCACCGTGACATGCAGGGGCTCATTTAACACCACATTCAGCCTCCTTCGAATCTAACTGAATCTGATTTATTTGATAAAGAGGAAATCAGGCCACCTGGCTGTAGACACTTCACATTGTGCAAGGCAAACAACTGGCGAGCACTTAATGCAGATGCTTTGAAAGGCTGAGAAAATATTAGCTGCAAAACTGACCTCTCCCGCTGCGTCCTGCTCAGACCTGGACCCAGATCAGCCATCCACAGACATGGGGGTGGGGTGGGGGAGGGGACAGACCTGTGACTTTGGAGAGGCCACTGTCACCACAGCGGCTTCCTGGAAGTGGTTTTCTTAGCTCATTCTTCCTCTGGTAATGCTTAGAACATTCTTAGGAATCGTCTCGCACTGCGGTCTTAAGTGTGTGGCAAAATGAGTATCCTCGGTGATAATTAACCATTATAACCAGCTAATAACGCCTATGAGCCCCGCACTCTGACGGGCAGCGATCACCTCGGCACTCGATGTTAGAACGTCACAGCCGCGCATGTGACATGCTCTGTCATTCCAGTATCATACAGCACAGCCAGCCTGAGTCTCCAGTGATGCCGATGATGCCGGACATGCTGGCACACACGTTTAATCTTAGCGCCTAAGAAGCAGAGGCAGCATCTTTCCAGGCCAACCTATTCTGCACACTGACTTCTAGACCTATCAGCTACATAACGAGGCTGTCTGTAAAAGGGGGAGCGGCGCTAGAGAGGGGCTCCACTCTCTGTCCTAGCATATGAACCAGGTTTCAGACGCATCAGCTACATTGGGTGGCTTACAACTATCTCCAGCTCCAGGGGGACCCAGTGTCCTCTGCCTCCCTGGGCACCTGCAAATGCATGGTGCACATAAGCGCATGCAGGTGTGTGTGTGTGTGTGTGTGTGTGTGTGTGTGCATATATATATATATATATATATATATATATATATATATAATTGAAAATAAAAAATAATAACAGAGCTAGGCATAATGACTCAAAGCCATAATCCAAACTACTAGGAGATCATAATGATAATAATTGTAATAATAACAACAATAATAAAGTATGATTATGCTAGGTTCACATTTGGGATAAATAAGTCCTTCCGTGTCTTCAGCACACCCCCAGCGCTAACTGCTCAAGGCCCATTCACTTCTCACACATCCATCTTGTTCCTCTGCTCCAGGATCCATCCACCTCAGTGCAGTAAGTGTCCAGCATCTCTGGTTGCTCTGCTCAGCATCCGTAGGTCGTGAATGAATTTAAGCTCTGAGCAGCTTCGAACCTGACACACATCCTCCAGCACGGAGCATGCGCAATACAGCCTCAACCTACAGCCTCCAGCACGGAGCATGCGCGATACAGCCTCAACCTACAGCTTCCAGCACGGAGCATGCGCGGTACAACCTCAGCCTGACTCCCTCTCTCTTCCCCAGACCCTTTACAAGGTGACGTCTCTTGCTGCCCACAGACCTTAGCATGAGCTCTTTGCCTTGTTCAGTCAGACAAACTGTCAATCAAGCCATCATCGATTTGTGATTCGTGTGGTCCCAGGCACTGGGGGCAGTAGCTCAGACCACGTTCTCCCCATGAAGTGGGGAGCATTTGCCTGAGTGAGCATCCTCAGGTCAGGTCAGTGTGAGCACGACCAAGAGGACACCCGCTGGTGGGATGGAACAGCGCTGGCTGGATGGACTGCAAGCTGACCGTGGAGAATGAAAGGAAACCCATGGAGTCTGAAAACTCTTGCCCCAGCCAACCTCCCGCAACTAACTCAAACTTTCCTGTGATAAGTCTCTGGTAACATCTTGTGGTACTGGGTATGTATGGTTGAAAAACGAACAGCCTCCCAGAGATGTTCTCCTAACCCCAGAACCAAGGAGCGTTACCTTGCCCAGCAAAAGAGATTCTGATTGTTTGGTTAAATGAAAGATTTTTAGATGGATCAAGTATCCTGAGTTATCCAAATGGAAGGGACAGATATCATTGTAAATGTGCTTATAAAGGGCTGGCAGAAAGCAGTTGGAGCCGAGGAAGCAAGAGGCTAGGGTCATGCAAGGAAAGGGTCACTAGCCAAGGAATGCAAGCATCCTCGGAGGCTAAGGAGGGCTTCAGAAGGAACAAGCCCTCCCAGCCCGTAAATGGGTGTCCCACTTCCAAACTTTAAGGTAATAGACCCGGTGGGGTTTTATGCTTTTATATTTGTGATAATGTTTTTTAATTTAACGTATTTGTGATGCATTGTTAACACAGGCAACCAGTGATGTGGGAAATACAGCCTTCTGTTAGAAGCTGCTCTGGTCTAATCCCAGTAGCTGTGTTCTCAGTTGTTTCATAGCAACCCAGTGATGGGAAGTTTGCATGGGGATGAGAGGTCACAAAGCCAGTGGCTCAGAACCAAGGAGTCTCATTCTCCTTTAAAATTGTGTACTTCCTTTGTTTCTTTCCTGTTCACTGTTCCTTTGTGTGTGTGTGTGTGTGTGTGTGTGTGTGTTCACATTTGTGCAGGTGTGCGCACATGTATGTGTGAAGGTTAAAGGACAATCTTGGGTTCTTTCTTTGGGTGACATCTACCTGGTATTTTATCTGAGCCAGGGTCTCTGGCAGGTCTGGAGTTTGTCAATTAGGACAGGCTGACAGACTCTAGTAGTCCTAAATATCCACCAGTCTCTGCCTTTCTGGAGCTGGGATTACAAGTGTGTGCCACCAAACTTGGCTTTTGGAATGTTTGTTTTACTTAAAAATGAATAAATAAATAAGTTGGGGGCAGAGAAATGGCTCAGCAGTTAAGAGCACTGACCGTTCTTCCAGCGGTCCTGAGTTCAAATCCCAGCAACCACATAGTAGTTCACAACCATATGTAATGATATCTGATGCTCTCTTCTGGTGTGTCTGAAGACAGCTACAGTGTACTCATATAAATAAAATACATCTCTTTTTTTAAGTTGCAGGGAGTTGAACTTGGGTCTTTCTGTTTACAAGACAAGAGCTTTATTGAGTAAGACATCATACTTTGCAGATTTCATCTGCCCAGACTAAGGCATCTTTGACCGGCTGGTCCCCTTAAATTACTGGATCCTTCAGGAAGGAAAAGAATCAGTCAGAGCATGATGGTTTTCACAAACTGTCTTTTATCTTTTCAATTTTGACTTGTCTTAAACCCTTTACAAGATTCATGAGACATAGCCCAGATCCTGGGATTTACCATCAACTCCAAAGAAAAGTTGTCCCATAAGACATGAGTTCAACTCTAAGAACTTTGCAAGCAGGCTATCTTCCTAAAGACAAAAGCATTTAAAACCCCAAGCAAAGTGGACTGATACAGTGTCCCACAGAGAAGAAACTCCAGAGAAGAAGAAAGTGTGCTGGGCTCTGAGCATCTTCTCCATCCCGCTCCCTTGTCTTACCTTAAACACAAGGTTTGCACAGTGCCTTCCCCCAGGTGCATCTGAGTGGCTTTCTACAAACTGTTGCTTGGTGAAGCTAAGTGGGCTTCTTTTCCACACTCCATCTCCCACCCCGACCCACACATTTGTCCACAGCAAAGAGCTTTCAAACACGGAACTTCAAATAAAGCCACACTCGGGGAAGACTGTCTCAAAATGGCTCTCCAGATGTTGATTTTTTTTTTTTTTTTTTTTTTTTGGTCAACACAAAGAAAGGAAACCTCCCAGACATTGATGTTGGCACCTGAATTACAGTGCAGAGGAGGACACAAAAGACAGGTGTGTGTTCACCTGGGAAGTGTGTTGGCTTGACAGTCTGAGGGCTGCTGTACGGCTGCTGTCACTTTTCTTCAGAGTTAAAAATTCTCAGCTTCAGACATGAAAAGTAACATAAATAAAGGTTTTTATTATTACTATTTTTTAAAAAATAATCAAACAGTGCATAGGACTTTATGCCATTGTCATGGTCACTAAGCCTAGAGTGTCCCTGACTTGATTTAAAGGGTGCCTTCTTTCTAGAGCTGCTTCCTTATCCCAGGCAGGCTCACATTTATGCGGATGCTCCCTGAAAAGTCACTGTTGAATAATGAGAAGCCAGAAGTCAGTGAGGAAGATCTATTCCCACCCTCAACCCTGATCTCAGCTCCCGGGTGTGATGGTTTGATTGAGAATGGTCCCATAGAATCATATACTTTAATACTGGGTCCCAGTTTCTGGAACTGTTTGGGAAGGATTAGGAACTGTGGCCTTGTGGGAGGAGCTGTATTCCTTGGGTGTCTTTAAGGTTTCCAAAGCAGAAACTATTCCCAGTTAGCTAGTGCACATGCCCCCCTCCTTCTCTCCCTCCCTCCCTCCCTCTTCTCCTCCCTGTGGTTGTTTTCCCAGCATGTGAGCTCTCAGCTTCTGCTCCGTTGACATGCCTGCCAGCTTGCAGCCATTGCTCCCCTCCAAGATGGCCACGGGCTCAGCTCAGCCTCTGGAACTGTAAGCTCCACATAAACCCTTTCTTCTGTAAGTTTCCTTGGTCATGGAGTCTTATCACAGCAATGGAACAGTGACCAAGACACCAGATTAGTATTGGGTGAGATAAAAAGCAGGAAGGTCAAAGTGGAGGGTCTTCTTTGACCAATGGCTCTTCACCTTATTTAGCGTAACTCTACGGCCAAACAGACTGTTTGCTGGACCATATGGAAAGCACACACTGAAAGTGGAACAGTGAGTCAGCCAGTGGCCGAAACACAGAATTCTTTCTAGAGAGAAAGGACATCACGCTTCAGCTCCCTATGACCGGGAGATGCAGAGCCTGTGGTGAGCCAATTTCGTGGATACAGCTTTATGTGTGTAAGAATTAAAAAGGGGAGTTAGAGGATGCCCACCTACCTCCACCACCTTGAGTCAGCTGTCTTTATGGAGAAATGAGACAATCAGGCTTGGGTCGACAGTGTGATCACAAGGCAAGCCCGGATACAACCTTTCTCTCCCTATCGAAAGGATATTGGCCTCATTTTTAGCCTAGCAGCAGAAACCTCTTTGGAAATCCTGAGAAGACCTGGCACAGAGCAGGTGCTTCCTTGACTGTGTTTTGCATGAAAGGGGGACCTCGGGACTTCACCAATAGGCTTCTGGGACATAGTCTTGGGAACTTTGGGCCAGAACTCCAGGTTGGCTCCTTTTCAGTTCTGAACACACATGTGCAGCCATCTGCACAATCTGTGTGCGGTAGACCAGGGAAGATGGCAGGGACGCCCATGCAAGTCTCCGGCGTCTCTGCTTTGCAACACCAGGAGCCAGGTTCTGCTTTCTCCTGGCCACTCCTGTGGGAAGCACAGGTTCTGACTCCCCCAGGACATGTTCCCCTGGGAAACTCAGCTTCTTTTGGCACTGGCTGGTCTCCTATTGAGGAGCGTGTTGAGGAGTTTGGTTGTGTTACAGCTTTGTAATCTCATTTTTCACTCTACCGAGCATTTCACACTTTCCTGAAAGCAGACCTCCTGGTATAGACCCAGGCTAAGTCAAATCAGGGCACTGTCCGCTCCCAGAGTCTTTCTCGAACCAGCCACTCCCCTTTGGGATTCTCTGTGAGGTAGTGTCTCTCCTTCAGAGACACCGGGGACTCCTGTGTAAAGAATTCTTCCTCCCATTCCATGTTTTCTTTGGAGAAGCTGCGAAGGATCTGTCTGGAGCTCCCCAAGCTGCAAGGGAGGGAAAGAAAAACGTCAAGTTCAATCTGACCACTGCTTAAGGAGAGGGACACCCAAATTATCACCATTCCTGCAGAGAACATCATGCTGGCCCCCCACCCCCCCTAGCCCCCACCCCTCCACCCCCATCCTGTGACATGACCTAGTGGTTGTCCTGCATGAGGTACGGAGAACGTGAAACTTGGTCACGAGAAATAGTCTTGGGAGAGAAGGATGTGTCATCAGAGAGGCCATAGGGCTCAGTGGCATTTGTCCTCACAGGGGCCAGCCAGGCCAGCATGAAGTCCTGCTCTGCAGAGCAGAGGTTGGCCACTATCTTCCAAGGCAACAATGTCTCCGTGCAATGCTGCCTCCTGTTTGGTTCTCTGCTTTGTACAGCCCAAGCTATATTAGAGATAGATGTCCAGAAGGTGCAAGCAGTGGGCAGAGAGGACGGGGAAGTAAGGGTGAAAGCAAGCTCCACAGACAGCTGCAGAGTACAGCCTGGGAGAAAGCATCTTACCACGCGCCACGCCCTGCGCTCCGCCCCGCGCCCCGCCCCTGACCTTTACCCTTTAAAATCAACAACTTTAGCACTTGGGATAAGGGACCAACACACTGTAAGAAGCATCCACCTCTGAGGTCCGGGATGTTTGAGATTGTTGCTCATTCCAAGCACTTACTCTTTTTTGTGGGCTTTGGGCTTAAATTTCAAGGTGCTGAGCGCCCCTTCCACAGCCTTGGGCAAGTAAATGGGGTGTCTCTCAAGTCTCCTCTGGGTGCCAGCGGCCCTCTGCTCGGTGCTCCTCCGAAACCGACTATCCGCGGTGGCATGGGCAGCAATGGCCTCGGAATGTCTGCGCGGTGCCCGCAGGATCCAGTTGGAATGCAAGCTGTGCTCCCGTGAGCTGGTAGCCACTGGAAGAGAGAAGCGAGTGACCTGGGCAGGTGGCCTCTGTCAGAGGATCAGAAAGTGAAGGAGAGCATGAACAGGAAGGGAATCCACGGCAAAGGAAGGTGGAGTTCACTACGGGGAGTTCTGCAGGAGGCTGCAGGGGCCGGGGGTCGGAGTGATTGGGACTGAGCCCAGATCTGTACTCTTTGACTCGTAAAGGTGCTACAATGTATTGTATATTGTTCAAAGAGATCCTATTTTTGTTAGAAGGGAAGTATAAATACAAATTGAGTTGTATTTTGAATTGTTGAAAGCCCTTTGTGAAGGTCACACGCCCCCAAAATGTTAACAGTGGTAGTGACTCACAGATGGTAATTGTTTTATAGTTTCTTTTTAAAAGTAGTTTTTCGTTTTAATTGTGTACATGTGGGTGTGGGTGTGGGTGCTCTCAGAGGCAGAAGTCGGTGCTGAATCCTGAAGCTAAAGTTATGGGGGCCCAGCGTGGGTGCTGGGGACTGAATTCTGGTCCTCTGTGGAAGCAATGTGAGCTCCGAACCATGGCCATGGCTCCTACACCTTTTATCTCTTTACACTCAGTATGCTGTCTGGTTAATTTGATTGACAGTGAAAATAGATTATTGGTGATATTTCGGGAGAAACACTGCATCAGAGGACAACCTTCACGAGTTAGTTGTCTCTAGGATTTAATTCCATTTTTCAGGCTCAGACACTAAGCACCCTCACAGGCTGCCTTATGGCTCATTCCTCCCAACTGCGGCTCTCCCTCCGAATTCCAACACTTCTTTCAGGCTGGTGTGGATTCCCCAGCAACAGTGGTGAATAAATGGCCACCAGAAGGTCACGTGTGCCTGGAAGACTCTGGAGTCCCCACCCAAAACTTAGAAAGGAGTAAACAGTTGTTAGAGACTCTGAGTGTCAAACCACAGAGTCAGGAGCCAGGAGTCCTCACCTGTGGCGGGTGGGCTTTCTGGAGATGGAGCTGTTGTCTGGGTTTGCCCTGCTCTTTATCGTTAACCCCTGACCCACACTACTGTTCATAACCTCAATAAAACCTCATTGGTTCACCAGTTTGGACACTGGTGTAAAAGTTCCTTTGGTCTGTCGTGGGTTATCTGTCTATGCCCTAGACACTGGGATAAGCAGACATTTGTCTCATGCCTCCCAGGACAAGTCTGTTACACAACACTGTGTGACACAACCTTCTCTTTGCTCCTTTTGAGACAAGGTCTCACTGTGGAGTCTTGGCTGGTCTGGAACTCACTGTGGGAACCCACAGAGATGCCTTTGCCTCTCTGCCTCTCTGCCTCTCTCTCCCTTTCCCTCCCTCTCCCTCTCTCCCTCTCCCCCCCCCCCTCTCTCTCTGCCTTTCTGCCTTCCTCTGCCTCTCATGTGCTGGGATTAAAGACATTCACCTCTGTGCCTGGAATGCAGTCTTTCTTATGATTACGGGGCTATGTGTTTCATTTTGTTTGGGGTGGGGCTAATGTAGCCCAGGCTAGCCTTGAACTCTCTTTGCAGTCAAGAATATCCTTAGACTTCTGAGCTTCCTCTGAAGTGCTGGAATTCTATGTATCATAACTATATGCCTGGTTGCTCTAGTGCTGGGAATGGACATCAGGACTCTGTGAGCACCAGGCAAGCCCTCTTCCAACTAAACTACATTCCTAGCCTTCCACACATGGCCCAACATTCATGACACAGCCATCATGTTCATTACAACCATGAGGATGTCCTTGGGTCTTCAGGACTCTATGACATCCCTTCCTGAGTTTCAGTGAGATTCCAGGTCACTGCCATGGGGACAGGAGCAGCATGGGAGGCATGTAGAGTGACCCACGGTGGCTCTGCCTTTGCAGTCACAGGAGCCATCATGGAAATGCAGTGCCTGACTCAGCAGGCAACAGGATAGATTGAGCCTGCCTTGCGGTGAGCATTATATCATATAACACTCAAGAATTACCTGATATTTCACCAACCGACATCAACATGCTGCCCAAGAGTTATCGACTCTGAATAAAGCCACTGGTAAGCTCCACAGTTGGGGGAGGGGAGACACAGACTAAGATGTTAGCAATTCTGAAACGTGGACTCAGCTCATAAGCGTTGCGACCTCTACCTTTCCAGGACAGCATTTTGGTTCGAAATGGATGTGAGGAATGTTATGGGCTCAAGATCCCCAAGATCAAGTTTTTAGCATAAAGGGGGTATGTTTGCCCCAGAGGGACAGGGGGGCAGGGAATACAGGACAAAACTACAGGAGACAGAGGAGATAGAGGGATAGAAGAGGAAGGGAACAAGGGAGAGGGGGTAGGGATACTTTGTCCCCCAGAGCGGTTCTGGATAGAAAGGAGACAAACATGCTGCGTAGGAAAATGGCAGTTTATAAAGGTAAAGGGGAAAACCCCGTATTAGGATGAGGAATTTGATTCTGATGAGAAATATAATTAGGTGATGGTGGCTGGCTTTAGGAATGTAGTCTAATGGTTTTTAACAGGACAGAGGGAATCAGGGAGAAGGGCAAGACCTGCCAGAACCATGTTTGCTGTGCTCAAGGTGGCCAGAGTCCCTTCAGTGAAGTCTTACCCCACCCCTCCTCCCTCTCTGGGACGCTCTGGGTCTGGGCGGGCACCCTCACCCCTGTTCTGCCTAAGGCTCCACCCGAGGTAGCTTAAGAAGGCTCAGGGCTGAGTTCAAAGAACTTGCCTGTTTCTTTCTTTGTAAAGGGTCCATTCATCAAACATTCTTCTATGGCTTGTGAGGCCTTGCTTTGGCTTTGTTGCTTGTGTGTTTTTGTTAGTGTGCCTTCTTCAATGTCTTCCCCCTCCCCGCTTTGGAAGAGAGGGTCTCTCACTCCCCTGCAGCTCAGTGGTTCAGCTGGCCTGGCGGGTCGGCAAACCCAGGGATCCTCCAGCCTCTGCCTCCTGAACGCTGGGATCATAGGCTCACTAGACTCACGCCATCACACAAATATGGCTGCTGGGAATGGAACTGTGGGGAATGGAACTCTGTGCCTCAAGCTTTTGAGGCAAGCACTTTATGGACTGAGAGATGAATTTGGGCCCCAAGAGATGGAATTTTGAAACAGAATCTCCTTATGTAGCCCAGGCTGGCCTCCAATAGCCCAGGCTGGCCTCCAAACTCTCGTCTGTCCTCCTTGTTCCCATTGCTAGGGTTATCGGTGGCACCATCATCCCCAGCTCCGCCATCTTAGCCATTCTGAATGCACCATTAGGTAGCATTAAGAATGTTCACATTTCAGATCTCTTTTTCGCATCTTGAAAAACAGAAGCGTTCCCCCCGTAAGTCCATTGATTGCCTCTCTCTTTCATATTTTCTCTTGTTTTCCCTCATGGAGTCTTAGGGAAGTCCCTCCATGATAGCTGTAGTAAATGAGCCACAAATATAGGCTGGGCATTGGCAGCAAGGGTGACCAAGACAAGGTAGAGGGACCAAGCCTGACATGCCAGGGAAGGAGTTCTTTTTGGTCAGGAAGGTGTGGTCCACGGTGCCATCCCAGGAGCCCACCCACAGCCCCGCCTCCCCTCACCACTGCCCCGCTGCCCCCCCCTCCTCTCCGCGCTCACCATCGAAGTCCACGTCTTCGTTCTGCGGGTCGGCCTCAGCAGTTCTCGGCCGTTTCTCTGTCTCTAGCTCGGCAATGATGGAGTCGAAGAAGGCAATGGCCTCCGCCACATCAGTGCTGAACTGAGAGTATTTCTTCGAGGCCGCTTTCTGTGACAGACGGATGGGGCATGGGTAAGAAAGCTGCCTGGGAGCTTCCTGAGTGTCCTCACGGACAAAAATCCAGAGACACCGAGAAAAGTAACATCCCTAAAACTAAATGTTCATGGGGCTTTGTATCTGTGAGGTTTCTGAGGGAAATTTGATGCCCAAGATATAGATTTAACCATGGTACTCACTGCTGGACAATCGGAGTTTGTTTTAAAGAATGGACTAGTAAGTACCCACAGGAAAGAATAGAATCTTGACATTTGCTGAAAAGTAGATGGGACTGGAAGCCATTGTGTTTGGTGAAATAAATCAGATGTTGCAAGGCAAATGCCTCATGTAATCATTCATACGTGGACGTTAGAAGACTTGATCTCTGGAAGCAAAGAGTAAACAGTGGTCGGTAGGGAGGGGGAAGGGAGGCGAGGGGGAGAGACACAAAGGGCTAACGCAGGCCAGAGTAGTTGGACATGAGAAGTTCTAGCATTCCCCACCATGGCAGTGGGCTGTCTCACAATCTCTTATGTTACATAGAGAACCAGAAGAGGGGCTCAAAGATATTCAACAGAAAGCGTAAGTAGTTAAGAAGGTGACGGGGTCATTACACACTGCACACCGTCACACTCTGCCACATAAATACGTGTGACTATTACATGTCAATTAGAGAAATGTAAAGGCACAGTTGTCTGAGAGTCTTGTGGAAGGAAAATCAATGGCCAATGCAGGATTTCTCATCTCAAAGGGGATCGTGAAAGGAAAGACAGTAACATCTATTTCTTTCCCGGTTACAGTTTGTCGTCAGACACTAGAGAAAATAATTCGCCGTGTCTCGCCTTCATAGCAGCTGTCAAACTGCTTTACAGGGAGAAGGTGGCGCGCAAACCCTGAGAGGCGCCTGCCCTGTGGAAGCCGGGATGCTGTGGTAGGCTCTACATTGAACTCCAAGTGAGAGGGGCAGGATCGGCTCACGAACTGAGGAATACCCCATGAAGAATTCCAGAGAAACAGGTATTTGTTAATGGGGACTGTTGCATGAAGCATGGAATCCCGGATCTGGGAGGCTCCGGGGGTGGTATGTGCGCATGCGTTAACCATGAACGCATGGGGTAGAATGTGGGGCGGGCGGCATCTCTGGGCGCGTATTGCGGTGGACATATTGTATGACTGGGAAACACTAACCACGTCATCTCTTTCTTACTTTTTATTTTTTGGGATTGCAAAGGGCTTCTTACAGGAAAATCTGCTGAAGGTCCACAGTCCACACCTAAATACTTTCTCTTAAAAGCGGAAGATTATCCTCAGGTACTTATCCAGCCCTCTCCAAAAGAGCAGCTAACTTGGGAGCAAAGGGGGAGGGGGGCTCAAAGCCCACTGACTTTGAAGAGAGAAATCCTCCCAAAGGCTGAGCAGCCTGTGTGTCTGGCAGTGGAAAGCCGGAAGAGCGGACGATGGGGACGAGGGAGGACTGCAGGAAGCAGAGATGCCAATGCTCAGTCAAAGGGCACCGAGGACTGGGAGTGGACTCCAGACTCTTTCAGGATCCGTTGTAGGCACAGCGTTGACTGAGCCACGTTCCTTATTTTCCTTTGTTATTCTTCCACGCTCCTGACTTAGAACAGTGTGTACCAGGGGATAACGGAAGGAGACTCTGCCAGATGCAGCTCCCTTGGCCTTGGACTTCCCAGCTTCCCAAACTGTAAGAATTAATCTATCTGCCTCACAAATTACGCAGTATCAGATTATCTGTTACAGCAACTGAAACTGAGACAACGAGTTTTGTATTTTGGTGGTGCTGCTGTTTTTAAGTATTACATTCCCAGCATTTTAAGAACAATGCTGTGTTGTCTTCTGGTGGGAAATCTGTAGCTTTTAACCTTTGCTCCAGTGTATGAAATATGGTTTTTCCCCTCTACCTTTCCACCAGTTCTGTTGTCCTGGTGTATCTTTCCCATCATTTTCTAAAGCTCTAAATTCGGTGTTTAACTGTGCATGGTAAACTGTGGAAGTTCATAGATTGTTCCCTCAGGCTCCTCAGTCCCTGGCTGCCTTTGATTTAGTCGCTGGCACCCTGTTCCCCGCTTCCCAGGGCTCTGCTGCCTCTCTTTGCTAACTCTTCTTGCTAACCTGGCTTGGATCATTTCTCATCTGCCATTCTGTCTTCACCTGTGCTGACACCTTCCTTGGCTGTGTGACGTCTGCTAGTGACCCACTGCCATGGTTGGGTCTCTGTCACTATGAGAAAACATCACTAAAAGCAACTCGGAGAGGAAAAGGTTTATTTCATCGTACAGCTTTCGGCCCATCATGAGACCGATGTCAAGGTGAGAACCAGAGGCAGGAACTGAAGCAGAGACCGTGGAGGGGTGCTCTTACTGGCTTGATGTCATGGCTTGCCCACCCTGCTTTCTTACAGAGTGGGGGTGGGAGAAGCACAGTCCAGGACCACCACCCACAGTGAGGCAGGGTCTCCCACATCAATAGTCAGTCAGGAAAATACCCATGGGCTTGCCCATGGGCCAGTCTGGTGGGTCGTTTTTCCTCAATTGTAGTTCTTTTCCCAAAAAAACTCTAGCTTGTGTCAAGTTGACATGAAATCTAGTCAGCACAATTGATCCCTTGTCAACTTGACACATAAACACATCACTATTCAACTATGGCATTTCTCTGTTATTTTTCTTAAGATCTCATTGAGACATTACTGTTAATATCTGTCAGTATCTCTCTCTCTCTCTCTCTCTCTCTCTCTATATATATATATATATATATATATATATATATATATATATATATTCCAACTTTTAAGAGTCCCACACACTTTATAAATTTTAAACATTAAAAATATAGCCTCTTTAAAATACCCAGTCTTTCTCAAAGTTTCTCTAAAATATAGTCTCTCTAAAATTCTCAAAAGCTCTTTAAAATATCCAGTCTCTCTAAAACTCTAAAATTTCTGTAAAACTCTAAAATTTCTTTTAACTATGAATTCCTGTAAAATCAAAACACAAGCTAAATGATTTCCATTCCAAGAAGGAAGAACTGGAACACAGTCACAGTGCGAACAGCACAGAAGCAAACGCAGTGCCCAGTGTCTGGGATTTATTCACTATCCCCTGGGCTCCCCGGGCTCAGATGGCCGCTCTTCTCTGGCTTGGCCACGCACCACACACTGTGTGCTTGTGTCCTAGGCTGCAGTTCCCTGCATGTCACACCTGAGGCTGCCCCTCAGTGGTCACCCCACAGTCTTGGCGTGTCACTACAACTGGCTGCACTCTCTCTAGTAGCCTGGGATCTTTCCAGGACCTTTGACCCTGTCACATGATAGTAAGCCTTAACGTCTCACCATGACCCGTCTCACCATGACCTCTTCAGACCTGGGGCTCCGATCACAACTGCGGCTACATCTCCTCGGGCCAAGCTGTTCTCCCTGACCCCCTTCATGCCTTCAAATCCAGAACTACCAGAGGGATTTTTATATACCCCAAGTTCAGCCACCAGCATAGATACAGCAGTGGCCCCCTGTCCCACAGCTTCTGAGTGCTGGTCTGTGTCACCCACACTGCTCTCAGCTTTATCCTTCACATTCCCATGACAGTTCATTAAGCTCTGAACACCCCATGACTTTTCTAGCCCAGTGTCCCAAAGCCCTTCCACAGTTCTCCTGAAAACCTCGTTGGGCCCGTCATGGCAACTGCCTACTCTCTTGTACCAGCTTCTGTCTTAGTTAGGGTTTCTAATGCTGCAATAAAACACCATGGCCAAAAGCAAGTTGGAGAGGAAAGGGTTGATTGCATCTTATAGCTACAGTCAGCAAAGTCAGGACAGGAACCTAGGGCAAGAATTGTAGGCAGGCACTGAGGCAGACACCATGGGAGAACTGCTGTTTACTGGCCTGCTCCTCCTGTCTTGCTCAGCCTGCTTTGTTATACACTGCAGGGCCACCAGCTGTGTCCAGGGTGTCACCTGCAGTGGCCTGGGCCCTACCACACTAATCAGGAAAATGCCCACAGACTTGCCCATGAGCCAATCTGGTGGAGCAACTTTTCTCAGACAATGTTCTGTCTTTCCAAATAACTCTAGCTTGAGTAAAGTAGACATAAAGTGAGTTAACAACCTCCCCAAGCCCCTCTTCAGGGCATATCTATGTCTTTTCCAGTCTGGTCATTGGTCTTGTTGGAAAAGCTTCTGTCATTTTGCTGGAATTCTCCACCAGGTACTGTATGCTTTCCACGTTTCCCGCTTGGACTCTTAAATGTCAACAGTTGCTTAAAAGCAATTTCCTTCAGTGGGTCCCAGCATCTGTCTCTCTGAGTCTTATCTGGTAAGGGCTTCATTTCTTGACCCTGCTTTCCTTCCCCTTGAATGACATGCTGCCAAAATCTATATAGTCAGTGTTATCCATGGTACTGAAGGTTTTAATATCTGAAAACTGTCTTTGCCTTACTAGGTAGGTCTTCTGTCTGGCCTTTTGTCAGTCTTAGGCAGTCTGAGGATGCTTTTGTTTCTGTGGTTACCATGCATGCAAGGAGTGTGTGTGTGTGTGTGTGTGTGTGTGTGTGTGTGTGTGTAAATCTTGAAACACCATGTTTAAAGTGGAGGCTAATTAGTTTCCAAACAGCATCCTTCTCTTCAGCATAGGTACACTGTGGCTGTCTTTTGGCAGAGTTCCACTACTGTCCACTACTTAGATACTTGTTTGCATGGTGGTGGGAGACAGGGGGATAGCCAGCATGTATGACCAATCCCAGTCTTAGGCAGTTCACTGTGTTTGGGAATGTGAGCTTCTCAGGGGCTTTGCCCTCCTCAGCATCTGTAGTCTTGGGCTCAATAGTCCTCACAAACTTCCCTGCTTCCCTCTCTGGGAAACTTCAGGCTTCAGGGGATGAGGAAAAACAGTGTAGCCTGGCTTCAGGACCCTCCCTCGGTAGCTGGTCTCTCCCGTCTCCGCCTGCACCAAAGGGACACTGACTCGGGGTCTGCCCGACTTTTGTGACATTATGACAATAGGGAGCTCCCCAGGTCTGTGGCCTTCTGAGCCCCACCCACCCCCGGTTCATGCTTTGCCAACAGCTCTGGGTCTCCACAGTGAGGCTCTCTGCATCTCTAGAGCAGCGCAGCTAACCTGCTGAGGCAGGAGAGGAAGAAGGGACATGGTGAAGACATGGCAGGGCAAAGAGCCCTCATCCAGTCAGACCGAGTCTGTTGCAGTGAATATTAAATGGATGGCTTATCCTCTATCAGTCCCGCGGTCTCTGCAGGTGCTGTTCTAGCCCAGCTCACACATGCAGTCCCCACACCACTAGGCACTCCAGGCCGCCTCTAAAAACTCAGGTGTGGTTCACCGCCCCTGTCGTTTCTGGATCCAGGTGGACTTAATTGGCGTTAGGTAGATATGAATATTAAGAATTCTACAGGTCATTTATCTCATATAAAAGGGAAGTTTGTATCTTTACCCATTAGATGTAGTCTTACTGTGTAGAGGGTTTGTGGATTGAGAATTTAATATATACCTGCTTGAAAAGCTACCGGGCTTTGGAGTTTTTTGTGCCGGGTGGAGGAAAGAAAACGCCAGGCGGTCGTATCCACCTGGGACAGAAACAATAGGGGCGGCGGAGTGAACCACAGCCGGGCGATAAAGGATAAGCCATCCTTTAATATTTACCGCAACTCGAGTCCTCTTTCCAGCTAAGATGCATGATTTCAACACAATTAACATTTGCCACAAAGGCTGAAGACATAAGGTTAATATTCTTCATGTATATACACTTTATGCTCAGGTAACAATCTGTTAGGCTTAGGGCCTCAATGCCTTTCCCCAAATATTGTCTGAAATTAAAAAAAAAAAAAAAAAAAAAAAAAAAAAAAAAAAAACTTTGCCATAAATGTGCCCTACTTTCTTGCTTTGTGAGGACTTTGACAATTGTAATCTTCTCTTGGGCCCCAAGAAACCCAACGAGCTCACTTGGGCTTCTCAGCCACTTACTCTTAAAGAGTTACTTCAAACCTCACCAAAGCCTGAGACATGAATTTTGTAAGAGCCCCAAACTCACACCTCCTGGGATTCTTCTCTAAGAAACTCACCCATTCCTGGCTGTATCTGACTTTTTTCTGAGTGTTTTGTCTTTTCTCAGGCCTGATGCTTAGACCTACATGAAAATATTGTGAATAAACCCCAACTGTGCTTAAACTGACCAGTCCTGAAATTCTATCAAAGCTAAGATCTGGTTTGGCCTGAGGTCTTGGCCTAAAAACTGTAGGAAACTAGTCAAGCTGTTGGGAATGACCGCAGGGAGCTGGGCCACCTGCCTCCCCTCCTGTCCCCAGTAACTCCAAAGCTTACTGCAAGTGGCATCTAATTCTCGGATGGGGTTTTACTTTGTCTGATTTCACAGGACCTCAGGTATTTGGTGCTGCCAAGGGAGGGTCCTAACTGGTTGCATATTTGGGTTACTGTTGTAAACGGTTAAGGGCGGGGAGCAGTGGGCCCTGCTTGGCATCTCAGTACTCTACTCGGGAAGAAGAGGCAGAGGAATGTGAGCTTATGGCACTCTACTTAAAAATATAAAATGAAATATTAAAAATGTGGAGTTGGGACATAGCTCAATGGTAGAGTATTCGCCTAGAACAAATGGAGCCCGGGGTTAAGTTTCCAGTATGATCAAAACATGAGCTAATCAACTAATTGATTCATTCAATTAATTAAAATGGAAATGTTATTCTATATCCTGAGCATTTTTCAAATCAATATTGTATTTGTTTCGTTTTCATTTCCATTTTATCTCTTCCACACTGGACATCTGGGTTCCATATGACGTTAGCAAAATAACTTGCTGTGTCTTGTTGTACACGACCGTTTCAGAGCATCCCCAACCAAACCACTCGCCTTGAATGCAGTTGGGGTCCTGTGTCCTGAACCTTGCCCCACCCGAGGCCTTTCACAATAACTCTCTCTGGTGTGAATTTGCTGTCACCTGGTGATCAGCCACTTTCATACGCCACAGTTAATACTTAAAAAACCGCAACAACACTCATGGTTCCACCAAATTGGAACCCTTGCTTAAGAGAGAGACTGTTTCCATGACAACCTCTTCTTGTGTACCATATCCTTCCATTAGACTTTGCCTGTCTCCCCGTCATTTCTCTCTGGAAATATGAGCAAACATGTAGAGACCCCACACGGTGGTATAAGCATGTAATTCTGATGTCCAGGAGGCCGAAACAGCGGGAGGTTGGTGAGTTAAAGGCTGGCTTGGGCTACATAGTGAACTGTGTTTTATTAAGAAAAATACAAGAGCAAAAAACAAAACTGAGCATCCATTAAGATGTCCAGGCATGTAAAGGCACTTGTACACAGACATCATGCTCTCACACACATGATAACGATAATAAGTACCTTTTATATTTTTGAGTGTTTTGCCTGCATGTGTGTGTGTGTACTGTGTATGTGAGTTGTCTTTAGAGGCCAAAAGAAAGCACTGGACCCTGGCACTGTAGATGGCTGTGAGCCCCAAAACAGGTGCTGGGAATCCAACCTGAGTCCTCAGGAACAGCTGCTGGTGCTCTTAACCACTGAGAATGGGATAGGGGGGTTGTGGAGGGGAAATCTGGAAGGGGATAATATTTGAAATGTAAATGAAGAAAATATCCAATTAAAAAAAGGAAAAATAAAAAGCAAAAGAGGTGGTCTGCCAGATAAGATGGTTTGTTACCAACATGCTGTGTGAGCATGAGATACTTCAAGCGTGAGCTCAGAATTCCGGGCAGAGCCCATTGCTTTCTCTCTACCCTAACCATGCAGAAAGACCTGCCGTAAGGTAGCCTGATTTCTTTTGAGGACTGATTACCCTCGAGACTCTCTGGTCCCTTTGCCATCTGCCCTTTTCCGGCCACTGGGGAGGAGAGTCATCCTCTAAGGGTATCTATCCCAGAGAACAGCAGACTCTCACTTGCTTTCAGGGGTCCCTAAGGTTATTATCACCCAAGGGTCCACATCCCTGCTGCTTCATTAAGCAGGAGGCTTGGATTACTTTTCCTGTGTGGAATCTATTGTGTTTTTCCAAACCAAGCCCTGTTGCATTTCCTGCGCAGTCCCTGACTCCCTGAAGGCAATTACCAGTGCTTCCTGCACCTCCTACCAGCCGGCCGCCCTGTCACCTGCCCTAGTGGTACCTGGGCTGTTTCCTTTCTTCTAGGCTCTTAGAATTATCTGTAGGAGGTAATTATCTGTAGGAGGTCCAAGTCCTGCCAAATGAATTTCCCTTGTAAACATGGGGTGGGGGCGGGGAGCAGATGCTCTGCCAAGGGCAAAGGAAACCTCCATGAGCCCCTCTTGTTCTTTCACATCTGTCTGTGCCAACCCACCCCAGCACAGCCCCAGCCCATTGGTCAGAGTCAGCTCCTGTGGTCCCTCCTCTTTGAAGTCCTCACACTGATTGCCACAGCAGAACTAGTTGGGCTTCTCCACACTAAGGCTCTCCCCGGTGTGTACGGTGTGTACCGAGACACACGGGCTGCTGCTCCACACTAAGTCCACACCTCTTCCGTGAGATGCTCTTTGCCAGTCACATGGGGCATAGGACACCGTCTATCAAACATGATTCAATCAAAGAACTTTAAGATAAGTTTTGAGAGCTCTCACTACGGCCTCTTGCCTTCTGCTGTTTTCCCAAACATTGTTTCTTTGTTCCTTTTCTTCCTTTGTTTTAGACAGGGGCTCATCATATGCCTCTGCCTGGCCCGAAACTCATGGAAATCTGCCTGACTCAGCCAAACACCCAGCTCCAATATACACCTATTCTCCTTTACACCACAGCATTTAAAGAGAGAGGGTGTCTGAGTCGGGATTTCTACTCCTGCATAAACATCATGACCAAGAAGCAAGTTGGGGAGGAAAGGGTTTATTCAGCTTACACTTCCACATCGCTGTTCATCACCAGAGGAAGTCAGGACTGGAACTCAAGCAGGTCAGGAAGCAGGAGCTGATGCAGAGGCCATGGAGGGATGCTGCTTACTGGCTTGCTTCCCCTGACTTGCTCAGCCTGCTTTCTTATAGAACCCAAGGCCAACAGCCCAGGGATGGCACCACCCACAATGGGCTGGGCCAGGGATGGCTCCACCCACAATGGGCTGGGCCAGGGATGGCTCCACCCACAATGGGCTGGGCCCTCCCCCCTTGATCATTAATTGAGAAAATGCCTTACAGCTGGATCTCATGGAGGCATTTCCTCAACTGAGGCTCCTTTCTCTGTGATAACACCAGCTTGTGTCAAGGTGACACAAAACCAACCAGTACTGTCGCCTTCCATAGCGCTGGGCACAACATCTTCAACGTGGGACTGTTGAGAGACAGCACACGCTTCCACCTATTTTAGAGAGCAGAAGAAACAGCAATAGGAGCCTAAATCCTGACCCTGGGCAGTACTGTGGCATTTCAGGAGGGAAGAGGCCTCTGGTAACCACTGTGCCAGTCCTGGAGCCTGACTGCATCCTCTCACAGCCGAGCTTTCTGTAGGCAGAAGGTAAAGGAGGTCTGTGGCTGCTCGTTGGAAGTGCCTGGCACTTCTGAGGTCAAGAAAAAAATACTGGTGTGGCAGGAGGGACTGGGTACCAGCACCTGTTGGGTGGCACCACTCCTCATGGGCGTGACATCACCATTTCGCCACTAAACCAGACCCCATGAAGTCAAAAGAATGAAGCTCAAATTCTGGCCTATTCACCTTCAGCATCCTTAAAATATTCTGGCTTGATTGTGTAAAGGAGCCCTTAAAAAACAGTCCAAAGAACAAAAGTTACCCATAGAAAATAGGCTTAAACCCTGGCCCCAGGGGAGGAGAGAAAGAAGAGAAGGGGGAGGAGGAGAGGGAAGGGGGGGGAAGAGCTTGCTTCCACAGAAGAAGTTTCACACATTCCAACAGCCCCTCATAGCTACAACAGCACACACACATTTCAATCGACTTCAATTTCATCTTTTCTACAAGATTGTAGCTCCGGGCAAGGGGAGAGAATCCCAGAATTTTCTACCTCCAGTTCTGATCAGACTACAAATAAATCCGTTTTCCTTTACCGATCTCTGTCCCCACACATCTTTTTAAATTCGGGGAAACTGCAGGGTAGTTTATGAGTGAAGGCGCCAGATAACCTGGGGAGGGCATACGTGGTGGGGGGGTCGTGTTCACTACAGCTCTCCGCTGGGCTAGAGCTCTTCATGCCCACCCCCATCCTCAGCACCTGAGAAGCCAGCGGGACTTAACAGGGAGGGCTCCTCCTGCAGGAAGATGCAGAGCTGTCCTCAGAAAGCCACTAAGCAAGGCCCCAAATCCCAAGAGTCAAGCTGGAAGGGAGCCCAGAGCCTTGCAGCCCCTTCGTCACGTCACGGTGCCTGTTCCAAGGGAAGAAGCTGGCTCAAACCCCATAACCAACTGGCACAGGCCTCAGCATCTTGACCCCAGACTCAGAGGCTCTCCCCATAAGGTGCTCACCACTTACACACATTTACAGTTAAAATGATTACTTAACCCGCTTCCTTGTGGTATTAAAGTGCAAACGGTTGAAACCTGTTGAGTGAAGCCAAGTCCTAGAGATTTGAAGACAGGCCAATCAGCCATTCAACATTAATGGGCCTTGTCGAGCCTGCAGGCTACTCTGGGGAGAGAACGGGGCCTGCTCCGGACACTTGGTCTAGCCATCAGCATGGTTGTTAGAGGTGTGCAACAGACAACTCTCAAGCCACAAGAACTGTAAATAAGCAACGAAGCAGGAAGTGGTGCCACAGTGACGGTGACAAGCTAGCACGGTGGCACGGGCTTCCAGCCCCGGCATTCAGGGGACCCAGCTGGGAAGACTGTAAGTTCAGGGCCATCCTCAGATACAGAGAGATCCAGTTTTAGAAATAAAATAAGATGAGACATGCTAAGGACATGAACCGGCAGATAGGGGTAGGTTTCTAAACCTCAGTTTACCCTTCTGAGACACAGAAGATCTGGCCTATTTGAATGCTATAAAAGAAAGAGAAAGGCAGTGTCTGCAAAATCCTGCGGTCCACATCAACTGTGAGGCAAACACACAACGTTCCTTTCCTGATGTCACACTCGTGTCTGGCTGGAGGCCTTTCAGATGTGAGGACAGCAATCATTCGAAGAACAATCATTCTTGGGGAGATTCGGCATTGTTCCCAAAAAGCCAATTCTATCCAATCAGGCACTAAGCGATATGGTCAGATGCAGGTTCAAAATCTCCTGGCACCGAAGCCCTCTCCCTTCTTTCCTGCTCTAGATCTGGTCCCCAACCTCCTAGACACCAAAAAGCAGCTCCCCGGGATCCCTGAAAGCCAGACCCACTAAGTGGTGCCCACCGGAGAGCAGGGGCTCTGAGAAGAACCACAGCTTGCAGCCAGCAGGCTCCAAAGTTACCTTGCCTTCTCCTGGGGTCTTCTGCACGGCTCCTTTGGAGGACTTGGAAGAGGTGGACCCAGATCCCTGTTCTCTCCGGGGCCTCAGGTCACCCAGGCTGCTGAGATACTTCTTGCGCAGGGCTAGCAGCTCCTGGAGGTACTGCAGGCAGTCCTGGGTGCGCGAGTACATCCAGGCGCGGTCCTCCTGCTGCAGGTACTGAAGACTGGTGTCCATGCTGTGGGTGCTTCGGTACTTCCTCAGGGGCTCGCCGGGCCTCTCAAAGTGGTCCGCAACCACGTACATGGAGGTGCTGCGGATCAGCCTGACCGTAGGGCTGGTTCCCGTGTAGTAGGGGCCTTCGGCCGCCGCCTTCCTCTGTGGGCCGTGGTGGAGGATTGAGTGGATCTTTCTGAACATGGTGCTCGGTTTCCCACCGTGGGAACGGTCGGCCGCCAGCACCAGCGTTACTTGATCCAGCAGCAGGCAGAGGAGCCCATATGCGCCACTGGCCTCCCAGGAGGCTCGGCTCTCACAGTCCCAGCGAGGAAGCGCTGTGTCAGGCAAGCGACCTGCACCTCTCTCATGGAGGGACACTTACATGGGACAGCTAAGATGACATGCAGAGACCCCCCTCTAGGAGACAGTGCCCAGGCAGGCCTTTCTAAACACTTGCAAATTTATCCAATGCTTTTCCATGGAGAGGTTCAGATGGGGTGGGGGGCGGAGGCGATGCTTTGCCGGCTCAATCATTACGTTTCCTTTGCGTTTTCCGTTCCCAAGAGTGCTCTGGTCCCATTTGGCTTGTCTTTGCGGTGTTTTTACAGTTCTGCCTAAGTTGAGCTGGCCCTGGTGCTGAATTCTGTAGCTCCGAAATAAAATCTTACTCTGCTATACCCTCAACCAAAACCCGGGTATGGCTCTGGGTGAGATCCAGCTCCCCTCATAGGCCAGGGTGGACACAACAAGGGCCCTTGGCAGGAGCTGGCAGATGCCCTGATAAACCGGGCTCTGAGCAGGCATCCGAGCGTCCTGGAGGAGACTGGCCCTGTGTAAGAGGACCTCTGGGTGGTCACCTGATAGCAGAGGGCCGAAGGATTCAGGTATCTGGATCACGACTTTTAGCACAAATGCGTCAGTGAGTGGATGAGTGATCACATACACGGGGAGACTAGAGTCTCAGAATAGCACAAATCAAACACATTACTTTTCAAGAGCACCCCCAGACCTCTCCCCACCCCCACCCCACTCTCACCCTCACCCCCACACCCCCACCTCCGTTTTCAAAGTTCCATTCGGAACTTTACTGCCACATTCCTTTCTTGCTACAGTTGGTTTTCATCCAGGCTCGGAGCTAAGAGCTGAATTCTGAATGTTTGAAATGCAGGTATTTTGGGGGTACAGGCTGGGATATTAGAGGAGACATGGGTCAGGTGATATGTGTAAGGCATTGTTGAATGTACCACACTTTCCTCTGGCTGTTTGCTGGATTTGCTTTATTTTTGAGATAGAACGCATTTGTGACTTTATCAGATACAAAGGAAAACAGAACAGCTGCAAACCCCATGTTCCACGCAAAAGTCACTGAGACACATCTCTCTTCTGCTCCTGTCCCTGCCTTCACTGGGGTACAGTGTGGAGGAGCCCACGGAGGCCAAGAGCAGCGGCCTCCTCAGAAGTGCCGGTGACTGCAGGCCCTGCTTATGCCTCCTGGAAACGTGTGGAGAGAGTTTTAAAAACAGTGTTTCTTTTCTAGAATGTCACCTGTTGCTTTGCCTCTTGCTCACAAAGGGCATAAAACTATTGTCCACTTTTCTCCAATGGACTCTTCTCCAAGGGCAGGCTTAGGAAGAACGGCTGGCTCTTGCACTGAAGCCTGACGACGTGAGGTCACTAAGATTAACTCCCACATGCATCTTATGGTATGCACACTCATACACACATGCACACACATACACACACACACATACACATGCACACACAGGCATGTTTAAGCATGTTCATAAACACACAGAGACAGAGGCACACACACAGGCATGTTCAAGCATGCTCATGCACACACACAGAGACACACACAGTGACACATTCAAATTTGTTTGTGCATATACATAAACACAGAGAGACACACAAACACATACTATGGATATACAAAGACAGACGGATTCAGACAGACATTTAAATGCATGCATACACACATTTAAGTAAATGTAATAACTATTTTAAGGATAAAAAGGGAGTGGAACATTGAGAAAAAGTAGAGGTGGCTGTCCATCTACAGAACACTTCAGACCACAGACAAAGCCTCAACAATAGACACAAACCAATAGGAGGCTTGCATTATCTCCTGTGCCTGCCCCGCCCCCAAAGGCGTGTCTCTAACCTCCAGGGTGTCTTCTCTGCAGGACGAAGGAAGAGCGTTCAGGTGAATGATTTCTCAGCCTTGAGCTGCTCAGCTTTTCTGATGGTCTCAGCTGGAAGAAACAATGTGACTCACCCTGTGGTTTTACAAAATGTATTTTGAAAACTACCGAAATGCCTTCAAACCTCAAGTCTGGCCCTCCAGGCTCCATCTTCTTTTGTCCTGAAGAGCTCTGGGCATGCAAAGGGAAAATTCAGCACCTCTCTCCTCCCAAACCCAGCTGCCGTGTTCTAGCTGGGCCTGGCTCTGCACTCCAACAGACGTGATGCTTGTGGCAGTGTCTGAGCCTTGAGACTTGAACAGAGAACCCACCTAACGTTAGTCTGTGTGATAAGCTTTGCCTTATTTCAGAATATGTTCTTACAATGATCACAGTGGAATTCCCATCTGCCCCAGCAGCAGATCTCAACAGTGATGTCAAGGGACCAACAGGTAGCATGAACAGAACAGGGTGGCTAAGGCCCTCCTCCTCTAAGTGGGCTTCATCTTACACAGCCGCTCACAGCCTAGTGGGCCAAGAAGAGTGGTAGGAATTATGTGGACACTCAGATTGTGGCTACTTACCAGCTTAAGGTAATTATCTAAACTTGTGGAGCTTTAAATTCTTCTGCAAAAATTGATCATCTGCTCATTCCACGGTGCTCAGCATACTACTCTGTCATCAAAAGCACACACTCCTTTAGCCCGGGGTGGTAGCGCACATCTTTAATCCCAGTACTTGGGAGGCAGAAGCAGGCCTATCTCTGAGTCTGAGGCCAGCCTGGTCCACAAAGTGAGTCCAGAATAGCCAGAGCTACACAGAGAAACCTGGTCTCAAACAGAGATGAAAAGCGTGTGCGTGCGCGCACACACACACACACACACACACACCTATTCCGTGTGGTTCTTGGAATGTTTAAATCACTTGTGCTAGTCAATACTCCAGTGTCATTTCTGCTGCCATGACACCCCAACAAAAGGCAGCTTAGGAGAGAAACAGCCTATTTTAGATCATGGTTCCTGGTTCCCATCCATCACAGCGGGCAAGTCAAGGTAGGAACTTCAAACAGTGGGTCACATCACACCCACGGCTGAGAGCAGAGGGGAATGGATAACTTCCTCTGCTCACCCACTGAGCAGGACCCCACACTAAGGAATGGTGCTGTCCGCTTTCAGGCTGGATCTTCCCATGCCTATTAGAACAATCAAGACATTCCCCGGTGGACAACCTCATCTAGGTAACCCCGCAGTCAGATGCTCTGACAGTTAGAACTAACCATCACGGTCAGTATGTCATTAATATGACGAGACAACGCAGGGAAAATCTTCCTTTGGCTCACAGGCACTAAGGTCCTGAGGTGAGAACAGACATCCAGGCAGCGGGATGCGTGGAAAGGAAGCTGTTCACTCCAAAGCAGGCAGGAAGCAAAGGGAGACAGTAGTTCGGTGGACAAGACACTAGTCAAAGGCCCCCAGTTCTTTGCTCTGTCCAGTTTGACCTACCTCTTAATCTTGCTGCCTTCTCAAAATGCCATCAAATTATAAAACTCTCGGTGCATCAATTCACCTATGACATCATAACCCTGTGACCTCACAACCTTCCTAAGCCACTGCAGTGAGAACTAAGCCTTCCACACAGGAGCCTTTTGAGAGCGGCAGAATAACATCCCACTGTGTACCAAAAGCAGTTTCTTTTCCTGTTCACTGGTCAGCAGATATTTGGGCTGTTTCTACTCCCTGGTTGATGTGACAGTAGGCAGAGTCACATGAAAACTATAGTTAATAATACTGTGTTTTATTAGCATGCCCCCAACAAAGATCTAAGGTTTGTGTGCTCTTGCCTAGAAAGAAGGGATAGTCCTATTGGATTATAGGAATGTTAGAAGTGTGTTTGTTCCAAATATACCCAATAAAAAGCAAGCAAAAAGCAACAACATGAGATAAGGCAGAGAGAGCACTAACTGTCCCATTCTGTCCATCAAAAGTAGCAACATGATAGCATCAAATATCACCATGAAAAACCATTTCCCTCCCTGCCTGACAGCTGTCAAGCTCATTTCCCAGGCAAATGCTTTGGGTTCAGTCAAATCCAAGAGACCTGTTGTGCTGTGATATTTATAAAGGCCCCCACTCTTAGACAGGCCCCTCAACCATCAGATGAGATAGTGCCAGGCTCCCCCACTCCCGTGAGAAGGGTCTGTTTCCCACATGCCAGTTGGTCGCCCTGTCTGGAGCTGCCAGCTGCTCATAGGCCACCTGCCCTACACCTTTCCCTTTCTGGCAGGATTCCAGTAAGCACCTCACCCTCTTCCCTACAACCTGGTACACAGCCGCCATTGTGGGATAGCCTGGAACCACAGGGGGATGCCATCCCAACTCTTTCACTAGCCGGTACCTGCACTTCCTAAACAGAAGGCTGACCTTGAAAGCAACAACAAAGTGCCAAATGCTTTTGTTCCTGGTAGCAAGTCTGGGAATCCCTGTCACCCTGGTCCCGATTCCCACAGGTAAAGAAAACGTCAGAGGCGAGCCGTTGAGGGGCCAAAGGAAGACTGTGGAGGAAGAAGGGGACAGTGAGAGAAGGAAGTGATCAAATTCCTCTTCTGAATAGTTAATGAAGGGTAAGATTACAGCGTTCGACAACATGGATCCTGTGTCGAGGTGGTCCATTTGCACAGCTTACTGGAACATTCCACTTTCTGGTTGTGCTGAATGGTAAAGAACTCTCCTTATGGATGGCTTTCCCGGCCCAGAGGTCAGTGCTGCATTTGACCAAGTAACATGAAAATCATCTTTATCCAATAAAACCTGCCCCCAGAACAGAGCATGTACAAGCCTCCCTGGGCACCTCCACAGTGACTGAAAGCAAGGCAGTAGGTAGCTTAATCATCCTGCTTCCCGATGTGCTTGGAGCCCCCTGGAACGCACTAACAAACACCTTTAAATGGGATAAAATAACTTAAGTAAAAGCAGATGCCAGCCCAGGACCATCCCTTGCAGAGCATTTCTGAGCAGTTACCAGCAGGTCTGGAAGCCTAGAACCACAGCTCTGCAAAGCTGCTGCTCTGGCAGTCTGGAGCCTCAGCTCTCAAAAGCAGCTGCAAAGATGTCCTTCCAGAGTGCCACCGAGTGTGAAGAGGCCTGCAGCTGCTGGAAGAGTCCTGGTGGCTTGCCGGAGCGGAGCGAGCTCTTTGCCAAGGGCAGAGACCTCAGTGTGGGCAGCCTATGATGAGTCTGTCCCCTGGTAACACCGTTAGAGTTTGATGGGAGATGTGGGGGCATAGGGGAAGGGAGGGTGTGTGTGTGTGTGTGTGTGTGTGTGTGAGAGAGAGAGAGAGAGAGAGAGAGAGAGAGAGAGAGAGAGAATGTGTTCAGACACCTTGAAGCTGTAGCTACAATGTGAGCCTTCTGCAGTGGGTAGTAGGACTCACATTTAATCTCCAGAAGAGCAGAACAGCATACTGAGTCATCTCTCCAGCCCCCACACTATTCTTCTCATGATTGATCTCTAAGCCACTTATATTTGACTTTGAGTAAAGTATATCCTCAGTCATTTAATTTTGTTGTAAAATGAATTAGCTGAGATTAATGATAAAACTGAATATATTATTCAAAGTCAGTTTATAAATCATCGGAGGAATGGGTGACATTTCCACAAAATGTAAAAAGGATATGAGTAATTAGGAGTTGGTTATGTAATGCTTGGAAAGACAAGATTTAGGGACCCTGCCTCATTTGTGTTTCCAAGCGGTTCACTACACCATCTCATCAGAACTGCCAGAGAAAGATGGATTCTTTGGATTACACTCATAGTATCTACCGTCCACAGCAGAATGACGGGGAGAGGGGTGTGTCTTTCCAACCTGCAGGCTCAATGCTGAACCTGATGGCTTGCGGTGCTGGGGTAAGGCAGTGTCTCCCACTCCTTGTTTCCCTTTCCTAATTAGGGTGATGATAATCCAGGATCGATAAATGCCTCTCTCTATGAGGACTCCCAGAAGCCCACGTTTCTTCTGGTTTACTGTTCTCCAGAACCGTGGGCTTATTGCTATGGTCTACACTCCTAACAGTGGCTCAAAAATGAAGTGTACTTGTTTTAGTCAGGAGGCAGGGGGTTGGCCACCTCCTGCCAATCAGAACTCCCCCACACGGTGTCCTGGCACTGAGAAATCGCCTCTTTGGGGTACAGGTTTGCATCCAGTTCGGCCTCTGTGGACCGTTGATAAACAGTCTTGTAAACTGCTGAGCTCTGGAATGGAGGTGGGAACATATCAGAAAACTCTAGTGCATGGCTTGACCTCATGCATGGCTTTGGAAAAGAGAAAGGGAAAAAAAAAAAAACAGAGCAAGAGGAGATGTTTCTGTTCTGGACCAGGAGAAGGCTGTGGAGGAAAAACCTATACTCTAGGTTTTCACAAGAAGGCGCCAATATCCTTTATCTTCCTGGGCAAAAACCTCATCCAAGGTGTCTCCTTCTACAACCTTCAAGGATACGGGGAGAGGGGCAGCTTCCCCCACCTCAGGCTGTTTCATACCAGCAGGCCTTGCACGGTAAGGTCTTGGCTGCTTCTGCGGCTCAGTGTGTCCGGGCAACTGGCATATGCTCGTGGAAGGATGAGTTCCAGCTCCTCTCCCCGGGCCACAGGGATGAGTCATGATGGGGGCAAGAATGAAACTGCACAGATAAGCACTCAAGGTAGAAGGAAAGCAGCCACAGCCATGGGTGTGTGCTAAGGAGCAGTGGCCATGTTTCCAATCACGGTGACCTGACATCTAGCTTCCTCCTGCTTCTCCATGGCATCAATATGAAGAACACTTCAAAAAGTGGGGCTTACCTGCCACAGGGAACCACAGCAGAAGACAGCACCTGCTTCAAGTCACTTCCCCGAGAATGTCCTGTGCCCTATGGCCCCAAGCACGAGGCAAAGCCTCAAGTCAGAGAGCAAAGCTGTGTGAAGCAGGAAGCTTTAGTCAATGACACCTGAACAACCTTGGACAGGACTGTTTGCTGTGAATTAAGACTTCTTCGCTAAACCTGGTGAATTACTCTCTTCACAGGTAAGGTTGACCATAACTGAATGCTCACTGAGTGACCATTCCCTCCTGGAGCATGGGGGAGGCCCCAAAACTTAGGATGCTTATGAAACTTAGGAGACTGGGGAACCCCATGAAAATGATGAGACTGGGAAACTCAGATGGCTACAGGATCTATAAGCAGTAGCAGTTTGCAGAGAACAGACCCTCTAGGAAGCTGCCTGCAAATTGTCTAAGGAGCTCCGGGTGCTGCTCTGAGATTTGTCCCCCATGCTGGGTTGGCTCTCACCCGTGTCTCCCATGGACCAACAAGAATACCCAATAAACTCAGTGATTCATCAAGCTAGACTTGGGGGGAACTGTTCCTTTGGTCTGTGTCCTCTCTGGAGCGAATCAGGATCTGTTTGTAGCACATAATGTACTCACTTGATAGAGCAAAGATGGCAAGGAGGGGCTGCTGCTGCTGCTGCTGCTGCTGCTGGTGTGTGTGTGTGTGTGTGTGTGTGTGTGTGTGTGTGTGTGTGTGTAGAATCTTACCAGGATGTTGGCTGCAGTTCAAATGCCCACCGATGGGCAAGCGATGTACAATGAGATGGGTAAACCATGAATATAATCTAAGTGAAGTGAGCAAACCCGAGAAACACCCCTGGCCCCACTCATGTGAGGTTTCCAGAGGCAGAAAGGAGGTGGTGATTGTCAGGAGCTGGGCTAGTGTTCACTGTGCTTAGGGATTCCATGTGGGTTGATGAGAGAGTCCTAGAGATGGGGTGTGGTGGTGGCTGCACAAGAGGGCAGCTGTGTGCAATGCCGTGGATTACACACTAAAAATGGTGCTTTCTGTGCACATGTTTTTCCACAAGATCAACAGCATAGATCTTCACAGTCCTTTTCCAGGAAACCCTGACTCAGAGAGACTACAAAATGTGCAACCTTTCCCTATGAAGCATGCCCAAGGATCAAAAAAGGTTCAGAAGTTGTTCCTTCATGAGAAATCACCAGAGGCAAGGCTGTCAAGAGAGCGGAGCACTGGAACAGACAGTTGTAGGTGTGTGAGCCTGGCACCCACACTGATGGTGTGACATAGCCCAGATCTGAACCCAGAGCTACAGGAAATGAACAGGTTCACCACACTAGAACCAGCTCTACCCACAGAGGAATGAATGTTTGTCTCCTTTTATTTGACCTGGGGATTCAAGTAGGCGGGCCCAGGGCCCAGAGGCCTCAGATTTACCAAGGAAGTTGTGGAATGCTTCCACATTATGGAAGAGATTTAAATAAAGACAGGATAACTTTAGATGTGGTTAGACAAGACCTTGAGAAAAATAATGCTTCAATGTTGTGAAGATAAGAAGGGGGCGTTATCACACCCATACAACTATGAACTAAAGAATGTATTGGAATAATTTTGGACATAGGTTGGAAACATTTATTAAGATCCCCAAGTTTGTGCCATTGCTTTGACCTAGAATTTTCAATCCTAAACCTCCTGCCCAAAACCAGTCATGGCCACAGAGTTCCGACAGACGAGAACTAGCTACATGAATGGAACACAGAACAGTTGTTAAAGGCTGTAGAGTAGCCGATGACACCAAAGTCTCATGTAGCCCAAGCTAGCCTGAAACTCATGTAGCCAACACCGGCCTGGAACCCTAGACCCGGCTTCCACTTCCTAAGTGTTAGGATTACAAATGTGAGCCGTCAGACATCAGGCCAAGCCCCCCACCCAAAAAAATCATCTTTGATTCACACACACTGAGGCAGGAAGCATGGCGTCTCCCCAAGAATCTCTGTGAACGTCCGCACTGCGCTTCCTAACCGCTCCTTCACTAGTCACCAGCAGACGCAAGGTCTCGGCGCCATGTGGGTCTTTATTCTGATGGTTTAACCTCAGGTGACATCAGTCCCACAGGAAAGTTTGTGTGTGGAGGACAGAGAGGAGAGTGGAGCCTTAGGAAGGGGTCTGTTCTGCTTATGGCCCTGTCTCCTCGGCCTTTTCCAGAACACTCCGACACACAGAAAGTTCTTGACACTTGTGGGCTGAGTGACAGCTTGGCAGATAGTGAGAAGGTGATTGGCACTTCCAGCATGCCTACAGTCTGCCTGCAGTCTGCCTACAGTCTGCCTACAGTCTGCCTACAGTCTGCCTACAGTCTGCCTGCAGTCTGCCTACAGTCTGCCTACAGTCTGCCTACAGTCTGCCTGCAGTCTGCCTACAGTCTGCCTACAGTCTGCCTACAGTCTGCCTCCCCCATCCCTGGACACTGCCCTGCTTTGGTTTTGGAAAGAGGACTTGCCTCAGCCCTGGAAACAGGGAGTGAGGAAAGGTGGCTGCTGTGGGCAGGTCAGGGCAGTCACGGCAGGCACACTGGAAGCTCTTCTGACTACATTTCCTCCTGTCTCCTGAGAACTGAGGCAGTCTCCCACGGAGCTTCCTGAACCATCCAGTTAGGACCTCAGTTTGACCTAGGTTTTTGGGAGGTTTTGTTTGCTTGTTTGTTTTGGTTTTTTAGAACGTTCTAGCACTTCTCATTTCTGGGATACCTAATTCCTGCATTTCTGTGCCCTCATAATAAACCCAAGAGGCTTTCATCTAGGATCAGCCTCTATCTTTCCATGGGTTGAATACAACTTTTCCTTTTTATCAGCCTCCAAAGAAACGTGCGGTGAAACCCCAAGTAAACACTGCTAATTTTCCTCCTTGAGTTTTGCTGGAAAAGGGACCTGGAGATTGTTCCCATTCTGCCACCAGCCTGCCTGCAGCCACCTCTCCCAAGAGTGGGCGTCCATCTTATTCACGGTAAGGAGCGGGTGTTTCCAGAGGCAACAAATCTCTCTCGATCACAAGATTGGCAAACATGCCAGGCACCTGTGTAACCCTGCCCTGTAATTATATTGCCTCCTCCCTAAATCCGCAGCTCCCGGGGTTTCCTCTTCCAGAAAAACTGGCTCCTCATCTGCTCCCAAAGGGCCTAGCGAAACTGCCAACGGCTACTTCACCCGAGTGCAGACAGCTGACGGAGGTGTGTGTGTGTGTGTGTGTGTGTGTGTGTGTGTGTGTGTGTGTACAGAGACTGCCTGGCCAGTCCAAAACTATATATAACTCAGAAAGCCGAGGGGGAGAAACCTCACGGCTCATTACAGTGCTGGGTGGACTAAGTGGTTCTGGGAAGAGAAGACTGAAAACTGTCACACTTCAGCAGGATTCCCACTGCTCATGCAGAACTGCCCTGGTCACCTGCCAGCATCCAGTCACCCCGGTGTCTATACAGTGGTAATCAATGAACAAATATTCACTGTGGGATAGTCTATGCTCGTGGCTGTCCTGGACTCGACCGGGGGTTTCCTGGTTCCACTGGTCTGTCCTCTATCTGTGGTTAAAGCGATAAAACCACAGGAGCTGAGCTTTCGCCTTGTAGGGCTGACAGCGTTCATTTCGTGCAGCATGAGCGTTTCCTTCTGTCACCAGAGGGCAGCCCTCTCCCATTCACCCTTGCCGTGGCCCTGAGGAGACAGCAAGAACAATGCAACCACTGTCCTCAAGGGGCGCTGTGCGCGTTGATTCTAGTTTCCTGTCAGTGCTCAACTGCCTCTGTGCATGAATGCGCAGATCTAACCATCTTCTCGTCTAAGCTGCTGCAATGACGTTAGGACTACCTTGTGCAGCATTTACTAAACTTCTGCCGTAGGACAGAGATTGTCTCTTTTATAGTCTCCCTGTAGTGAGCAATCGTTGGCCATGAGCATCTTACATGAAAGGACTTGAAGGCTATTTGTCTTAACACTTAATAAGATAAGTATTTCCCTCCGGTCCTGCTGACACCACCTAACTGGCTTAAAAAGTGTCTTTACCATTAGTAATAACATTACAAATAATTACGTCCAGACAAAATTCTACTTTTTGTGTTGAGTGTGTTAGGCACATGCATACGGAGGCACAGAGGGAGATGTGTCCTTTCTTCCCTTGCTCTCCAGCTGTTCACTTGAGACAAGATCTCTTACTGAACTTACAGCTTGCTGTTTTGGCTTTGCTGGCTGGGCCAGCTAGTTCCCAGAGAACTACCTGTCACTTTGCTGGCTGTGGCTTTGAACTTGGGTCCTCAAGGTTGCATGCAAGCCCCCCCCCTCCTCTACACACACACTAAGCCTTTCCCTAGCTTCCCAAACTCTGTTTTGTTGAGCTGGGAAGAAAGAGAGCATACTAGATGTTTTCCCCCTTGGGTTGAAGTATTGAGATACAAATTTAAAAATCATTATTTCTCCATCTGTATGTTAAAATTTCTGTACCCAGAGTCCTGTGGTGCTGTTTGTTACTTGCAAATGGAAGGTGCTATGCAGAGGGGGCCTGACAACCAGTCCAAGCAGGGACTTCTGCCCGGATGAGGGAAGTGGCTTCCAGCTCTATTTGATTAACAAAAGGTCTGTGCCAGGCCTGATTATTTTGATAAATGAAAACTTCAGTAGTGGCCAGATGTTTGATTAGCTTTTAAAACCTGCTTGAGGTTGGAAATGGGAAGGACCTGCAAAGAAGTTACAATGCCACCTCTGAAAGGCATGAAGTCAGGCACTTATTAGCACTGGTGTAAGACATTTGTTAACCCATTCATGCCTGACAATAGCAAGAAGCTATGTGAAGGAAGATGTCTCACAAAACGGCTGTGTGACTTGTATGAACCTCACGTGTGTGTGAGGAGGTAGAGAACCTGTTAGTTGACTGACTTGTATGCTCCTGCTTCTTCATATATGTGGATCATAAGTAACCTATAACATGTGTAAAATGCCTGTACGTTAGCAGGCATTCACTACTTCCTTATACCCTTCTTGTCCAGCCTCATTATTTTACCCATGAGGGAACAAAGAGCCAAAATGATGGGGAATTGTCTAGGATCTCAGGGTTAGTTCAGGTGAGAATGGGATACCAACAGAATCCAGTGGAATTTGGAAGCCAGCGACGCTTCTGACTTAAGCATTTTCCTCAGGAGCCAGCTGTGTAACCTTGAATGAACCAGGAACTTTCCTCATGAATCTTAGGCTTGGAGTGATTTTGAGGTCTGCAATCAGTGGCATCATTACTATTAATTGAGTGTCACTACCTAGTCATAATTCCTGGTGAGCCCTAACAGTGTTCAGGAATGAGACTAGGAGGAATTTTTATATGCCATATATGGATGGTTCATACAGTCCAGACCCAAGGCTCGCGATGTGACCTCAGAAATTCTGGGAGGTCCTTCTTGAGCCCTACCTCTGCCAGAAACTTACATGTAAATGCAAAGCCTCAGAAATTAAGCTGTGATCTGTCCATCAGACTCCAACTCAATTGATACCACCAAAACCCCAGGAAAGAACCCCAGGGCCTGGTGCCCACTATGAGCTCATAAAAACCCTCATCTTCATGAATCCAGTCACTTCCCTCAGATAGAGCCTAATTGTAACCAGACTGCTAGAAATGGATACACACACACACACACACACACACACACACACACACACACACATTTTTTTAAGAGACAAATACGAGTTACATTTCTGTTGCTGTGATAAAGCACCACGACCAAGGCAACTTAAAAAGGAAAGCATTTTGTTGAGCTGATGGGTCCAGAAGGCTGTGATGGTGGAATGAAGAAGGTATGGGAGCAGAAACAGCTGAGATCATAGATCTTAGAAAGCAGAGGCAGAGAGGGAAGTGGGAGTGTCTTTTGAAACCTGGAAGCTTGCCCCCAATGACACACCTCCTGCAACAAGGTCACACCTTCTAATCCTCCCCCCAACAGTCCCACCAACTGAAAGCCTAAGTTGTTCAGACATATGAGCATTTGGGGGCTGTTCTTAGACACCTTGTCATGACCTCCTTGTTATGACCTCCTTGCTATGACTCCTTGTCATGACCACCTCTTTATAACCACGTTGTCATGACTACCTTGCCACCATGTCTTTGATTCAGGAGGTTGTTATGACCCACTTGTGCCTATGCTCTGCTTCTGTAACTCCACATATTTGCTTGCCAAAACCTTCATTTGGAAACCCCCCCACTCCTGAACCATAAAAACCCTTACCTTACTCATGTCCAAGACTGATAACTCGAGCCCCACCTTCAGGGAGAAACAGCCTGTGCACACTAGTCCAAGGGCTTGCTTTAGTTAATTTAGCCATGGTTTGGTTTGGCAGGCTTTCTCCTTGCATCTGTGCAATTAAGAGGCCCTCTGAACTTTGACTCCAAATCCAGTTGCCTGGAACTCTGTCCCCAGGGAACCCAGCAAGGCTTCTTAGACTGGGACATCTCAGCAGAGCCAGGGAAGCTGAGACCGGGATGTAACCTATACAGGAATATGGTGTCAGGGGCCTTTCCTTTAGCTCCCTTTGGGGAACTTGGTGTTGACGTGGGAAGCTTTACTGTCCAGACTTGTTCTACACCCTTGATCTGCAAAGTGGTCCAAGGACCCCAGAACTGTCATCACCACTGAGTTTATAGAAAATGCAGAGTCCCAGGCCCTGCCCAACCTTGTTAAGCAAATCGTTATTCTGGCAGAATCCTCAAGGGGCTTTTTGGGGGGGTTCACCTTTCACTCACTCCAGCAACCATCTTGGCATCCTTCCCATTCAAGGTAGAGAGAATACCATCTTGCCACTGTCACCCCAAGATGATATAGGAGTCCCTCTGAGGGCCACTAATTGTGTAGCAATGCCCCAAATGAGCTGTCTCCATGCTGTTCTCAGCATTTGCATAAACATCACATGTACCATCAAATCATGTGTCTTGAATGGGGCACTGGACAACTTGACTTCATAAAAACATCATCACGTTTTTGTTTAAAATGGGACTTTCAAACAAGGTGTGGTGGCATACGTCTATAACCCCAACAAGTGAGGGAGAGGTTGAGGAAGGAGGATTGCAAATTCCAGGATAGCCTGGTCTACAGAGCTCCAACTTAGTGAGAAAAATGGAAGGAGAGTGTAACTTTAGCTCTACCATCTATACAGTTTTCTATCTCTTTGATACGGGATCTCACTCGATAGCCCATTGGCTATAAACTCACGGGAGCGCTCTTATGTCAGTCCCCCAATTATGGGCTACCATGTTGGCCTTCAGCTCTAGTGAAACTAATGGAATAAATTTTTTGTCTAGTGTATTACATCCATCCCATAATAATTTACCCTGGCAGCTGTATCTTCAAATTATTGCATTTTGATTTACTTCTATCTCCAGTCAGCTGTAAAACCAGCCCAGAGGCTCTGCAGTCATAAGACCAGCTCTTTTCTTAGAAGTCTGGTACTAGGAGCTACATGCACAGCCTCTCACTGGCTGAGCACTACTCCCCAGTGCCTCCAACCTCTTTGCCCTGCTGGGGCTCCTCCTTAATCAACTCTGTATCCTAGACACACTCAGGGTTGCCCTATATTCCATCAGAAGCCTGGAGACACTTCTGTACAGAGACGAGATTTGTTAGGTGTGTACAACAAGAGCATGGTTTTCCCCAGTACCCTGGGAGCCATGATCATTTTGTGGGGCTCCCCTGCCATGTGATTTCTCTCCTGAATGTTCTGCTGCCTCCACATTGTCTTGGTTGCATCCCCAGAGAGGACTAAACATGCACTCCCTGCGCTCTGAGAGGCAGGGCAGAATTCCTACCATATATGAGTCTGGCCTGATTTCAGTATCCTTGTGCCTGAGGGAATACAGCATGAAAAAAACAAATTAAAAACCCTCGTAGGCCAGATAAAACCATAGAAAGGAGAACAAGCCTAAAGTCTGCAGAATAGAAAGGTGCTTTCTAAGCCATCCTACCTGTTTGGGAGTGTGTTCTCTCTGGACAGCAGTTCTCAGAACTATCTTCATGTCTCAAAACTAAAACTATGACCCCGATTTCATCCTGCTTTTTATTTCGTGACAGTGTCATACATTTATATAACAACTTTTAGTCATTTTTATATGCCCTCCCTCTCTCCTTCCCTTTCCTCCCCCTCCCCTCCCATCCCTCGTGATCCCACCTCTCTCGCTGGCACTTTTCTTCTCACTGAGCTACTTTCTATCAAGTCTTCTTCTGTGTATTGTCCTGAAATGGAAATTTCTGGTTTCTGTGGAAACTCATTTGTGTCATGTGATGTTTTCTTGGGAGCTGTCTTGTGAGAGGGTGTTTTTGCTGGAGCAGACATGTGGGAGGGTGTGTGATGTTTAGAGAGAGCACAGGTAGAACCCAACAGACAGTGGCCGGGTTCACCTTACAATGATCTCCCCTTGTCTTCATAGAGAGAAAAGCGCCCAAAGGCTTCTCGTGGTATTCGGGCTATTTCTTGCCACTTCCTCAGACTTGTGCTGACTCGATGGAGCCTCAAAGTTTTTTCTGGATCAAACCTCTGCTATTGATTCATGTCTGGTGTTTGGCAATTGGGGTGAATTGCCTCTACTGATTCGTGTTTGATGTTTCGGACTGGACTGCTGATATCCTGACAACAAAGACGACAATTGTCCCAAAAAACTACTTCTAAAGAGGTCCACACCTCCCATTTTCTATTCATCTTTCTTTTCCCCTACCCAGGTCAGTGGGCTAGAAGGAAGGTTGAAGCATTTAAGAATATTTATTAAAGTAGGCTTTGAAAACTCTAAGCCTACATTGTTCATCAAGTTTAATTACAGTTGCCCAAGTATAAATGAGAAGCTACTCAGTGGAATACAGGCAACTTATGTATCACTGAACAAAGTTATACCTCTTCACCAACAGTAGCTAATGGACCATGGTCCCTCTGGGAGGGGTGGGACTTCATGAGCCCCCCCCAATCCTTGATGAAATGTTGAGGGGTCCAATCTTGTGCAAGTCTTGTGCAAATAACCACATCTGTCTGGAAATTGCTCTGTGTCTCAGTTAGGGTTTCACTGCTGTGAACAGACACCGTGACCAAGGCAACTCTTATAAGGACAACATTGAATTGGGGCTGGCTTACAGGTTCAGAGGTTCAGTCCATTATCATCAAGGCAGGAACATGACAGCATCTGGGCAGGCATGGTGCAGGAAGAACTGAGAGTTTACATCTTCATCTGAAGGCTGCTAGTGGAAGACTGGCTTCCAGGCAGCTAGGGTGAGGGTCTTATAGCCCATGCCCACAGTGGCACACCCATTCCAATGGGCCCACACCTTCTATTCATGCTACTCCCTGGGCTGAGCATAAATAAACCATCGAAGTCTGTCATTCAAGGTAACTACCTCTTCTAGTTTGCCTCTGTCTGCATCCCTTCAGCAAAGAAATTGAATGCAGAAAGACTGCCAGATGGAAGATAAGGAAAAGGGTGAGATATGAAGTTGAAAGAAACAAAAAAAATAAATAAAGGAGTAGTGGATGGGGCTAAACTGGGGCTGGGCTGGAGCTGGGCTGTGGCTGGGGCTGAGCTGGGCTGGGCTGGGGCTGGGGCTGGGCTGGGCTGGGCTGGGCTGGGTTGGGCTAAGCTGGGGCTGGGGCTGGGCTAGGGCTGGGCTGTGGCTGAGCTGGGCTGTGGCTGGGGCTGGGCTGGACTGGGCTAAGCTGGGGCTGGGGCTGGGCTAGGGCTGGGCTGTGGCTGAGCTGGGCTGTGGCTGGGGCTGGGCTGGGGCTGGGACCTAATCACTTCAGTCCCTCTGACTCCAGCCACACTGAAGGAGGCACAAGAGCAGAAAGCGATGTGAGTCACAAGAAGAAAAGAGGAACAGACCTCAGTACCTAGAATGCCAGAGCCACCCAGCCTGGGCTTCCCAGAGCTGAGCTGGAAGGATGAACACATCTTCAAACAGAAGGGCTCGGAGCTCACTGGACAGAAACAGGGCACAACATGCACACACCCCAAGACACAGTGCCGAATAGATGTAATTTGGTCATAAGGTTCTCCTTCATCATACCAAGAAAGGCAGCACCCGACTGCCCAGTTCTTCCTGTCTGACTTTGCAGCATCATGTAGATCAGCCTCAGTGTGCCCCCAGGTACCCAAGCACAAGCAGACACACTGAATTCAACCTACCACGTGGTCAAAAGCCTGTTGAACAGACCCCATTCCTGCTCAGCTAGGAAGCCCTTCAGTCCCATCTCAAGGAGCAACGGCGTTCTCACACCCCACTTGCTATTCCAGGCGTCCCAAAGGGAGTCTTTAAAACTCCAGAACCTGCTGTAAGGACAAACTGGGAAGAAGAGATGAGCCGGTGCCCTCCCAGCCCTCTGCTGCCCTGTGCATCTAGGCTGCCAGTGTTCTCCATGCTGTGGTTTCCTCCACGCTCCTCGGGCTGTGCAAATACCTCTAATTGTCCGCCAGCGTGATCACCTTCCACTCGAGTGACCCACGTGCACCGAGCGAGCACCATCTAGGGGAAGGAAGTGCTTGTTCTTTGCCTGCCTGCTTTGTGGGACTGAACAACTGCTAGATCCTTGGACTTCCACTCACAGATGCTGCCGGCCATTGTTGGGGAGTTGGACTACAGACTGTGAGTCACCAACAAATTCCCTTACTGTATAGAGACTCCCATAAGTTCTGTGACTCTAGAGAACCCTGACTAAGACAAGGAGAGAGCAGTAAGCTTTGCAGCCAAGGGCCTTACCTGCAACCAATGGCACCCAAAGGCAGTTGAACATGACATGTACTATAAACGACAATTGTTGGGCTCTGAGCTGGACATGAAGAACTAACAAGAGTCACTAGCTCTGCCTGCAAAGCACTCATAGGTTAGAGTAGAAAACACACTGTGATTTCAGGTACGAACATAGATATTCGTTACCTTTAATAGTGTCATGAAAAACTAGTTAGTTTTCTCTGTTGCTGTGATAAAACACTCGTCAAAACCAATACGGGAAGAAAGAATTTATGTCTCTTACAGGTTAGAGTCGACCATTGAAGGATGTCAAGACAGGAACTCAAGGCAGGACTCTGAAGGCAGGAACAGAAGCAGCATTCCTGGAGAGATGCTTTCTTATACAGCCCAGGACCACCTGCCCAGTAGTGCCACTTCCCACAGTAAGCCAGCCCCTCTCACATCAATGACAATGCCACACAGACATCTCTACAGCCCAACATGATGGAGAAGGCACTTCCTTGGTTAAGGTTCTTTCTTCTGAGATAATTCTAGTGTGTGCCAAGTTGGTAAAAACAGACAAACATTGTAATATATTCACTCTGATGTGCATTTAGAGATATGTGTATTTCTTTACTAGACCTAGACTAGATTCCCGAGTGTTTCCTTTGATGACACGCAATTTAAAAGGGGGTCCACACAAACACAAATATCAGCTGCTAAGGAAATGCCAAAATATAAATAAGTCAGGCAACACTTCAATATAAGCAGCTTGAAATCTGAGGAATGAAAGGATCAGGCTGAGACAGTAAACGCACTGGACACAGTGAACATCAGGTAAAAAGAGTGAGGACACCAGTGGGGGAGGGGTTCCCAGCATTCCTTTAGTAGAGGGGGAGGGGTTCCCAGCATTCCTTTAGTAGAGGGGGAGGAGTTCCCAGCATTCCTTTAGTAGAGAGGGAGGGGTTCCCAGCATTCCTTTAGTAGAGGGGGAGGAGTTCCCAGCATTCCTTCAGTAGAGGGGGAGGGGTTCCCAGCATTCCTTTAGTAGAGAGGGAGGGGTTCCCAGCATTCCTTTAGTAGAGGGGGAGGAGTTCCCAGCATTCCTTTAGTAGAGGAGGAGGGGTTCCAAGCATTCCTTTAGTAGAGGGGGAGGAGTTCCCAGCATTCCTTTAGTAGAGAGGGAGGGGTTCCCAGCATTCCTTTAGTAGAGGGGGAGGAGTTCCCAGCATTCCTTTAGTAGAGGGGGAGGGGTTCCCAGCATTCCTTTAGTAGAGAGGGAGGGATTCCCAGCATTCCTTTAGTAGAGGGGGAGGGGTTCCCAGCATTCCTTTAGTAGAGGGGGAGGGGTTCCCAGCATTCCTTTAGTAGAGGGGGAGGAGTTCCCAGCATTTCTTTAGTAGAAGGGGAGGGGTTCCCAGCATTCCTTTAGTAGAGGGGGAGGAGTTCCCAGCATTCCTTTAGTAGAGAGGGAGGGGTTCCCAGCATTCCTTTAGTAGAGGGGGAGGAGTTCCCAGCATTCCTTTAGTAGAGGGGGAGGGGTTCCCAGCATTCCTTTAGTAGAGGGGGAGGGGTTCCCAGCATTCCTTTAGTAGAGGGGGAGGGGTTCCCAGCATTCCTTTAGTAGAAGGGGAGGGGTTCCCAGCATTCCTTTAGTAGAGGGGGAGGGGTTCCCAGCATTCCTTTAGTAGAGGGGGAGGGGTTCCCAGTATTCCTTTAGTAGAGGGGGAGGGGTTCCCAGCATTTCTTTAGTAGAGGGGGAGGAGTTCCCAGCATTCCTTTAGTAGAGGGGGAGGAGTTCCCAGCATTCCTTTAGTAGAGAGGGAGGGGTTCCCAGCATTTCTTTAGTAGAGAGGGAGGAGTTCCCAGCATTCCTTTAGTAGAGGGGGAGGGGCTCCCAGCATTCCTTTAGTAGAGGGGGAGGGGTTCCCAGCATTCCTTTAGTAGAGGGGGAGGAGTTCCCAGCATTCCTTTAGTAGAGGGGGAGGGGCTCCCAGCATTCCTTTAGTAGAGGGGGAGGGGCTCCCAGCATTCCTTTAGTAGAGGGGAAGGGGTTCCCAGCATTCCTTTAGTAGAGGGGGAGGAGTTCCCAGCATTCCTTCGTAGAGAGGAAGGGGTTCCCAGCATTCCTTTAGTAGAGGGGGAGGAGTTCCCAGCATTCCTTTAGTAGAGGGGGAGGGGTTCCCAGCATTCCTTTAGTAGAGAGGGAGGGGTTCCCAGCATTCCTTTAGTCACTCAAGGACATCCATGTTCACCACACACTTGTAAAATCACTTTAACTTACAGAATCAATGGTAAAATGAAAGAAAAGATTCCCACAATATAATAAGATCACTGCGAGGATTAGAGAGGACACATCTGTATCCATAAAGGGCTTGGTGCAGTACAGTGGCTTTTGCCACAATTAGACAGAGAGGACTGACTGTGGAGGCCATCTGTACTTGTCTGGAAAAGGAGGAAGTTCCCAGTTTTCACAGTGGAGCTGCTACCCGGGCCAATGCTCCCTTAAGCTGATCCACTCAGTTGTGGGGAGAAGTCCCGGCTATCAGTGCCAGGACCACAGGCGGATGAGGACAGTTTACCATGGCCTATGTGACTCCTACTGAGCATCTCCAGTGCTAATGTTTTTTATGATCGAGAGAGCACTGGCTGCTCTTTCAGAGGACCTGTGTTTGATAACCAGCACCCACATGGCAACTCGGAACCATCTACAGCTCGAGTTCCAAGGGCTCCCTCTTCTGGCCTTCATAGGTACTGCATACAAGTGGCACACGGGCATACACACAGGCCAGACACCAATACACATAAAAAATAAATAAAAATCTAAATTTAAAAAATCTGGCTCTTTTACATTTACACCGTCTCAGGCCCGATACAGTGAACTTTGTACACACTAATTAAAGCATCTCTACAGAGGGAAAAGCTGTTGGAGGAATTGCCTACAGTTCCACAGTAAGTAGATGTGCCAATATTCAGACCATCCCTTTGAGTCACCACAGGTGGATGGAGGGTTTCCCCGGGAGGATTTGAACTTTGGCACTTGTGTTCAGGTTTTCCTAAGGATGGAATGAGTGTGTGTGTTCTAGAGGAACTCTTAGTTTGGCTCACAGGATACAGATGGAAAGTCCAGCAGTGTCTATTTTCGGGTCAGGGAGGCGGAGGACACGGTGGTGCTCAGTCCACGGGCTGCGTGTCTGAACAGTCCCAGCCTGGCACTGAAGGCACAAGCGGTCACCAGAAAGCCACTGGTTTTAACGGCTCGAAGGGAAGGCGAGCAGACAAAATGAACAACTTCCCTTTTCGTCCTGCCTCCAGAGCGAGTCTTTCCACGTGGAATAACCTGCCCAAGAGACGCCCTTACAGGGTCCAGATGCAGACAAGGTGACAACCTGGACTAGCCACCCCTGCAAGGATCAGAGGGTCCCTGACCCTGCCTCTCCTTACTGGCTAATAGACTAACCACTTTCTCTTTGTTCACCAAGCGGTAAGAGGAGGGAGGGAAAGCAATGTCTAACTTACGGGCTTACTGAGAAGTAAGTGATAATAGTGTATTAAGTATCTAGCCTGTTTAATGCTCAGCTCCAGGCAGTTGGTAACAGCAGGCACCCAGGGCTCTCCAGAGACCACCGTGGGTCACAAGGACAATGCCTGTGCCACAGTGAACCCTGCCATCCTTGGTAAGCTGAGTCAGTTTTCACACAGTAGGCTTTCCCCAGGGCCTGTCTCTGGCCTGGAGGTCCTCAAAATACCTCTCAGGCTTGGCAGCAACTGTACACAGGTCAGCCAATAAATAGACCCATCCATTCAGCAAAGCCACGGTTATTGATTGCTGGTTTTTCCCTGTTCACTGGTTGTTTAACTGAATTGACGGATCGATTGTGGAATCGATTGCCCCAGCCGCCACGTTCAGTGTGGTAGAGACAAAATGGTGGAATGCCCCCAGTGAGTGGAGCTGCTCATGAGAAAGAGATTATAGCAGGTTTGTTTTTCCAGTGACAATTTTGTCCTTTCTCCACTGTGCGCCGGCGACTGGAAAGCATTTAGACACATTTTACTGCACGCCAACACACCAGGGGTCTGATTCCCTTTCAGTTTTCTGGGGAGCTCGTTAGATGCCCAAATGAGCTCACCCAATCTCTCTGCCTCCCCACATAGACATCGCCTAGTTCCAAGTCATGGAGACACATGGGCCTCACCACCACCTGCAACTGTGTACGTTACACCTCACCACCGACTCGAGGTAACATCTCCTCCAGGCACGTTGCTCCTGTGGATTCTTGCCTTCGTTGACAGTGATGAATGCACAGAAGTCGTGGCAGGGCCAGGGAAGGGAGTGCTTGGGGGCAAGAAGGGAACATGGCTCTGAAGACTGTCTCCGAGACACTGGGTCCTCGTGTTTTCTCCAGGAGACACTGGCTTGCCGACCTGTCCTCAGAAAATAGATTATAACTGAAGTTTTCGTAACTTTCTGAAACCAACCACTCTGAGTCTTCGCTTCACTGAGGCGGTGTCTACTGAGGCCCAAGTCTACTGATGTGAATTTGCAGCTGAAATCCTCACACACGATGAAAGGGGAGGACCCTGAGGACCTGGGGTCTCACCTGAAAGCCAAAGTTGACTTAAAAGGAACAGTGTCTATTTCCTGTCTCACACCTTGTACATGGTGTGAGGCTTTGTGTCCCCTGCTCAGTGACATAAAGGCTGGGTCAGTGTAATGCAGGTTTAATTTTTAAAAATATTATTTGTGGGGCTAGAGAGTTGGCTCAATGGTTAAGGGTGCCATCTGCTCCTCCAGAACTGGCTGGGTTCACAACTATCTGTAACTCCATTTCCAGGGGATCCAACACTGCACATAGACTACATGCAGGCAAAACACCAATGCACATAAGCTCATAGAAAATCAAAAGAACCGGCATGATGGCATGTGACTATAATTCCAGAAGTCAGCTCTCTATGAGTTCGAGGCCAGACTGGTCTGCAGAGCAAGTTCGGACAGCCAGACTACACAGAGAAACCCTGTCTAGAAAAATCAGTGTGTGTGTTTGTGTGTGTGAGTGTGTGTATGAGAGAGAGGGGGGGGGGGAACTGGGTGATTTGTTTCTTCCTCTCCATTGACATACTTTATGGTTCACAAAACGTAAGTCTTCGAAATCAGCCTCTCCCATTGAAAATGGATGAGCACTTGTGATGTTTGACTACAAGCTACTCAGCACTAGGTAATTTCGTAAGGGTGGGAGGAGAACTGCCCTTAAGGTATCGGGTAGAACCTGAGCGTGAACCGTGATTAGTAAACTCGAAACAGACGTGAGATTCATAATTTGGTTTTTCTAAGTATCTACTAAAATCCATAGTAAGTCCTTTCCTCCGTGGAAGTCCTCTCTGGAATGAGATCAGGGCAAGTCAGTCAGCCTGTCACCACACTGTCAGCCCAGCCTGATAAAGAAAGAAACCCTGCAAGGACTGAAAACAAAGAGGCGAGTCCTCACCCAGGACCCTGGATCACTAGACTCTATCAGTGAGCCCCCTGACTTGCCTTTGGACTCTGTAAATCTCAGGTAGGAGAAGAGGCTCCCCAGACATGTTCTCTGTGGATCCACCCAACGGAGCAGCATTTTGATTCTGCAGTTCACAGCCAGTAGCTCACATATTCTACTACCCTCTCTGGGTACCAGTAACCCCCAGTCTCCAATCCCAGAACACGGATGGTCTATAACTTAAAGATGATTCAACAATGTAATAGGTTGTTTTTTATTTTACTTTATATTTTATGCTGTTGTAAAAGGGGTGCACATTTAGTACAAAACACTTTGAATCTTGACTTTTGATATTTCTTGACTTTTGGTCTTTTCTGGTATAGGAATGGCATGGTAGCATCCCTTTGGCACACTGGGCAGCGACAGAAATCTCCATGAGCAGAAGGGGGAACAAGCCTTCACTCTGAGTGCTGTGCTGATGATCTATCATGTCTGCGTGATAGACATACGCGATTCATGGTCCACCTACTGTATTTTCATCAATGGGCTTATTGGACATAACCTCATGGTAAGTGCTATGTTTGTTATCTACTGTTAACGTTCTAAATGATGTTTATAAAAATTACGTAATACAACTCTCCTCAAATGTCTCCGTTAGTTGGGAAACCAATGCAGAGAGAAAACAGACAACAGCTTCAAGGTTAGAGACCTGTGGCCATCAGTCTGAGGCTGACAAAAACTGAGGGATGTGATGGGGACTCAGAAGGAGGCTTCACTGGAGAAGCAGAAGCTGAAGAAAGTGTGAGCTTCCTGGACACTGAGCAAGGCAAAAACCTTAGGAGCCCGGGCTAACTGGGAAGTACCACAGTTCAGCAGTGGCATAGTCACTGGTGAACTTGGTAAGCTCGGTTTTGGTGAACCTTAGTGAATGACAGAATCATCCATGTACAGAGGTCACAGGAACCAAGTAAGAAGAGACCCTGGTGGACTCCCTGGTGATGATACAGAACTGTGGCTTCTTGGAATTTGGGGCTGCGACTCCATGGCAGAACCTTGTATACCATGTACAAAGCCTGGGCTTTGAGCCCCAGATCATAAAACATTGGACATAAAACTTGTTTCAGCCATATTTTCAGTCTGTTAACACTATAAACATGTAGAGAATTATGAAATGTTGAGTCACATGAGGTCCCAGTCCAGGGACTTGGCAGTGCTTTCTTACTCGGTCTCTGTAATTGCCCCATGAGACAGGATTACTATTTCCACTTGATTGAGTTATTCAACTGCTATTTGCTGAATGTCACGAGCAAAGTGCCATTCTATTTATAGGGGAATGGTGGCAAAGAGGAGTATGTCTGCTTCAAAAAGCATACATTCTGGGAGTAATGTTCAAACACGGAACAGTAACGAGAGAAGTTATAGAATTCTTCCAAATTCACAAAACTAGAAAGCAGAGGAGCTAGAACTCAGATAAATTTCTGTTCTGCATGGATTTACCACTTAAAAGCTTGCTTTCTAGAAGTCAGATATCACTTTAAGCTTTCAGTAGAAAATGTACACTTGTCTCAACCAGCCTTAATTTCACATGCAAATATCTGCCAAAGACTCAAGCAGAGAGCTCAAATAGTAAGTATTCTGTCCAGAAAACCAACTGGCTACATTTGAACTCCATAGGAAGCAAGTACACACACATACACACACACCATGCATGTACACAAGCACACATGTGTACACATACAAATCACACAATACATATATGCACATACATATATACCACACACATACACACACACACACACACACACACACACACACACACACACACATACACACAATCCTTTCTGGGGAGGATTAAGGAGAGAGGCCTGAACATTGTGTGCTTATGAACATAACAAGGGGAAAAGTATTTCTAGGCAACAACACCCAGTGCACTGGCCCAATCTGATGGCAGCCTTTGTGGGCGTGTATCCAGAAGCCTCCACCATAAAGCCCCTATGGTGGTTTGACTCTGAAAAGCGCCTCACATTCTCACCTCTCTCCCCTCATTTACTTCACTACATAAAGGGTCTGCAGCTTTACAGTAATTCACTTTAATTACTCTTCCATCCCTCCAGCTTTCTCCAGCTGGGTTACCTGTCAGCCACCATGGTGTCCCCACCACACAGTCCTATGCCCTAGCCACCAGCAATGCTTCTGCACCATGAGCCAGAGCAAACCTTCCTGCCTACGGTTGTTTCTGTCAGGTACCTTGGTTCGGGGTGGGGGGCAGAGTAAGTAACTTAGCTTTGAGAACAGGAGTCTCCAAATTCCTCTCTAAGCCAAAGGGACCATGAGGACCCAGGACCAGGACACTGCACAGGAGGGAGACATGAAGCCTGTGGCAAAAGGCAGGGAGGTGACAGATGACCCTTAAATTCTGTTTTCATGGTTCCGAAGTCACTGTGTGTCCTCTAGGTATTTGCAGCCGCCTTGCAGACATTCTATTTATATGGGCTCAAAGCCCCTGAAACTTGGATATCTAGGTGTTTCTGACTCCATCCAGCTGTGCTGGAAGAAAACCTTTAACCCAACGGCCAGGTTTGAGCTGGACTGCATCTCCCGTGCTGCCTGCAGCGATTACTTTTCATCTCTGTTAGCGCCATTGAGCTCAGAGCGAGGCAGCCACTGCGCAGCACACATCCAAGCCCTAGCTACACAGCCGGGCGGAGCATTCGTCCTTCCCCTTTCTTGAAAGCCTCCATCCCCATCTGCCAGCTCTATTTCATAGAGGACAAAATATGCCCGAGGCAAGCTCACATTGCAGGCGATACAGGCAAGATCCAGTTTCAGGGGTCCAGTGCGAAGGAGCGCTCCTGCCGGCTGACTGCCCCTTCCCCAGCATGCACCCTCCCCCTCACTCAGTGTTAGCTAAGCTGACCTTCCACACAGACAGTAACTAAGGCCTGATGAACAGCAAGTAGCTACATGCTACAAGCTTCTTGAGGCTTTGGTACACAGACATGATTGCCCCTCTCCTTCCCACTGGGATAGAAGGCAAAACAATGGTGAAATTCTGAGTTTCCACAGAGAGGGTGCATAGATCAGAATGTGACCACTGATATCCTATCCACTCAAGAACAAACAGGAACAGTGTCTTTCTTGTTCTTGCTTCTTTTCCCTCCCCCCTCTCTCTCTCTCTCTCTCTCTCTCTCTCTCTCTCTCTCTCTCTCTCTCTCTCTCCCCTGCCTCTCTCCCTCACCTTCCTCACCCATCTTTCTCCCACACCCCTTCATTCTTACTTTCATGGAGACAGAGTCTCAGTATCTAACTCAACTTGGCCTCAAACTCCCCACAATCTTCAAGCTTCAGTCGCTGAGTGCTGGGATTACAGGTGTGCTGGGATTACAGGTGTGCTGGGATTACAGGTGTGCAGGATTACAGGTGTGCAGGATTACAGGTGTGCAGGATTACAGGTGTGCAGGATTACAGGTGTGCAGGATTATAGGCGTGCTGGGGTTACAGGTGTGCCCAATTCCAGCCACATTTCTAGTCCCAGCAACATTCTTAGCCTGTTGTCTTTTATTTTTTTTAATTTCTGCCACTGTGGTTAAACCTACAATCTAACTAAAATATCTTTTTTTTTAAGTTACAATTTTTTTCTTTGCTGCCCCTTTTGAGAAACAGGTGTTGTTTTCTCAAAGGGACTTAGGCGAACACATGCATAGCAAGGCCTTTGTTAATTCCCGAACACTTTCCAAAGCTACTCATTGAGCACGCAAAAGAGTGCACAGAGTTCAAAGATTCTGAAAAGTAAGAACCCTTAGCAACATCCAAGGGCCTATAATAGCAGGCAAGACTGTGCCTGAGACACACTAATAGCAGGCAAGACTGCCTGAGACACACCAGTGAGGTGCTGTGAGCAAACAGAACACACACAGTGTTCTGTGTAAAATGTACTTTGTTAATGTCTTGAGGACAGATGGGAAGAGAGTAAAAGGAGAGAATCAAAGGCAGGTATAAGCTCAGCCACCACACGACACAAGGAGTCCTTGTTTTTCCTGATGTTGGCAATAGGCATCTGTCGATGGGAAGGGGAAAAGCCGTGGTGGGAGATGGAGATGTTCACTGCAGACAACACTGGAATTAGAATCGCACAGGAGACTGGGGGTGTCTCTGGGATGCCTGTGACAGCCTTTCCAGAGAGGTTTGGCTGGGACAGGATCTGTTCCTTTACGATGGGCAGCACTGTCCCCTTGGATGGGGTACAAAGGGCAAAGACGAAGATAACAGTGTACCAGCTGTGGACTAACCGAACGGTCAGTTGACAAATGAGCAATAGATGCACATTAAGAAGTCAATGCAAATGGCTGTCAGAGAAGAGGAAAGAAAGTGGGAAGTTATTGAGGGAGAACCAGAAGCAATACAGAAGGTTTGGGAGTCCACTGGGGCACCTTGCTTACAGATAGGAGTTTAGTGTGCTTGCGTGCTGGATTCAGTGAGTTCTCATGTTTGCTCTACTTTCTAGGAAGTTAGCTGCCCTGCCCTCTATGTCCATGCATTAGAAAAACTATACATAACTTGAAGACTAGAGGAAGAGAGGGAAATATAGCAAGAAAGGGGTTCTTTTGGGTTTAAATATAATTCTGGGAGCAGGGGACACCTATAAACATGACAAATGGCACAGAATATACCAGAAGCCACCAGTCCTGATCTAGCTTCTGGGATCTATACAATTTTGACTATTCTCACACTCTTTCACATCAACTGGAGGTCTCAACAAGACAGTTTCTAGTGCTGTAATTTGAATGTGCCCCTTAAGTCCCTATGAATGTGGATTTGACCCAGTAAGTTCAGCCTGCTTTCCTTTCTCAATACATTTTTTTCTTAGAAATTTAACCTCTAGGTTGACATGTTAGTGACTCTTGGGCATGGGGATTTTGGGAAGTAATTAGGATCAGGTGAGGTCATAAGAAAGGGCCCTTAAGATGACAATAATAGCAGAAGGAGGAGGAGGAAGAGGAGAAGGAGGAAAAGGAGGAGGAAGAGGAAGGAAGAGAAGGAAGAGGAAGAAGGAGGAGGAGGAGAAAGAAAGAAAGAAAAAAAGAAAGAAAGAAAAGAAAGAAAGAAAGAAAAGGAAGGAAGGAAGGAAGGAAGAAAGAAAGAAAGAGAAGGAAGGAAGGAAGGAAGAAAGAAAGAAAGAAAGAAAGAAAAGGAAGGAAGGAAGAAAGAAAGAAAGAAAGAAAGAAAGAGAAGGAAGGAAGGAAGGAAGAAAGAAAGAAAGAAAGAAAGAAAGAAAGAAAGAAAGAAAGAAAAGAAAGAAAGGAGGCAGAAAGATTTCCTAGTATTCTCAACAGTTTGGGACACAGTGAGAAGACCCTCAGCTCTTGGACTCTCCGAAACTCATGCCCAGGGTATGAAGTACCTGGTGCTTTAGCTTATTTTCCCACAGCTGTGATAAAATATCATGGCAGAGGTAACTCAAGGAATAAAGGACTGAATTATATTCAAGGGACAGTCCATCATGACAGAGAAGTCAAGGCAGCTGGAGTTTATAGCAGCTGCTCACATCTTACCCACAACCAGGAAGAGGTCAGCAAATAGTGACCCCTGGTGCTTAGCTGTTGAAGAAGCTTGCTATTAGGCAGAAATGATTGGATGGCTTTCTGAGCTCAGTGCAAGACTTCCCTTTCTGAGCCTGACTTTGTCGGGAGAGTGTCCCTGAACACAGGTGGTAGGCCTTGTCTGATACCACCTTGTATAGAGCTCTCTGCAAGGCTGCATAACTCAGCACACAATTTCCGCTCTGGCTTCCTGCCCACATGATAATTAGATGTTGGATTATAACCACTCAGCCCTTTCTGCTTGGGTGATGCTATGACCAACTAGTCCTTGCCGTCTGTTCCCCTGTAAAAGTCCTTATGTATCCTGTCCCTGGAACAATAAAGACACTCTTATTGCAACAGTCTTTGGAGGCCATTCCATCATACGCATGGCTGACTGAACCTTGGCCACTCTCTTGCTTCCTCTGTCCTCCTGGGCAGGTGGTCAACAGCCTCTGAGGAGAAGAGAGGGCTTCTCCTTCTTCTACAGTCCAGATCCCAAGCCCAGAGAGCACCACCTGTCTTTAAGGTGGGTCTTCCCACAGGAATTCCCAGAGACTAAATAATCCCTTCACAGGTAAGCCTAGAGGGTGGGTGGTCTTAGGTGATTCCAAACCCTGGTGACAGTTAACAGCGACTGTTACACCTGGTCTCTGAGATTTATTACAACAGAAAGCAGACCTGGACAGAACCACTACATGTTTACATATTTAGTTTTGATCTATAATCACAAACTTAATTAATTCTGCAATCCAGTGAGACTCGGAGGGGAATGAGGAAAATATGAAAGCTGAAGAATTTCAATGAGAAAAGAGATTACAGGGTATTGTGAGCAGACGGGTGGGGGTGGGGCTTTCATGAGCCACAGAAGGGACAGTCTGCTGGGTAAGGTGCCTGCAAGTCAGGGGAATTAGAGTTGTCAGCAGTGTAAATAGTGATCTTCTTGCCGGTCTTGCATTCCTGAACCCAAAAAGCTCCATGGCTTCCACAACGCTCATGACTTCTTTCACCTTCCCAGAGGTCATGTGCTTCCTGTCCAGCTGTTCCGTCTTAGCAGTGCACATAAAAACAAACAAACAAACACACAAACACACAAGCAGGCTACCATTTGTGTCTGGTCCAGCATTTGCCATGGGCAAGATGCTAGGACCCATGTGCTTCAGAACAAAGTTCTCATCCTCAAATTTCTCTCTGTACGTGGGTCAGTTACCAGTGTATTATGGTGTGTGAAATCATCACCCTGACATATGAATCCTGAACTAATTCTGTGAAAAGAGGAACCCTTGTAAACAAATCCACTCTCTCCAGTGCAGATTACAGAAGTCTTCTGTCTTTGGAACTTTGTCTGCAAACAGCTTGAAGGGGAGGAAGGCTCACCATAGGTCATGATATTGAAAACCATGGCTACAGTGGACAGTGACAGGGACAGAGGTGTCTGCAAAGCCATGTTTAGTTATTTAGAGTGAATGTTCATATACTCTGGTTAGAATAAGCCTAGATAACAGGCAAGGGAGCAAACTTAGAAAAACTATAAATGAGTTTTTGCCACTTTATTTTTTAGCTTAATATTTTAAAAATACAATATATTTTGAGAATTTTTTCCCCGCCCTCAGCTTCTTCTAGATTATTCCCATCTCCCCACACACTCACTTCATGCTGTCCCTCAACTTAAAAGCAAAAATTAAAACAGAACAAGCAAGGCCCAATAAAACAAACAAAAAAAATACTAAACTAAATCAAATCAAAACAGAACAAAGCAAACCAGAAAGCACAGATATAAATAATAATAATAAAAACACGGAGTCTGTTTTGTGTCGGACAACTTCTAGGCATGGGTCCTAGATTGGGGTGTGGTTGATACACCCAATGATACCCTATTGGAGAAAACTGATTATCCCTTTTCCAGTGAATATCAATTGCTAATAACTTCTTGGTCAGTGGTGGGACTTGTTCGACTCTCTCCTGTCTGGTTTTGAACCCATACAGGTCTTGTGTGCCTGTCATAGTCTCCGTGAGTTCACATGAGCATCTGTCTCACTGACCCCTGCAGTCACCCACCACCTCTGGTTCTTCTCCTGCAGAGATCCTTGAGCCTCGAGGACGGGGCCCTGATAAAGACATCCTATTTAGGGTTGAGTGTTCCAATGTCTCTCACTCTCTACACACTGTACGGCTGTGGGTCTCTGTGTTAATGCCCACCCACTGCAGGAAGGAACTTCTCTGATGAGGGCTGAAGGATCAGGTTGTGGAGGGCAACCGATAGCCTGTATATTTGAGGGAGGTGTCTATAGCCCCTTTGTCCAATGACTCAACAAAATGTAGCCTGTTATTGAGAGGGGGCTTTGCTTGGTAACATAAGGTACCTGGTTGAAACACTGTCTCCCCATTATACAGTGACTCCATTTAATTCCTTTTATATACTTAGGAAGCTTCTGCAGTAGAAGGTTTTCATATGGTTTTTCAAAAGGTCTTTAATATTAGTTGCCCCTACTTAGATTTCCTTCTTTACATTGCTCTCTACCATCCCCCTTCCCACACTTGATCTCCCCATTCTAATGTCTACTTTATCTCTTTATGACACTGTATTCTAATCACCCTTCCTCAGAAGATCCCCTGATCCCTGGTGATTCTAGCCACCTAACCTCTGTGGATGGTTATTCTGATTGAAACATACACACATCTGAAGCTTACAGCTAACATTAATCTGTAAGGGGTCCAAGTTATATCCCACGGAATAATTGTTTCTAGATCCATCCATTGCATGTAAATTTTATTTTTCTTGGCAGATGAATAATATTTATTGTGTAAATATACCACAGTGTTAGTATCCATTTATAAGTTGATGGACATCTAGGCTGAGCTAGACTAATATACATGGCCATGATTGAAGAAGAAAGGAAAACTTCCTATGACATAAATGGCCTAAAGATTCTTACAACTAACAAACCAAATCTAAAGAAAATACAGGGAAAAGTGCAGGAATCAATATTTTGGGTTAAAGAGATGAATGGGAATAAAGAGAAAGATAGGAGTGATAACCCTGAATGCACAGTAGTGGGGTGTATACCTTGGTGGTAACCAACACCTCTCTAATTGGACCTAAGACCTGATCAACAGAAAAGAAACCAAGTCTGGTATTACAAACCTGGATAACTACTCAGTGCTACTAAAGTCATGGTTATTGGAAGATAATCTACAGCATTAGTTTGTTAAACCAGCACAGTTCCTAACAACAATATACACATTTTTCCTTAAACCTACAGGTAAGTATGGTCTTCATGCCCCAACAAGGAGACAGTTCTTTACAATAGACAGAGACCACTGTAAAAAAAAAAAGACAATCAAACTTCAGAGTTGTAGAGCCCAGTCCCAGGGGTTACATCTACTAAACATTTCTATACCCAAGGCTCAGGTAACATTGCAGAAGAGGGGGTAGAAAGATTGCAAAAAGCCAGAGGATCAGAGATTTTGCTATGAAATTGTGTCTCCTAGTAATATTATAAGGTAAACCTGTAGAGTCCCACCAACATGACTGCCCAAAAAGAGCTGAACAAAGACAACAGACACAAAAGGACAATGACAGTCCCCAAAGATGGAGCAACTAAGGACTTTCAAGATCAAGAGAAACAGTCTTTTCTAGGAGAAAGCACTCCAACTGGTTCATCCAATACTAAGTGAGCAGCCCCTGAAAACATACATACAACACTGTATAGACAGAGCAGGTTCTATTCAGAATTACATGTATACATGATAAAACTAGATTTGAGCAGTATCCATTTAGAAATACAGACCTACAGAAAGTGCTAGAAGAAAAACTTCAACCTGAAAAGGTTGACCACACCCCAAAAAACACAATGAATGAATAATCCCAGAATGAGAAATCAAAAGAGTAACACACACACACATACAGAGAGACACACACAGACACACTCACCACCTTTATCTAATACTTGTTGCAGTAAATATTAAAAAATATCCGGGTTTATCTCTTTAGCAGCCCTGAGGTCTCACTCCTCAAGCCCAGTTTTACTATGGATCTGCTCACACCTCTGTCACCCGGTCGAGCTACCTCCCGGTCTCTCTTTGTCCGAAAGAATTCTTTTCCTGGAGGTTTTCCACCTCCACCCCGGGGTGTTCGTTTACCCCAAAACTCAACACAAGCACAACTCTACAGCCCGATAGCTTTTTATACAGATTTATGTGCTCCATTCTCAATCTACAAACACTCTGCACAACAAGATTACATCAAATAGACAAAGATACAAACTGCCCTTCTACATGAGATATTAGACCTATACAATCCTTAAATGTTCATACCTATTTATTGCCAATTAATCTCACCTGGATCTAGTTGGTCTTTGTGGACTTCCATGTTACAACCTACAACTTCCTCCTCTGACCTCTCTCCCCATCTTCTCTCTTCACCTCCCTTATGCCCGCCCAATTACTGGCTTTCCTTTATTTTACTAATTAAAATGAGAAGGTTCAGATGAAGTCACCTCATGAGTACATGAAAAGGCAGCCCTTCTTGGGGAAGTGGAATTAACATTAAAATACAAACAACTTCAGGACAATCTGCAATTACCACCACCACCACCAGCAGCAGCAGCAACAACAACAAAATAATAGTAATCAACAATCACTGTTTATTGAGATCTCTCCCCCAATAAAAAGACAAGGGCTAACAGAATAGAAATAAAAACAAGATCTGTCCTTCCACTGCGTCCAAGAAACACAAATTAACATGAAGGATAGACACCATCTGTCTTAGAGTTTCTATTTCTACACAAACAGCATGACCAAGAAGCAAGCTGGGGAGGAAAGGGTTTATTCAGCTTACACTTCCACATTGCTGTTCATCATCAGAGGAAGTCAGGACTGGAACCCAAGCAGGTCAGGAAGCAGGAGCTGATGCAGAGGCCATGGAGGGATGTTGCTTACTGGCTTGCTTCCCCTGACTTGCTCAGCCTGCTTTCTTGGAACCCAGGTCTACCAGCCCAAGATGGCTCCACCCACAATGGGCTGGGTCAGGGATGGCACCACCCACAATGGGCGGGGCCAGGGATGGCTCCATCCACAATGGGCTGGGCCCTCCCCCTTGATCACTAGTTGAGAAAATGCCTGACAGCTGGATCTCATGGAGGCATTTCCTCAACTGAGGTTTCTTTCTCTGTGATAACTCCAGCTTGTGTCAAGTTGACACAACATCAGCCAGCACACCTGGTGAACACCAGGGAGCCAGGGATGTGTGAGCAGAGAGACAAGCCAGGCTCAGCCCTCTGAAGAAGACATTTAGAAGGAAAGGGACCAGAAGGAAAGCTGCGGGTGTGTGTCAAAAAGCCTGAAGGTGGTGAGGTGAGGAAACAGTGGACAGGAGCTAAAGATGAGCCTGAGGATGAAGAGCACGGAAGAGCTGGTCACGGCCCAGGCTGTTAACGTCCACTGTGTGCCAGATGGGGCGGGTCATTGTTTGTTTACTACAAAGCCATCCCTGTTCCCAAAATGAGGATGAGGTACCAGCTGTTACAAGTGACATACCTCAATACAATAAAGGCAGTTTTCAGTAAGCCCACAACCAGTATCAACTTAAACAGAGAAAAAGACAAAGCAATTCCACTAAAACCAGGAACAGGACAAAGTTGTCCACTGTCTCCATGCATAGGCCATAAGTACTTGACGTGTCTTAGCTGGAACAGTAAAACAGCTGCAGGCAATCAAGAGGAAACAAATTGGAAAGGAAGGAGCATCTTTACTGATACTTGATATAAAGATGCTATGATAGTTTGCATAAGTGACCCTGAAAATTCCTCTTAAAAATTCCTCTTGGAAATTCCTACAGCTGATAGACACTTTCACCTAAATAGCAGTATACATAATTAACTCACACACACAAAAATCTGTAGCCTTCTTACATACAAATTACAAATGGACTGAGAAAAAAATCAGAAAAACAATACTTTGCTCAATAACCTCGAATAATATAAGTATCTTGGAGTGACCCAAAGCAACCACATGAAAAACTTGTATAATGAACATTTCGAGACTTTAGGGAAAGAAATTGAAGATCTCAGAAGATATAAAGCTGTCCCATGTTCATGGATTAATGTAGGATTAATGTAGTAAAAATGTTTCCCCTACCACAAGCAATCCACAAATACAATGAAATTCCCATCAAAATTCTAGCCCAGTTGTTCGGTCATTAAAAGCAAAAGCAAACCCAGAAATACTCATCAATAGAATCAAATTGATGACCCAAATATAAATTTACACACCTACACACACGATTTTTTTTATAAAGACTCAATAAATACACAGTGTGAAACAGACATTTCCAACAAATGGTGCTGGACAAAAAGGATGGGTCCATGCAGAAGAATCTAAATAGATCCTTATTTATCTCCCTGCGCAAAACTCGTCTTCAGATGGATAGACATACCCAGGTACCCAGAGTCTGATAGAAGAGAAAGTGGAGAATGGTCTTGAACTCACTGGCACAGGAAAGACTTTCTGAACAGAAGAACATTAGCACAGCACTAAGATTAACAATTGGTAAATGGTACTTTGGGAAACTGAAAATCTTCCGCACAGCGAAGGACAATAGAACAAAATGGCAGCCTGCGGAATGATAAAACATTTCTATCAACTACGTGTCTGATAGAGAGCTAATATTTAAAATATATTAAAAATGCCAAAAACGGGATACCAAGATAACAACAAAGTTAAAAGGGGGTACAGATCCAAACAAAGAATTCTCAAAAGAGGTAACTCAGCTGTCTGAGAAACAGTTAAATATTCAACATCAATCTACCTCAAGATCCAGATATACCATTCTTGGACATATACCCAAAGGATGCTTCATCCTACCACAGAGACACTTGCTCAACCCTTCATCGCTGCTCCATTCATAATATCCAGAAATTGGAGACAGCCTAGATGCCCTTCAACAAATAAATAGGTAAATAAAATGTGGTACATTAACACAAAAAATATTATTCTATTGTTAGAAAAAATGGAATCACAAAATTTACAGGATTGAACTGGGGAAAAAAATCATCCTGTGTGAAGTAGCCCAGACCTAGAGAAACAAAGGTGGTATTTATTTACCTGTGTATGGATATTAGCTGTTCAGTCAGCTACAACTGTAGACCACAGAGGCTAGGTATAGAGTAAGGCAGTAGGTGCAAGGAGAGAGCAGATAGATCTTGTTAAGAAAAAGGAAATATAACAGATCATTAAGGATGGGTGGGGTTGGGGGACAGGAATAGGAGAATTAAGTGGGAAGAGAAAGGGGGCACAAAGAAGGAATATTGGGGGAGAGCGAAAATTAAAGGCCATTTTAGGGGTAGTCTGGAAACCCAATACAAAAGATTTCTAAAATCTATACATACAGGAAGGAGATATAAATGACTTTGTGGACCAACTGAACATCTTACTGTATCAAATGAAGTTTCCAGTACTGGAAATGGGTTTCATCTAGTTGAGTTATTGGCCAAAGGGGTTCTGTGGGAACCCCAAAACAGCACAGACTGTGGCTAAGGCTAGAGGTTGTTCTCCACAAACTGCACGAGGCACATTGAATGGGGAGAAGCCCAGGTGGTGCCTACCTAGAGCCTTCACCGCCATGGACTGGTGTTCATGAAGGAACAGAAGGTACTCTACACACTACCAGAAGAGAAACATAACCCCTAACCCAGCCCCAGCCTTCAATCTACAATGGCGTCCTGTCTGCAAGATAAGACAGTACAGTGGTCGCACAAATATCGGCTGTCACTTTAAGGCTGCTCCACAACGCCTGACACTACTTGGGTGACCAAGAACTTGAGACTAGATAGCCAGGGGACCTGGGGGAAACCCAAAGACTCCTGTTCTACTAAAGGAAGGTACCAATAAATGACTCCTAATGACATTCCGAGGTACTCATATGTGCTCTGTTCAGAGGCTTCCTCTCCAGCAGATGGGAACAAATTCAGCAGCTCACACGCAGAAAGTACACAGAGAGTGAGAGAGCTTGGCTCTCTCTGTCACACACCTCCCCTCAGAGCTCAGGGAACCCTGCAGAAGAGGAAGCTGAGAGTTTAAGAGCCAGAAGGGATAGAGGACATCAAGGAAATAAGCCCTTCGAAACACAACAGGACAGAAACACGTAGGGACTCACAGAGACTGGGGCGGCACATCTGAGGATGAGAAACAAAGCCAACCCAAATTCAAAGGTCTTCTACCTCAGTGAAATTTTTAGGAGTTCAGTGGTCTGGGGCTGACAGAGATATACCTTCTAACATGAAGGGTAAGTTATTATATCTGGCCCCTCCACCACCAAGAAAGAAACACAATGTTTAGTGGACCTCTTTGGATCCTGTAGACAGCACATTTCTTTATTGGGTGTGTTATTCCAGCCTATCTACCAAGTGACTAAAGAAAGCTTAACTTTGTGGGGGGCCTGGAACAGGAGAAGCAGACTTGATGGGACTTGAGATGTCTGTGGCAGATGGGATCCTGTTTGGAGCCTTCCCAGGGAGGTCCCTATGGGTGAATAGCAAAAAAGACCTTTGGGATTTTGGAGCAAGGTTCTACCACCATCTGCAGACAGCTAGTGTCCCTTTCAGAGATGGCTCTTGGCCTGCTATTGGGCCTCAGTGAAAACTCAACAGTGAACATATTCTACCTAGTTACCATGAGACCTGAGCATCTCATCATTATCAAATGGAAATGAAATATACATGAAGGGTCTGAGCAGGTCCTGAAGGCACCAGGAAGTTACATGAAGAAGTTGCTCAAGTGCCTATGATCTCTATTCTCACCACAGTGGCGTCTACACCCAAGCATACACCCAAGAATCCCCTGTAACCTCGTGGGGTGTACCCTAGGATCTACTGACTGAGGAAAAGAAGATTAGGGCCTGGATGACTGATGGTTATGAACATTATGTAGGTACTACTCAGAAGTGGACAGCCACAGTATTATATCCTCTTCTGCAACAACCCTGAAAGAAACTGTCAAAAGAAAATTTTCTCAGTGGGTAGAACTTCAGACAGTACACATGGCCACTCATTTTGTTTGGAAGGAGAAGTGTCCAAATGGGTGACTGTTTATGGCTATGGCAAATGGATTGGGTGGAGGACTTGGAAAGATTGTGGTTGGAAAACTGGAGAAAAAACATCTGGGGAAAAGTATGCAGATAGATCTCTCCAAGTGAATGAAGGATGTGAAGACATTTGTGTCTCATGTAAATGTTCACCATAATGTTCACCAAAAAGACTTTGGTGGGGAGTTCAACAATCTAGGAGACAGGATGAGGCATTCTGTAGACACTCAGCCTCTTTCCCCATCCTGACCATTGCCCAATGGGCTCATGAACAAAGTGGTCATGGGGTGGCTTGTATTTGGCCTGGACAACACAGATTTTCCATTCACCAAGGTTTACCCGGTTGTAGCTGGTTCTGAGAACTAGGTCTGCCAACAGCACAGACACACACTGAGGCCTCAATATGGCGCCATTCCCTAGGATGACTAACCAGTGACCTGGTGACTGGTTGACTACATAGGACCCCCTTCGTTTGGAGAAGAGGACAAACACTTTAGCCTTCCTGGTTTTGCCTGTCCTTTATGTAATGTTTCTGACAAAACTACCACCCATGAACCAACCCACTATAAAAAAAATTCTATATATGTGGATGCATGTACTAATTTGTATATTCATCCTATGAATTTGTTCTCTGTGGAATCCTAACCACGGAAATGTGTGTTTTCACACCTCAATTATATTTTTGTTTTATTGAAAAGAAAAATCAGGAAACTGGGATGTTTTTATTAGCACTTTTTTTTAAATCCTAGGCTGCTTTGATGGACGTGTCAAGGTTGAACACAAGCCTAAGCACTGTAATTTGATCCCTGTGCTCTAAAATCCCTGTAAGTACTTCTCCAAGGGCTGATCCATCCCCATTGTGTCCCTGACAATGTTTACAGGGGAAGTGTACTGGAATATTCTGGGGAAGCTAAATGCACCAAGATTCCGTAGGGAAAAGAGGGAAAAGAGGTTTCCCTTTCGCAACTAAATGTGTTTGTGGAGGGCTCCTGCTGCCCACAGCTGGTCTGCGGGCTGAGCTCTGTTGCAAGTTCCAGGGGGAGACAGACGCAGCAGGCACCTTATGTTCCTCTCTGTGGTGGCTAAAAGCCACACGTGGGACTGTGCCGTACAGGGAGGATGAGTCAAGCCTGCAGATTAAGCCTCTCATAAAAGCAGGTGGAATTGAGTTATTAAGTCGGGCTCCTGGTGTGTAAGTGGTACTTCCTGATACCTACTCTAATAAATTACATCTCCAGTGTGTTATTTGCATAGTGACTAAATACCCTTATTATGAGGATAGGAAATTGGGAAGAAAGGGTTACAGGCTCAAGCCGTGTGTTAGTCTGGCGCGGCGGGAACGGCAGAAGGAAAGTCAGCTCCCTGTTCACTTAGCTAGCGCTGGAGGGAGAAGTGTTTGAGCCTCCAAACAGCATCTCTGCTCCTAACTATTCACCCTCCAGTTGTGTTCCACACAGCCGGGTTAACAAGGATTTTATAAAAATGTTCACCAGGGATACTTGGTTACTGCAACCAATTACTGGAGAAATACAGATGTACACACGGTGAAATCCTTAAAAGAAAACTTTTTAAAGAGACAGAGCAACTTTTAAAAATTATCTCTTCAGGTAGTACTATGTCCAATTTTCTGAGGTATCACCAGACTGATTTCCAGAGTGGTTGTATTAGTTTGCAATCCCACCAACAGTGGAGAAGTGTTCCTCTTTCTCCACAACCTCGCCAGCATCTGTTGTCATCTGAGTTTTGGATCTTGGCCAATCTGACTGGTGTGAGGTGGAATCTCAGGGTTGTTTTGATTTGCATTTCTCTGATGGCTAAGGATGTCAAGCACTTCCTCAGATATTTCTCAGCCATTCAATATTCCTCAGCTGAGAATGTTTTGTTTAGCTCTGTACCCCATTTTTAATAGGGTTGTTTGATTCTCTGGTGTCTAGCTTTTTGAGTTCTTTGTATACCTTGGATATTAGGCCTCTATCTGATGTGGAGTTGGTAAAGATCTTTTCCCATTCTGTTGGCTGCCGTTTTGTTTTCTTGACAATGTCCTTAGCCTTACAGAAACTTTGCAATCTCATTAAGTCCCATTTGTTAATCTTTGACCTTAGAGCTTGAGCCATTGGTGTTTTGTTCAGAAAATTTTCTCCTGTGCCTATGTGTTCTAAGGTTTTCCCTACTTTCTCATCTAATAGTTTCAGTGTATCTGGTTTAATGTGGAGATCTTTGATCCACTTACACTTGAGCTTTGTACAAGGAGATAAGAAAGGGTCTATTTTCATTCTTTTGCATGCTGAGTGCCAGTTAGACCAACACCATTTGTTGAATACTACCTGAAGACCCAGCTATTCCACTTCTGGGCATATACCCCAGAGACACCTTAGTACACAACAAAGATAAATGCACCACAATATTCATAGCAGCTCTATTTATAATAGCCAGAAGCTGGAAAGAACCCAAATGTCCTTCAGAAGATGAATGGATACAAAAATTGTGGCACATTTACACAATGGAATACTACTCAGCCACCAGAAACAATGACTTAACCAAATTCTTAAGAAAATGGTTGCATTTAGAGAATATCATCCTGAGTGAGATAACCCAGTCACAAAAGAACAGACATAATATGCAGTCACTGATAGTGGGATGCTAACCCCAGAGGCTCGCACGGCCCCAGAAACAACTCACAGACTGTATGAAGTCCAAGAAAAAAAAGAAAACAAAACAAAAAAAAATAGTCATGCTCAATCCTTACCCACCAAGAACACATTGACAAATTCCGGGTTGTACCCTGTATTACATGTACTGTCTGCTCATTGTTAAAAAAAAAAAATCTTTACACACCAAGAAAACTTTGACCATTTCCAGGTTGCATCTTGTTTTACATGTACTTTTTGCTCATTGTAACTGCTGGGATCTTGATCACACTATCAAACCTTAAAAAAAAAAAAAAAAAAAAAAAAAAAAAGTACTGACAAAAATGTATTATGTACTTTTATGCAAAAAAATGCTTAAAATTTGTACATTTATCTTTGTTCTTTAAAATAAAGTTGTTAAAAATTTTAAAAATGTATTTGTATACTTTTATGCAAAAATGGTGAAAATTTGTACATTTATCTTTGTTTTTTAAAATAAAGTTTAAAAAAAGGAAAAAAAATATCTCCACAAAGCAAGCATTTGACATGATCAATCAATCAATTAGTTTTATTTAACCATCCACACACACAGTACCTCACATTGTAATCCGAGGACATGTAGTTACGTTTTGTCAATTTGCAATGAAATTACAAAGGCAGCAGGTCTTTACCCTGTATTTATATTTTAAGCCTAACAAGTCACAATGCTAACTCAGCGACAGTTCAGTGTAACACGGTGACAGAACCATTGAGAGGCTTGAATCCCTCCAAACCGCTTGTTTTCTTCTCTCGTATTTGGCAAGATCCCTGGTTACATCTGATCACAACTTTAAACACTCCCTCCTTTCCCCATCCCTCCCCCACAGTGGCATTTTTCAAAATGTTTACTCCTAAACAGTCCAGGTTGCACAGTGCGTAGATAAATAAACAGGTGTGTCGGATAGTGTCTGACCTATAAAGAAAATACAGCGGAGAGATAGAATGAGGTACAATTATTAAGATGTTATAAGGGAAAGGCTTGTTAAATCAATATTTGAGCGAAGACTGAAAGAATCTAATAAATCATCACGAGGCCATCAGGGAGAAGTGGTGTCCAGGCAGATGAGCAGTAAATGAAGGTCCTGGGGTAGTGTGTGCTTGACCAAACAAAATGACAAACTCCTCTCAAACGTTCACTCCAAGTGAACACAGATCAACTGTGGGCTTGACCCACACATCAGTACGGTAGATTGTATTTATCTGCTTTCTGGTTTTGTTTTGTTTTCATTCCTGGGATTGAAAGATATTAACCAAGATGATCCTTTTATTCTCTCAAGCAAATAAAGATTGCTATACTAAAGGAACCGGAGGAGACTTCCAGGTAGCCTGACAGCATTGGGGTGACAAGTGCCACAGAGCAAAGCCAATTCATCTGAGAACAAATGTTGCTTGTTAGCCACTTCCCAGTATTCAGGGTGATTTTGCCTATGGCCCTGAACAAGACCTGTCCCTCCCTTTCTAGACACTATCCCAAGAAAGATACTGGGATGATTAGCTTTAATTGTCAACTTGACACAAGCTAGGGTTGTCTGAGAAGGGTCTCACTGAGGGATTGTCTATGCCGGCTTGGCCTACGGGATATCTGTGAGGGCTAGTATTAATTAAGCTAATGAAAATGCAAAGACCTAGGCTAATGAGAGGTATTATTCCTAGACAGGAGATTCTGAAATATATGAGTGGAGAGATCAGGCTGTGGCTTGTCACATCCTGCCTTGGCTTCCTCACACTATGGACTGTACGTTGAGACAACTCTGTCTCCACTAAATGTATTCATTCCTCACTGGTTGGATCCTTGAACTAGAAGCAGCAGCCTGTCTGTCACCTGGTTCTCTTCATCTCTAGCTATGGGACCACACATTGACAGCCACTGTGAGGACTCTTTTGTCTCCCTTGTACTAGAAGCTTCTTCTGAGGTCACCTGGGGCTTGACCTCTACCTTGTATCTGATACTAGCTGACCAACCACCTCCCCAAACTGTCTGTCAATGCCCTGAATCACCACGGCATCGTTTCCCACTAACCTTGAGTGTCCTTTCCTGGTGTCCTCTTTCCCATGTGTCTCCTTTAAATGCTGGGTTCCCGGATACTGTGACTTGTTAACAAAATGGAATCATGGGAGAAGGATTCTGAGTGCTTGTGAGAAAACGCAGAAAAAAAAAAAAAACAGGACAAGAGTCTTGTGATCTCAGTTTCTTCAAAACAGGGACTTGTTCTTAGAAAGTTCGTTCCTCCCTGGTGTAGTGATGAATGAGTTTATTCAGCTGCTGTTACTCGTGTGTTTCACCAAGTGTGGCTTCCCTGCCGTACCTGGTTTGCCCTTGCTATCGAACACTTTATCATGTGACTCCTCAGAGTATACACTGTTCGATGCTCTGAATAAAGTTGGCTATTATGTGAGGTTTTAGTCACCCATCTCATTAACCAGCTCCACTCTCCCAGGTCCCATCACTGGTAAAGTGGTAACACCAGGGTCTGTCTCTGTTCTTTTCTCTCACCATCTGGTCCCGGCTGCTAAGACACTTCCCACATTCTCCCAAGGTTAACTTCCTGGAAGTGAGGCTATTATCTCCCTACTTCCTGGTTATCACCATTGCAACTTATAAATAATGTCACCTGCTAACTGTTAAACAGAAAGCCAACAATGCAGTGGGTAACATCCACCATATCTAAGAAGAAACAAAGAGAGCTTAGGCACAGAAGGCAGATGATGTCTGAATTTGCACCGTTAGCTGTGAGAAGCTGCTTCTTCCCAGTGAGGCATAACTGAAGTGTGGCTTCACTTCCAAATAAGGAAACTGGAATCTGAGCAATCGTATGTTACTTCTGAAGACATATTTGGATGGCAGATGAGGCAACCTAGAGAGAAAGCCACATATGACACCTTCCAAGTATTCAGTGGACCAGAGGAATGTTTGTGCAGGCGGGCAGAAGAGCTCATGTCTTCCCACAGCGTATCTGACACAAGCCGCCGAGGGTAGGGACACGCAGCTTCATAGCCGTCTGACACTCAAGAAGCAGCAGCGTCTTGCAAACACTGCTACCGGCCTCCCCTGTAGATTTTGCTTGGAACATCTTTTCAGAGAACAATGACAGGAGTGACAGTTTCTGGAGACACAACTCAGGGATTAACACCCTAACCTGACATTCCATCTTGACCACTTTCCTGACCAAACCCTTTTTAGCCCATTAGACTCCCTTATCTGTAACTTGGGAGTAAACAGGAATTGGAGGGTTGGATGAATTAATATGAATTAATGTACTCAAAGGATGGTGAAATCCGGCTCTGAGTTAGGTTCTCTGTGTCATTCTAATAGGGAGAGGAGTCGTGAGATGCACCTCCTATTTCAGCCACTCTGCAGTTAGGGTGCCCACTGTGCGACCCCCAACATCTGCCCATTTCCACTCATGCTTCCAGCCACCGAGAGCAATTATCCCAGAGGTAAGGTGCTCAACTCTTGTGATTTTTCTCTCCTAATGTCTCAGCAGAAGAGAAGACTCCAGTGACTACTCGCTCACTATACTGTTTTATTTCTCCCAGCACAAGACAGTGGCAAATCACAACATTCTTTCCCATGGCTTCTGAAGGGTGTGAAACTGTGTTTTTCTGAGTCATGGTCTCTCTTGAGCTAAACAGTTCTATGTAATAAACAGTCCTACAACCTCTTACTTTTGGAATGTGTTCGCCATTTTACTTTGCTGTTAGAAGAGGGGAAAGAACATTCTCAGAGAAAGAAAATCTCGTGTAAAAGTAACTGCTTCACTAACTTTATACCAGCTTGAAGTTTTACTAAATGGGGCCCAGAGAGATGTATCAGCAGTTAAAAATCACATAATCTGCAATCATGAGGGACAGAATTCAGATCCCAGCATACATGTCCTGTTTCTTGAATACATGAACCCCAGCTCTAAGGGTGAAGACAGCTGAAGTGTGCTGGCTTCTAACCCAGCTGAGCAAACATTAGTCCCACATTGGTGGAGGGACCCTGCCTGCCTCAGATAAGTGAAAAGTGACAGAGAACACCAGATGCCTTCTTCTGGCCTCCATGCATGCACATGTACCCATGTGCACATACGTGTGCACACATATGCTCACACACACACACACACACACACACACACACACACACAAATCTCAAAAACCTTTTCTGTCTAACTAAGTTTAACTAGGTGTAGAGATAACATAAGCTGGAGCCATGTGGAGAACTCAACATGGAGAGATCAGCAATTCGGTAAAAATCATTCCTTTTGTTTCCTTGGCTTGATGTCTACCCTCACCATGAAGCCCTCTGGTCTTACACCAGTGACTCTCAATATGTGGATTGCAACCCCTTGGGGAGGGATTGAATATCAGATATTTACTGATGCTTACAGCCTGAGGCCGCTCTTCTACAGACATCCCTACCCTCCCACCGTGCTGAACCCAATAAACACGCTGAGGGTTTGGACTGAGGCAGTATCATTAGCATTTCAATTTATGATATTTTTCTACAGCAAGCCAAACTAAGACCACCTCTGCCGGGCTCTCTATCTGCATCTGCCAAATGGATAAGAGTGTAAGAGTGCCTGGGCATGTCAAGCTAGATGTTCCCATGATGTGACTCATGATCTTGTCTGTGTGCCTGCTGTTTCTGACAACTTTTGGGAATGGTAAGAGACTGAAAAAAATTATACTGGATAGCACCAGGATCTAGTTTGCATTTCATTTTAATTGCTATTATTTCAGCTATGTGAGATGTGACTGTGTGGACACACTCGTGCCACACACATGCGTAGAGGTCAGAGATCAATGTTGTAGACTTGGTTCTCTGTTTCCACCTTTATATGGGTTCTAGGAATCAAAAGTCAGGTCGTCAGGTTTCATGGCACTTCACCTATCGAGCCAACTTGCACGCCCCCTGGTTTGTATTTCTATACCTGTTTTTCACCTGGTGCAAGTGTGGTTGAGAGATCATCACAGGCTGTCTAAGTTAAAATTAAAACTGTTAGACTACAGGTTTGGGAACAAAGCCAAGATGGAGTGAGCCAAGAGGTCTCTGATCTTCTCTTCTGACTAGGAACCTGAACTTGCAAAAGCCCATGAAAAACATTGGACAAACCTAGCACCTAGATCCAGATTCCAGAGTGGCCTCTGTACCTACGACCACCGACGGGCTCTAAAAACTCAGTGGATAAGGCAATACTCCAGTACCTCACCATCATGTCCCCACCCCCTCCCTGACTCTTTCAAGAAGCACCTAGCCTGGCCCAGCTCTGTGATGTCCCTGACCTACTCCTGTGAGATTGGTGAACTTGCCCAGAGCTGCCCCAATAAACCTGCCTTTATACTTTAATTTGGCTCAATTCGATTTATTACCTCAGCAAAGAAGTCATTCAAAAACCATTCTAGTGGAACTGGAGATATAAAGAGGGGACAACTCAAAAAATTAGGAGATAAAAAATACAGAGTTGCCAAAGATTACTCATCAAGTCAGTATAGGTTACTGACTTGGAAATGGGAGGGCAGTAAGTTTTAAAATGAAGATTACGACGACTATTGGGTACGCTCTGGTTCTAGGTATCTCTCTGATATAGCCACATGAAAATATTGTGCAATGAATGAGACTGTGGTGGTTTGAGTGTGAATGGCCCCCGTAGGCTCAAGAGTTTGAATACGTAGTTCCCAGTTAGTGGAACTGTTTGGAAAGGGTTAGGAGGTTGGGCCTTGTTGGAAGGAAGAGAAACACACTGGGGCTTTGAGGTTTCAGAAGAGCCCACTCCATGCCTAGTCTCTCTACATCCTGCTTGTGGGTCAAATTGTGAGCTCTCATTTTTGCTCTAGAGCCATCCCAAGCCTACTTGCCTGGCTGCCCCCCTGCCATGACAGTCCTGGACCAACCCCTGAGACTGTAAACTATTCCCCTACCTAAATGTTTCTTCTGTAAGTTACTTTGGTGATTATGTTTCTTACAGCATAGAACAGAGGTTGGAAGGAGAGACTGGGCTACTGCTGTGACAGGCTTATGCATTCTGTCCTTGGGAGAGATATAAACGACTCTGGGGCTTTGAACTAAAGAAGATGTTGAATGTTAAGTGTGGCTTAATGGGCCACATAGTACAATCATAAAATATAGTAGTGCTGAGAGAAATGTGAACCATGGAAACCCCGAGAAAGAGGTTTCAGAGGAGAAACATATTGGCTGGGGGTAAAGATGATTTTTGTTATATTTTGGCAAAAAAAAAAAAAAAAAAATGTGGCTGCTTTCTGCCCTTGTTTAAAAAAAAAAATAAATCTATCTGAAGCAAAATTTAAAAGTTTTGGATTAATAGCCTTGGCAAAAGAGATTTCAAGACAACCTTGTATCAACTGTGTCGCATGATTACTAGTGATCACTTTTATTGGGTCTACAGTGAGATATAGTAAACATGGCGAAAAGAAAGACCAAGTACATAGTTGGAGGAGAAAAGGGAACATCAGAAAATGTAACAATGAAGCCAAGTCCTGTGCTTAAGGAAATGAAAACTTCAAAGAAAAGACTGATCTTAATCGAATAAAGGGTGACCGCTAGGCAACATCACACTCAACTTAGCTTCCGACTTATGAAAAAGAAAGATAAAGGAAAATAAAACATTATGTAACAAAAGAACCCATCGAGTCAAGGGCTATGCAAATCTACGTCATGGAGGAGTCTGTAATGAGCCCCAGCAAGCAACAGAATATGGCGGTTTTTGCCATGTGGCTCTGGCTCTATCAAGAAAGATACAGGAGTAAAGTAGTTGTGAGATCTTCCTGTGTGGTTAAGGAAAGACGCTAACAGCAGGTGTATGACAGGGATCATACATGGCAGGAGCATGGGGGCAGGTGTATGACAGGGATCTGCAGGAGCATGGGGGCAGGTGTATGACAGGGATCATACATGGCAGGAGCATGGGGGCAGGCATATGACAGGAATCATACATGGCAGGAGCAGGGGGCCTGGAGGAACCATGTGTGAAGCTATGACAGTGAAGCCTGGTGCATCGGAAACTTCAAGATGTTGTGGAAAACACGTCGAGGAGAGAGCTGCAGACGAGATGTGCCACCGGCTCAAAAGAGAGAACTGTTGCAGTCAACTGCATGGAACAAGAGATATGATGAGCCATCTAAGAAGTCCTTTGACATCAGGCATAGAGAGAAAATTTACAGTTTTCCCTGAGTTTCTGTCTTTCTTGGTCCAACACTTCCTCACTTATGCCCCATCTCCTTCTTTCTGGAATGATAATGTATATTCTGTGCCACTGTGTGTTGAAAAGATGATCTATTCTACTCACCCTCCTCCCTCCTTCCTCCTCTTCTTCCTCCTCCTTCTTCTCTTCCTCCTTCCTCCTCTTCCTCTTCCTCCTCCTACTTCTTCTCTTCCACCTCCTCCTCTTCCTCCTCCTCTTCCTCCTCTTCCTCCTTCTCTTCTTCTTCTTCCTCCTCCTCCTCCTTCTCCTCCTCCTCTTCTTCTTCTTCTTCTTCTTCTTCTGTTGTTGTTTGATTTTACAAGAGGTTAAAGTTGAGGGATTATTTTGAGTCTCAGAAGAGACTTTGGTCTTTTAGGCAATGCTAAGACTGTGGAAGATTCTGGTAGCTCTTGAAGTTAGACTGAATGCTTCTGCGTTGTGATATGAATAAAAGCCTATGGGGGTCGGGGTGGAATGTGGAGTTTGAGTGAGAATGGCCCCCATAGACTCATATATTCGAATGCTTGTTTCCCAGTGGGTGGGACTGTTTGGAAAGAATCAGGAGGTGTAGCCTTGTTGGAGGAGGTCTATTACTGGGGGTGGACTTAGATGTTTTCATTGCTGGTACCAGGCCTAGTCTCTCTTTCTGCTTTCTGCCTGTGGATCAGAATGTAAGCTTTCAACTACTGCTTAGCCCCTCGCCTGCTTGCCTGAATGCTACCATGCTCCCCACCATGATTCCTGGACTAACCCTCTAAACTCTAATCAAGTCCCCAGTTAAATGCCATCATCTATAAGTTGTCTTTTGCATGGTATTTTTTCTTTCACAGCAACAGAACATTAACCAAGCCAGGGACTTAATACTACAGCTCAGTTTGAGGAAAGAAGTGAGGGTGTTTGTATTTGTAAAAATTCATAGGAGCATCAAGAAAAAAGGAAAGAGAGAATTATTGAGAATAGCAGGGACCTGGTCTGGAATAGAAATAGTCCCTTATTGAAAATTACAGGATCTAGCAAGAAAATTGAGATCAGAACCAAGAAAATCAGAAAGAAACCTATGTAGATGACACCATGGGGGTCAGGGGTCAAAAGCATCTCTCCAGTTAAAGTTTCTGCTAGCCCACTCTCAGAAAAAGTCTACTACAGAATCGGATGTCTATTTTTTAAAGGCTCTCTGATTATACAACGTAAACTCCAGTTACATTCAATAAAGAAAATTTGCAAAAATTACTTATTGGGCACCAGAATAGAGATTTTTTTAAGAGCACATAATCATTCATACAGAAATGTCCTTCCAATGCCAAACATGTGAATGTTCCCAAATATCCTAGTGTTTGGCATCATAAAAGAGAAAATGGACAGATGTTTAGCCGTCTATTTCTTCCACAGATCATTCTGGCATTTAGTTCATGTGCAAAACACTCTAGTACTTTCCAACTTTGGTGGCCCACATTGCCATCTTCTCCACTGAATGCAGTGGTTTCCTCTGGACCTCCTCATTTTATGCATTGTCAGTTTTCTAAGTCACTTAGCACCTGACAGCATTTTGAGACTGGCAGATAAAATGCCACATGCATTCCCTTCTACCACGGAATCCAGATTAATTTTTAGTTAATAACATAAACGCTCCAAATTCCCCATATTGGGCTTTGCCTGTTGCCAAGGTGACAAAACCCTGGGACTGGTTCCTATTCCAAAGCTCACAGCCAGACTCTCGTCACTGTGATCTATTCCAGTGTCTGTCTAATCCCAGCCCCAGAAGCAATCTCAATAATTATACAGAGCTGCACACCCTCCCTTCTTTCAACCATTATTAACAGGGTCATGTTACATCATAATGTAGAAGGAGACCTGGGGAACTCATGGAATCAATAGATCCCTTTTCACCAAATTGTTAACCTTACCCCAAGCAACTGAGTACTCTTCATATTTAAACGACACCCCTTCCCTCTAGCAGAGAAGATTCTACAACTTCCAGCACACAACTCCCAGTATTTAGTGACTTCTACCCTGAAGGACCCCTGGTTACCCAGCATAGGCACCCACTGCATTTGGAGATCAACTTTGGCAGATAGACATGGAAGAGATCAGATTGCTGTCACATACCTAGGGATGACTCAGATGGAATATTTGGAATTCTGGAAAATGTTGAGGAAAATTGCCAACAGAAAAGCACAGCCAGTTCACAAAGTAATGTTTTCAAAGTTACTCATGCCTAAGAGAGTCCAGAGGTCTCCCAGTGTCCACTGGGGTCAGTTTTGGGGAGTTGTCAGAGTTAGTCTTCAGTCATTGCGCTCTTTGTGTGTGCCTCTTTCAGCTAAACTCTCAGAGGGGAAAACTCGGGGATATGAATGTGTCTGCTTTGCTCTACAGTTTTCCTTACCATCATGAGCACTTAGATAAAATTGACTTTTAAAAAGGAGAGTAATTTTTAATTTCATAGTTTACTAAAAGGGCTATAAGAAGAATAATAATGCTCAAAAACCATCTATTCAACCAACCTTCCATCAACACTCGTGAAAGACCTACTATATGCTATGCTGAATGATAAATCCTAGGCAAGAAAGCCTACTAAGACCTTTAATGCCACCCAGTGTGTGGACAGTGAAGGCTCAGCAGTCAGAGCATAGTCTTATCTCCGTGACGTTTATGGCTTCAGAATGGGGACAATAATCAAAGAATCTCACAAACAATAAACCAGGACCTTGTAAAGGTTCTCTGAATGTTCCAAATTCTCCCAGTATTTAGTGGAATAGGGAAATCCATCTAGTTGAGAGGGAAATAATCACAACCTAGGAGTGCACCAGGTAACGTGGGTCAGAGAGAGCATTTCGGTGTGTCCTGTGTGTGGAGGGAGGCGTCTGAAGAACTACAGAAGATCCGTTGGATGGTAGAAGAGGACGCTCTGGTGACACATGGGTGAAGGTTGGGGTCAGAAAAGTTGGAAGCCATTGTACTCCTGTGTGCTGCGGAGGAGAGGACATGGCCAGACCTGTCTTCCCTCTGGCTACCGTATGGTAGCTGGCTGTATGGTAGGGATGTAAAGCGGAAGAGGAACGCAGTGAGGTGTTCTGGAGGGGAGGGAATTGGAGCTAATCTGAGGATAGAGTGACTTGAGGTGAGAGACATTTCAGGGCTCATCCAGCAATCAGGGGACCCTAGTTAACTGATTTATGACTAAAGACAAAGGGTGAATAAAACAAAACTGGCTAGAGCTCTGCTTGCACGTGAGGATAGGTGGTCATGCCACTTACTAAGCGTAGACTGTAGAGGATAATAGTTGGGGGAGGGGGAAAGCCATGACCACAGAGGGTTCAGCTTTGGGTGACTTCAGTCATGAGTGCCTGTGATTGTGGAAAGAGATCAAGAATTCAACTGGTTCAAGGAGATACTGTGGCTGGGAGTCACAGGAACCTGTCTGAAATGAAGGCCTGTGGTGGCAGCCAAGACAGAGAAGCTAAGAGCACAGTGAAGACACAGCCATAGATGTGCCAGTATGGGAGACAAAGAATATAACCACCCAAGGAGTGGGAGGAGGGCAGGGACCAGTTACCTTGGAAACCAAGAAAGGAGACCCCCCCCCAGGAGAAATGGATGTTAACAGGGTCTATAAGAACTACAATCTACTCCAGTAGAGAGGAAACGAAGATTATAAAGATAAAACATTCACTTGATGGGCAAAGTGGCTGTAAACTCAGCACCTGGGAGGAGGAAGTAGGAGGGTCAAGGGTTCAAGGCCATCTTCTGCTATACACTAAGTTCAAGGTCAGCCTAGGCTAACTGAGTCTCTCTGTTTCTCTCTGTTTCCCTCTCTGTCTCGATCTCTGTCTATGGTTGTGTTTGTGTGTGTGTGTGTGTGTGTGTGTGTGTGTGTGTGTATGTGTGTGTGTGTTACAGAAAATTTGCATTATGCAGAGTGGCTGATAATATTTTCAGGAGAACCATGGAAGACTGAAGAAACATGAAAGGGCAGGCAATGTGCTTATCTGAGAGGAAAGGCACAAACAGGCATCTTAGATGGACAGACTTTATTTTGACGATCACCGCTAGAAATGATGAAGGAAAAAATCAAGCATCTGATTATCTATAACAGCCACACATCTGTTAAAGCAAAGACCATTGTTGTCAGCACCAGGGAACCCCAAAGAAACACTCCATTGTTCTCTCCATGCCCCTCCACTGTAGTTAGGGTGCTGTCTACTGGTGAACCCAACTGGAACAATTATCTAACCCCGAGACTTCAGCAGCTCTGCAGAGAGGCCACTGTGGGGTTTTGGTTTACAACACTTGCAAATCCACAACTCGGAATATGGCTCTGGACCACAGACAGTTCTGGGGAAAAGCCAGCAAATGCTGAGTAAATCGGTAGGTGATGTGGTGTGCGTTAGTAAGAGTCTTGAAGATTGCAGGTAATGGAAACTCCTCCCATGGATGTGGAGCAGGAGAAGGAGCAGCGCAGCTGTGCTAGGCTTGCTTTAGGGCCTTTCTAGACCTTCTGCCCTCACGTGCCCTCTGCTCTCTGCAGTTCACCCTGACCCCTAATCTGTCAGCATGTGAGATGGTGGATCTCAAGATCAGCCCCATGTCCTTTTAGAGTGGCTCCACACAGAAAAGTACAGATGCCTCTCTTTGTGAGATTAAATACACTGGCCGATTTTGCATGGCTGTGACTAAAATACCTGACAGAAATAGTTAAAGGTGTCTTCTTACTTAGGCTTTCATGGCTGTGAAGAGACACCATGACCAAGGGAACTTTCATAAAGGACAACATTTAACTAGAGCTGACTTACGGCTTCAGAGATTTGGCCCATTATCATCATGGCAGGAAGCATGCCGGGGTCCATCCTGGTAGGCATGGTAGACCACCAAGCCTGGGGAAGAAAACTTCTACCACTAACTATCACGTTAGGAACAAGTCGGGGGACTGAAATGATTGCAGACAGGACTGTAAACAACAACCATGCTTCTGTACCTGTCCCTTAGGCTACACAGTTATCACAAGGCGAAGAGAAGAGCAAAGCTGGGCCGCATGATCTGGGACCAAATGCTGAGGTCCTCCCAGGCCGTGAGGAGCAGAGTTGGGGGACCTAAGAAGACAGGGTCTCCCTTTGCCCTCTTAGTCTCTTTGCTGACCTCTAGTGACTCATCAAAACTTAACCCACATTCTATCACTTCCCCCTGCCTTTCCCCCTCCCTCACCACACTCCTTACATGTTTCTGGCTCTGACAAGTTTCTGAATTGAGTGTCATGTAGCACTGAGTGACAGTAACCGCACAGGTCTACTGATCATCTAAGACAGAATGTCATGGCAGAGCACAGATACCTCGAGTATCCAAAAAGCAAACCAAATGGGAAAGGGGCTAAGGGCACGATATATTCTTTAAGGACATGTCTCTAAGTAACCATTTTCTTCAAGTAGGTCCAATTCTTAACTCTGTCAGCTGGTGACCATGCCTTGGTACATGGTCTTTCAGAGATATCTCCGAGCCAAAGCAAGTAGAACACAGTAGAACACTTCTATATTCTACTGTGTGCTTTAAGAGGATACGTGGGCTGGAGAGGATGTTTTGTCTTGACTGTCCGCCACTGACAGTTGGGATCCAAGGGTAAGGTCTCTAGATCAGATCCAGCTGAATCGCATATACATGAGTACACTGTGAAGGAATGCATGCACTGTGTAGAGAGGAACCCTGGGACACAGACCCCAACAAAGGTCACGTAGAAAGAATGAGGCTTGGAAATCAGCTGCAGAGCACAATGAGAAGGTCATGTACTTCCCACGTGCCAAGCATGACCTCAGCCGTCTATATGTAGGGGCTAAGCGGTCCTTACAAAGATCTCCATATGGCTGTGATGGAAGCAAAGGAACAGTACCAGATGGGTTAAGTCAATCGCTCCAGGAAACAAGCCGCATAGGTGATGTGGGGAATGGGGGAGCATGATGTTGAGCCGTCCTACCGATTGCAAGCTCTTCTACATGAAATGGCCCCAAAGGTAGTGTTCTGGGCTCAATTTTGTTCCCAAGGATCGCAGCACCTCAGAAGGCAAATGCATTTGTAGACCCAGTCTTAAGAAATGATCATATTAGGATGGGATAACTAGAATGCTCCAAATTCAATCTGAACAGAGTCTGGAATATGAAATTTAGGCACACAGAGAGACAGGTATGTGTGCAGAGGTGAAGATGACAGACATCTTTCGGACATGCACAGAGGCCTCAGCAGAAAACAGTGCTCCCCACCTTGGCCTCGAACGCCTGAACTGACAGGAAGGCGGTTGCATGATGCCTTGGGCTGTGCTGTCTTAGAGTCTTGTTAGAGTGAGTCTCAGGCAGCTGAGCTGTAGTAAACCGACTCACCAAGGAAGACGGAGTCTGAGGAGGGGACCAGGCCAGCAAATTCCAGGTTTAGGTTCTTGGTGTCAACATGAGTAGACAACTCCACCATAATCCCCAGAGACCTTCTCTGTCCCCCCAGGAGCCGGAGGCCAGCACCAGGATTTGGAGTTCTTCCATTGCATGGCACGTTACCAGGTGTCTTTTATGGTCCTCACCATGTACTCCTCAGGCTGCCTGGCACTGGGGGTCACGGTGGGCAGGTGAGAGCGTGGAAGCTGCAGGCAGGGGTCCTGGGAAGACTGAGACCACCAACTATGCTGTCGCTGTCCCAGCAGCCCGCTGTATCTTGATGGGATTGTTTTACAGCTCACGGTTACCCTCCCTCATCCCGCCTCTGCCATCTGCTCCCTTATGCGTCTGTGGAGGGTTAGTGGCTTCTTTGTCTGAGCACATTTGTCAGTAGCTCATAATTTCTCTTGTCATGATCAAAATATTTGCTTTTGCATTAGACAAACTTCTGAAAACTTGGAAGAAAATGGGTTTTCCCCCATGTTTCTTTTTATGCTGAAATTCTGATGTGGTTTTGTAAATCAATTCATTAAAATAAATGGCCAAAACTTCCTAAACCAATATATGTTATATTTTGATGCTGGGTAATCTAAAACATACTATATTTAAACATCTGTTAGATCAGATTAGCTTTCATGCAGGTGGCACAGGGGCATGCGATAAAAGTGACCACCTCCCTTGAAGCCCAAATGGAGGCAATCCCATGTCTTGATCTTACATTTCTCTTCTCTCCTCTCTTTCCTTTTTTTATTTAAATTATTATTGTGTGTTTGCGATGTGTGTATGTGTGTATATATGTGGATGTGTATATGTGGACGTGTCTGCGTGAATGTGCCTCTGTGTGTATCTGTGTGTTTGCATGTGTATACATGGATGTGTGTATGTGAATATGTATGTGTAGATGTGTGTGTTTTTATGTATCTGTATGTATGTGTAGGGGATGTAGTGCTTTTTCCTTCTAAACTGTCTCACTGGCCCATCTTCCCCCTCCCCTGCCTTGAGACATACCCTAGGCAGGACTTACACTCGAGACAACCCTGCTCCTGCCTCGCGAGTGCTAGGAAAGCTTGTTTGCAGGCTCTGAGTTTGAAGTTCTGACTTGCACCCTTCCCAATTGCTTTCTGCCCTCCTGATACCCAACCTGTCTCTTTCATCAAAGGCTGATGTACTTTACTTACTGTGGATCACGTGCTGCTGCTTCCTCTAGTGAGGGCTCTAATCCTTCCAGCTACTCTACTGGCCAGACACATGGTGCCCCATGTTCCCCAGACACATGGTGGAAGATCCAGGAGGATGACTTGGTGAGAATGCCAGTCTTGCCTTCAGGCTACGAGGCCTGATAAATGTCCTCTTCTGGCTCCAAAGGCTTTACAAAGCCAGAAACTAGGTCTGCTCCTCAACGGGCCCATGGCACCGGTCACCGCCTGGCAGAATGAGTGTACACTACATCGGTGTGTGAATGGCTTTGTTTTCTCAGCCTTGGGACATCAGCAGCAGAGGTGGAGCAGAGAAAGAACATTATACAAGACAGATAAGGTGAGTGCGTCAAACCATTCCGAGGAAAGACGATGGGAAACTGAGGGAAACTTATGAAGTATTCATAAGTTCTGTGGTTTAAAGACACCTGGAGCATCTTCTGATTTTCGGACCAACAACCCCACTTTGAGGGTAGTGGAAGCCACAAATATTTATAGAAATTAGTGAGATTCTACAAAATAAAAATCCCTAGCATGGTGTCCAACATTTAAACATCGTGGCCCAGGACCAGAGCCAGCGTCACATGTGCTGGTTTGTTATACTTCCAACCAACTACACCTCAGTACCCCTCAAGATTGTCCAACCAGAGCTGTAATGTTCTCCTGAATTCTTCCTTGGGGTGAAAGGAGGCAGCTTTCTATGCCATGGTTAGAGCAATAAACATTAAGTACCTTGGAAATGGAGTATTTAACCCACAAGGCTAAACTCCCTGTGCTGACCAACACACAGCTCTGACGATCACACCTACAGCTGCCACCCCAAATGCAGTCAATGAGGCTTTGAACCCTGGGGGCCTGAAGCATCCTGGGAATGGCTGGAGGCTGTGATGCTATTCCGGCTTCTGTCCCCAAACAGAACTGCATCTTCAAGTTGCCAGCCACCAGGAACACTTTCACCCTCTGCAAGGCAACCTGAGCCCAGAGCATCCTTATGTGACGTGGATAGATGACACAATATTTCACCTAAATTGTCAAATACGATGGAGCAGAAGTTGTAAATAAATGTATGTCGTACCCTACAATTCACTTAATTGTCATAATCATGTTCAATTTATATCTTAGGGAAGAGGGCCTTTAATTGGGATGAAAGGGGATTGTTGAGGTTTTGTCTTTTACTGTTTATTGTAGTGTAAGTGGTGACCTCCAAAATTTGGAGTCTGCTCTTAGTAATCCTGACAGATCCCGCCCCTAAGTAATTCTGATTGGTAAATAAAGACGCCAGCAGCCAATAGCTGAGGAGAAGAGACATAGGTGGGGTTTTGGTTTCCCAGGCTAGAGACCCTGGGGAAAGAGGGAGAAGAGAGAAGCCACCATGGGATAGAGAAGAATATTCAGGAGGGAGAACAGTAAATAAATAAAAAATAATAATTTAATATAAAAAAGAATCTTATAGAACACCAATGAGAGTGGGCCAAAAAAGAAAATCCTCCCACCACATAATAATCAAAACACAAAATCTACAGAACAAAGAAAGAGCATTAAAATGGGCAGGGGAAAAAGCCTTACGTCCTGCCTGGCCTTGTGCTGGGCACGGGAAAGGCTGAAAGTGTTGAAGTGCCCCCTCACCCTCCAGCCATTCTTGCTTGTCTATTCCTTGGTACCACTGAAGTTGCCACTTCCCTCCCTCCTGCCTTCTCAGCTTCAGTGGACACCACACTGGCTCGACGCTAACCATGGACATTGTCTGATAAGATGCTTTCTTTGTGCTGTTTGCTTTTCTGGGTCAGTAAGATGCCTTCTTTCCTGGTAAAATGCTGCTAAAGATTTCTGTAGAGAGTCCTCCATCCCTTCCCCCAAGGCTAAGCTCTGTGAGCTGCTCAGCACGCACAAAGCAAACACCTTTGTTGGGGACAGACACAAATCACAAGTGTCCAGCACAGACGCACAAGAGCCAGATTACAGGCAGGCCAGCAACTGCGAACTACAAGCACACAGAAGGCACGGGATGGAAGTGGAGAATTCAAATTCGGCTTTCCCAGGACCAAATTAAACCAACATTCCTTAACGGGAGATCAATGTGTTTGGTGCCTCTGTGGTTATGCTTAAGGGGTCAGCTGATGCATTTTGATTCTTGATTGGGTGGGGGGCAGAGGCTCACAGATTGAGAAGCTTCGATTTGTGGTTTCTCAGCTCCACGGTTTGGGGCCTCATGTCACAGAGGGTGTGGCAGGGTTCTACCCAGAGGAGACAGGATAACTTCCCAGTTATCTACTTCCTCCAGCTAGACACCCCCCCCCCCAACACACACACTAATAGTCCAATTAACTATGGATTCATCCAGCAATTGATCCGTTGATGGGGTTATCACCTTACTGTTCCAATCACTTCTCAAAAAGCTTACCAACTGGTCACCAAGCCCTTAACACATGAGACTTCAAAGGACATTTTTAGATTTAAAACCACAATCCAGTAAGTTGGTCACGTCTCCCTTAAAGAACCGCTCCTTTGTTTAAGTTACTGTGCACCAAATGTAATATAACATATCCAGTTTTGCTTGTTTTGGGGAAAGAATTTTAGGTTTATGGGCACACGTACCTATATTTTCTCTTCCTGATCAATACTCCGTTTCTGCCCCGCTTTTGTCCACTGCCCTTCTCTTTTGTGTAACATTTTTAAAATAAGATTTAGAAAGCAATGGTGGTTATATGAAATGGGAAGGGAGCACAGAAAAGAAACAGGATCGCTCTTCTGACACTTGTCACACAGGAGCGATGCTGCAGTACCAGCTGAGAGAGGGCTAGCCTTTGCCTGTGACCCGACAGCTCCCCGGAAAGAGTACTTGGCAGGTAAACTGTTTTACAGACCTCAGACATGATTTCGTGTAACTCAAAATGGAGGTACAGGGAAGATAGCAGTAACCCAGTATGTGAAGAAATTAAGGCTCCAGAAGGTTAAAGGACTTCTCTGAAAAGAAAAGGCGGCTGGGCTGTAGCTGGTTGGCAGAGCTTGCTCAAGGCCACCGGTTGCTCAGCTCTATCCTACGAAAGTGACTAGAAAATGCAGTGCCTTCCGTGGCTTCTAATGACAACACCGGCAGAATTAAGTCTCAGTTGTTCTTACCCTTCCCCCACCTCCCCACCACCACCTCACTCAGCCTGCTAGAGCGAAACCGACCTCCTGCTACCTCAGTTACTAACACACCCTAAGGGATGGCTGGTTTTAACAACTTCCATCACCCTCTGGCTGCCAGACCCCTTGAATGGAGGCACATCCAGGGCTCTTCGCGTTATTTTAAGACGGATAACAAAAGAATGCTTTCCCTGGCAAGTCGGGTCAGTGAGAAGCCACTTTGCTAGGTCTGTGCACTGAGCAAGGCGATAATGAATTCACCGTCTGCAGTTCTGGGGAACCTGGAAGAAAACACCCACGTGTTTTAACTGGTCCCACCCTGGCCTGGTTTGCACCGGTGGGTGTTTTACGATGCTGCTAACAGACTGGGGCTGGAAAATCTCTGGGCAAGCCCGGGGATTCCGGGCTCTTTTACTGTGCCCGGGGCGGGCAGCTTTGCTACTACACCCCAGTCAGTGTAGAGCGCACGGCGGCTGGGCATTTACCAGGCGGGTTACAAGGTAAACAGTGCCCGCCCACGGCACTCGGTGCTCACAGAGAGAGTCCATCCCCCGACACCTCCCGCACTCACGCTCGCGCTCGTGCACACGCGCGTATCCCGTGCACACGCTTAGCTCCTCGGCCGGTGGCACCCGGCGCGCGCGCAGCACAGAGCGGAGGGCGGGGAGGGCGCGGCCGCGAGAGGGCGCGGCGAGCGGCTGGCGTGCAGGGCTGGGTCGTCGCCAAGGCCGGGTACGAGGCTCTCGGAGGGTCCCGGGGCCGAGGGAGCGCGGAGGGCACGCGCGCCATGAATCCGAAGGCGGGCGGTGAGGAAGAGGACTGCGTGGACTCTGGAGCCGAGACCGGAGGGTGAGCCGAGCCCAGCCGGGCGGGGCGGGAGCTCAGTACTTGCGCTCCGGAGCCCGAGCCGCCAGGCAGTCCTGGGGTTGGGGTTTAGTCTCTGCGTGCGTGCGGCATGGTCTGTGGTTGCCTGGGACAGGGTGGGGAGGGACGGGAAGAACCCCACCCGGGGCTGGTAGGTTCGGACCCGAGGCTCGGCGTCATTCCTGCAGTCCTGCGGACCCACGGTGCCAGGTTCAGCCAGTATTCCCCTTCAGATAGAGATGCGCCTGCACTTGTTCCCACCAGCAGGGCAACTCTGGTAGCTCCGGAGCGCCAGGGAGTCCGACCCTAGTGACAAGGAAAGCAGATGGAAAGGGTGGGACGCCCGACAAGGAAAAGGACTGAAGCCGGCTGGGAGAACTGCACATCTCACTTATACTGTGCTGCTGAGCGGTCTCTCCACCCCGCCAGCCTGGGGTACCCACAGGATGCTAGCTAGGATGGGCTGTGTGCTTCAAAGGACTCGGTAATTGGCTCAGACCTTTGGACGCTAATTAGTCCTCTCCCAACAGCAGTTTTCCTGAACAGGACAAAAGACGGAATGCCTTTTCAGAAACGAATGTCCCATGATGGTTTCCACCCAGCCCGTATCTAGAGGATTTTCCTGTGTACAGTTAGCACCACATCCAGGATGCAAGTCCTACCCTAGTAGGAAAGTGTGTCTTTCCCTATCTGGAGAAGTCCTGCTAGAGGTCAGGGGCTACCCAGACTACAGAAGACCTTGGAATTCCTGGAAGGTGGAGAGGTTTCAAGCTAATTTTAGGATTTGGCAATCTACTGAGAACAGGGAGAAGGGCCGGTTCCAGAATGGACCTATGTTCTGACCTAACCCAAGAAAGCATCCCCCAAGCTCTTTCTGTCTCCCAGCCCCACCCTTCCTTGCAGCCTTCTCCACCAGCCCTACCCTAAATCTGGTCCTTCCTTCTTCCCTACAGCGGGCTTTCTCTTGTTACCACGATAGAGGAGTAACTTGACTTGAAGCCCCCCACCCCTGCCCACCATAGCTTTTGCTTCAATTCTGTTGGTGTGACAGTCGTCAACATAGTTTATTTCCTGATTTTTTGGTGCTGGGGTTCCAACCTAAGGCCTCACGCATGATAGACAAGGATTCTTTCACTTAACACACACAGCCATTGTTTATCAACTTCAGTTGGCCACCTTTGGCTCCCCTCCCCTCCCCCATGGTTAGCGGAAGTAATGGGGGGAGCAGATTTTGCCAGCTCTATCATAGCTAACCACTGTCCCACTAATTTTCAACTTGAAGGGCTCACCTAGAGCAGATGTTTGCCCAAGGGCCTTGCCTTGGAGAAGAGGAAGTAGTGCTGTCTTTGAGGGGTGTCTTCACCCCAAGAGCCAGGCTAGTGTGAGAGTTACCAGGACCCTTGGGAAGAGCTAGTTAATATGAAGACACTCTCGCTTCTGTTTTCTGCTTGTAATTAAAGAGTGTTGCAGTATCAGGATAGAATTTTTTAAAGAACTCTTATGACACCACCAGAAAACTTAAATTAAAGTTAAGATATCATTTTATACAGAAGTCTCAATTCGTGATCATTCACCTTGTGTTTGCTTTTGACCTCTGTGTATTTTGAATTTTGGGTTAGCTATCAAAGGTGCTGTTAATAGTTGGCTAGTTTTTCTGCTGGTTTCCCTTTCTCTTCCATCCCAGCTGAATACAAAGCACACAGAGCTCACTCATTAAATGTTTGCTGCTGTTTCTTGTTGCTGCTGCTGCTGTTGCTGCTATTGTTATTATTGTTGTTGCTGCTGCTATTGTTGTGGTTACTGTTATTGTAGTTGTGGTTGCTGTTGTTTCTGTTGTTGTTACTATTATTGTTGTTGTTACTGTTGTTGCTGCTGTTATTGTTGTGGTTGCTATTGTTGCTATTGTTGTTGTTGTTGCTGCTGCTGTTGTTACTGTTACTGTTATTGTTGTTGTTGGAAACAGTGTTTCATGTAGTCCAGGTTGAACTTGAAATCACTAAGTAGCCAATGACAACCCTAAGCCCTGATCTTCTGCCTCCCTCAAACACTGGGTTTACAGGCATGTACCCCATGCCAGGATTTCCTCAGTAAAGTTCCTCTCCCAAGTGTTTACAGCTCTTCTGTCCATTAATAACGAGAATTAAACGTGACCTTGGATTGTTAGTTCCTCTACGATAACCACTTTTCACATGTTTCTGTGCTCTCTGACCTAGCCATCCTGGCAGGTTTTTCTGGTGCCTTACTTTTGCCAAATTGTCCTTTCTGCCAGCTTTGCCCTTTCTGTCTGGCATGCCTATCTATCAGGTGAAATTCTACTCTCTCTCTCAAAACCCAGCTCAAGTGACATATCCACTCGGAGTGTGTGTCCTTAATTTGGGGTCTACAAGTGGCTTCAAGGTATATACAAAATAATTGACTTGGTAATGTTTTATGAGAAGAAAAATAAATTGGATTCTCAAACTAGCTCAGGATCCTTTCAAAAGGGGAGAATGTGGGATGTTTTTTGTGTCAGCAAAAGCAGTCTGAAGATGGGCAGTCAGCCACTGGGTGTCTCTGGCGTTCATTGTGGAGGTCTAACATGACAGTCTCTTTAGAACTGCCCTTGAAGTCCTGGGAGAGATGAATTGAATTGAAGGTCGCAGCAAACATTTATCTAGCGCCCACAGTACGCTGCCTTTCTCGGCCTCCGCATGCTCCGTTGGCTCTCTGAGTCCTTAGCCAGCTTAGCTTCGAGAAACCATTGCACTGAAATGTCAAGCAAAGGCAAGGAAACCGATGACAGTGCCCAAGAAGAAACAGGCTGTCCTGGAACCAAGAGAGGGTTAGGTTTGGGAGAAACAAAGATCAATGATGGCCTATTGAGAATCTCATTAAGGTAGGGACTGTGGAGAGAGAGAGAGACAGAGAGAGAGAGAGAGAGAGAGAGAGAGAGAGAGAGAGAGAGAGAGAGAGAGAGGAATCAGGGAGGAAAAGATGAATGCTGAGGCATTTGTCTGAAAAATTACCCAGAAAAACGAGGAGTGAAGTCGGGAGCCCGAAGGACAGATGAGGTCAAGTCCCTAGTCAGGGCTCAGATGGGACAGTCCCTGTCCACAGAAAGGATTCTACTGCAAAGAAACAGTAAAGATGCAGAAGACATGCTTATACATGATATTCACACGCTGAGGAGTGGACTTCAGACCACATGTGGATGGACCAGCTTTGGGTAGAAGAGGAAGAAGCCAACGGGGCCTCCACTCTCCGTAATGCTCAGAATGGAGTTGACGTGGGTGGATGGCAGCGTTGAGGACGCTCACTAGGAAGCAAGAGCTGGCTTGCTGCTTCTCTCTACCTGATACCTCGGGTCAGACAGAGTCTCTGGCTCCTTGTGGTCCAATGGGAGAAGAGTGTGTGCAGAGAAGAGCACAAAGCTAAGGACTCTGGGTTATCACTTAGGTTGATTTCCCCTGTGTGATCAGAGAAATGGTTCTGAGACACTGTGGGTCCCGCTGGTGGCAAACAGGCGAGGCTGGGCCATTTTGGAAGTTAGAGTTAGCCTGCTTCAGTCAAGTCTTGGTTCCCCTTAGGAAGTGTGAATCCGTGAGCCAATCACTTCCTCTCTCTGCCTTCGGCTTCCCAGTCTATACACTGGAGACGATATCTCTCTGAAACGGCGTTGTAGAGTAGACAAGTGTGCTCATCTGAAGCCCCCAGAGCGCCTGCATCACTCTGAACCCACGAGGCTCATTTCTCATCATACTGTTACGACAAAGAACTCTCCAGCTGGCAGACTCAGAGCTTCATAGGACAGCAATGGTGACATCATAACCATAGGTCCTGCTTTGTTTTGTGACAGTCTTACTATGTAGCTGAGACGGCCCCCAAATTGTGAATGCCCCTGCCTCAGCCTCCCAAGTGCTGGAATTACAGGCATGTGCCCCTACACCAAGCTCTGTACATTCTTTATATCCAACATAGTAGATACTTGGGTGTTTTTGACATTTTAAGGATTCTGGTCATCACCATTCCGAACATCCAGCCACACCTGGGATCTGTCGTTGTTGTTAAATTACAGACAGGGTGCAGCAACTCAAGGGGTTTGTGACGCATTGTTCTGCAGCCCAACCGGAGCCTTCAACATGCTTCTCACCCTGTAAGCTCACCTCTCGAGGAACCGGTCCATCTGTAATCGGCCCTCGTTCTCTTTTGGAGGAAACACTGCCTTTTCAGACCTCCCTTCCCAATGTGGGCCAAGAGTAAAGGCAGACTAGTGTCCCCTGACAGTAGATGTCGTTTGGAAGCTGCACTGGAAGACAGCCTGTGCTTCTGCCTGCCGTTAGGAGAAACTAGCAAGCCATTGATAACATGGGCAAAGAAGCTTATGGCATGGAATTGCTTAACAGAGGGATGGGCAGTGCCACAGGAATACAGATGGAAGCCAGTGCCAGTGATGACTGTTCTCAGTGAGCCTCCAAGACATAACCTCTACCCCGCCGTGTCTACTATATTCAGTATATTCAGTAGTTTGGTCTGGCATCGGGGACTTCAACCTCTGTGCCAGGTGTCACTGATGGAAGGGCTGAGGGGTGAGGCAGGCATGTGGGAGGATGGGTACGGTAAGATTTTTTAATGGGTCAGCATTATTTAAAAAGGAAATCTTATAGGGAATGCAAAATGCGCTTGTAGTACGTCAACTTGCTACACACAGGAGTACGTTGTCTATGTCTCGGGCCAGCTAGCTCCGTTACCGTGGCATTCTACCTAGTGCACAGAGAAGAAGGGCAGACGTTCACGTCACAGGAAGCCTTGTCTTTGCATCAACAGGAAGGTCAGTCTTACAGAAAGGTCAAGATCAGTTGTTAGGCCATAGCGTCCTGGAAAAGAGAATTAGAAAGATACTCTTTTTAAAAAATAAAATGAATATAGGTGCAAATTATCTAGTGGCCCTCCATCAGAGGCGAACCATCTTAATTACAGAATGTCTTCCCCTATAATTCCAAATACATGCAGTTAACATACAGTCCTGATCATAACTAGCTTTTTATTAGCACATATATTAAATAAAACAATATTTGGAATATCTTTCAGGTTTGAGAGAATAATCCTTGTATTAATATATGCCGTCTACAGTATAGGTTCAAAGTTTGGGAGCACAAAGTCTTTTGAGCAGTCTGGTCAAGTGCCTGGTTGTTTTCTGAAATTATCTTAATCTATTTCTTCATATAGTCGTCTTAAACTTTAAAGATTGTCTTTCCCTGGCAGTGCCACTAAATAAACTCGTCTAGGGTATGAGCTACAGACCGGAAGTCCCTTCACTCAGTCTGCATTCCCAATTATGGGGATTTTTCTAAACACAAGAAAGGAAACGCAAAGCTCTATTCATTAATACCTCTGCGAACGTGAACAACCAAGAACAAACACGCAGCGACTTCCAAAGAGAAGTGCTGAGCGAGTTGCAGGGCATCACTTCGTGGAAAGCGGGACCAACACGAGCTGCCAGCAACGCGCTCTTCTTCCGACGGTTTAAAAAGGAAAGAGCGGCACTTCGGAGCTGATACCCTGCCCTTAAGGCGACTAGGCAAATCATAGGGACCCAGAGCCGGTGGCTGGAGAGCAAGGTGAAATTTTAGACCCCTCTTCTGTCTGATTGGATGGCGAACGCTCTGCGGAGCTGGGCAGAGCCCACCCGTCGAGAAGAAAGGGGTTAGTGCTTCCGCTAATGAGCATGGGCGCCAATGAAAGTCAGACAGGATCAGACTGGAGCCGTGCGGATTGGCTGGTGCATGAGAGAATCGGAGTTCACAAATCAGTCGGCCAGCCTGACCCCAAGATTGCCATGAGAGATTTGGGGGAACTTTGTGGAGCGACGTCCTTTATGCTCACACTTGTCCTAAAATACTACCAAGGCACTTTGAGATTCTTAACTGTGGCTTCGATGTAACATTCATATCCATCTGCGCGCAGATCTCTACGCCTGCCTGTGTGGGTCTCGTCTTTGGCAAGCCCTGGCCGAGAAGACTGGCACTTTTTTGCTTGTAGTGGGCATAGTAATACACTCCCCATTTCGGATTTGGATAGATGTGCAGTTTCTGGGAAGTCTGGCCTTCCTACGACGATCATGGTGTGGTGATGGAAGATGTGGGGAGACTGTGATGAAGAGCCTTGCCGCCCGGTGCTTGCCGGGCATTCGCTGTACTTTGCATCGCTAGCTTTCTCAGTGCCAGCCTAATGTGTCGTTTCTGCTCCATCTGGCATCAGAAAGAGTTTAAGGTGCCAGTGCCGAGTGCGGAGATCCTGGGTTTCAGGATGTCACCAGCCTTTGCCACTTTCCCTCAGCCAACATGGCCCTGTGCCCTAGCCCCACCCATCCGACTTTCTAGCTTGTTCATTTCAGATCCACTCTGCCTCACTTCCGGCTCTCCTTACCCTTGTCCCACTCTCACGAAGTCCCAGGTGGAAAGTGACCCACCGACTAGATCTAGAACCCAGGAAACGTAGCCCCAGACATGTCAGTGAGGATGCTACCAGAGAGGTTCAGCTGGACAGGGAATGTGGATGGCACCCTCCCACAGGCTGGGGCTCTGGGCTGAATGAAAAGAGAAGCAGGAGGAAGTGCTGTGCGCTAGCTTTCCTGTCCCTCCACTTCCGGTTTGTGCACAATCCTTGCTCTTTCCCCTCAGACCCTTGCTCCTTAAGTCATTTATATCAGGCGTTTTGTCACCAAAACGGATATGACAGATAATAAAGTAGAACTTGGCACGTCTGAGTGCAGTTTATAAAGAGATCCGTAAATCTCTTTTCAGCCTGAAAGACCAGTGACTTTTGACTACTGAAATGTTCCATCTGGGAAAGAAAGCCAATGCCCTTTTCCTTCATTTTATTCCTTACCAATAAACCAGGGCATCATCTAGTCTGGGCGCTGTAGTCATTTTAACATATAAAAGGTAATCTTTCAAAAAGTTTTATGTGCAATTTTTAAATGTGGTAAATGGGGTGGAACTGGATAATTCAAGCAAGGCAGCCGGGGACTGAGGTGGGAAGAGGATATACACCTGAAAAATTAAGCTCAGTTCAGCAGCTTACTTCGCAAAAGTCCGTCCCCTGACTCCCAGGCGCTGTGAATCCCTGTGTCCCTAAGAGATTAAGTTCCTACTGAGAATGACTTTGACAGCCTCTAAACTGAATTCCTTGCCAAAGAGGAAAGTCTTAGCAGCCCTGCCTTGTGGGGCTGGAGTGTAGCAGAAGAGGGAGGACAAGTTCTTGGTAGATTCCATTCTCAGAGGGACTGACTGCCAGCCAGTCCTCAAGAGTAAAACTCACAGGATGGGTCACTTCTCTACTCTCCTTCCTCATCACAGGCCACACCTCCCAACCAGCAGGCTTAGGAACGGATTCAGCTGAGGTGCCCTGTGCTGAGGGGCTCTGCTGTCCTGCGGTTGCTCGCCTATTCCCTGGCCAAGTTCTATCCTCATTCCTCAGGGCCCCTCCCATCAAGACAAGGAAGCACCCCAGGTGGTACTGTTGGGCAGATGCCCATTGAAGGGAGTGTAACTTTTGAGGAGTTGTGAATCTGTTGAAAACTTAGAGAAATGTAAACAAATATTTAAAACTTTACAGCAAATGTAGAGGGTCTGAGAGTCACATAGAATGACTCATGGAGCCCATGTGAAGGCCCCAAGTCCTTCCAAAACTCAAACATAGCGCAGAGGCTACTACCAAATCACCACGAACGACGCTTTTAGCGCAAGTGGCTCGTTCCGATAAAGGAAACTGATGTCTAATCCTACGTACATCTTACGTTTCAGGTCCGACTACAGCCATCTGTCCTCCACCAGCAGTGAGTATTCTTTGAATGTCCTTCAAGGTTGTCTTCTGAATGTTTAATTGAAATGTAATTACGTCACTTTCCTGCTTGCTCCCCCCCTTCCCACCCCTTTCATGTGTCCCCAGCTCCCTCCCAAATTCACGACCTCCTCTTCTTTAACCACTCCTGTTACGTGTATGTTCACACAACAAATACAGAGCCTGTTCAGCCCATGTGGCGTCGCTGCGTGCATGTTTCTGACCACTCCGCACGGGATAACCATTCAGGAAGCTCATCCCTGGAGAAGACTGATTCTCCACCTCCCAGGGGCTGTTAATCACATGCAGATCCTCAGCTGGGGGTGAGGAGCCCATTAGATTTCCCCTGTCCATGTTGGGATGTCAGCTGCTGTTGAAATTGTTCAGATCTTGAGAACCTGTCACGCTGATGAGATTTCATGGGTGTCGCGTCCCTGTCATAACTAGAAGGCACAGTCACACAGCAAACTGCCTGGTCTGACTTCTACACACTCTCTTCCCGTCTCCCATGTTGCTCCCTCGTTGTTAGATGCAGGAGTTGTGTGGTACATGTGTCAGTAGGGGCTGGGAGTAGTGCTTCCTGTGATGGTCTCTTGCTGCAAAAAGAACCTTCTTTGTGTGGGGGTAAGATCTACACTTTACTGTGTGTATACAAGTATTTAGAATACAGTTAGGGATTGTGCTGGTTTAGGAAAGTGACCATTGTAGGTTCTCCTCTAAGATCCATCACCTGACTAGTCACATGTAGTTGGCTGATTTATGGTGTGCGGTACCAGGCATGATTTCCCTCCTGTTCAGTGGGCCTTGAGATCAATTGTTGGTTATTGTTCAGATTAAGTGCACCCTTACCGACATCTTGTCATGCTGGCCACCACTGTGGTTCACAGGTGTCACGGCTGGTAGAGCGATTGTGACCCATGGCGCCTTCTAGTTGAATGAAAGCTGATTCACAGGGAGGAGATGTTCAAGTCAATTCCATCCCAAACCCTCCTGACCTGACGCGTGGGGTATTCAGCCATCACAACTTGCCGTCAGCCTCTGGAAGGCAACCAAGGGTAACAGAAGTTTGAGGAGAGCCTTGAACTCCCTAAGGGACGTCTCTCCTGCCTGGCACAAGGGCTTTTGTTAGATAGGGTATTAAAGCCAGCCCAAAGTAGTGTAACTTCACTAAATCAACCTTTCTCCCTCTCTGTGGTGTGTGTGTGTAATGTGTTCATATGTGTGTATTTATATTTATGTGTGCACATATACTTGTATGTTTCATATATAATTTTAGGTAACAATAACAATTCCCTATGCGCCTTTTCAAACGTCCTTGGTGATGTTTATCCCTCCTCCCTCTCTGTCTTCCTGTATTGACGCCCCTCAATTATGGACAATCCCCTTCTCTTTTTCCCTTTTCCCCTTCATACCTCCTGTAGCCTGCTACCCCTCTCTGGAACTCCTTCCTCCCCACACACGCCGTTACTTCCCTGACGCCTGCATGGCTCCAGATTATATACTCACATCTGAATATTTGAATCTCTGGAGCTCGAAACCGCAGATGAGAGAGAATAGGTGGCACTGTCTCTGGGACGGGGTTTTCTGGATCCATCTATGCACCTGCAAATTTTATGGTTTCAGGGTTTTTTGGACATCTGAGTAGTACATCACTGTGTATATGTACCGTGTTTCCTCCCGAGCCACCCGTTGGAGGACATTTAGGTTATTCCCATGTTGTAGCTGGTGGATGAAAGCAGCAGTGGAAGGGCTGAGCAAACATCTGCGCAGTAGGATGTTGTGTCCTTCGGGTGCATGCCAAGGAGTGATGGAGCAGGACCTTATGGGAGTCTTAGCTCTGATGGAGCAGGGCCTTATGGGAGTCTTAGCTCTGATGGAGCAGGGCCTTATGGGAGTCTTAGCTCTGATGGAGCAGGGCCTTATGGGAGTCTTAGCTCTGAGAGTTCCCCACACTGATTTCCATGGCAGCTGCCCCAGTTTTCAATCCCACTAGCCGTGGATGTGGGGTCCCTTTCCCAGGTCCTCACCAACATTAGCTGACAGTTATCTGACTGAACTTTGGCCTCCTGACTGGGGTGTGAAGAGCTCTCTGGTTCTGATTTGCATGTCCCTGGTTGCTAAGGATGATGAATGAGTGCTCTTTGGAAATGTTTCTTATTCATATTTATTTCACCTTTTGAGTCTCCCGTTTAGATCCAAAACCCATTTTTAGACTGCATCGTTTGTTTTCTTGAGTCTTTGCTTTGAGTTCTTTGAATTTGTTTTGAATTCTGGCTATTCATCTTCTGTCAGAGCAGTGGTTGGAGGGAGCCTCTCCCGTTCTGTGGCTTCTTCTTCACCCAACTGATGTTTTGCTTTGCTGCAGAAGCTTTTTGGTTTCATGAGTTCCACTGAAATGCCTGAGCAGATGGAGTCTTGTTTAGAGTCTTTTCTGCAACTATAATGTGCAGGTGCAGAACGTGTTTTCTTCTAGCAGTCTCTGTGTTTCAGGTTTCTTGTTAAGGGGTTTTTGTTTCTCTCTCTCTCTCTCTCTCTCTCTCTCTCTCTCTCTGTGTGTGTGTGTGTGTGTGTGTGTGTGTGAGAGAGAGAGAGAGAGAGAGAGAGAGAGGATTTTATGTATTTATGCTTGTGTCTTCTAATTTCCTCCATTGGTTTTTTATGGAAATGCCATTCTGTTTTATTACTATGGCTCTATAATATAGCTTGAAATCTTGGATAGTAATTGTCCACATTGCTTAGGATTGCTTGGGGAGTGTCATTTTGTTGCTGTTGTTGCTTCGTGTAGATGTTAGGATGCCTTTCTCTGTGCAAAGGCCATCATGGGTATTTTGATCAGGATTGGATTGAATCTGTAAATAACCTTTGTTAGAATTATCATTGGGGCTGGAGAGTTGGCTCAGCGGTTAGAGCACTGACTGTTCTTCCAGAGGTTCTGAGTTCAATTCCCAGCAACCACATGGTGGCTCACAACCATCTGTAATGAGATCTGATGCCCTCTTCTGGTGTCTGAAGACAACTACAGTGTACTTATATATAATAAATAAATAATTTTTTAAAGAATTGTTATTATCACCATATTAATTCTACTGATCCATGTTCAAGAGATATCCTTTCACTTTCTAATGTCTTTCTCAATCTCTGTCTTCAGCAGTAAGCAAAGTTTCCATTGTCCAATTCTGTACTTCCTTGGGGAGGTTTATTACTGTATATATATGTATGTATGTATGTATGTATGTATGTATATAAAGCTACTGCTACTACAGATTATTGTAAGCTGATTTCATACTTTGGCATTTGGCTGAACTGTTGCTTGTTTCTAGATGTTTTTGATGGAATCCTTGAGATCGGTCTGCAAATAGGTGTAGTTTTGGCATAGTGATTCTAGAGACTGTCCTGAGTCTGGGCCCTGCTAAGCAAGCACTCTCAGAGATATGCCTCCAGTCCTGGGTGTAAACAGTTCTATTAATCCATCTTTCTAGTCTTGTAACTCCTGGCTTATAAATGGTCATTAAATGTAATAACAGTGAGTAGAAATCTGTTTTATACTCAGGGTAAACTCAGAACATTGAAAGGTGCTTATGCTCACTATAAAAAAATATATAAGGAAATGTGAACATGAGGAATGTCTAGACAGGACTTTTAGTGATTATAAACATTATATCAAAGTTGTTCGTATTGATCGAACGTTTGCTTTAAAACTCACCCAAAACAATTGCCTCGCAGTGAAAGCCTTGGCTTTTTGGTTTGATGAATACTGACTTGCTCTGCCCTCTCTCCTGGTCCTGTTAAGCTTGCGACTCTAAGTAATTCCCAAATGGAGAGACGCTTAATTGGCTCATTATGTTTATTGATGTTCTAGCTTGGTTTTGCTCTACAGTGGGGACCGTGAAAAAAAAGCTGGGTATCTAGAATTTGTAATTTAGTGTCAAGCTTTACTCGGTTATTAGCAATGGCTGCTGTGAGCAGTTTCTGGTCATTGAAGCTAACTGAAGATACAACATCACCCCTGCCCCCCATTATTATAATCATAAGAACAGCCCCCCCAACCCCCGCTGGCTCCTGCACAGCTGAGCCTCCAAACCTTCCAGAACGTTTTCATTTCTCCCTGCCTACCACCACTGCCATCCTCCGTGACAGCAAAGCGCCTGTCCAGGCAGCAAGCGGCCCCTTCTCCTCCATTTTGCCCTCTGGGGTTGAGGTTCTGGGATCAGTACTGAGTCTCTGTTCTTCCCTCGCCTGAACTCTTGGGGCTTGTTTCTCCACTCGGGAGAGCGCACGCACAGTGTGCGTTTCTATCCAGGAACAGAAGAAAAATAACCGTCAGGCAAGCAGAGATTTATCCTCCATCATCAAAATGGATGCAGCCGAGAAGGCGGTGCCAATCCAGGGAGCACTTTCGGTCATCCCACAGCAGCAGGCTCGGCTACCGCCACAACCCTCCTAATTAAGAGAGACAGACAGACAGACAGAGACAAGGTCAAAGAGAGAGAGACAGAGACAGAGAAGGCCAAAGTGTTACCAGAGATTTTAGGGTTGAAGCTTGCAACCCAAGCAAGCCAGGCTTGGCCACCCATCCTCAGTCCACCAGTTAAAGGACATGAGTGACAATAAAAAGCAAAGGGCTTTGTTTTCAATCAGTGTGGCCACACTGGGATGAGGAAGCCCAAGTTGAAACGGAGGCCAGAGGTAAAGGTAACTAAGCAGTCCGGGTCAAGGGGGGGGGGGGTGTCTGCCCGGCACTGTCTTGGCTCCAGTCTCTCCTGTAATGGTGTAGGAACTGCTGAGGCTTTCTTCCTGGGGAGCAAGTGCCTCCTCTTGCACGAGGCCTCAGCCTTTCCCTGCCTGCAGCATCCTAACCACGTGAGCACTGTCATATCAACAGTTCCCGTAGCAAGAAAACTCTGAACTGCATTGCCAGACCCAGTCTTCGCTTTGGAAGTTTTTCCAAAGACGTTACCTAGTAATCTTCTTACGCCTCGAGCCAGATCTTTGACGAATGTTTATTTCTAGTTCCCAGGGCTCCGCAGCCCTTTCCAGAGAATGAAGAGCACTAGCCGGCCACTGGCCTGCTTCAGCTCAGCATCTTGCCTGACGCTGCTCCTCACCAGGAACGTAATAAATCCTGCCCCGCCCACATGCAGAAGGCCCCATAGAGTGCACTTCCTGAAAAAGTTTTTAAAAACTGGGTCTAAGGTCTACCGTGAAAAACATAAGTATCACCACGGTGCACTATGCTCTTCTGAGTAGATTGTTAAAACCCCATCTCCCATGACCAAGGTAATCGCACTCAAAGGGCAGAGAAGGAACAAGATGACAGCGTGTCACCATCCCGAATATTCTGTTGTGAGGGTCTCTCTCCATCATGAGGACCAGATACGGTTCCCCTGTGTGGTCGGTGGGTTCAATCCCTGCCTTATACCAGTGCAGGGAGAAGCAGGGAGAACCCGCACCTTCTTGTTCTCTTTGACCCAGAATTCTCAGAATGAAACTCTGAGGGAAATAAACGTGTGCGGACCTGTAGTGTTCACTCCAATGTCGGAGCCGAAGGAGTCAACCCTGAGTGAAAAAAAAAAGAAATAAAAAAGGAGGACTCAACTGCCTCCAGGCCAGGTGGATGGGAACAGTGATTGATACAAGGAAGAATACAGGGGCAGGCAGAGACATCTGGAAGAACCCAGAGCAGGCCGTGTGAGGAGAGGGGAATGGGGAGAGGGAAGACCAAGGACACCAAGAGGCCAAAGGGGTAAAAGGACCAGCATACCCAAAGTGTCGTCATCAGACAGGGAAGAGAAGCTCAGGGAAGGGCAGCCCAGCTCCCTGGGCTGGAGGGCATACCAGCAAGGAGGTCCCTGCAACAGGGACTGAGAGACACTGGGAGAACCTGGCATCCAAACTCTGCTTTGATATGTCACATAGGCACCCGAGATCTGAGGATACGTTACAGCAAGGGGCATAAGTGGCCTAGATGTCGGTTAAAATGGCAGAGACTTACCCACTACCTAGTCAGCTGCCTGGGGTCCCATGACCTCGATGGCTTCGTTGGGGGCAGAAGTCATTCATTCCTCAGCTCCTCTACAGGGTAGCAGCGGCCTTCCCCTGCCAGACCCAGAAGACCTGAGAGACTTTCATGTGCAGAAGGAACTTGGGGCGATTGATCTTACATTGACCAGGCTGAGTATAATAGTCCTCCCAACGGTGTCCATAGTGTGGGCCCAGCCCTGGCAGCAGGGGAAGGTTTCCCAATGGTTAGCATCACTGTAATCTAGGTAGAGTCATCGTGTTCAAAACCACAGGATTCCTAATGGGAGCCGGCGTTTCTGTCTGTTGGGAAGCTTTTTCATTAGCTAACTTCAAGGACATAGTCAGCAGAGCTCTGAAGAGTTTCTGTATCATACTCTTATTAAGCATACCCGAGTTAAACAAACTTGAATCGTTTTAAACATGGGGGGGGGTAAATAAAGCTTGTCACTAAATGAATTATATAACAGTTTATGCGTTAATAGTTTTTATAAGATTAGGAATTTCCAGCTTTATCCCTGTTAAGTTTTGAACCTTAAGATTTTGAGTTGAAGATTTAATTGAAGATCTTTTGGCACCAAAGTAAAACTTTAGACCATAAATTCAGAACCCATAAATACATAAATACAGTCCACAGTGGAGCTGGAAGCCTTTTGTTATGTGTTTTAAAACAAATTTTGTTACAGGTTTTATAGATGTTTTCAGCCTGATCCAATGAACTAACAAATCCTGAAGTAGAATTTACGGCATAGTTTGGAGATGTTTTGAAAGCAGAGCCCAGAAATCAGAGAGGAAAGAATTTTAAGAGTGGGAAGTAGAACCTTAAAAACCTTTGGAAGTGCAGAGCACGTTTAGAGATGATGTTCTCGGACCATTTGTTCATACAATGGTAGATGATGTTATGATTTGTGAGAACTTGGAAATCGAGGGTGCCGATTTTTGGTTATTGATCTGTATTGAAGCCAAAGTGCTTATAGTCCTAAGAGGAGAAAGTGGGTTACAAAAGAGAGTCCTGCTGAGGTAATTTCTATGAGCTCCAAGACAGGGGAGGGAGGGAGGGAGGGAGGGAGGGAGGGAGGGAGGGAGCACTAATACCTGGTGGCCTATCTGGCTCCAATGGGGAAGAGGAAACTTAAGGAGGGAATTGAGAGAGGGTAGGGCTGCAAATACTATGGAAGCTACCAGCTGTGGGACTTCAGGCAGCACCCCCCCCCCGGAGGGGGAAGGAGATAAGGAAAGGTCTTGGGAAGTTCCTGGGGGAGGCAAGAGAGAGTAGCTGAGGTGGATAAAGTTTTCTTGTAACAAGAATATCCATAACGAGAATGGGAAACTTGTCAGAGAGTAAAATGTTCCAAACCACAGATTTGTCCTTGTGATTTCACGGGGTCTACTGGAGGTGAGAGGAGCCATTGTTCTAGTGGTAGACAAAGCAGGCAGCTCCATGGTGACGCTTATCCAGTGGGGAGGGGGCATGGGCATAGTAGGGTTCTGTAATGAGAGTTGGAGAAAGGTGTGATGGAATCCAGAATTTGGGGTCAGATTGGATGGCTGGCAGTGTTGTGTTTATAAAGGGAGGTAAAGGGAGAGAAGGAATGTTTTGGTGGATGTGTGGTCAGGTGTGGGGTAAGGGGGTACCTCCATGGTACCTCAGGTTCCCCCTGAGGGGCCAGCCACACGACTAAGGTATGGTACAGAAGAGAGTTTATTCAGGGCATGGGGTAGGGAGTTAAGAGGGTGGTAGAGACAGAGAGAGAGAGAGAGGGCTGAAGAGCAGAGAAGTAGAGGCGGGCCATGAGTACATGGGGGGGTGTTGGGGGGAAGGAAATGGGAATGGGGGAAAGAGGTGAGAGGACAGAGCTGAAGCAAGAGAGTACAGAGGGGGCTAGCAGCCCCTTTTATAGTGAGTCAGGCACGCCTGGCTGTTGCTAGGTAACTGTGGGCGGAGCTTAGACAAAATGTAACAGACAGGAGCCGGCTGAAAGAAATGTCCAGAGTCAAAACAGCTACTTGGTTACCAAGTTACCAATCCCGGGTTCTGGCACCAGATAAACAAATGGGCGCAGTAAAGAAACCAAAAAAAAAAAAAAAAAAAGAAAGAAATGTTTATTCCAAACAGCCTAGTCTCTCTCATTCCAGGGTTAAGGAAACAGGTGTCCAAGAGATGAACCTGTGAGCTGGCGTGGAGGGCTTTGAAGTGTATAATAGGCACTTGTGGGTAGCCTAGAAGCTGGCATAGTACTTGAAGCGCTAATGGACACCACAGGCATATGTCAACAGAAGAGCCATAGGTCCCTTTTACCTATACATTTACCTATACAGAAGGAGAATGGTTCCTTTTAGCCGGTAGGGACTATTTTCTCAAGTCCCTGAGGGAATGCTGACTTTTGTCTAAATGCCAGACTTTGGGAAAAGGAATTTCTTGGGACTAGACAAACCTCAGCTTCCCCTTACTGTTGGCTGCCTGTAAGTCAAGGATTGCAAGAGATCAGGACCAGAGGCAATGGCTGCTTTTTAAAAAATTCCCCTAGTGGGAGGTGCTTGGTCCAGTGGAAGCTGGATGCTGCAGAGAAGGGAGATGCTCAGGGGGTGAGGCCGGAGTGGGTAGGTGGGGGAGCACCTTCTTAGAGGCAAGGAGGAAGAGGATGGGGTGGGGAGACTGGGAAGGGGAATAACATAAAACATGAAAGCAAATAAAATGATTAATAAAAAAATTTTTAAATGAGTAAAATCCCCCTTGTTGTCCATGTCTGAGAGCAGGAAGATGGAGCAGGTGTATATATATGCCTCTTCTTCATGGTCCTGGCATCTGGCATCCTGAACTCACAGTTTGTGGTGCCATCTCACCACGGAGGGTGCACAGCCGAGGGGCTTCTCCGATGTGTGGCTTCATCTGGGGGCATGAACTTTTCACAGCTATAAATGGTCCATCCGTTTGCCCTTTCTAGACTGGTGGAGAAAGCCAGGCCCCCGTTGAGGCTTTCTGAGAAGCTCAGCGCACTGTGTCCCTCAGAGAATGTCACTGAGATAAAGGAAGAGGAATTTTACTCACTCTCAGAATCTTAAACCATGGCTCTAGAACTCTGGTGAGGTCATCAAGCCATGAGGCCCGATTTGCATTCTTAAGTGGTTTGAATAAAAGGGGCAAATTTTACGGACAGGAGAAAGGGAAAATAGCAATTACTCGAGGGGAACAATTAAGCGTGCAAATGCTGCTGAGGTCCGATCCCGTGTGATACAGATTATAGTCACATGAGAATTCCTCTTAGAAGGTAGTAGGAGCTTAAAATTTACTTTTTGGGGGAGCATATGGCATCTCCTAAGGATCTCTAATCCCAGAAACAGATCTCTAATCTCGTGTAGGAAACAGACAAAGAATTAACTAGCTATAGTTGAGGTCATTCTTCAGGGCCCTCCCAGTTTGAGCCTGTAGTAGGTGTCTAAACTCAAGACACCCGTAAGCCCTCCTCCTGGCTCCTTACCACAAGGAAAGAGGAAGCAGGAATTGGAGGTATTTTCCCATTAGAAAGTGTGGGCATCTCAACTGGCTGCAAGGCCCTGAAGCTGCTGCCCCGGAGCCACAAGGTGTACTGAGAACATCTTTACTTGCAGGTTATCTCTGGGGATTCTGTTTTCCTCTTGCAACTGCAAGATCCTTAGGGGAGCACCCGAGATTGGCATTTTGCACAGGGTATGTTGGTGATCCTTGCAGCCTGTTAGAGAACTCACTGTGGCTCAGTGGTTAGCTTAGCTGGCCCCTGATAGAGAAGATGACAGAGACAGCCTCCTGCCTTCCACGCAGAATCGGCAGAGCGAGGTTTGCTTTTCCTTCCTGTTCATTAGTGGTCATCACTCATCCACAAATTCGTCTTCCTGTCATTTTTTAATCACATCACCCTCTCAAAAAAAAGATTGGTGTTTCAGAAAACCCGGCAGCATCCAGTGTAACTCCGATCTGTTTGGAAACATCAAAAGCATGGTTCTCTTCTGTTTTTAACACAAGACTTTGAATCCCTGGTCATACCTAGCTCTGACAGTGACATTCCTTTACCTCACTCACACTGAGGGCCAGTCTGCTGTGGCAGCCCCTCCCACATCTGACAGATCGTGCCTCCGGGCCTCTGAGTAACAATCATGGCTTCAGCTTTGGAGACATTGTCTTGCTCCTGAACCTCCCTTTTAGGAAAGGAGTCATTTAGTAGCTTGTAGCTCGCATTCTGATATAGCTGGGTCTTGCAATGATTCAAGTGGAGACTTTGGCACAGCTAGCAGTTTGGGCTAGCCTGTGTGATCCCACATTTTATCAGCTTTCCAAAGATGCTGCTCAATGCCTGGGAGAAAACAAGCAGCTGCTGCCTTGGATGCAGTGTCCCCACCAGAAGCCGCTTAGCAGGAGTTTGGGGTGCAGGAGTTTGGGGTGCCCTGACATAGTCCCAGACCTAAGCTTATGTTTCCTATACTTGGACTGTGAGCTCTGATTTTCAGAACGTCTGTTTAGGAAATGTGCTCACGTGATAAATTCTTGGATTATGTTGCTGAACTTTTTGAATAAATAATTTCATTCCCCCCACTGTGTACCACACTGCTGTCTGATGCTAAGCATCTGTGTACCACGCTGTTGTCCGATGCTGTAGAGTTCCTATTTTCTTTGCACAGGAGATGAAAGCTAGACAGTGTGGCCGTTTGACAGCTGACAAGGAAAAGTGTGTCAGGAAATCAAAGGGTCAAGACCCTGACTCACAGACAACCCCCCTGATGCTCTGCTATGCTCAGATCTAATTTCAGAGACACGGGGAATCCTTCTGGCTTCAAAAATAAGGGATATGGCTTCAAGGCTTTCATTTAGAACTAACAACTATACAAAATCTCTACCAAAGAAGAAAAAGAAAATGGAGCCAGACTTTCTTGCTTAAAATTTTCCCAGAGAAAACCCAAGTGGCCCCTCAGGAATACATGGTCTCTTCCAATGTTGTCAGGATCCTAAGAGAGGGGACAAAAGTAGCTGATACCACTTGCACCTTGTGACTATGACATTTCTCATTTTAAAAAATAATTTCACTTTACAAATCATTCATAGCCATTGGGGTTTTTTGTTGTTTATTTAGTTTTGTATAAAGTCAGAAAATGCAACTTCATAAAGATATTAAAGCCTAGAATCCCCCCCCCAATCCATTATTTGTCATTTGGTGTCTTTGCATATTTTAATGACATCTATACTTATAAATATTTTCATTAGAATGGCGGAGACAGAAAGACAGACGTCTTATTTTCTCTCATTGCCTCATTGTAAATGACTGTGTCTCCAGGACATCTGCCTAAAGCAGTTTGAGCACCATTTCCACTTCACCATTGTAAGCGTGATCTCCAGGAGCACCCTCACTCAGTCCGCGTACATCCGTTACGAGGGTGAACTACAGGTATCACTGAGATGGAGATGTGCTTCTGTGATGCTCACCACACTTTCTTCTCCACCAGGACCCACAACACCAAAGAATAACCAGACGTCCCATGAGCACTGTGACTTGATATGCAGAGGGGAGATATACATACAAACTTCATATGGGCATGCTGAATAGAGACAGTGAGCAAAGGTGCCCTGGAGTAGCTGATAAACCAGACTCTTGTGGGGTAGGGCTCCTCAAGTTGAAGCCACTCTGCTTTTAAACTGGTCTGCCTGGGGAAATGGCCTGAACTTGTCTGTTAACAAAAGTGCAGATGAAGTGTCCTCAGTTTGTATCTATCTGTGCTCAGGCACCTTTCTCTTCAAGGGAGCCTGAAGTGTACAGGGACACGGGACAACAGAGAGCATGTCATTCCCTAGCTTCTTATAACACTGAGAGGTCTGGGGTTCTCTAATCAACAAGCCCATGAGCTTGGCGATGGCCACTTCCCTCCTTTGTCTGTTTCGTTGCAATAGACTTAATTTTCTGAAACCAGATGGATTTTAATTCTGGACATGTTGCTTCCATAGCCGCCTGCCACATTCTCAAGTCTGTAAGATAATAAGAGCACAGCTTTCTTAGGATGCCTTTGCTTTAGGGGACTGTGACAAGCCTTTCCTGTGCTTTAAAAAGAACTGAAATCTCTGTGCAGAGGAAGGTTTGGGGGTACCTGGTGGCTTGAATGAAAATGGCCCCATTGGCTCATAGGGAGTGGCACTATTGGGAGGTGTGGCCTTGTTGGAGTAGGTGTGGCCTTGCTGGAGTGGCTGTGACCTTGTTGCAGTGAGTGTGGCCTTATTGAAGTGGGTGTGAGATTGTTAGAGTGGGTGTGGCCTTGTTGGAGTGGGTGTGGCCTTGCTGGAGTAGGTGTGGCCTTGCTGGAGAAAGTATGTCACTGGGGTTGGGCTTTGGGATTTCAAATGCTCAAGCCAGGCCCACTCTCTTCCTGCTGCCTGCCAATGTAGACATTGAACTCTCAGATACCTCTCCTGCACTATGTCTGTTTGCCACCATGATGTCAATGGGCTGAACCTCTAAACTTATAAGGCAGTCCCAATTTAATGCTTTCCCTTATAAGAGTTGCTGTAGTCATGGTGTCTCCTCACAGAAATAGAAACCCTAAGAGAAGGCACAAGGCTCAGTTTCACCAGGGTCTTAAAACAGTTTTACAAAGCGGAGATTTAGCTATCACTAGGCAGAGAATCCTGATAGGCAGAGGCCAGCATCCCATCTCGGAAGCTCTCAAGACCATTGCAGCGTTACTGCTCTAGCATGTCTGTGTCTAGCTGTGTTCATCTCCCCTCAGACTAATTAATGGCACTCTCAGAATCTGTGTCAGGTTATAGCCAGCTCAAGTTTTCTTTCTCGGGGTTCAGCGGCTGCCTTTGGTCTTCTCCCCTTCCCTGAGGTGTTTCAGAACACAGTCTGAACAGGGCTCAGAAATACATTTAAGGTAAAATGGAAGCCCTGCTTCCAAGCGGAGAAGTGTCACACAAGCCGCCTTACTCTGTGCTGTCTGCCTTACTGGCCAAGTTCTTTTTCTCCTAATGCCCTAGTTGCAGAAGAGATCAGTATGTAGATTAGAAGTCCCGGCCCTTGACATTGTCTCTGCACCAGTGCTGAAAACTGAGAGAGCCCAAGTGGTCCACGCTGTGGCAAAGGCCTGTCCTTTATAAAAGCTCGAAGGGCCCAGGAAGATCCCATATTGTTCTCCAAGTGACAATTGAGGTTTCAGCTTAACCACCGCAGGAAGCTGTCGGAACTGACACCGAGGGGGGAGCCATACTGCTTAGGGACCACCGCAGTTGCTTCCCTGCCAATTTTATTATTGAAATTATAAAACTACCCGTAATTGGGAAAGTCTGAGATTAATCTTAAATATTGGTAGCTTAAGAGAACTGTTAATGATTTTCTTGTTAGGTTAGAGATGTAAACAGTGTCTCTTTAAAAGATGCTAAAAACTAAGAAGGCAGCTTTTTCACCTTATTCCGGAGGAGGGGCTCTCCCAGGAAGGAACCTGCACCTCTTTCTGATGCTGTTAGTAGGAGAGCACGGCCCTCTGTGGAGTCTGTGTTCCTTTTCCTGGGACCTCTTCCTCCAGCCTTCCAATGACATCGAATTGACAGTCACACCAGAGCCTGGAGCAGTTCATTGCCACTGGAGGCTTTAGAGATGCAAACAGAGATTCAGTCACTCTCCCGTGCCTTTCCTAAAATGAACAGCCCTCGGAGTTGGCAGCATGAGCCTCCTGAGTGCTCAGGGCACTGGGCTATTTATTGGTGGATATTTGGCACTGGAAGGGCGCTGAGTGGTTTGTTGAGCTGATAGGACCTGGTTCTGGCTGTTCCTGTGGATAGCCACCGTGGGTTGATGTTAAGGTGATACATGATTGAACAGTGGAGAGGTAGGCCGGGACAGAGCTGGGGAAATGGAAGAGGAGGAGAGAGAAGAGAGATTCCAGGAGGAACGGAGATGGAGGATGTGTATGTCTCTCTCGGCGCATCTCTAGCTTGATGAGGTTGTTATTATTTCTAAGGGTTTCTATGTTTTTTTTTTTTTTAATCTCATATAGATGGGTAGTCTGTCTGTATCTTTGGCCATTGGTTGTAGCTTATTGTGTAGAGGGTTTGTGGATTGAGAATTTAGTATATAAACCCGCTTGTGGCTGTGGAGCCATGTTTGTACTGGGTGGTGGAGAAAAGGAACATGCTGGGGTGGTCATATCTGCCGGGTACAGAAGAACAGGGGCGGTGCTGTGAACCTCGACAGAGTTCACAGAGATCCCCATGGTGCCACATGGCCCCGAGCGGGAGCCGGCAAAGCGCTTTTACTAAATAGCTGCCACTGTGTGTGTCACTATTTATGTGTCTCCTCCCACAAGATTATAAGCTCTCTGAAGGCTAAGGCTAGCTTACTTTCCATTATATGGTACCCAGCACATAGTAGGTGCTCAATAAGCTTTCCCCGATTAAATAAATGGTCACGAATGGATTGCCCCTCACAGTGAGGGCGCAGTGGCAGTGGGATCAGCGGTTGTCGAAAGTTCAGGAAAGCATGTCTGTTTGTCATGTGCGAAGACTGACTCAGACAGCCACTCTGGGAGTATAGACCTTGATGTTTAGCTAGACATCCCCATTACCAGGAATCGGTCAGTTCTGAAAGGTGGACAGTGCAGCAGAAACCAGACGGTGTGAGCTAGAGCAGGCAAAGCTGCCGTGCGGCCCTGCTTCGGAGAAAAGGGTGTGAGGATCCCTATGCATGGGACAGCCAGGTGGCCGTCCAGCATCCCAAGTCCACCAACAAGCAGTATGATCCTGTCCCCAGCCCTGTCTTCCGTAGTGCAGAAGTACCACACGAACCGGTCAACGAAATCGTAGCAGCACCGTGCACTCGACATGCTAAGGAAGCTGGAGAGAAAGTCTAAAGCCCCCCCAGTGAAACTAAGGCTTGTGTCAACTATAGATTCATGAGGTGACAGCATAGTTGTTAAGTGACTAGGGTCACTGAGGTGTCTATTTAACAAATCAAGTGCACCTGGCCTCCAGGTTCTCCCAGCATCCCTCAGTCCCAACCTGTTACAGGGTATAGTTGGCATACCCCACCCTACCATGAGCTTTCCAGCCCAGGGGCTGGGCTGCCCTTCCCCCAGAGTCTCTTCCCTGTATAAGCCAGGCATTTTGGTTGACCTTTGTCTCTGCTCTCTCCCTCCCTCCCTCTCCCTCCCTCCCTCCCTCCCTCCCTCCCTCTCTCTCTCTCTCTCTCTCTCTCTCTCTCTCTCTCTCTCTCTTACTGACCTCATCACCAGAGACTGGTGAAACTCCCCCAGAGCTGCCCACAATAAACTTTTAATTCAGCTTGAACTGGCTTATTAAGTCAGCAGTAAAGTCTATGAATAGTCACTGGGGAAACTTGGGGTTCAGATAGATAGTCCTTGCCCTCCCTAGCCAAAGGGCCTTGAGCAACTCAGCATTTTAGCCACCACGTAGAGAAGATACACCCCTAGCATTTTGGAGATTAAATGAGACTACACAAAGGCTTTAGGATAGGACTTGGCAAACAATAAATACTTAATAAATGTTTGGGTTGTCTAATTTTTTCCTGAGTTTATGCAGAATAAAAAATCTGAGCGTCTAAAGGACTGGAAGACTGAGGTGTGGGACTCACAGGTCCTATGCTGGCTGCATCTTTTCCTGAGGGAGGCCTGCTCTCACCTCTGGCTTCCTGAACATCTGAGCTACTCCAGGGTATCAGGAGAAACTAATCCTGTAATCACAGGAGGAGCCCTCCTTCCTTCCTTCTTCCTTCCTTCCTTCCTTCCTTCCTTCCTTCCTTCCTTCTTTCTTTCTTTCTTTCTTTCTTTCCTTTTCTTTTCTTTCCTTTTTTTTTTTTTTTTGGAGACCTGAGCTAACTGAAACAGGTCTGCCCCTGTGGCAGCTTCCAGCCTCTCTGGAAGCGTGGGGTGGTCACTGTGGGCTTGCTTAGCAGTGTTGTGCCGTGACGGGACAGGTGCTCTGTGGAAAAGATGGAAAATCGACTCAATAAAGGCAGAACACACCCCGGGGCAGCCACTCTCCTCCAGGGAGGTCCAGGGACTTCTCATGACCATTAATTATTCACGTTTTCTCTTCCTCCCTCGAATACTTGGTTTCCTGCTACAGGGATAACCCTAGTGTGTAACCCTAGTGCCCAACAACTGTTTTAGAGCTGTATTCAGGGTCACTCACAGAGAGCACCAGCAAGCACCCATGTGTTCCTCGGGGCTGGGCTGGGGCAGCATTTCAGTCTCTTCTGGCTCCAGGTTCATACAACACGAAGGCAGTATACATACATACACACACACTCACACACACCCATGCTCACACACTCATATACACACACTCACTCACACACACACTCACACACACTCACACACTCACTCACACACTCACACACACTCACTCACACACTCTCTTACACACACACACTCACACACACACACACTCACACACACTCACTCACACACACTCACACACATACTCTCTCTCACACACACATTCACACACTATCACACACACTCACACACTCACACACATACTCTCACACACACACTCACACACACCCACATACATTAACACCAATGCACGCTCTGGCCTTATTGCACCTGCTTCCTCTCGGCTGCACTACTTTCCCACCCAGCTCGCTCTCTGCTCTCCCGGCTGGGAAGCCTGCCCTTTGCAGAGCTGGAAACACTCCACCATCCACAGCTTCAGCCTTTGTTCCTGCTCCCGGGGAAACCTTTATGTGGCTGCAGGGGATGGCATGAGGTGAGGGTCCTGATATCTCTAGGAGCCTTTGGGAAATGTGGCTCCCACTCCCCGGCTTCTGCATGCCCAGGCTCTCCTGTCTACCTGTGGGCATCTCCTGGGTACCACCCTCTGCGACTCTGACCTGTGGTGCCCTCCAGACTATTTTGAGATGTAAAGACCTAGGCAGGAGCCAAGAGGGAGGTGGCTTCTGGCAGCTTGTCCTCAGAAGGAACCTGGAGCCAGAGGAAAGAAATGCAAATAAGTATGTGAAATGCAAAGCTGGTGGCTAGAAAGGGGCTGTGGAGAGGAGGTGGGAGGATGCGGTCAGCATGGCCAGACATGTGCTGAGCATCCTGCTAGAATGTGGGCGCAGCAGAGAGGGTTTCAGAGACTCACGGGTCTCTACGCCAGAGCCTCTGCCTCTCTGCCCCCCCTCTGCCCCCCCTGCCTCTCTGCCCCCCCCTCTCCTTCTCTGCCCCTGCTACTCTTGGAAAGGAACTGGCTGCAGGGAACTGGCTTTGGTGTCTTGATTTTCTTCTTTTTAAAATGCAGGCTGTGATCTCAGCCACTTCAGGGGTTTGAGCTGGGACTAAATAAGCTTGTGCACTCAAATCTTCACAAAAGAACTCCCTCTGGCTATGTGCGCACGCCGTGAGGGGTCTGGATCTTAAAGGGGCCACCTCACTTCTCTGACAAGTTCTTTACCCAGCATTCCTTCTGCTTCACCTACTCCTGTTTTCATGAGGGAAGCCATCTGTCACACCTTGACCAAACTTTGTCATTGTCTTGTCCAAAACCAAGTCCTTTTGTATTTAAGTTGAAAATTGGCTGGTGTTTAGCAAAGTTATATACGTGTCTCTGAAGTTAGGAGTTCAAGGCATCCTGGGAGAGGGAAGCTACACTTTGGTATTGTGGAGCCTTCTTTTGAAGGTTGCAGCTGGGGGAGGGGCTGCTTCCACCTCGATGCCCTGTTTCTGGGGTGAGGCCAGCATATAAGGAAGCCAGGCAGGCAGGAAGGGCAAGCCCCCAAAAAGCCAGATAATCCTGTGACAGTTCTCTAAGCCGATCATGATGGATTTTCATAATTCAAATGTGAATGGAAAGCCACGCCTCAGATAACCACACACACACACACACACACACACACACACACACGTGCAAGACAGTATCTAAATGTCCATGCAAATCCGCCTACCCCACCCCCTCGTGTTTGTAACGGTCAAAGCTGCCGTGCCTGACAAGCTAAGTTTGGTTCCTGGGACCCATAGAGTTGACTGCAGCCATGTGGGAAACATCGTCTCCCACAGTATTTCTGTTTTCTGTAGGGAGCCCCTAACTTCCTGTTAACCCCCTTCCCAAGACGCAATTCTGTCTCATCCATTCTAGACACATACCATGTTGGGCTTACAGTTTTATCTCTGTGTTCCCCAGAGACAGTCTCTTTAAACAGAGTTCCTAGCCATTCGTACACATCAGCTGCTCAGACACTGTGACAATGGGAAGGGTCACAGTGAACCCGGCTGCTCTCCAGATGGGTAACAGTTGAGATGAAACGTTAGGTTAAGTTTTGACCTCACACTCCTTCAAAGCAAAGCCCTCCTTCATAGTGTAAAGGGGCTCATGAGCCCTCTGGGGCTTTGGAGTCAGGAGGCATACATCCCTTATTGAGAAGAAACCATGCAACCCGGTGGACAACCAAGGTTTTCCTAACACTGTCCAACATAAAGAGCGACAGCCCCTCCCCCACCCCACTTCTCCTCTCTAAAACTTGAAATCACAAACTCTAGGTCATGGATTCTGTTCACTTAGAATTTGGCTTCTCTTCCTGCCATGGGCAATATATATAGTTACTGTTTCTCGTAGTGGAATAATTATCACTCCATAATGCTCACCCATCCATCCACACATCCATCCGTCCATCCACTCAACCATCGGCCCACCCACCCATCTGTCCATCCATTCATTCATTCCTGTGTGCTCCCAGGTGAGCTTTCTGTGGAGGAGGCACAGGACCCTTTCCTGGTGAGCATCCACATCATCGCAGACCCCGGGGAGTCACAGCCCCTGCAGGAGGCCATCGACAAGGTTTTGGCGTGGGTTCACCCGGACCTCCCTCTGTTCCGGGTGTCGGAGCGGCGCACGGGCAGGCGAAGGCGGAAGTCTCTGAAGGGTGCACAGCCGGCGCTGGCGGTGGTGCTGTTCCTGCAGGAGGAATATGGAGAGGAGCAGATTCTGCAGGTGCACCGGCTGCTGCAGCGGCCGCCCTGGCGCCACCACCACACAGAGCGCGTGCACGGCCGCTTCATACCCTACCTGCCGTGCAGTCAGGACTTCTTCACTCTGGCTCCCGGGACCCCGCTGTGGGCAATCAGGCCTGTGCACTACGGCAAGGAAATCGTGCGCTTCACCATCTACTGTCGCCATAACAGCTACGCTGACAGCCTCCGCTTCTATGAGCTGATCTTGCGCCGGAGCCCCAGCCAGCGGAAAGCAGACTTCTGCATCTTCCCCATCTTCTCCAATCTGGATGTGGACATCCAGTTCTCCCTGAAAAGACTACCCAGCGACCAGAAGCCAGTTCCCACCGACTCCTCCGTGCTGGAGTTCCGAGTGAAGGACATCGGGCAGCTGGTACCCCTCCTTCCCAACCCCTGCAGCCCCATCAGCGAGGGGCGCTGGCAGACTGAAGACCACGATGGCAACAAGATCCTTCTGCAGGTACAGAGGGCGTCTGTCTGTCTGTTTGTGAGTCTGTTGTGCTGGAAAGCTGTGTAGAAGTTACGAGTCTGAGTCAGGGCAAAGAATAGCACGGTGGCCTTGTCCCTCCTAGACAAGCAGGGTATCCTAGACTACGATCCAGAGCAGAAGTGTACAGCTCTCTCTGCCTCTGGTTCCGCAGTGATGGAGGTCTCCATGGATGCATGAGCAGTTCTTCCAGGTGTCGCCCTAGGTTGAGCACACCTAACACCCTGGCTCTCTTGGGGTGAAAGCACACACCCTTCACACCTGGGAGCTTGCTGATAAAGAGCCCTTAATTTGATCTTCCACACACTGGGGAGACTTCTCAGGTGTATTCTCCATTTCTATAAGAGAAGCCCAGGGGTTTGAAAATTGTGCCAACTCTGTAGACAAGGTTATGGATTTCTTTCCACTGCCCCCTCCCCTTCTGCTTACCACACTTGCTGCTACAGGTTGTTATGACCGGTGATCGCCTTGAGATGACCTCCTTGATTTTTCAGACTTCCTTTTGAAGAAACCGAGGAACGTGACTCTGTCATCAAATAAACACTAGCCTTTGCGTGCTCATCTTCTTTGAAATAGGAGAAAAACAATTCTGTATCTGAACACTGACAAACACGTATGCAAAGGGTGACAGTCGCTCCAGTAAACGTTAAGGAAATGCAGACGGTCTTGTGTGTAACTGAAGAGCCCAGGTAGAGGTGACGACTCTCAAACTCTCTTCCTTATAGCACACAGGAAGGAGCAGTGCCGCCTCCCGCCCTAACACAAGCCACACGCCTGTCCATCTCTTTAAGTTAATTTCCAGGGTAAAAGAATATGTATTTCAGTCTTTAACAAAGTTAAGATATTCAGGTCACAAGGAGGAAGGGCACTGAAGAAAATTGTTTTGTCGTTGCTGTTACCAAGTATTCCTGCTTTCATCACTTTCCCATTGTGTCAGGGAGGGGTCGGCCCCAGGAAGCCTTTGCAGATCTGGGAGAGCCTAGAAATGTGTGCACTGGGGTGGCTCCCTCCTGGCTCCCTTTTTATTCAGCATGGGACCCCAGCACAGGCAAATGGTGCCCTTTACCTTCAGAGTGAGCCTTTCCCTCCTCTGTCAGGGTGAGCCTTTCCCTCCTCTGTCAGAGTGAGCCTTTCCCTCCTCTGTCAGAGTGAGCCTTTCCCTCCTCTGTCAAACCTCTCGGGAAACCTTACAGACACCTCCACGGGCCTGAGCGGGCATTTCTTGATGCAATCAAGTTGACCGTCAAAATGAACCATACGGTTCCCTAAAACTCTAGTCAAATATACTTTTAAGATAGTTTTTGGTTGGTGGATGTAGCTACACGCTGTAGAAACCCTCGAGTGCATAGTTCCTCAGCTGCCTTGTTCAGACGGAGATCACATTTAGCCTCTCCTCTTCTGTCTCATAGCCTTTTCCTCTTTTGTGGCTCTTCTAGAGGAGACGGAATATTTGCTTTTTGTTATGAACAACTCAGCCTCTCCCTGAGCTCTATATTGCTCATAAAGGGATGGTGTCTAGTTAAAACAAGGTTCAGAATGGCTGTGGCATCTCCCTTTTTGCATACTCATAAGTAGATACTAAATTTTTTTTTAAAAAATGACTGATAAATATGCATACTTAACAAGGAGAGTAATAGCAACTTGATACAGAAGAATTTGAAGTCAAGAGAAATGTGGACATTAGTAAGAGCTTTTGCTGCTCTTCCAAAGGACTGAAGTTGGGTTGATAGCATCCACGTTGGGTGGTTCACAGGCACGTGCAAGTCCAGCTCCTGTGACTCCAACACCTGATCTCTCATGGACCCTCACACTGGTCCACTGACCCACAACAGACACACAAAAATAAATAAAAATGCGACTTTCTAAGATGTTAAAAAGCAAAGCACCCTGACTCACAAAGTTGCTACCTGTCAAAATGAGCTTGAAGGCAGAGTCTCGAGAATGTCTTCCCGAGAGACACGGTCACACACAAAGTGGCTGCCTTCGTCACGTTCAGCCTGGACACTCAGTCCTGGTGTTCTTATCCAGCCATGACACCGACAGCTGTCACTCACCTTCTCAGCACTGTTCTCTCACACCGCTGGGATCTTTAGGTCACGAGGAAAATATGTCATGACTAACTTCAGCCAGATTCAGACAGTCCACAGGGTGCATTCTCCAGGACTGTGACCTCTGGATGCAGCCAGACAGAAGTCACTGCTTAAACTCTAACTTCTGCAGGGGAGGCAGATAGCAGAAAGGAAACATAATAATTATAGAGTATGTTAGGAGGTGTGGGGGGGGAGGGGAGATTCCACCAAGCTGCTAAAACTTCTATTGTGAGTTTGATTCTATTCATGAAAGCAGTGTTTGTTAATCTGTCAGCATCTAGGAGTCTTCAGTTAGCTCTAACCAGGCAAGAACTGCCCTTGCGTGTGCTAAGACATACACCAAAAACTTTGGAAACGTGGATAAGGCTCCTTTGGGACAAAATGATCGTATTCATTATTCTGCTTTGCATAGAATATATTACACAAAATACAGTCTTTGGAAAATTCAAGATGCAGGTCCCTTTTGTCTGAACCTGGCGTATTGCTTAGCTGAAATATTTAGTGTGAGAATTACAAGTTTCAGGTCTCTGTAGCTGCTCCGATGGCTGCAATGAAGGATTAACTTCCCAAAAAGCAACAGAAAATGCCCGGGGCTGCAAGTCCAGGCTGCACCTAAGCCACTGTCTGACGCTGCCTGTTTCCTGTGACTTTCAAAAGCACTAGGTTGCACAGGTTTCTTGTTCTATAAATTCCTTGTAAATAAGAAGGTTTTCAGTGTTTGCCCTTCTCTGAAGGGGTGGCATTCATTTAACTGAAACATAATTTCCTTGTCTATGAGAAACTGCTTCTATTGAAACATTTAAGTGGGGATTGAGGGTGGGGTGAAGCTTCCTCTGCTGTGACAGGTGCTGTTCACCTCTGTGTTTTGCCAAGACACACCCTCCCCAGAAGGTCTTGGCAGAAAGTCTCTCTACCCCATGAACAGCAATAGTGACCGAGACCAGTCCTCTTGGCTGTAGCTGCTGGGTGGAGCTGGGCTGAGGGCTGACCCAGAGCCTTCTTGGCTGTAGCTGATATACAGTGTTTGGATGGCCCAGTGTGGCTTCCCTGGATGTGACTGGTGTATTCGGGTTGTCTGTGCACCTGATACCACATAGACATTAGGGACTAGAATTCGGAAACAAAAGTTACTCTTTCCTTTCTGGTGGCTGAAAATCACACATGTGGTTGCTCGAACTCAGGACCTCTGGAAGAGCAGCCAGTGCTCTAACCACTGAGCCATCTCTCCAGCCCCAGTGTTGTGCCTGTCATAAGATTCTGAAAGAAGAATGCCCATCCCCAATGAGTGACTCAGAAGACGATAAAACTCATCTATTGGACAGATCTATATCAGTCATAGGAGTAAAGGCTCTCTGAATCCAGCCAGTTGTCAGTGAACTCCACAATTCTCCTGTTCAGTGTGAGACACTGGGTTGTTTTAGAGAGAAACGTGTGTGTGTGTGTGTGTGTGTTATATTTATATATGTGTGTGCCTGTGTGTTTGTGTGTATAAATGTGCATGTGTGTATACATATATGTGTGCATGTGTGTATATATGTGCATATGTATATAAATGTGTGTGCCTGTGTGTTTATGTGTATATGTGTATGTATATATACATGTGTGTACATGTGTGTATATGTATATACATGTGTGTATTATACTGGTAAATTGCCATGTGTTGCTTGAATTTACTTAGACACTGACAGAAGAGATGAAAGTCGGCCCTCCCATCTCATACCCTAGCATGTTTGCCTCAGAGTGTCCTCCATAGCTGTCCTCCTGAGTCGTGCTGACCCCTGACTCTGCGACAGGGATAAAGGAGAATGACCAGACAGCCCAACAGTGAAGACAGTGCGCCCTAGGAATACCTACGGGAGGGAGCATTTCCAATAGAGATGATCATTATTCATCTCATAGAGGCCTCTTCAGCCAATCAGCCAATAGGATGCTCACTCCTGGGGATGGAGGGAGGACCCTCCTCCTCGAGCAGCATCTCTACAGTAACTTCCTTCAAGTTCTCTTGGGCGTCACGGGCATTGGTTCAATAGTTTTAGTTATGTGTCTGCTGCTTCTATTTGCTACTTAGAAACTCAAACCACAGTCATGCTAAATGACTCCACATACTCCACGAAGTCATGAAGGCTACAGGACTTACCTTGGAACCCTTGCAGCCTCACACTCTAACGGCGTGTAAGCAGATAGTGTTATAATCTATGACATCATCCTCTGTGCTTCGTTTGGCTCTGCTTTCTTTAATTGAGGTGGTGTTGCACGGCACTAAGCCACACTACCATCTTCTTGGCTTCAGCTGTGTCTGCTTGGGGAAGGTCACCGCAGCTGGGCTTTCTGACTGTGACACTCCTCCATTAAACACTAGGTTGGGTCATTAGACCACCTCAGAATCCAGCTGCTTCTGCTACCTGGGTGTAGGTAATTCTGCCCTAATTATATGCATAGCCTTGTGGTTTGGGGGACCAGCCAGCGTATATAGGCTAGGAAGTGAGGACTCCGCCGTGTCCATGAGAAAGCCATCGTCGTGCTGGGTAGAGACTTTCTAGTGCAGCTGTCTAGGAAGGTTCCTCGTACTCCTTCAATAACTCTCTCACACAATCCCTCACGCCTGTTCTAGAAGTAAGCCCGTTACATTGGTTGGTTTCCCAGAGTGTAACCAAGCTCTTGCTCGTCACTGGGACTTCATGAGGAGACTGTAAAGAATATCTAGTTTCCTCCACTCCCCGGAGAAAGAAAAAAAAGTTCACATCAGATACTAAGTTTATTAATGTCACTGTACCCCATGCTGTTGAGGAGAAAAACCAGTAAGTAAAGGGGTTTGGTAAAGGGTTTGTATATCTGAGTAAGTTATTCAAAGTTTGTAAAGAATGAGAATTGGATGAGATATTAAAAATTCTAAGGTCGAAAATCCAGTACACTGATGTCAAACCGGGGGAGTAATCGACTGATTCTTGTTAAATAAAAATGTAGGCTTAATTAAGTTCTGTTGACAGTGTTGTGTTTCTCCCAAGCTTTATGTAGTTGCTCAGAAGTTGCAGGTTGGAATGGATAATCTTCTGTATGCTCCACATCCACGGCTAGAGGCTATGCTGATGTGTCTGAGGAAATTTCCAGAGGGAGTCAGTGAGGTCCCAGGCGACAACAGGACATCTCAAATGTTCCATGTCTGTGGAAAGGCACCTCTTCCCGTGTTTAGGAAGGCTATGGAGACCCCACCTGATGATTCGAACCAGTGTCAGGTCTACAAGAACCGGACCAACCCAGGAAAATTTCTCCAGTGCTTCTGTGGTCGTTTGAATACGCTTGGCCCAGGGAGTGGCACTATTTGGAGGTGTGAGCCTGTTGGAGTAGGTGTGGCCTTCTTGGAGGAAGTGTGTCACTGTGGGTGTGGGCTTTAAGACCCTTGTCCTAGCTGCCTGGTAGCCAGTCTTCTGGTTGCCTTCAGAACAAGAGGTAGAACTCTCCAGCCCCATGTCTGCCTGTATTCTGCCATGCTCCCGCCTTGATGATAATGGACTGAACCTATGAACTGGTAAGCCAGCCCCAGTTACATTTGTCTTTTATAAGAGTTGCCTTGGTCATGGTGTCTGTTCACAGCAATAAAACCCTAAGACAGCTTCCACGTGAAACCATGGTCAAGCAAGGCTGCTACCTTAACTTCAATGAAACGAACAACTAGCAAAAGAGAGCCTGGAGGAGCCAAAGGTCATTCCCAAATCCGAGTGACCCCTGAGGACCAGATCCACAATTGCCCTTAGCTGGAAAAAAATGGCTTGCCAGGAGTGGTGGTACACACCTTTAATCCCAACACTCAGGGGCTGAGGCAGGTGGATCTCATTGAGTTCAAGGCCAGCATGAGAGAATTTCAGGACAGACAGGATTTGTCTTACAAAACCAACAGAACAAAGTTAGTTAATGGCCACCTACTCGACCTTAAAATATAACCAAAGGCTAAAATGATTGGTGTGTTATCAACAGTCCAATGGATTGCACTCCGTAAATATTACCCATCAGTCTCTAGAATGTATCATTTACACACCTATATCTTACTAATGATTTTTCTTGGTAAGAAAAAATGATGCCTGGATACAATACTTGAGAGCTGAGCTCAGTTCAGTGCTGCAGTACCTATCTGCAGCCAAGAGAGACCTTCTAGAAGCTGTCACAGAGGGACACCACAGTGTGAGTGTAGCTATCCTAACAGCTATCCAAGTGATGGGATAGACTCTGGGTTTGTCACCATTGACTCCAGCCTTGGAGGCCAAGAAAGATGAGGAGCCAAGTAGGTGCTCTTGGGAACCAATCAAGAGAGTATAAAGGACTTTGATTTAATCATAGCCCGTGTTCTGACTTGTCCTGATTCCCGGAGGTACTGGTAACTTTTTGTCAACTTGACAGGAGCTAGAGTTCTCGAAAAAGAAGGTACCTCTTTTTAGACTGAGATGTTCCCATAGAAGCAGCCTGCAGGCGAGACTGTGGGACATTTTCTTAATCAGTGATTGACTTAAAGAGCTCAGCCTACTGTGAGTAATGCTATCTCTGGGCAGGTGGTCCTGGTGTGTATAAGAAAGCAAGTAGAGAAAGCCAGTAAGCAGCATTCTTCCATGGTATCTGCCTCCACGTTCCTGCCTCCACGTTCCTGCCCTGACTTCACATTCCTGCCCTGACTTCTCATCATGATTTGCTATAAGCTATAGATAAAATAAACCCTTCTCCCACACACAAAGAGGGATGTAAACAATTGAAGAAATATTAATAAGAAGAACAAAGAGAAAGTTTCCAGTGCTCGGTCATTATTGAATATGATTTTATAACCTCCCAATGTTATAAAAAAGGGGGGGGGGACTCTAATCTTTCACAAGAAAGGATGGGGTCAGGTCAGAATAAGCAGTCTTTCTTTTAGACATAACCTCAGACTCCCAGTGAAGTTTTGGTGTGACTGCTATCCTCTGTATCTGGTGGGGTGGGAGAATCCAGGCAGATAGCCTGCTAACTGTTCTCCCCTATGCCAGACTTCCACCCTTGGCACAGTCACAGGTGGCGGGAACAAGGCTGTGTGGCATGAATATGTAGAACCAGGACTTGAGGGGCATGCAGAAACTGGCTGTCTCCGTCACTGTTCTACCTCTGTGAAAAGATGCTTTGACCGAGGCAAAGCTTATTAAAAGAAAAGGTTTAGCTGGAGATGGGCTCACAGTCTCAGGTTTAGTCCATGATCATCAGGGTGGGCAGTGTGGCGGCAGGCATGGTGCTGGAGCGGCAACTGAGAGCTACATTCTGATCCACAGGGTGACACACAGACAGACACACAGACACAGAGGCAGACAGACACTCGGAGAGACAGAGAGAGGGAGAAATACCGGGCCAAGTGTGCGATTTTGAAAACTCAAAACTTACTCCTGGTGACACACTTCCTCTAACAAGGCCACACCTCCTAATCCTTCTAATTCCGTCAAAGAGTTCCACTCCCTGGTGATCGAGTGTTCAAATATGTGAGTCTAAGGGGGCCATTCCTATCCAAACCACCACAAAGGTTTATTGGTGCAACAACCACTTCAAGCACTATTGTTGACTTCTGATGCGCCTAGCTACCATGCAGATTTGCCTTTAGAACTGAGTTTTTGTTAGTAGGACTGCTTGCCTGCCATTTATGATGCCCTGGGCTCCATTGCCTATATCTCCAGGAAAAACAAGTCAACTCCTAAATATATAAATACACCCAATGCAGCTATAAAATATTAGAGGAAATTAATTCAGCCACAAAAGGCTCATTTAAGGCAATTATTGCTAACATTTGCAGACTTTTTTTTTTTAACTAGTGTAATAAGATTTACAAAGTGAACTTAAATCAACTACAGGAGAACCCGATAGCTTTAGGGGCCGTGGAGGAGGTGGTGCAGGACTCAGAGCACTTACTGTGCAAACACTAAGACCCAAGTTTGAATCCTCTGTACTCACATAAAAAGCCAAGTGCGGATGCATCTGCCTGTTACCCAAGTGTTGGCAGAGAGAGGCCAGGTGGAGCCTAGAGGCTGCCTACCCGACAGCCTAGCACAGTGTGTAAGCTTCTGCTTATTGGGAGGCCCTGTCTCAAGGCACAGAGGAAGATAAAGACAGGAAAAGCCCTGCCCTGCCCTCCACATGTATGTTCAAGCACATAGACCCCACCCACCATAAAAACTTGACAGTTGTAATTGGTTCAGTGTCGTTATCATTATTACCCGGTGGTATAAAGAAAGAACACGCGGCTTCATGCCTGCCAGACAGATGTCCTGACACCCGGCCAGGTTCCTTGCCCTGAATATCCAACTTCAAAAGTAGCTCTTGGGGGCCAGCAAGATGGCGACACTTGGTCCCAAGCTTAGGACCCACATAGTAGAGGGAGACAAGTTGCCCACTATTCTCCACACATGAACGGTGACACATGTCCATTCACACGTCAAGGCTAGTCCTCAGCCCTGCAGAAAACCTGAGGACCTGATTACTAAGAAGAGAGAGTCTCGGATCAGCAAACAGTTCTGGGCTTCTGTTCTAACTCACTGTGCCCCTGAACACTGAAGGGTAAGACCTACCCTAACCCCTTGTAGGTCACCTGTGGCTCCAGCATTGGCTCAGTTTCACTCGGAGACCCCAGGCCCAGATTTGTCCTTCAGCCCTTGTGTCCCCAGGAGGTAAAAATGGCTGACGTCTCTGTGGACAAATTCCAGCTTACGGCATGTCATATTGTTGCCACAGCTGAACGCGTGTGCATCACTTAGGCCCTGCGACACTGCTTGCGTTCTGCCTTGTCTGTGGCAAGCATTATTGCCATCCTTTTGGAGTAAAGCAACCAAGACGGTTCTTAAGGTTCTGAAAAGTCACGTGCAGTCATGGAAATACGCAGTCATTCAGAACATAGTCGTTCAAGTGGCCGTAGAAGCAGGCATGGGCCCTTGGATAAGGAAGAAAAGGCGGCAGCCTGAGGGGTTGTTAGCAAGGCAAAGAAGCCACAGCTTCAGACTTCTTGCCTGCCCTCCTCCCACCTAGAGAGGCTGTCTCAGAGTTGGATATACTTGTTAAAGTCTCCTGGATGCACTCCCGGTTGTGACGTGCTGACTCATGTCAAGGGGTAAATTCAACTCTTATTTCTGGTCCTCTTAGCATACATTGGTGACAACCTCCGTCTTGAGACATTGTCTCCAGTATCATTTCTGGCAAAAACCTGTAGCCATTTGTCCAATGGTGGTGTGTGTTGCCCAAGTTTAAGGTTATAGGGGAGGGAGAGGGTTCAGCAGCTGCTGTCTAAGCCATGCGATAAACCTGGCCCGGGCCAGTGGGAGTTTTGAACTGTTTGGCAAGCTGCTTCGTGGGTATTCCTTTCCTGGTGTAGTCTGACACTTAGTCGTCCAATAACACTGCCTTTGCATCCTATTTCTGACCTACAGAGAACGGAAGTGATTAGGTTATCCATGAGTTAAAGCCCCGAGTCCAGGGAAGAGGAAACCACCACAGTAACAACACGGCACGCTTTCAAAACTGAAGCTCTGTCCACCAGAGCAGCCCCTCCGTCTTCCAGGCAGACGGCGGTCCAGCTGAACAGAGTCAGCCCTCCTCCCACCCATGTAAGGAGCTGGAGGCATGTGCGTGGTTAGGATATCTTTAGGAGTGACGCGTGCACCTTTCCTGTCCTGCCTGGATGCCTGTCTTTACCACTGTGAGCCATGACATGGCCAAGAGTCAGTGTTCCAGGCCGGTGCTGTCATGACTTTAAGGGGTGGTTGTGGGGGCGGTCAAGGAAGATGGCCAAGCTAAGAAGGAGACAGGCGCAGACAATCCTAATTCATGCATCGGTGACGGTTTGATACAATTAGGCCACTGATTTTGAAGTTTATAGAAAAAGCAGTTAAGCCAAGGCCAACAAGTTAAAGACCATAGGCCAAATATGACCCACTATCTAATTTTGTAAGTAAAATTTTTATTAGAATACACACACGACATATCATTTCATTAATAATAAATTCTTATTGATGTGTAAACACACGTGGTAGTTGCACTAACCAAATTCCTGCCTACTTTCATTTTATTCCGTTTTTATTCAAACACACAGACAGACAGACAGTCAGGGGACGAGCAGAGGCTCCGTCTCTGAAAGTGTGGACCAGACACACTAGACCAGACAACACAGCACAGGGGCAAGAGTAGGAATGCTGCCACTGCACCTGGAAGGGCAAGTGCTGCTTCACAGGCCACACTGCAACCTGTGAGCCCACAATTGCAGTCTCCCAGACAGGCTTCACAAACGCAGCTCATGGGGCTCCTTATACGGGTGCTGGCAGAAGAAATGCCTCGGGGACAATTAAAAGACTGGTGGCTCTCCAGAAAGCCATACTGGACATGTGTGACATTTCTGTGTGTTTCCTGTGTGTGTGTGTGTGTGTGTGTGTGTGTGTGTGTGTGTGTGTGTGCCCAAGAGAATGAATGCTTTTCAGAAGAGAGGTGGCCAGATAAATCTTCACAGCATCCCATTGCCTTTGCCTCGGAGGCTGGGCAGGCATCTAAAAAGACACAGATAGGAGAGGGGCAGGAGAACGCTTCACTTCACCAGAAACCTGCCCATGCTGCAGCCTCAGGACAAGCTCAGAGCTGCATTCCCCGTCAGAGAAATGGCACTCCTGACAAATTGGCTTAAACTACTAGCTTTTTTCCCCCCTTTTAAGATCTTTTATGTGCAGGGGTATTTTGCCTGCATGTAAGTCTGTGCACCAACATGAGCGCTCGGTACCCACAGAGACCAGAAGAGGGCGTCAGAGTCTCTGGATGGGGACTTAACAGACGGTCCTGAGCTGCTGAGTGTGCTGAGAATCCAGTGTGGGTCCTCTGCCAGAGCAGCCTGTGCTCTCAACTGCTGAGACATCTCCAGCCCCCTTAAAGGACCAAATATTTATACAACCAAGAGTCCCCTTCCAGCCTTCTACCTCAAAATGCCAAAGGTACAAATTGAGGCTGCCTTTCTCCACCTAAGTTTACCCTGTCCTTTCCCCCTGACTCCTCCCCTCCCCCGCTCCTCTCTCCTCCCCCTCCTCCTGCCTCCTCCCCTTTTCCCTCCCTCCTCCCCCATCCCTCCCTCCCCTCCCCCCTCCTCTTCCTGGCCGTTCACAGAGGAGCAGAGGCTTTGACCATGGATGGCATCGTCAGAAAGCATATGAAAAGCTCCTAGAGAAAAGAGTGGCGAGACTCGATGCCTTTCTCTTGGGCCAAACCCCACCTTCGTATGTGGAACCCGTATGGCAGTGGAAAACTGAAGATTCTCGGGAACTCAGTTACCCATTTTCCTTGAGATGCCCCTCGTGGTTATTAATCCCCAATTTCAAAGGCCGGTCTTGGATTTATTAGACTGCAGACAGGGCTATGCTGAGCACGTTTTCCCAGGACAGAACAAGAGAGGATGCCTTATTCAGAAAGAGGGGGCAGGGGCAGGGTTTCCTAACCCAGAAAGCAGGGAGACACTGCGCGCCCCTGGAAGGGAGACCTCTACTAGCACTTACGGAATGTCTCCACCCACCTATCTAGGAATGAGCCTCTTTAAGACACTAGAGAAAGGTGCTCCAGCTCAGGAGAACGCTTCACTTCACCAGAAAATCCGCCTGTGCAGCACCCTCAGGCCAGGCTCAGAGCTGGAGTTCAATTCCCTAGCGACTTGAGGAGCACAAACAGATCTCCCTGGCTGGCTGCCTTCCTTCGGCAGAGTCATTTATGCATGCTGTTCTGCTCTTGGAAAGTTTCCTTAAACAGTGAGGAAAGGAGCCTGTGAATTCCAGTGGGGCATCCAGCCCATGCTGCTTGTGGGGGTGGGGGGGTGCTGACGTCACACCATCTCTGCTCTCACTGCTGGGGCTCGGGAAGGCCGCCCCTGAGAGCTGGCCGACCATGAAGACACAAACTCCGGTTGCACTCCAACACATCAGAGGCTCCATCCTTGGCAACTTGGCACGGGTGGGCTGTCTCTAGGTCACACGAGATCCCACTGGGTAAAGCTAAAGAAGAACCAGCAGCCTGGGTCCAGTAGATGTTCCATGTTCATCAGCCCTGGCCCTAGAGACTAGAAGATGTGGGAAGGGTAGGGAAAGCTCTGCAGCCTCCTTCCCAGGCTCTCAGCCCAGGATGCCTGCAGTTACCCACAGCACCGAGCCAGCTCTGAGACACACCAGGGGGCACCTCCACGGGGCAGGCTGCAGTCCCCAGCAAAACAGAGCAGCTGCCAGCGTAGATGCAGCTTGTGTGTCCTGGCACTTAAGGACTGGAGCAGCATTGCGGTGGCTTCCGAGTGGGGTCCCCACCTCCATCCGGCCATCTCCCCCACTTCACGCCACCATCCTGCCAGAAAGCCACCTAGCTCTGACACGCCCATATCCTGAATTGTGTGTGATTCAGGACCTACCTCCACGGACGTCCACTCTGCCCCACTGGGACGGTGAGTTCTCTCCCAGGACCCTCAAGGGCTGAACACCACGTTCTCTATTCTCTCTCGTTTGTTTTGCCTTAGATCCTTTCGAAACGTTTTTTAAAAAAGCATGTGGTCCGAGTTTATCTGATGTGCACCAAGAGTGCCTTTGTGCACTAGTATGTGGGTGAGGGCATGGAGGAGGGGGAGTCCTCTGAAGCCTGTGAGGACATGGCTGCCCTAGAGAAGGATTATGAGGAGGTTGGTGTGGATTCTGTGGGAGGCCAGGGTGAGGAAGGAAGAGAGGGATACTAGTTCATTCCCCCAGACCCTGTATCATGTCAAACTCAAAAGTCCAGCTCCTGCATTACATTAGCTGCAGGCATTGATGCTTCTGCGCTGTGTCCATTGAGTGATCATGTGTTCTCCGTGTGTACCTCCCAAGTCTTCCATGATGTCTCAAATAAAAGGTTTAAGAAGATAAATAAATAAATAAATAAATGCAAACAATCATGTGGTCAAACCAGAATCTTTCCCATTGTGGCTCCTCCTCCTTCGCCCATGATAAATCCTCAATGGACACGTACTACAATGAGCCATGGCTCCTAGGTGGCTTGTGGAAACCAGGTTCCTCATTAATGGGGGAAGAGGGGGTGTCTGTTATGAAGACAGGCATCTCAGCCTGCTTGAAAGAAATGCTCTTTCTAATAAAACCCTGGCAAACCGTTTTTATTTTAGGGTTTTGTCAGTCAGGGGTGCCTATCCTAAGTAAATTCAGACCTGCTGTAATCTGTTGTTTAATTTAAATTTGCATTATCAGCTTGGGATGATTAGAGAGGAGCAGAGGAGGTGAGATGTTCCTGAGCAGAGCACCCGGTTCCATGCAAAAGAACCACCAAGTCTGCAGGGCTGGTGTATGAAAAGGAGCAGAGTTGGGTGTTGGGGGGTGACACTGTTTTCCCTACCCCATGTCCTCATGACTCATCAGGAGGTAGCAATCCTCTTCCTGTACCTAATTCCTGAAAGGCAAAATGTGAATGAATGCTGGGCCCCAACAGCCCCTTTTTTGTGGACAATATCCTGCCCATACTAGGGCCCCCATCTCAGACTGCATCTTGGTGTTAAGAAGCTGTTTTCTCTGAATAGAAATCATCCCTCTGGGAAGTAGGCTTAGCAAGCCACCCAGAGTGAAAAAGCTCAGGACACTCAGAGAAATGTAAAAGACTGACAAAGTCCTTTCCAAGGCATTAATTAAACAGCTACAAAGGTGGGGTGGGGGGAACATGGTGGGAGGTGAGTCTCTTCAGTAGAGCTGCCTGCAAGTTGAGTGGGGCTTGCAAAAGATACTGCGTTCCTGCGTCATCGCCCACACTGGGCTAGGCTTTTTGGTGACATGGCTACCAATGGAGTGACTCAGGCTACTGTAAGAAACTCCGGTAAACTCATTGGCTCACTTGAGTGACACCATTTCCTTAATGTCTTATCGGTGCCATACCTGGGCTAAATAGATGTTTGTTCACGTCTCTCCAGGAGGAGTCCCAAGACACCTGGGAAACCTTACTTGCCAGTTCTTATGCTGAGGTTATCTCAAATTGTTTGAGTGCAATAAATAAAGGGTGTTTATTCTCCCAACTAAAGCCCTACTGTGTGTTCCAAACTGGAGAGCAAAGACTGAGGCGGCAGAGCTTTGAGCAGTGCAGGGGGCTCTGAGGGCTTCGCATCTCCACGTGTCTGCTCATGCAGGCGCTTGCTCCTGTGGACTTTACATAATACAACATCCTGTCAGGATGAGGAGGCAGCTGTTTCCCTCAGTCTCGGAGGTAGCTGCCTAGCCAGAGTTGGAGTTCCCAGTGATTGGCAATGTTTCGTGGTTCACTGCATTTAACAGTGAGCCTCATTGTAGCCTCTGACTAATGGAGCCCTCTCTCCACAGGCACAGAGGGCACACAAAAAGGTCCCCAAGTGCAGCAGGGCGCATCGCTCCTCTGAGAAGAAGCCTCACTCCGCTCCTCCTGCAGCCATCGACACACCAACCACAGGACAGGGCAGCAGCCAGACAGCCCTACACGACAGCCCATCCAAGCAGGTGGCCCTGCTCCCTGGGAACAAGCAGGAGTGTAGCCCACAGTCCAGCCCTGCCTGGTCTTTCCAGAGAAGCAAGTCTTTGTTTTGTTTGCCCAGTGAAGGCACCTCCACAACCAAACCACAGCCACTACAGACTGGCTCCCAGAGACACAGTGCCTCAGAGTGGAAACCCGGCCGCCTCGTGTCCATTGATGACTTAGAGGGGGCCCAGGAGACAGATGTGGACACAGGCCTGCGCCTGTCCTCCTCAGACCTGTCTGTGGTCTCTGCATACTCTGCTCCCAGTAGGTTTTGCAACACAGTAGAGACATCCCTCTCCTCTGAGAGATGTAGCAGCCAGTGTCCAGCACACAAGAGTCCCAAGAAGGGACCACTGCTTGCTGCCAGCGAGGTGAGTCCAGATACTGCCTGTGTTTCCCACCCGCTCTTTACCAAAGGGTCTCCTAGCCCTGCAGAGATAACTACCCCTGGTCTCTCAGCCTCTGGATCCTCCTTGCCCACAGAGTCATCCACACCCCAGACATGTCATGACCCCAGAGCCACACAGTGTGTCCAGGACATGCTACTGCCTCCAACAACAGTTGGTCCTGAGGCCGATGACATGGAGGAGTTCTTTATCTGAGTGCATCCTGGCTTTCAGACAGACTCTGTCACAGAAACCCGGGCACCACTATGCCAGGCTCTTTGTTCACAGGATGGTCAGACCCATTTGCCAGCTCTGACTAGAACTTAATTCTGTCTTGGGAGACTTGTTAACTGACCACGGCACCCATCCTTAGCTGACAGGCGCCGTATTTCCAGAGGTTCAGAAAACAAACACTGCCATTTTTACGAAAATACATTTTCAGCACCCTTAAATCATAAAATCTATTTTTGAATGCTCAGAAGTACAATTTAATACTTCATATAATTCTTTGAATGAAAAAGAAGACGCAGCCGGAGCTGACCGAAAGTCGTCCATACACCGAAAGTAAAAAATCAAGGCCAAATTGTTGAACAGGAAAGGACACTCAGTGACTGGTCCAGTGTCCGTGTGCAGTACAGAAGGCGTGCCTTCCTGGTGCCCAGTCACACAGGGACCCAGGACCCTAGAATCCAGACGCACTGCCCCCAGTGAAGGCTTCGCAGAACTGCCAACACCCTAAAGCAGACAGCAGAGCACCTTGCTTTGAAGCATTCAGCACTTGAAAATCTAGGCCCACACACAACGGCTAACAAACCTTACAAAGACTTAGCACGAGGAACCAATGCCTTGCACACGGAGTTATGAAACCTAGTTTTGCACACTCTTCCTCAGCCGACTCGTGGTAAGCAAGCCGGCGACCGTCCCCTCTGGACTGGTTTGTGCAGCTACAAGTAACAGGTTATGAGGTGTGCTGGGCAAACAGGCGTGAGATTCTCTGGCTTCAAAAGCACACGTTTTAAAAGGGCTACATATCTCTCTCCATAAATGACCAGAGGCATCTTTTGTGTTTTGTAGCACTGTTTACAGTAAACAGTTAAAATGTCTGGAACCTTTCGGGCCATCCTTTTGACTGTGTGAGGCAGTGCCCCGTGCCTGATGTAGGAAAGCGTCCAGCACTGCCCACAGGGCCAGCCTCCAGTGAGCACACAGGAGCCTTAGGGAGAGCGGGCACTGCAGCCACACAGCTTTTACCATCTGCTGTCCGTTGCTGCCACCGTGTGAATGGTGACTCCACCACCCATCCGGATATGTTTACAACCCCAGCCTCACCAAATGCCAACTTCTGGCCTTGGGAGCAATGCCAAATTATCCCCAGATTCTGTCTGTCCTTGGGAAAGAAAAGCATGGTGTGTATTGTCCCTGCCCCGCATGGTGCTTCTTGCCTCCTCTCTGGAAGGGCCCACATCAGTTCAGATGCAACGTCACAGTCTTTCCAGCGGGCCTTCAGGCTCTCACACATACAATTGTTATCCTCCGGTTCCCCAGCCTCCGGTTCCCCAGCCTCACGAGGAAAGCCAGGGGCTCTGACTTGCCTCAAAGACTTTGGACTTCCCAGGACTCCGAGCTCTGCTCCAGTGTAAATAAATGAAAACACGCTTGCTTCTAGTTCTGGGTCAGGATTACGCCAGCTTCCGAAAAGGGCTAAATAGTGAATATTTTAAAATCTGTCTAATCGTGTTTTAAACGTTATCCAAATGTGTTGCTGTCGCTTCCATTGCACCAGGAAAAATAAAATAGATGCATTGAGGGGACGTGGCTGAGTTGCAATCAGACTTCTTTTCTAAGAGCAGGTTGTGGCCAGTATTGGCTCAAGTGGCAGTTGGGGAGTCCTCAAGGCTGATGTGGAAGATTGACTCAAGATTCCAGCTGACCATCAGCTTAGGTTTACCAGGCCTCTGCTGGGATGGGGGGGAGGGGGAGGAGGAGGAGGAGGAGGATATAATGATACTTCTAGAAGTTTGGTTTCTCAGGTCAGGCCACTGGTGACAGAGCCACAGGCTCAGAATGCAAGGAGACACTCCCTTTGAAGCTGATTTCCAGTAAATCCCTACAGGTCACCCTGGCCCAGAAGTATGACTCCAAGTGTCTTAGCCAGGGTTTCTGTTCCTGCACAAACATCATGACCAAGAAGCAAGTTGGGGAGGAAAGGGTTTATTCAGCTTACACTTCCACATTGCTGTTCATCACCAAAGGAAGTCAGGACTGGAACTCAAGCAGGTCAGGAAGCAGGAGCTGATGCAGAGGCCATGGAGGGATGTCACTTACTGGCTTGCTTCCCCTGACTTGCTCAGCCTGTTTTCTTATAGAACCCAAGTCTACCAGCCCAGGATGGCACCACCCACAATGGGCTGGGCCAGGGATGGCTCCACCCACAATGGGCTGGGCCCTCCCCCCTTGATCACTAGTTGAGAAAATGCCTTACAGCTGGATCTCATGGAGGCATTTCCTCAGCTGAGGCTCCTTTCTCTGTGATAGCTCCAGCTTGTGTCAAGTTGACACAAATCCAGCCAGTACAGAGCCCAACTCCAATCTCAGCATTTCTACCCTTTGTGAAATGGGAATCCTGTCTGCCAAACTGAGTGACCCCCGCCCCAAAAGATGTCAGAGGCACAGCATGGAAGAGAGGCTTTGGGAGCCCCCTTTTCTGATGCAGTCCATTCCCAGGCTCCCCTGGACTGGCATGGGAGATGAGGGAGTCTCCAGGGGGTCACCTCCTGTGCTTTTACCCTGTGCTTTCTCCCAGCACTCACCAGGGGATCCTGACTCTTGGGACAGCACTGACCTTAGGACAGATACTGGAATCCAATGGATGACACATAAATTTGTTCAACCAAAAAATGTTGAGATGACCGAAAGTGGGTTCGGTGATGTAGGGAGTGTCTGTCTTACTGTTTGCTTTATGTTGTCTAGTGTGAGCCTGTCTCTTTCCTCCTTGACCTGAAACCACCTCACCCCCACCTGTGCCCGGTGGGCTGGCTACTGAACACCTTGGTCAGGTTTACACTGCAGCCCGTATTTGCCTTGATGCTTAATTCCTGTTCTGGGTGTCACTTTGTCCTACACTAAGCACTATCTAGTGTCTGCTTTAGGACATTAAATGTTTCTCAGTCACCTTGAGTTACATCAGCTGGTTAAGTGTATATCACAGGGACACATGGGGACAGGGATGACCCTCTTGTGACAGGAGGAGAGGTGGGTGGCATTTGTCGAAACAAATTGGCTTTACCACTGGTGTTCCTTAAGTCTCAAGGCCCAAAGAGTAGGAGCATCACAGCAGAGGGGAATCATATTCCTTTATCTAGGGTCTCCAGGGAGACCAGATGTCTGGTTTTAGCTAAGCCTGCTTTAAGTACATGGCTGATGTCTTTATCCCTGAAAAACCAGAAGAAATGACTGTGTTTATCAAGCCCCTTCTCCCTGTAATGAATGAATTCTCCAATCTGTCAGCTACCAGACACTTAATTAGACTAACATAGAGAAAAACATTTAAGGGCAAATGAAACCAACTGTGGAGGGGGACTGTAGCTCAGGGCTATAGCATTCCTCTAGCATCATGGGGCACCGGGCTCAGTCCCAGCCTTAAAATAAAACAAGGGCTGGAGAGATGGCTCATTGGCTAAGAGTACTTGTCCCTCTCTCAGAATCCCTCTCCTGACCTTCATAAGTACCAGGGCCCATGTGTTTTTAAACACACATACACATGGTAAATACTCATACAAATAAAATAAACCTAAAAATAAAAGAAAGGTAAACAAACTGTGGAGTTTCCCTCACTGTTCACCCTGACAACAGTGCCAGGAACCGTTCTTGCTTGAACCATCAGGCCTGTGTGTCATCGGAGTTCTGGGAGTAAGTGGGTAGTGGTCTCCACGCAGGGCCATTGCTCCATGGGGCTGCTCTTTGCTGGGTTCCACCTCTCCCGAGTCCCCTGGAAAGGCTTGAGAGAATAAAAGTGAAGCCATTGTTGGGGGAAGGATTATCAGGGGAAATACACGTTGTCACAAGTAGTTATTACAACAAACAGATTTATAAAGGATCAGGAACCTGAATATAAAAATTATACATAAGTATTGTGTTCTAACTTTTGCCAAAGGTTTCTTCTAATTTGGGGACATAAAGGGCTAGTTACTAAATGTTTTTTCTTTAAGGTTATTTATTTATTTATTTATTTAATGTGTGTGAGTACACTGTAGCTGTCTTCAGACACACCAGAAGAGGCATCAGATCCTATTTCAAATGGTTGTGAGTAACCATGTGGTTGCTGGGAGTTGAACCCAGGACCTCTGGAAGAGCAGCCAGTGTTCTTAACCACTGAGCCATCTCTCCAGCCCCACTAAATAGCTGTCTTCCTTGTGCCTCTGCAGACATCCCCCAGCTATACTGTGAGGGCAAGGAATTTCCCAGGGGCTGGCTTCTTCCTGGTTTTCGAAGCACTTGCATTGTTAGGAAAACTAAGGGCAAACTTAGGACTCACATCCTATGAAGAGCTGCTGTTCTAGCCTAAGCTGATAGATGGCTTCTGTTCAGCTAGCCCCCTCTGTCCCCTCTGCCCCCTCTGTCCCCTCTGCCCCCTCTGCTCCCTCTGTCCCCTCTGCCCCCTCTGTCTCCTCTGCCCCCTCTGTCCCCTCTGCCCCTCTGTCCCCTCTGTCTCCTCTGTCCCCTCTGCCCCCTCTGTCCCCTCTGTCCCCTCTGCCCCCTCTGTCCCCTCTGCCCCCTCTGTCCCCTCTGTCCCCTCTGCCCCCTCTGCCCCCTCTCCCCCTCTGCCCATCCTCTGACCTCTAGTCTCTCCAGCTAGAAGAGGAACAGACATTATGAACTAGATTATAAATCCCCCACTACACCCTGTGCTGAGGTACCTGAGAGTACTCCACACTCTATTCTCCAACAATGTGGGTATTTGGTTATTTCTTCATTCATTCATTCATGCATTCCTTCCTTCCTTCATTCATTCATGCATTCATTCAACTATTGTCACTACTTGCCATTTAGCCAAAGAGTTTAGAAGCATCTTCATGACACCTTTAACACAACTAACCTGTTTAATTCACAAATGGAGTCTTGGATTTTAGCATGAAAAGCCTGCCTCCCATACCAAAGCAAGCATTGACTATGAGCAGAAATGGTCCATCACCTGCAACATACGGGTCTCGGTGGGTCATTTTGAGGCTTCCACTATTGTCTTAGTCAAGGTTTCTATTCCTGCACACACATCATGACCAAGAAGCAAGCTGGGGAGCAAAGGGTTTACTCAGCTTACACTTCCACATCGCTGTTCATCACCAGAGGAAGTCAGGACTGGAACTCAAGCAGGTCAGGAAGCAGGAGCTGATGCAGAGGCCATGGAGGGAAGTTACTTACTGGCTTGTTTCTCCTGACTTGCTCAGCCTGCTTTCTTATAGGAACCAGGTCCACCCGCCCAGGGATGGCTCCACCCACAATGGGCTGGGCCAGGGATGGCTCCACCCACAATGGGCTGGGCCCTCCCCCCTTGATCACTAGTTGAGAAAATGCCTTACAGCTGGATCTCATGGAGGCATTTCCTCATCTGAGGCTCCTTTCTCTGTGATAACTCCAGCTTGGGTCAGGTTGACACAAAACCAGCCAGTACATATTACATGTGTCAAAGCCCCTAGACTGCTGCATACCAAGGTTCAGAAATAGGGCGTTTTTTTTTTCTAAGGAGGAGCCATGGTTTCCAGGCAAGCCAAGGTGGAGAAAAGCTGTACTTAAACCAGCTTCTCTAGCACCCGTCTCCCCCACCTTCCTGCAGACAGAAAGTCGCCTCTGTGATAAGCACCTTGGCTGCCATCATTCCTCAACCCCAGCTTTGTGATGCTTTTCCGTCTATTCCCAGCCATTACCACTGGAGCTGGACACCATACTGCACCTTCTCAGACCCCCGTCTTTGAGCATCCCTTCCCTGTGACCCTCTGACCTATGAACTTCATCTGCTCTACTCCTCCTGTAAGATGATCTGTTACGTCTCATAACTTCGGGCAACACTGAGCTAAGTCCTCACATCCTCAGCTACCCCGCCTCTTACAAGTTTCCATGACCCATACCTGCCCTGACTTCCCGAATCACTACCTGGCCCCACTCAGCCAGGGTCAGAATTGCCCATTGCTAAGTCGGGGTCCTTCCTTATTGTATAAGACACACAGGCACAGAGGAAGAGAAATAAGAAGTAAAACGGGGCTGCAGCCCGAGCCTTCGCCCTGGGCACTGGTTGGAAGCCGAAACTCGGACTGGCGGAGCGGAGTGAACCCGTTTGAGCTGCAGAGGATTTCTTGTCTTTTTTTTCTCCAAAAGTTATGTTCCGTATCTGTCCCCAATACCAGCCTGCTCACCCCTGCTGGTGGCTTGCCGGCTCAGTGCTCACCATCCAAGCTGCTTCCGCAGAGCTGCGGGGACCCACCGACCTTTCTGGTGTAGCTCAGTGCTCAGGGCTCTGCCCTGTCATCAGGGTTGTCTCCTTGCCAGGCTACAGACAGCAGCCCTGCTGTCCTTGTAGCCCTAGCATCGGGTCACATTAACCATCCCAGGCAATCCTACTGGTCATGTTCTGTCCTACACCTACCCCAGCCTGTGCTCTGAGATTTCCCATTGTGTCTTGGCCTCCCTGTGCTGTCCCATGTGCCTTCCGGGTCACCCACACATTCCAGCACGTGTTCTAAGGAGCCACACCTGGATTTTCAGCTGCCTGTCACACTCATGCTGTGGCATTTATATATATATATATATATATATATATATATATATATATATATATAGTGCCTCAAAATCTACCCCACCAAGCACCATAAACAGGGATATATCACAAAGGACTCTCCCTCAGCCCTTTTCAGTTCCTCCCCTCCCCCTCCCCCTTCCCCCCCCTCCCATTCACTCAGTTCTGTTAATGGTCTTGTGAAGCACTCAACAGCAGATCAGACAAAGCTGAGGAAACACAAGAGACTCTACAGCTGTGTGACCCTCATTAAACCGCTCCTCAGCCTTGCTTTCTTTGTTTGCAGAGTTGTGGGGATCCAAGCCAGGAAGGTACCTACAATAGGGGCAAGCTTTCAGAATGGACTAGAAACCTTAGCTATAAAGATCAACATGCCCAAGGATTTCACAGGGCAGGCACAGCTTTCATGTACCTTGCAAGTTAGCCAAGGTTTAAAAACATCCTCAATTTATGTGCACCTGTGGATTTTAGCACTAATTATTACTGATGTTTCCGGGATACCGCACTATTTTGTTTCCAAGACTCTATCTCAGGGAAATGTTTTTAAACAGAGATAATGGCTGTGTGTCTGTCCATCACAGGGCAGTTTATAATATCAAACAATTGGGACAAACTTGAAAGATCCATGACTCAGACATTTGGAAAAAAAGAGAAATTTGAGGGCATAAATCCAAGAAATAATGCTTCAAGAGATGTCAACAACAGAAGAGAAAGCCTGATAAACTTGTAATCTTCAAACATTAGTATGTGATGCAGATGTGATGGCTCGTGCCTGTAACCCAAGCACTTGCAAAGAGGAGCTAGGAGAGTCATGAGTTCAAAGTCAGCCTTGGCTATGTAGCAAGCTTGAAGCCAGCCTGGGCTACATGAGGGGTTTTCTCAAAATAATAAATGGAGGAAATGACATCCACTATACATTATATAAGCTATGCTGTACATTTGACTATATAAAAGCAATCAGAGGAAGGTAAAGAACTGTATCAGAGTAGAAATTGCTTCTGGAATCATGAGTGTTTTTGTTTTTGTTTTGTTTGTTTGTTGAATTTGACATAGTTTCTATAACAAGCATTTATTACATTTATAATTTTAAAATATAGTTAGTAAAACTGGAGAGCCTTATCCCATTGAACTCTTTTTGATGTCGCCAAATCAGCCTGACATTGTTTGTGAGTCCTCCCTAGGCTTTGAGGCCTGTGGTCTTCCTCCTCCCTCCATCCTAGTTCCATATAGACCAGTGGGAGGAGCCTGGATCCTCACATTTTCAACTACAACCAGTTCCTTAGCCTTCTCGTGAATGATGTTCTTCAATTGAAGAAATCAAATTTGCTTTGCCATATATGTGTGTTCATGGTACAGAAACTGCCTGGCAGTGTAACCGCCTGCTAGAACAATGACCATGGCATCAGTGGGACCCCAGAGGGACAAGGTCTCCACTCCATGTCTCCCTACATAATCCTCCTGGGTTCTCCTGGGGGCACGGGGCTCACAACTGTTACTACAGTGGAATGTCACACACAGAACATAGCGATTGGTCAGAATGAGTTTAAAGGACACAGGTGTGCTTTTCATACCTTGTTTCTTGAGTCATCACACTAGAAGCTATGTTCTTGATCTCCTAGTAAAGGGTCATAGAGCCAAGTGGGCATAGTTCTGTCTATGCATATGGCTGTTTTTTTTTTTAAGTATTTTGCATACCCACTTTCCCAAGGCCTTTTCCTGACTTCTTGACCAGTCTTAGGGTTTTTATTGCTGCAACAAAGCGCCATGACCAGAAAGCAAGTTGGAAAGGTTTATGTGGCTACTGCTCCTTCTCTGTGATCTGTCGGTGAAGGGAACCAGAACAGAAACTCAAACATGGCAGGAGCCTGGAGGCAGGAGCTGGTGCAGAGGCCACAAACGGGTGCTGTTTGCTGGCTCATGGTTTGCTCAATCTGCTTTCCTATAGAACCCAGGACCACCAGCCCAGGGTGGCCCCACCCACAATGGGCTGGGCCCTCCCTCATCAATCACTAATTAAAGAAATACCCTATGGCCTGATTTTTTGGAAGCATTTTCTCAATTGAGGTTTTCTCCTCTCAGCAGACTTCTGCTGATGTTGAGTTAACATAAAATTATCCAGGAGAATAACAAAGTAAAAACAAATAAATGGCCACCACATAACCTGTTCCACATACAAGGACTTCCCATCAAGCTCCTAGCACCCAGAGCTCAGTGGAACCACAGCCTCCTCAGGGGACATGTCCACCATCTCTGCCAGAGCATGGATCCCCACCGCAGAGACACTCTAAGACTGGGTTGTTCCCGCCTCGGGATGGATCACAGGTGATGCGGTCTTGTGGAACACCAGGCAAATTATCCAAGGAAATTATTAAAAAGCCCTTAGTCTGAAACGGCATCTCAATCAACAATAGCTCAGTGAATGCGTGTGTGCATGAATAATGTGTGTGCATGAAACAGACTCTCTGTCCAGCACTGTGATATGTGTGAAAAAAGAATCCCCTGCCCCCACATCAAGGCCCTGACTCTGATCGATTTTCTATTTTCATTAGATTCAATCCTAATGTCTTGGTGGGGCCACAAGGGAGAAATTATGCGCAGTAAGGATTGTGAGACCATTATGAACAGGTTTGTGTTTACCTTAGCATCCACCATGAAGGAATCTCAGGGCGCTGTTTTATGAAGAGTCACTTACCATAGGGGTCCTGCTGCCACAGTTAAGCATTAGTCCACTCATGAAGGAAAATCCCTCCTGATGAGGTCCTTAGAGGCCCTGCCTTCGGTACTGTGGTAATGCAGGTTGATGAGCAAGAAAGATAATCAACAGTTATATTCTTGCAATAGACTCAGAACTCATAAGGGGGCTCACAACCATCTACATAATTCCAGTTCCAGGAGTTCTGACCGCTATGAGAATTGCACACATGTGATACAAAGACATACATGGAGACAAAAACACCCATATACACGAACTACGATAACTCTACCAATGACCTAGACATGGTTAACTAAGTGGACTAATTGTAAATTATATTTGTTTTAAATAGGAAAGTAGACGGAAGCGGGGGGGGGGACTTGATTTAAGAGTCTGACATGTCTGTGGAAGGCACTTGTGGGTATCTACATGTGACATGAAAGATCTGCTGCGTTTCCAGCCCATCCATGGTCACTTAGTGTAACTAGGACCATATAATCAAAAGTATTCTTGTCCTGTGCATGGTTTGACAAGTAACCCACCTTCTTCTCGCAAACAAGGGCGCCTACACAAGCCAGGCAGTTCCTCGCCTTTCTGGTACGGGTGCAAGAAGGGAGAAATAAGCATCAACCTTTTTTTTACCTTCCCCTCACTTCCAATCAAGAATCAGACCTTCCACCATCTTCTTTCATGTTTGGAGAAGGAAGAGGCCATAGGTAGGAAGGATGGAGACACCGCAAGCTTCCACAGTAGAATCGGTCTCCACTCCTCCTCATTGCTGTGTCCTGGAGGGAGAGAGCTGAGAATGAAGCCTGTGAAGGGCTTCTGTTTTCTAAGAGGTCTATTTCAAACCTTCTTTGTTTTTAAAGTGGAGACGTGAGTAGCAGCGGCGCCAGTCCCGTGAGTAGGAGCTCCATGCGTCAGGACGAGTCCCGAGTGTGTCTATCCGTCCGTCTGCCCGCGGAGGTCTTTCTCACCTCGCTTGGCTGCGGGAAATCGAGCTGAAGCGACTGAGTCCGCGATGGAGAGAGAAAGGAACAACAGTTCCATAAGCTCTTCATTGGTGGCTTAAGCTTTGAAACCACAGAAGAAAGTTTGAGACACTACTACGAGTCATGAGGAAAGCTCACACACTGTGTGGTTAGGAGGGATCCTGCAAGCCAAAGATCAAGAGGATTTGGCTTTGTAGCTTTCTCATCCCTGGCTGAGGTTGACGCTGCCATGGCTTCAAGACCTCATCCCATGGGTGGCAGGGTCCTTGAGCAGAAACCTGCTGTAGCCCATGTGACTGTGAAGAAATTAAGGGAGATACTGAGGAAACCACCTTAGAGATGACTTTGAAGAATATGGAAAATTTGATACTATTGAAATAATTACTGATAGGCAGTCTGGAAAGAAAAGGGGCTTTGGCTTTGTTACTTTTGACGACCACGATCCTGTGGATAACACTGTCTTGCAAAAGTGTCACACCATAAATGGTCACAATGCAGAAGTTAGAAAGGCATTGTCTAGACAAGAAATGCATGAAGTCCACAGTTCTAGGAGTAGAAGAGGAGGAAACTTTGGTTTGGGGGATTCTCGTGGTGATGGTGGCAATTTTGGACCAGGACCAAGAAGCAACTTTTGGGGTGATCTGATGGATACAGAAGTGGACATGGATTTGGGGGTGGCTATAATGGGTATGAAGAACCTGGAGGTGGAGTTTTGGAGGTAGCCCTGGTTACGGAGGAGGAAGAGGAGGATGTGGTAGGGGATATGGCACCAGGTGGGGGCTACGGGGGCAGTTCTGACATGGAGGAAGAATTACGGAAGTGGAAATCACAGTGAGTTTGAAAATTACAACCAGCAGCCTTCTAACTATGGTCCAGTGAGGAATGGGAACGTGTGGTAGCAGGAACATGGGAGGAGCATGTGGTGGGGGAACTGTGGTCCTGGAGGGAGTGGGGGCTACGGTGGGAGGAGCCGATACAGAGCTTCTTCCTACCTCCGTGGGCTTCCCTGTGTAAACAGGAGAGGATGAGAGCCCAGAGGTAACAGAAGAGCTTCAGGTTTTCGAAATAACAGTGTTAAGGAAACTCTTAGTCAAGCATAGTATGCAGCGATTTGGCAGAAGGCACCAGGCAGATGCAGAGAGACATTTGTGAATGAGTTGGATTATTTAATACCTTACCGTGGGGGAAGGATTGTAAAAAAAAAAAAAAAATGCCTTTGAGACAGTTTCTTAGCTTTTTAATTGTTGTTTCTTTCTAGTGGTTTTGTAAGAGTGTAGAAGCATTCTTTCTTTGATAATGTTAAATTTGTAAGTTTCGGATGATGTGTGAAACCTTTTTAAAGATTTTTCTCAAAGAGTTTTGAAAAGCTATTAACCAGAATCATGGTGTAATAAGACATAACGTTTTTCCTTTAAAAGATTAAGTGCATGTGTAAAGTTAAGAAGCTGTTGTACATTTGTGATTTAATAAAATAATTCTAAAAAGGAAAAAAAAGGAGACATGATTTATAATTTCCATGCTGCACATGAAGGACCAATGCTTTCACGCTCCCAGCACCCGGTAAGCAGTCAGGCATAGAAAGGAATAAGTGGGGTCAGGATCAAGCCATTTATGAGAGTTGGATCTGACACTTCAGCTGGGTCAAAGCCTGTTGCAAATTCTCAAGTTCAAGTGAGTGTTGTCTCTCTCTATACTCGCTTTATGATGCTCACCTGGAATTGGGGCAGAGCAGGAGGAGGAGGAGCAGGAGGAGGAACAGGAGGAGAAGCAGGAGGAGGAGGAGGAGCAGAAGGAGGAGGAACAGGAGGAAGAGGAGGAGCAGAAGGAGGAGGAGGAGCAGGAGGAGGAGGAGCAGGAGGAGGAACAGGAGGAGGAGCAGGAGGAGAAGCAGGAGGAGGAGCAGGAGGAGGAGGAGGAGCAGAAGGAGGAGGAACAGGAGGAAGAGGAGCAGGAGGAGGAGCAGGGGCCAGGGCAGGGGGTGCCGGGAGTGAAGGAGTCTTTGTGTGGAAGGAACCACAAGGCAATGAATGACCTTGGCACTCTTATTCTTGCTGCTCTGAGGAAATAGCCAACAAAACCAACTTAGGGAAGGAAGGGCCCGTTTGGCTTGTGTTTTAAGAGTGAAAACCACCCATCAAGGTAGAGGAGGCATGGAGGAAGATTCACAGAGCAGCTAGTCACATTATGTTTCTTGTCAAGAAGCAGAGAACCCACAGGAAGTGGGACCAGATGACCAAAACCCCAGGTCTGCCCCACTCACCTACTCCCTGCCACAAAGAAATGTACTCATAAAGACCCCAATCTTCCAAACAGCACCACCTGCTGGGCACTGAGTGTACAAACACGCTACAGGAGACATGTCATACTCAAGTCAGCAAGACCCCTCCCCCCAAACATGCAGACAAATGCACGCAGGAACGGGAGCTACCCTAGAATGACCATGACCATGTCACAGCATGCGACAGACTTCCTTCACACCACCACAGTTTGTCCGGCTTTCTCTCTGCTGTATAAAACTGATTTGGCAATGCATTTTAGCCAAGCATTTGGGCAAATTAAAGCAATTGGCCTACTTGTCTGTACCTCCTGTTTAGTCAAACCACTGCCAGTCCTTCTGCTTATCACCTCTAGACAGCACAGAGATGGCGCCATAGTTAAGTCCTATCTGCTGAAATAAAAATGTCTTCCATAGCTTCTAGCAGACATCCCTTTACCATGTGTCCAAGTCACGCCATAAATCAGCATGTTCTAAACAGCAGCCTGATAGTTTCCTTTTTAAAATATTTATTTTATGTATGTGAGTACACCATCACTGCCTTCAGACACACCAGAAGAGGGCATCAGATCCCATTACAGATGGTTGTGAGCCACCATGTGGTTGCTGGGAATTGAACTCAGGACCTCTGGAAGAGCAGTCAGTGCTCTTAACCGCTGAGCCATCTCTCCAGCCTCCGAGATAGTTTCTAATAGAGATGGAGTCTGGGATAAAAGATTTAAAGCATAAGGAAGAGTCCATGGTGGAAGAGGAGAGATCTGGGTGAACAGGAAGCATTTTATATAGCGTGGGGTGGAGTGATGTGTTTGCAGAGGACTCACAGCAATACAATCAATCTTCTTTCCTGGACAAATACACATTATTGTCTTTGGGGCCACTAATTAAAACTGTGGGAATCCCCAAGTCCTTTATAGAAAGTCCCATCACATTCTGAAGGGATAGAGATTGACCCTATGGCTGCCTTCTGAGAGCTTGAGAGATTCCCTTAACAAGATAGACAGGAACTTCACCTGAACAGTGCACCAGAAGAGCTTCTGTCTCCACCATTCCAAGCCATCTCTGTGTCAGGCAGAAAGATCTAGAATACTCTAACAGTCCTGAGACAGGAGCATGCACACACCTGGACGAACCTCTTCATTCACCGAGCACCACGTGTGTACCAGGTTCTGTGTATGAAATGCCACTGCATTCTTTCTGTTGGGAAATCACCTCACAAACCACACAAACACCAGCCTCAGTCAGATAGGGATAGTTTATTGAGCATACACCCCAAAACTGATCAACCAGGGCTATAGTCCAAATTTGGGAACTGAACCAAGACTCTGAGTTAAGGTCCTACAAGCTTTTTAAGCCCCAAATTCACAAACATCTGTGCCAAGTTATTCCACCAACCAGGATTTAGGGACGAGGATTTCCTTTGGAACATGTCTTTGCTGTACATTTATCCTGTCTCCATTGGTTTGGGTATTCAACTGCAGTAGGAGACTTGTCTAACATTCATGTCTTAATTTGTCTACCAGGATGGTACTTGTGTAACATCCATGTTTTAACTTGTCTGCCAGGATGTCAGTTACCCACAAACATGTCTCTTCCTGCCAAGTAGGATCTCAGTTTCCAGGAGATCTTGGGAACTTAAACTTTTCCTTGACCACCACTCAAAATGGAAGTCTTATTCCAAATAGCTTCTTATACTGGCGCAGGGGTCTCTCATGTGTTGGGGTCCATCCCAGAGGCAGCTTATGCTATAAAAACTTATACACAAGTGCAGGAAGTGCTATTGGATGGTTGGTTTGGGCCCAAGATTATTGTGGGTAACAACATACAACAGCTCTACTGACTTCTATTGTGATTGGTTTCCAAGGGCACAGAACATGTAATCATTCTTGGCATTAGAAAGTTTCCGAGTAACAGCAGAAACACGAGAAAGGCTAGTCAGGTAACTGTTACCTGGGCCTTCATATTTTTCCTGGGCCCTAACACCTTTTAGTTCCCAGAACACTCCATTTGATAGGCTACATTGTATTTACTTATCCTTCAGGAGGTAGGACATTAATAAGATGAAGGAATTTATATGATTAACATACAACTAGTTGCTGACTGGGCCCAAATGGTCTTAATGTGATACTGGGAATGTTGGCCCCTTTTTCAATTTTCACATTGAAATGGGATCTCTTTAAATTGCGTAGGTCAGCCTTAAACTTGGTGGGTAACCCAAGCTGGCCTCAAAGCTTGATCCTCCTACCTCAAGTAGCTGGGATTATAGGTGGCAAAGTCTCGGGTTTAAACCCAGGTCCAGCTAACTGCAAAGACATTGCTCCAAGTCATCACACAGTATAATCTTTAACCTCTCAGTCTGAAGTAGTTCTTAGCTATAAACAGAATCCAGTCTCCTGGGTAAATGAGGGAAGACAGTACAGGGATGCCAGACCAACCCCAGAGTCTCTGAAGGGATGAGAACCAGGTTGAATGTATACAGCAGGCATGCAGGTCGAGTGTATACAGCAGGCATGCAGTCAAGACCAATACCAAGCCACTCTTCGACGGTTTCCAGGAACATCACTGATACTCACTGATACATGACCTACCAACCTGGGTATCGGATTTGTCAGAAACATTTGCTGTGTTTAACTGATCAATCTTCCTTCACTATCTGCCATTTTGCTCACATCTTTGGAGTGTTTCTAGCCAACAGGGAGGGTGAACCTTATTGTCCAGTTAATAGTATTTGGGATTAGCATGGAAACATGCCTCTGGATGGAAATCTGATTATGTCTGCTGAGAGGTTTGAAAAAGTAAAGTGGCCACCAGCCTTCACCTCTCTCTGCTCCTGACCACACACTCCTTCCCCCAGGCCTCCTGTGCCATGAAGGACTTTAACCTGTGAGCCAGGAGAGAAAAATCTTCTTCAGCTGCCTCTGTCAGGTATTTTTTAACAACACAGGAATAGTAACTAAGACACACACACACACACACACTTGCATGCACATACACTCTGTGGTAGTTTGAAGGTGCTTAGCCAGGGAGTGGCACTATTAGGAGGTGTGGCCTTGTTGAAGTAGGTGTGGCCTTGGAGTAGGTGAGTCACTGTGGGTGTGGGCTTTAATACCCTCATCCTGGCTGCCTGAAAACCAGTCTTCTAGCAGCCTTCAGATGAAGATGTAGAACTCTTAGCCCCTCCCACCATGCTCCTGCCTTGATGATAATAGACTGAACCTGTAAGCCAGCAACAAGTAAATGTTGTCCTCATTAGTGTTGTCTTGGTCATGGTATCTGTTCACAACAGTAAAACCCTAACTATGACACACACCACATATACAGAAGTAAGCAAAAGATTTTGATATGCTACAAATATTATATAACACTTCCTGGTGGCTTAGTATATGCAGATCTAATGCTCTTCCCCAGGATTACAGTCTGACCTCTGGTCTTTGGAGACATAAAGTCTGATTGTGTGGTGTAAGCACCAAAGAATGAATTCTAGAGTAGGCAGAGCTACGTCTCCGTGAGATGGTAAATCAAGACGTGGTGGATGGGAAGATACCACCAGATGCTTTGTCTCTGAAAAGGAACAATATCATCTCAAAGCACAGTGGACATAAAGGACATCTCAGCCCCCCCAACTTGCCCAACATGTATGGAGCAGGGAAGAATGATCCTGTCCTTTGGACAGGACAGGAAGTAGCTAGGACGTTACTTCCGACACGTGGTAGAAGGCATGAAACATCAGGAATTTAATCACTGTGCTGACTGTCTTTGCTGTTCACTGGACGCAAGCTGGAGTTCCCTGGGAGGAGGGGACCCTGTTGAGAAAATGGCTCCATCGGATTGGCCTGTGGGTAAGTCTGTGCAGCGGTTTCTTGATTGATGATGGTCATGAGAGAACCCAGCTTTCTGTGGGTGGTGCCCCTCCAGGGAGGTAGCCCTGGGTGGTATCAGAAAGCACCTGAGGAAGCTGTGGGTGTTCTTCCACACTCTCTGCTTCATTTCTTCCCTCCAGGTCTCTGCCTTGGGTTCCTGCATTGCTTCATGATGAAGTTTGGCCGTGGCATAGAAAGAAATGCGGACATTCCCCATGGAGTGGTATCTTCTTAGGGTTCAAGGAAGGCAAAGAAAGCCATAAAATGGGGAAAGAAAACAGTGTTGTGTGTACGTGGAATGGGACAGAGGGCCAGAGGAGCCTGCATTCTGGACAGCGTCTTAAGATTGTATCAGGCAGGGTTATGGGTTACAGACAGCCCTCTCCGGCATGCTGTGTTTAAGCAGCAAGGGTTTCTGAAAGAAATGAAGTGGTGTATCCAGTCTCTGGGGGCTGATGGATTGGGTTTGGGAAACTGCACATCTGGGAGTCATTCTTCCACTGTTGTCACTTAGAGGCAGCCTCATAGCCAAGGCTAGACCATCACCCTTCCCAAAAAATGTGTGCTGCAGGTGTTATCTTCCATTCTATGCTATGAAATAGAGGTGTCTCCTCACTGGAGCTTTTCCTCATGAATATGTGCTGGCTTCTAGTGGCCCAGGACATGCCTTCTGCCTTCTCCTCTGGGGAACAAGACAAGGCAGAAGGAAAAAGATGGCCCAAGGGTCTCACAGCTACATATATACAGAATGGTGTGAACTGTGTCTCACACTTGCTTAGGACATGTGATGTTGAACATGTCTGGACTTCCCTGACCAGGCAGTTCCTAAGAACCACAGAGAGGCCCTCAAGGATCCTTGTCTTGAAGTGAGGGTTTGAGATCAATTAGGCCTGGAGGCAAAGAGCTGTGGGAATGGGTAGGGAGAGAACTCCTGGGCGTGTCAGCAGTGTCTCTAGGATACCTCCACATGTGCCTGCATAGAAACACCTCTCAAATGACAAACATGACTTACCAGCTGGTCAGTCTGTGTGACCAGCTAGTGTCACAGAGATTCCAGGTCACCAGCCACATGTTCATTCCTTCTAGGTTGAAGGTTACTCAGATTTGGTGCAGAAGAGCTATCAGAGTCTGAACTAGCCCGAGGTGGCCAGGTGACCCAATCAATATAGAACTGTTTAGTGGAAGGGATTTATAGGGAAGCTACTGCTTTCTCAGTTCAGTCAACCCAGTTTTAGGGCTAGAGAAACGGCTCAGTGGGTATGAGGACCTGCATTCAAATCCACAGCAACCCTGTAAAGAGAATAGGGCGTGGCTGCCTGGGCCTGTAACCACAGCTTTGGTGGAACAGAGACAAATGAGTTTTAAGAATTCCCTGGCCGGCTGGGCTAGCTGAAACAGGAAGCTTCAAGTTCAAGATGAGGTCTGTCTTAAAGGACTAAGACAGAAAACAATAAAGGAAGACACTTAGCATCCTCCTCTGTGCACATTTGCACATGTGTGTGCATGCACCACACACATAGATCATAGACATTCACACCCTGTATTCACAAATAGTCACACCACAGTCACACACAATCACAGACACACAAATACCACCGTCAAAGACATAGCACAGACATCAACACACACACACATACACACATAGACACAAACTTCATAGATGTGCACACCTCATATGCACAATAGTCACACCACAATAACACACACATACACCACACACATCATAATACACACAACCATAGACACACACATATACTATATACACATACCATAACACACACCATAGATACATAAAACCACACACACACACACACACACACACATCCCATAGACATACACACTCCATACACAAATAATCATACCACAGTCACATATGCACACACATACCATAACACACACTGCCTTAGTTAATGTTTTACTGCAGCAAACAGACACCATGACCAAGACAAGTCTTATAAATAACAACATTTAATTGGGGCTGGCTCACAGGTTCAGAGGTTCAGTCCATTATCATCAAGACTCGCGCATGGCAGCGTCCAGGCAGGCATGGTGCCAGAGGAGCTGAGAGCTCTACATCTTCATCCAAAGGAAGCCAGGAACAGACTGGACATCCTCAGGCAGCTAGGAGGAGTGTCTCCAAGCCCACCCTACAGTGACATACTTCTTCCAACAAGGCCACACCTTCTAATAGTGCCACTTCCTGGGCCAAGCATATGCAAATCACCACACACACCATAGACACACACACCATAGACATACACACACACCATAGACACACACACCATAGACACACACACCATAGACACACACACATACCATAGACACACACACCATAGACACACACACATACCATAGACACACACACCATAGACACACACACATACCATAGACACACACACCATAGAAACACACACATACCATAGACACACACACCATAGACACACACACACCATAGACACACACACACCATAGACACACACACACACCATAGACACACACACCATAGACACACACACCATAGACACACACACACCATAGACACACACACACACCATAGACACACACACCATACACACACACACACACAGTAGACACACACACACACCATAGACACACACACACACCATAGACACACACACCATACACACACACACACACAGTAGACACACACACACAACCACAGATACCCATACAACAGAGGTTTTTGTTTTTGTTTTTTTGTTTTTTTTGAGGCAATTTTAGGTTCAAAGCAAAATTTCAAGCAAAACACTGAAAAGCTCTACATTTTCTCCTCTCTCAGATATGCCTGGACACCCCTCACTAGTGTCCCCATGTTGCTGGCACGCCCTACATCCCTACATCAGAGCAATACATCTGTCTTTGTCTCTGAGTCTACTCTGGGGCATCACCATCAGAGTCTATGACATAGAAGAGGAGTCAGTCCAGTGTAGTGAGTCACATGGTTGTATGTATGGCTGTATGGTTTGCACTAGGTGTTATGACTGGGTGTGCCCATCACTGTGGTGGTGCACAGCATAGCTCACAGTCCTAAAACCCTCCGTGCTCCCCATCCCTCCCTCCTCCCCATCCCTCCCTCCTCCCCATCCCTCTCTCCTCCCCATCCCTCCCTCCTCCCCATCCCTCCCTCCTCCCCATCCCTCCCTCCTCCCCATCCCTCCCTCCTCCCCATCCCTCCCTCCTCCCCATCCCTCCCTCCTCCCCATCCCTCCCTCCTCCCCATCCCTCCCTCCTCCCCATCCCTCCCTCCTCCCCATCCCTCCCTCCTCCCCATCCCTCCCTCCTCCCCATCCCTCCCTCCTCCCCATCCCTCCCTCCTCCCCATCCCTCCCTCCTCCCCATCCCTCCCTCCTCCCCATCCCTCCCTCCTCCCCATCCCTCCTTTCTCCCTCACCCCTTCCTCATGCCTCCTCCCTTCCTCCTCCTAGCACTCACAGCCACTGATCCTTTCTCTCTTCACAGCTCTGTCTTTTCCATTGTGGCAGATGGCTGGGCCCAAACAGCATGGCTTCATATTAGGTTCATTTGCTCAGAGAGATGCTCTTACGTTTCCCTCGTCTCTTCACTTATTTTCAGCTCTGACTAATATTCTATTGTCTGGATGTGCCACCGTTGGTTTAGCCCTTCTACAGACACATGTTGATGTTGTTATTTGCCAGGGTAGTGGGAGGATGCTGAGGGCAGGGTAGTGGGAGGATGCTGAGGTGAGGGTAGTGGGGAGGATGCTGAGGGTAGTGGGGAGGATGCTGAGGGTAGTGGGGAGGATGCTGAGGGTAGTGGGAGGATGCTGAGGGTAGTGGGGAGGATGCTGAGGGTAGTGGGGAGGATGCTAAGGGTAGTGGGGAGGATGCTGAGGGTAGTGGGAGGATGCTGAGGGTAGTGGGGAGGATGCTGAGGGTAGTGGGAGGATGCTGAGGGTAGTGGGGAGGATGCTAAGGGTAGTGGGGAGGATGCTGAGGGTAGTGGGGAGGATGCTGAGGGCAGGGTAGTGGGGAGGATGCTGAGGGTAGTGGGGAGGATGCTGAGGGTAGTGGGGAGGATGCTGAGGGTAGTGGGGAGGATGCTGAGGGTAGTGGGGAGGATGCTAAGGGTAGTGGGGAGGATGCTGAGGGTAGTGGGAGGATGCTGAGGGCAGGGTAGTGGGGAGGATGCTGAGGGTAGTGGGGAGGATGCTAAGGGTAGTGGGGAGGATGCTGAGGGTAGTGGGGAGGATGCTGAGGGTAGTGGGAGGATGCTGAGGGTAGTGGGGAGGATGCTAAGGGTAGTGGGGAGGATGCTGAGGGTAGTGGGGAGGATGCTGAGGGTAGTGGGGAGGATGCTGAGGGCAGGGTAGTGGGGGGATGCTGAGGGTAGTGGGGAGGATGCTGAGGGTAGTGGGGAGGATGCTGAGGGTAGTGGGAGGATGCTGAGGGCAGGGTAGTGGGGAGGATGCTGAGGGTAGTGGGAAGATGCTGAGGGTAGTGGGGGGATACTGAGGGTAGTGGGAGGATGCTGAGGGTAGTGGGAAGATGCTGAGGGTAGTGGGGAGGATGCTGAGGGTAGTGGGAGGATGCTGAGGGTAGTGGGAGGATGCTGAGGGTAGTGGGAAGATGCTGAGGGCAGGGTAGTGGGGGGATACTGAGGGTAGTGGGAAGATGCTGAGGGCAGGGTAGTGGGAGGATGCTAAGACAGAGTCTTATGCAGCCCGGGGTAACCCCAAGAACTATCTTGAACCCCTGCCTCCACATTCTAAGAGCTGTGATGACAGTCATACACCACCACACCTTGTTTGTGCTAACACCCAAACCCGGGCTTTGTGTGTCACTGTACCAGCTGAGCCACACCCACAGCCCCCTTACACATGCTTGAGACATGGTCTTGCCATGTAGCCCTGTAGACCAGGCTGCCTTTGAACTTGATGTAACCCTCTGCCTGGCAGCCTCCACTGTTGCTGACAGGCTCACCACAGCCAGTTCCCCTCTCACGGACTCAAGGATGCCTGGCTGCTTTGAGGTTTGGGCAGGGGTGGAGAAAGCCAATAGCAGCGTCCATGCGCTGGCTTCCGTTTGTAGATTTGCTGAAGGCCAGGGGTGTCGTCACTGGGTCAAGTCCCTGCCTACTGTGATTTGCTTACTGTCATTTTTCTGACCTGTACCTTTGGGGTAAGGACAGAGGAGGAGCAGTCTTTCTACCACTTGGGGTAGAGGCAGTCTATGCTAATGAAGGAGGAGCCTAAATCCAGAGGGTGGGGCCGGGGGGGGGGGGGCCCTGGACTGCCCAAGTGGCTGGAGTAACAGCCTTGGCTCTAGGAACAATTATGGAGGTTAATAAAAACAATTGCATCTTAAGTTCCCTCTAAAATGTGACTCTTTTACATTTTCTTTAAGATAGCTGTCTCCCTCAAAATGAACTCTCCAGGGAATGGAGACTCCCAGCTGCCCTGTGAGGGGAGAGACCTGGAGTTCATCCCTCCTTAAATGCCCAGCTGAGAAAGTTTGCGTCCCTGCTGGGGAGGTGATCTGCTTTCTGAGCAGAGATGGAATCCCACCTTCCCTGGAAAGTCCTATTACAAAAACAATCAGTCTCCTTACAGCCCTGCGGAGGAACCAATTCTCTGCACAGCTGCTCAGCCTTAGAAATGAAGTCCGCGCCAAGGGAGGAGGGACCCCACGGCTTCTACAGCATCTTCTTCTAGAGCCTAAACCAGCTTGGCCAAGACAGAAACCAGCTCACACTTGCATCTCCATAGACACAGGAGCCTCCACCACCCCATGCCACACCCGAGTCAAGCACAAGGCAAGGAGCCTGGGACAGGACCAGAGCCACCGGTGCTGCTCTATCTACAGTCAAGAGGCCATGGAGAGAAGGCCCAGGGAGAAGGCGAGGGCTCGAGGGTAATTGAGCATCACTGGGGAACACATCCCTGAGATCCCAATACTTCCCAGCATGTTCCACAGCCCTTGGTTAGACAGCGGGCTGTCCTCAGCATCGTTTCCTTTGGTTGAGCTGTGCACTGTGCTGAGCAGTTCTAACTTGTGAAATCCAGGCAGGTGCCTGGGCGTAGCTTAGTTGAAGAGCTATTGTTTCTCGTGTGTCAGGCCCTGGGTCCATTTCCCAGTACCAACAAGCAATTTTAAAAATTAATTTAAATAAATAAAGAAGGCGGGAGAAAGATGTGGAGTTGTTTTTTTTTTTTTTATAGAACATTATGTTTTGCCGAAATCAGCTTTTCTGCTGAGTAGCAAGTCTCCCCAAAGACTTTCCATCCTTTGAATAGCTTTCCAATCATTTGTTATTAAGTTGATTAAATTCAGCTACTAAGCTGTGCACACGTCTGTTTTTAAATCGCTCCCTTGTGCACATGCTGGCCTCCTGTACCTGAGGACTTAGTGATACCCCAGTAGATACTGGACACTCACTATCCGTCTCAATTTGGGGTAGCAAGTTGGGGTGTTGGCCACTAGGAGAGTATTTTCAGGGGCTCTGGGGGTGAGGAAGAGCCATCTCACTAAAGAAGGAAAGGAAAGGCCTTGGTAGAAAGTATAGGCTGATAGCAGTTGCTAATGTGAAAACAGGTGCAGAAAGAAAATTAGAAATACAACGACCTGCATGGCATGATAGCCCAAGGGTGTGGTAGTGGCACACATGCCTTGGTGGTAACCAACAGCTCTCTAATTGGACTCAAGACCCTCTCAGGAAGAGGAGAACCGTGCCTGGTACTGGAAACCTAACTAATTACTCGGCGCCAGTGGGTACTAGAGGAGAATCTGCAACTGCTGATTTACTAAAACCAGCATCATCACCAACAACAATCTAAACATTCATCCTATACCCAGATATAAGTCCTCTTTCTTCATTCAAGGAAACTGCAAAGAGACCGCTGCATAAGACCACAGCTAATCACAATGCAGAGTTGTGGACCCCAGTCCCAATGGACACACCCTCACCTAAGGCTCACCGAACACTGAGGAAAGGGGGAGGGGCAGGAAGAATGTAAGAGGCAGAGGATGGGGGAGTCCGGTACAAGATTGTTTCCAATAGCATCAGAAGGTAAAGCTGTAAAGCCTCACCAACGTGATCACCCAAACATGAACTGAGCAAGGACGACACCAAGGAACATGCCAAACTGGGCAGGGAAAAGCCCGTGGGGCCTTCACCCTAAAGAAAACACTAAAGGCAACTGAGCAAAACCAGGAGTGAGAGAGGTGCTCATCCCCAGGGCAGAGCGCACCAACTGGTTGTCCAGTGCCAAGTGGTCAGCCCTGCCAACATACATACAAGTAATGCCATAAGGACTCAATGAGTTATATTTACAAATATATGTGCATGCAAATATAATATATATGTGCATATGTGTGCACAATAACAATGAAAAAAAAAGGCCATGAATTTGAAGGAGATGGGGAAGGGGTGTGTGGGAGGTGGGGTTGGAAGGAGGAAAAGAAAGAGAGAAATGTTGCGACTAAATTATAATCTCAAAAATCACTGTAAATAAACGGAAGGTTAGGGTTAAAGGTGAGGAAGATCCGAGGACTTACAGCTGGTATGAGACAGCCTCCCCAGAAGCCGAGAGGCAAGGATGCTGGCTTGTGATACCCTGGGAATTTAGCGAAGGCGCTGCTCCCCTGACTCTAACTGTCTGCAGGAACAGATACTAAGAAGTCCCCGCCTATTTCAGGAGACAGCCTATCCAGACCCCTGCACAGACGTGGGTCACACAGGAGGCAGGTAAGCCAGCTGCGGCTCCAGAGCTGTGGGAAGAGTGAGCTGCGCGGTAGAACACAGCCACAGCGGGATGAGAACAAAGAGCAACCTGCAAGGTTGGGGGCTAGCAAGCCTGGGCTGGCAGAGCGCACCCCGCGCACCCCGCACACACGGGAGGCTGCACTTCCTCTAAGTGGTGATATCAACGGGGCACGGTGACTCTGGTGAGCCAGAGGACAAGCGCAGAGTGAATCACTTTCCTGATTGATTCAGTTTATGACATGCACCGAACACTAATCCGTCTCAGCAGAGGTTACCACGATCTTTATCCCGTTCCTACCATGAGTCCCAAAACGCTAAGCATTGTAGCTGGACCCTTCCCGCTTGGGAAGCCCTCCAGGGAGTTTCTCTCCCTTCCCTTAATCCCTCACGTCCCTAACGTCTCAGTATTCCTCTCCTCTGAGTATACCCAAGCTTTTCTCTATCTTTACTCCTCCTCCTCGTGAGCGCTATGGTCTCAGGATTTTAGTGATTGCTGATCTCCCAGCCACACCTATCTGGGGCTAGAAAGATTCCCTGGATCTGAGAACTGCATCGCTGGGGAGGGCCAGGGCTGTTACCTTTTCCAGTGACTATTAACCCTCCTTCAGGCTGTTTGGTTTTGGTTTTGGCTTTTTGTTGTTGTTTGTTTGTTTGTTTTCAGTTCAGAGAAGCAACCCCTGCTGAGAAATTTACAAGGAACAGCTAAGTCCTTCTGACTCACTCTTTTTAGGTAACCCAGCGCAAACCTTGCTCATAACACTGAATTCTGTCTTTAGAAAGTTTCCTGTCCATCATTTTCCTGAACACGTGATGTATGGCCTCAGACTCACTCTTGTGCCCCACCCCCACATAGCCATTCCCATATGCATGTGTTAGTATTGGCCAATGTCACCAATCTGACATGGCTGGCCCTCACTGGTGACCCTGTGCTGTCTCGCAAACCTGTTTGTCTCACTCTCCAATAGAGCAAGTTCTGATGATAAGGGCAAAGGGGCAGTCAGGGCGTGAAACCACATCCCCTTTCCCCAGCACTATCATTTCCCTGGGTTCCCGGTAACAACAAAGGAATGGAGTCCTCTGGTGCGAACCTTTAATGGTAGACTGCTGTGTTTCCTTCCTGGATGATGAGATCTTTTCTAAGTGGTCCTCCTCCCTTTCACCTGTTTGCCCACTGGTCCTATGGAGTCTGCCTGCATCTCTGCTATTGTTGTACCCTTCAGCATCCTTGCTCAGGAGGAAGATGGCACCTCCTGCCTTGGCAGCACACCTCCTGTTCCTGCTGCTGTCCCTCTCGTTGGTCCCCTGCTCTGAGCAGACTTGTTCTCTGGAGGCCTGCTCTTGCTTGGCATCCCACCACCCCCAACACCCACCGTCAACCTGTCTCCACTGGCATCCAACCACTGCCGAGAACCCAGATCTTCAGTCTCTCATCTGAGTTGTTGCTCCTCCTTGGCTCACCCCTCCTGGGCTGTTCACCTCACTCTCTTCCTTCCCATTTTCCCAAGATTAAATGATTATTTTAAAAAGCGTACCATACTGTATAGAAATCTGTACACTGGGACTATAGAAATGTCACTGTCCCTACCGCACACCTTCAAATTAACATTCTCAGGTCTTCCACACAGTAAGTCTTCCCACAAGGAACCTTCCATAGATACTTCTTGGATAGACTGTATATACTGGGGAGTAAGGAGGTCCACCCGAAAGCTTCCATAGATACTTCTTGGATAGACTGTATATACTGGGGAGTAAGGAGGTCCACCCGAAAGCTTCCATAGATACTTCTTGGATAGACTGTATATACTGGGGAGCAAGGAGGTCCACCCGCAAGCCCACAGTTGTTGGCAGCCATAAGATTAGATAGAAGCATGTTTGTCTTCACTCATAAAACAGTAGAATATTCCCTTTGCCAATTGTATATTGACTAATAACTCATGACTATAACAATTCAAAGGGAATATTTGTAATGGAATTTTAATACTTCATCCTACAGGCATACTTTATGGAAGGAAAGCATGTGACACTCTTGGAAGACACACTTGACCGCCTGTCCCCTACTCTGCTGTTTTTCTGTATATTGTGGTCAGAGCCATTGTTTTGCAATCCACTTTCCCAGCCAATTTATAACAATGGCATAGAAAGAGAATATGTCTATGTGAAGCCAAAGACCTCAAGAAAATTTGCCAAAAGGGAAATATTTTTATTCCTTATTATTTTTTTAAAATGCTTTTTTTTTCACCTTTTTTTTTCATTTGAATAGTTGGGAAGATACAAGGACTGGAATATTGCAGCTGCCTTAGAACCATGGAAAAGGCCAAGAGGAGAGAATATAAGGCAAGGCCTTACCATCGTCGAGCTGTTAAACCAACCCTAGGAAGGTATCTTAGAGTAAGAAATGATTTTATTGTCTTACAGCTCACAGTGTAGCACCGTCCAGCCTTGAACCCACAATCCTGACAACCCTGCGTCAGCCTGGAGAGCTTTGAGTACAAATGCAACTCTTTGTTTTGTTGGTTTGGCTTTTTTTTTTTTTTTTTTTTTTTTTTTTTTTTGAGACAGGGTTTCTCTGTGTAGCCTTACATGTCCCAAAACATGCTTTGTAAACCAGGCTGGCCTCAGACTCACAGAGCTGAACCGGCCTCTGCTTCCTGAGTGCTGAGATTAAAGCTGTGCACCACCACGGCCTGCTTTAAGTGCAACATTTTAAGATCATTAAAAAGTTGTCCAACAAATAAGAGACACAATCAGTAAGAAAAAATTGGTAATAAATGATAGATGGATAGATAGATAGATAGATAGATAGATAGATAGATAGATAGATAGATGGATGGATGGATGGATGGGTGGGTGGGTGGGTGGGTGGGTGGGTGGGTGGGTGGATGGATGGATGGATGGATGGATAAACTCTAAACTATTTTAAAGCTTCCCCAAAGCAGAAAATAATAATAAAAAAAAAATCAATCAATAACAGCCAAAATATCCTCAACGTGTCCTTTGGAAAATTGAAAGTGTTCACATCTGAAACGAGTCCTGTTCCCCTTCCCCAGTTACCATTTGCCAGTGTGTTACTGTGAGGACTGTATGTCGGCTAGGGTTTGTTTCACAGCTGTGGACTCTGTCTATACTGCGTGCAGCATACATAGGTCCTTCAGCCTGCTGTACCCCATCTCAGCCTCTTTTCCCGTCTTCCAGAGCCTTACCTCACAGGGTCTTACTCTCCTCACTAGCACTTCCGCTGCTGTCAGGTACCCCAGCAACATGCTTCCCCTGGATGTGTCCTGGCCCCTCGCCCTCTACAATCCAAGCAAAGGAAGCAATAGTCTGGGAAGACCCAGGTCCCATATTCTCTCCAGGGAGAAATGTCTTGCTGATGGCTCCCTACACGCATATGAGAAGTAATCTCTCCTCCCATCTGCTTACCTCATTCTTCCTTCCAGCTTCCTCAGTGCTCGTCATAGGCTGCTGGAAGCATACGACCTCTTTGCTAGTTTATGAATTCCTTAGGAATTCTACCTGGCATCTCACTCCTGTTGGGAGCTCTAGCAATGCGCTGTGCTGAGCCGGTCAGCCTTGGAAGTGTTACCTGAGAAGCAGGTGCACACATTTGGATGACATCAGAAAGTTAGGGAGCCTGGGATGGCTACCACATTTCCATTTAAACAGTTTGGCAGTTTCTGGGAGCTCCCGAGGGCTACAGGTGACAAATCCGTAAATTCAGCTGTTGGCAGCTATTAAACTTTCTGGTTGCCACAGCACCGGCTCCAGCTGAGGTCCCTGAGCGCCAGGGTTGGTTTGTTTAGGTCGATGCTGACTGAAGGGAAGAGAGTGGGCTGAAGCAGCTTCTCACAGCTGCCAGCCACAGCTGTGGCTCCCCGGGGTGCTGAGATAACAGCGCTGTGTGCTAATCCAATCTGTGCGTTTCCTGGGGGCTGTCATTACTGCAAAATGAGGTAAACTCGGTGGCTTAAATCTCTAAGGAAGCTTTAGTGTGTGCAGCTGGAAATGAGGCAAAACCATCTCGAGACAGTAATGATGAGTTATGATCAGAAAGGAAGACATCCCCAGCAGCCCAAGGAGTGCATCAAAATCACTGTAGACGCTACCACAAGCAGACTGTAAGCATGTGTATACTGTGTGTTCATACACATATATGCATATGTAAAATATAATACATGCTATACAGCCACTACATTATTAAAGAACATCGCACATACACTCATACTGTATACATGCATACAAAATACACACTTTAGTCATTTCACTGTCTAGATACAAATATGTGTACCATACTACCTACATATGCTAATATAAATTACATATACATATGTGTATTCATATGTGTCTATAAACTATAAATAATTAATATAACCATTAGCATATCTCCTCCCTGACATTCTATCAGGCTATCACCATATGATCTCCTTAGAACCTCAAGTGTCACATTGGGCCCATGTCAAGTTCATACACAGACATTTTCTTTATAGCCTTCTCAACTGTGATGAGAAACATGCTCTTATGACATTATCAAATGGGACAAATCATATCGACAGTGACTGTGGGTGTGTTTATTAACAAGCTCTCTTGTATACCAGTGTATCTACTGAAGCCCTGATTAATGCCCAGTACCTCAGAATGTAACTTCATGTGGAGAGAGAACTTTTAGAGAGCTAAAGACCCTAATAAGATGGCACTGGGATAGTCAAATCTAATGTGACTGTTGTCTTACTAGAAGAGACTGGGTACTTGCAGAGAAACGACCATGTGAGGGCACAGGGAAAAGCCACCAAAGTACACTCTGAACATGTCCTGCCGACTGTGGGATTCCAGCCTCCAGGAGAGGGAGACATGTTCCTGTTTGAGCCACCACCCTGAAGTACTGTTACACAGCTACAGAGCATTCCTGCCCACAAAACAGAGACTATGAAGTTGAAGGCGGTGGGGTTCTCAGAGACCGGAACTGGATCTGACTCCAGCCTTAACAGATGCATGACCTGGTCTCAACCACTGAGCCTCAAGGACCCCCTTCGATTCAGAGAGGTAGGAGGGCCTTTTTATAGGGTTGCTATGGAAATAAAACTGAAGACTGTACAGAAAAACTGACTAGCAAAGTAGCCAGCATGTAGTAGCTGTGCTCCTTGAAAAAACGAGAAATCAGCCAGGTCAAACCCCAGTCCTTAGGAGGCTGAGGAGGGAGAATTGTGAGTTTGAAGGTTGCTTGGCCCCTTTTTGTCTCAAAACAATCAAAAGACACGGAGACATGTAGGCCAACAAGCAGCACAACTCTAGGCTCAGGGGGCATGTCACCAATGGTCAGTATCAAAGCCTTTCTGAAATAACCAGCCAATGCAGAGAAAGCGTTCTTTTGGCCCATGGCCTTAGAGGCTTCAGCCTGTGCTCTGCAGGGGGTAGGGTAAGACTACAGGGTGGCAGTGACAGCAGCCACATGGTAGAGCAATCAATCATCTCCCCTCGTTGCTTGGTACCCAAAGAGCAGGAAAGGTGGGTGAAGAGGCCACAGTCTCTTTAGGGGCACACTCTAATGACCTACATACCTCTTAGAGGGCCCCATCTCCTAAAAATTATAGCACCTACTAGAGCATCACTCTGGATATCTAGGTGACATTCAAGACCCAAATGCTACCAAAAAGTATAAAAGATGATGGAAGCTATTTTCGGCAGAGGCACTGGTGTGTACCTGTATTCTGTCTCCCCGGAACCTCCCAGCAATGGCAGACCTTTGTTCCCTTCCACTTATAGGTTCCAAGAAGTCAGGAAGAAGGGAGCTCCAGCCTTCTCAGCCAGTAAGAGAGACCAGTAAGTAGCCTGTCCCAGGCCTGGCTCCAAGACTCATCACATGCTTAACTTTTTCAACACACCGTGTGCTGAGCAAACAAACACTCCTTCCAGCAACACTGCAGGGTTGACGAACAGCAGTTGGGCTGAAGGCTTGGCCTCTTGGAAGAAATGCAAGTGACAACCCCAGCATCTTTGAATGAGGCTCTTCAACCACAAATAACAATGGCTCAGTTCATCCTTCCTCCAGAAGGGCAAGTCTGACGGGGTCAACCTTCAGAGTGCAGGTGCATTTCTGAGCTTGGCGGAGATTGATTGACCTGGCGAACCTCTGAGGAAACTGCAGCTGCCTCGCCTCTCAGAGATGACAAGGAAAAGGCAGTGGAGGTGTAGACTGCTGGGAGACATTCCTTCAACATCTAGCGCTTGATTGTGTGCTAGTCAAAACAGTTTTGTCTATTTTTAAACACTGTTGAAATAAAGACTAAATTAGCATGGACTCAGATTTGAAAGGAAAAGAAAGGCACCAAAATCCATGATAAACTGACAGGCCCATTAATGTATCCGAACAGAGGAATGAAACCATAGAAACAGACTGGAGATCGTGCGGACTTTATTCATAGCAGGGAGAAAGCAACTAAAATCTCCATGCAGATATTAATCACCTGTACAATGTATCCAGAATGTGTGGTGCTCTAACTTTCTTCTAAGTCCCAAGGAAGAGGAAGACGTTGCCTCCTGATCAACAAGAATTTGTAGAACTCGTGATGAGCAGGATTTGTAATGTTGTCACGCACCCAAATTCACACTACTCAATGAAGGGTGGGCACTATGGCAAGATCAGCCCCAGCTTGGCTTCTTTCTGCTTAGCCTTCTATTCCCCCATATCAGCCTGGCCATGCCTGCATTACACCTTGGGAACAGCCAGCCCCACTGGATGCTAAAGCCAGGGTGCCTCGACATTGCCTGACCTGGTGGGTAAGGAATTGGACTAACGTGCATATTATAATTTGGAGTAGAAATAATGCATGTTTACTTAACATCAAAATGCAAGGGGTTATTTTGGAAGGACAATTTGGGAAAATTCTGCAAAGCTCAATAACTGGGATTTTAAAAAGGGAACCATGACAGCCAAAGAGCTGTAATATCAGCTCCAGAAGCGTCCTGAAGAGCTCAGCTTTCGTATAAAGAAAGCAGAGGTTTCCGGCCTTCCTGGTGCTGCAATCCTTTTATACAGCCCCTCGTGCTGTGGTGTCCCGCAACCATAAAACTATTTCATTGCTACTTCCTAGCTGTAATTTTTCTACTGTCATGAACCACTTAACAGTAAATATATGATACACAGGATATTTGATATCTGAACTCCCCGTCCTCCCCACATGGGTCAGACTCACAGGTTGAGAACAGGCCGGGATAGACCAAGTGATCATTACCCATCACAGTAAGCTGGGCACCCGACATCTAGGGCCTGTGATAAACACCTAGGTACAGGGTCCAACCCTGAGGGAGTTATGTCAGGTGGTGGGAGAGGTTTGCAACTGTACCAGTCAAAACTGGTCAGTCCGTAAGCACACATGCCCTTGAGGATATGTGAGATCTCCTCTTCCTGAGGCATAGCCTCACCCACTCCATCCTCCTCACAGACTTCTGGGTGGTGACTGACTGTCACCTCCTTGGCAGAAACAAGCTCTGCGCCTTAGGGTTTCTCTAGCCCTTGCTTCTGTCCCTGCTGAGCACCACAAACAGTCTCATGCCAGCCTCTCCTATGTACTATCTTGTGACTGTGACGCTATTTCCCAGCCCGTTTACCCAGGTTCATCTCGTATACAGCGTGACAACACCATGGCCCATACTCTGTGACAGGATGCTCTTCCTAATTGTGTTAAGTGGTAGTGGGCCTACCTTTCCCACAAAAATTCTAAGTCTTTGAGATGAAAGACAGTATCCTCCTCAAGGGCGTATGATGTATCCAACCCTCCCCCTCTCACACACCTTTCCCTTCGTCGTGTCCTGAGGCCCTGTGTGCACCCTATTAACAGCATTGTGCTTTTGTGTCTTGATGAGGTGGGGATTGGAACTGGGGCACGGTGGAAAGCAGCCCTCCCCCTCCCCCATGTGGATGGGGGATGAGAAGCTGAGTAAGGGGAATGTCTGCCCATCAGAAGCTGAGAGTGCTCCTCCTGCCATGGGACTTGAACTGGAAACTCTGGCTATCCTTGAGTCTGAGTGTTCTGGCCCCGGGGACTGGGCCTCATACAACTGGTTCTGCAACATGTCCCCTCAATCCCGGTTCCCTCCTAGACCACTAAAATTCCCACAGAGAATGTAGTGTTGCCAAAATCCCTTCCCAGGGGAAGGCTTAAGCAGTAACTAATCCTTCTCCTAAGGTTCCAGGACAAATGGAGGCATGACTCCACCCAGGTTCACTCTGAGGGAACCAATCAGTTTAATGAGCTTCCTTATAGTGCATAGATGAGGGCTGCCTACAGGGGAGTGGGTGTTCTTTCCTCCCCCAAAAAGGCCTCAGCAGAAAATATCCCAGTGAAGATGAGGACTTTCCCACAGCTGCATTGGTGGAGCTCTCTTTCCTCTTCTCCCCTCCCTTCCCCTTCCCTGCCCTCTCTTCCCTTACTCTCTTCTCCCCTCTCCTCCCCTCCCCTATTCTAGTCTTCCTGGGCTTGTATACTTTAGTTTCTCCTGGGGCCATGCCACCCATTCCCCACTGGCCAGAGTCAATACCAGAGCACTGGGACACACATTGCCCCGAGCACGCTCACACACACACACACACACACACACACACACACACACACACACACATCGGTCTTGGGTCTTCCCCTTCAGCCCACCTACATCATCATCCCTTCCTGAAAAAGAAAAAGTAAGATAACCAATAAGTATCACTGCATGGGAGGAATGGGGTGGGGGCTCTCATCTTTATGTGTTAGTAGACTAGATCTGCGATGACCATGGGGAACATGACCCAGAAGACAGAAGCTCGTAACCGATAAATGAAGACTTCTGAAAGATTTCACTTGGCGCCTCTCTAGATCAAAGTCGCCAGTTACAATGTGCTTTCCTGTCTCCGTTCCATTAGTTTATTTTCATGTTTCAGAGGCTGTGAGACTATGGCCTGGGACGTTACAGGACTGTGACCCGATGATTCAGTCAGCAGCCATGTGACAGCTATGGCTCATTGACTCACCCTGGAGACCAGTGGGAAGGCTGCTCAAGGGCCTGGGCTCTACCCCACACACCCGGACCTCGTCAGCAACATAACCTGTCACTGCTGACAGGTCTATGACTGTTGATCCTGTGAACTCTGGAGTTTAGAAACCAACTCACAGAGTTTCTGAAAACTTTGAGTTTCAGTCCCCTAGACCTGGCAAACCCTTCCAGTCTCACAGAAATCTGGATAAACCCCAGGCCTTGGACATAAAAGAAGGGAAGCCAGTTTCAGGACCCAGAGTTCAAGTCAGGGACAAGAACTGCCTCTGGTAGACTTGTGGGCAGTTAGCGTACACTGGCCACCTAGCAGAGTGGTCACACTGGCCACCTAGCGGAGTGGTCACACTGGCCACCTAGCGGAGTGGTCACACTGGCCACCTAGCGGAGTGGTCACACTGGCCACCTAGCGGAGTGGTCACACTGGCCACCTAGCAGGGTGGTCACTCCCCACCCCCGAAAGCTGGAAGGAGCCAGGAGAACACAGGCCACTCTGACTCCTTCTGACTGTCTGAGGGCAAATCTTCTAACGTGCATTCTCAGCTGCAATGGTTCAGATGCTTTCTCTTTTCTCATCTCAGGCTTGGAGTAAAAAGTAAACTGTACTTAGTGCTTTAAGCTCCCTGACATGGAGGATTCCGTGAGCACTAACACATTCAGCCTCCTTACACACCTGTAAACCCAGAAACGTGAGAAGCAGAAGAAGTGAAACCAGTTCGAGACCAGCATTGGGCATGTGATGAATTCGAGTCAGCCTTGGCTACATGAGACCCTACCTCAGAAAACAAAACCAAAACACATCCATTTTCTCATCTTTAGCTAGGATCAAAAATGTATCCCAAGGTCTGTGTGCTAAAGACTTGTTTCCCAGAGTAGGCCAGAAGGTGGTAGTAAAAATTGTCAGAGGGAGGGTTCCAGCGGGAGGCCTTTAGGTCATTGGGCTACAAGTTCTTCCTCTTTGTGGCTGTCAGGTGAGTAGCCTTGTTCTGCCACATGCTCTGACTATGGTGTCCTATCTCTCCAGAGGTCCCAAAAGCAATGTGGTCGTGATAGACTAAAACACTAATGCTGGGAAGAAAACCAGGCTTCTTACCCACCGGTCTGATCAGCTCAGATATTTCTTATAGTGACAGATGACTAGCATTCATCCCTCCAATTATTCACTAAGTTCTGTGTTGAAGGCCTCTCACAGGCCAGACTTTCTTCTCAGAATGAAGAATATATCTGCGGACAAATGCCTTCTCTATCTTCATGAAGCAGTGTTCAGAAAAATCTAAGCCCAGATTTCTAGTTTTTGGCCACAGCCCCATTGTTCTTTACATTGTTGTCTTTGTAGCGTTCTTTCCAATGGGATGTTCACCAGAAGAAGGCAGGAGCCTGTTTCTAGAAGGACAAGCCTAGTGCAGGAGGAGTCTGAATATACTTTGACACACACAGTAGGTTCCAAGGATAACCCGTTAGTCTGTGATACACGAAATGAAGTTCATAAAGGTTTCTTATCCTATATTTTATATATGAATTTAAAAGCATACATGTGCTTAAAACTGGTGACTGTTTTCCACCAACAACATTTATTTACTTGTGAAAATGTTCCTCTCAAAAGTAAAGTTACAAGTATGCTTACCCCATTACTTGATAGTGACCTGGCTGCCCTTTCAAAAGATAGTCATCTATTCTGTGCCAAGGTGGGAAATACAGCATAAACTAAGCATTGATGGCCGTACCAGCATGTGGTGGCATATTTGAGAAGCCACTAACACAGCCACGTATATAAGCTGTGGCACCTCACTATTGTGACTCCACCTACGAAGCGTAGGCTGTGAGGTAATCCCTTAGCAGACCTCCGGAACTCACAGAGAGGAATCCCACAGGAACCTTGACTCCCTGCACCTCCCGGAAGTGCCCTGAGCCAGGTGCCATTTGCTTCACAGTTTGGATTTTTGGTGATTCACTGGGTGGGGAGGGCGAAGGTACATCTTGGAGGAAGCAGAGGAAGGAGTCAGCCTGTGAATATGATCTAAATACATTGTATAAATTTTTCAAATAATTCTTTCAAATTCTAATTATGGGGGATGGAGTGGTGGCTTATTGGCTACAGACCTAATGACTGCAGGTGGGTCCTGGGCCCCACATAGTAGCAGAAGAAAAGCGACTTTAGTTGTCTTCTGACTTCCACACATGTCACACAATGTCTATCACACACAATGCACACACACACCATAAATATAATAAAGGTTTTAAAAAGAAAATCTGACAATATAGAAAAACACGCAAAGGCTATGAGTAGGTAATTGCAGGAGAGGAAACAGAAAAGCAAGCTTACTATGAGATCCTGCAAGTCACTGGTCGTCGCCCAGACGATCACATTAACACAAGGAGGTATCATTTAGCATCAAGTACAGCAGAAAAGTGAGATAGAAGTATCCAACATGTACTTCCAGCATAATATGCTCACCACCCAAGGACAGTGCTGCTAACTGACCATGGACTGGGATCTATAGAACTGTGAGCCAATATAAATCTTTTCTCCTTATAAATTGATTTTCTTGGGTATTTTGTTATTGTGACAGAAAGTATCACAAGAGGACATGATCCACAACTCTGATCCTTTTAGCTTTCTACTCCTAGCCAATTCTGTGCTGGGTGGTGCAGAGAGACTGACTTAGTCAGGGTTTCTATTCCTGCAGATACATCATGACCAAGAAACAAGTTGGGGAGGAAAGGGTTTATTCAGCTTACACTTCCACATTGCTTTTCATCACCAAAGGAAGTCAGGACTGGAACTCAAGCAGGTCAGGAAGCAGGAGCTGATGCAGAGGCCATGGAGGGATGTTACTTACTGGCTTGCTTCCCCTGGCTTGCTCAGCCTGCTTTCTTATAGAACCCAGGTCTACCAGTCCAGGGATGGCACCACCCACAATGGGCTGGGCCAGGGATGGCTCCACCCACAATGGGCTGGGCCAGGGATGGCTCCACCCACAATGGGCTGTGCCCTCCCCCCTTGATCACTAGTTGAGAAAACGCCTTACAGCTGGATCTCACAGAGCCATTTCCTCAGCTGAGGCTCCTTTCTCTGTGATAACTCCAGCTTGTGTCAAGGTGACACAAAACCAGGCAGTGCAGAGGCTGACTCATGAATCTTCAGAGTGAGAGGTGGTTTCTCTGTGTCCACTGTGCTGAAGAGGCATCTGAAGCCCTGGGCAGGCCACAGAGTTACCTCCGGATCTATAGTCAGTGGAAGGCAGTCAAGTGCAGTGTCCAGTTGGTGATCCTGGCAGGCATCGGGTTAGTTGTTTGAACGCCATTCACTAGGTAACTGAAGAATTGTAAGGCCATGTTGCAGCAATCAGTACTGACAGCAGGAAACCCCAAGATGGTTCCTTCCATCCTTCCCTTTCTGGCTCAGATGCACAGTACACAATTCTTCTAACTCCATGGTATTGTGCCCCCTCGTTTTCCTCTCCAACTCATTCTGGCTCTAGGGCTTTGTTCTTTAATGAGGGCATGTCTCAGACAGCTAGTGTGCTTTCTTCCTATCATGAACTCCTGAAGGGTGGAGCTACAAATAAGGGCTGTCCCCACACAAACCCAGGCAAGCAGGCAATACACAACCAGGGGATGTCTGCGTATTAAACACGTTCTACCTAAACAGCATGCTTCTATCGAACATGCTCTTTTGAAAGTCATATGCTTATGCCTATAAGAAATTAGCCAGTGCAAAGTGAATTGTCATGAAATGCTTATGTCGTTCTTCCTTAGTATGTGTTTTATTACTAATCTGAGGATTCTATAGAATGTTTTGATCATATTTATTCCTTCCCTAACTCCTCTGAGATCCACACCCCCTCCCATGTTACTTTGAATTCTTTCTTGTTTTTCTTTTCTTTTTTCTTTCTTTCTTTCTTTCTTTTCTTTTCTTTTCTTTTTTTCTTTTCTTTTTTTTTTGGAAAGGAGTTTAGATTTATTTTAGCTTGTGGTTCTAGAAATCTCTCTCTCTCTCTCTCTCTCTCTCTCTGTGTGTGTGTGTGTGTGTGTGTGTGGGAAAGATTCAGGAAGAGACAGGAGAGAGGCCAGAGGGCTGGTAGAATGACTGGAAATCTGCAGCTGCTGAGGTGGGGGAATCTCTAGGCAGTCCCTGAGACCAGGAGTAAATACAGGGAACCTTAGTCAAGTTGTCTAACAGTGGGGACTGAATCTGAATAGTCAGGCAGGACCCCCAGTGGAGGGATAAGGACACTGATCCACCCACAAAACTTTTAACCCAAAATGTGTTCTGTCTAAATGAAATATAAGGACAAAGATGGAGCAGAGACCAAAGGAATGGACAACCAAAACCTGGCCTATTTGAGACCCATCCAACGAGCAAGCACCAATCCCTGAGACTATTAATTTCACTCTGTGATGCTTGCAGACAGGAGCCTATCATAACTGTCCTCTGAGAGGCTCCACCCAGCTATTGACCAAAACAGATGCAGAAACCCAAAGCAAACTATTGGATGGAGGGACCCTTATGGAAGAGTTAGGGGAAGGATTGAAGGTCCTCGAAGGGTGTCTGCTATGGGCATCTTCACTCTATTATAGGATAAATATGTATATATTCAAATATATGTATGAATATATTTACTTTAGGGATTTACAACAGTAAGGCGCCATAAGTCTTTATCAAAAGATCTTTATGTTATTTTTCTTTTCTTATCTCCTCCTCCACCCCGCCCTCCCCTCCCCCCACCACAAATTAACCCTTTCTGTTGCATCATTCCCTCAATACCACTCCATTCTATCTCCCCTCTCTTGAGCCCTGCCCTCCACCATGGCCCCTTAATAATCTCCTGGCTTCTGTGGGATTCCAAATAAGACACATATAGCCGAAGCTTCAAGGATAACAAATGACATTTGTCTTTCTGGATCAGGGTTCCCTCACTCGGAATGATGGTTTCTAGCTCCACGTACTTTTCTGCTAATTTCATCATTTTATTTTTCTTACCAGCAGAATAATACTCCGTTGTGCAAATATACCACCATTCTATATTATTCATTCATCCACTGACAGGCATTTGGCCATTTCTGTCTCCTGGATATTGGGAATAGAACAGAAACAAACATGGCCGTGCAGGCATCTCTGTAATAGAATGTAGTGTCTTACTTAGGTTAACTATTGCTGTGAAGAAATGGTATGGCCAAAAGCCCATGGAGGATTAGTTTGGCTTTAACTTGGCTTTAACTTCTATAACACTATTCATCATTGGAGGACGTCAAGACAGAAACTCAAGCAGTGCATGAACCTGGAAGCAGGAGCTGATACAGAGGCCGAGCTGTGGAGGAAGATTGCTCCTTACTGGCTTGTTCCTCACGGTTTTCTCAGCCTCTTTTCTTATACAACCTGAACCACTTGCCCAGGGGCAGCCCCGCCCACAATGGACTTGTTTCTCCCCCTACCCCATCAATCACTAATTAAGAAAATGCCCTACAGACTTGCCTACAAGCTGATCTCATGGAGGCATTGTCTCTAATGACTCTTGAGGACTCCCGCTTAGGCTGGTTGACATAAACCAGCCCACACAGCATTTAAGAGTGCTATTGCTAAATTGTGTGACAGATACATTTCTAGATTTTTGAGGCTCCTAGATGCTGATTTCCGCTGAGGTTACACCAGTTTGCACTCTTAGCAGCAGTGACTCTTTTCTGTTCACCCCCACACACCAGCATCTGTCATCCTGTGATCTGGTTTATTGACACCTTAGCCATTCTGAATGTGGTGACATGAAATTTCAAACTGGTTTTGTTTGCACCCCCCCCCCCAGGAGACTGCGTGTTTTTAAAGCATTTCTCAGCCGTTTACATTCCATCTTTTGAGAACTCTGTTTACTTTCATACCCCAGTTCTTAACTGGGTTGTTTGTTCTTTGATGTTTGGTTCCTTAGTTTTTTATATTCTAGATACCAACAGTCTGTCAGACGGACAGCTGGTAAGGATTTTCCCCCTATCCTGTGGGCTTCCCCTTCACTTGAGTTTCATGAGGTCCTAGTTTTAATTAATTGCTAGTTTTAAGGATTTTTTTTGGGGGGGGGTTTGGGTCTGCTTAGTTTCTGGTACAGGTGTAATAAGGGTTCATAAGAAGAATTTGGAAATGTACATCGCTTTCCAATCTGTGTGAAGTTACAATAGTATTGGTGTTGGTTTTTATTCAAAAGGTCTGATAAGATTCTGTGTTAAATCCAACTTGCCCTGGTTATTTCATTGCAAGACTTTTAGTTACTGCTTCCACCTCACTGCTATTTTAAAGTCTATTAAATTCATCTATTTTATCTTTATTTAGCTTTGGTATGCTAGATTTATCTAGAGACTCACCTGTGTCTTTTAGGCTTTTCAGTTTGATGAAATGAAGACTTTTAAAGCATGTCCTTCTAATCCACTGAGTTCCCGAGTCTGCTGCAATGTCTCCCATTCATTCTCAGTTCTATTAGTCTAAACTCTTCCTCGTTTCTTTTGGTTCATTTAAGTAAATGTTTGTCACGCTTGTTAAACTTTTCAAAAAAACGAACTCTTTATTTTGTTGATTCTGTTTATTGTTTGTTTGTTTCTGTGTTGTTGATTTCAGCCCTGACTTTTATTACTGCTTTCTGTTTTTCTAAGTATTTCAGGAACATCATTAGTTGTTCATTTGAGAGGTCTCAAATTTTCTCTTTTTTTAAAAAACATGTTTATTTATTTTATGTGAGTACACTGTAGCTGTCTTCAGACACACCAGAAGAGGGCATCAGCTCCTATGTCAGATGGTTGTGAACCACCATGTGGTTGCTGGGAGTTGAACTCAGAACCTTGGAAGAACAGTCAGTGCTCTAACCACTGAGACATCTGTCCGGCTCCTTAGTGCTCTCACTAGTGAGTCCCAAAGGGAGAGAGAGGGATCTGAAGGAGGGATCAGCGGGGTGACCGAGGGAAGGAAGAGAAACAGATACTCTAAAAGCACTGACTCTGTCTAGAGGTGCTTTGCCAGAGCAGCCCTGAGAAGTGAAAGCAGTCTAGAAGCAAGTCCACCAGTCCTTAGAGTCTGGACAGACTATCGGAAGCTTTAGAATCCCATGTGGAGTTCAAAAGACCCAATGTCTTGGCCCCTTGACAGACACCACTGAGGCTGTAGGAAATAACACAAGCTTGAGAGTGAAAACAGGGAGCTATAGGTTGAAGCCTCAACAGAATCTTGAGTTCTTCTGTCTTAGTTTCTCCATCTGTGAAATGGGAATAATATGTGTGTGCTCGTGGCATCGTCCCGGGGATTCACACAACGTGCAGCTGTGAGTGGAAAATATCTAACAGTTCGTAGAACACAGAGGATATGATCAATAATGTTCACTTTGCTTGTTTCTATGGCTACGAATAACCAATGTCCATAGGAATAACCAGTGTTCGTCCTGACGAGATGGAAGCCAGCACGCAGTCTCTGTAACCGGTCAGAGGCCATGACGACATTCTGCTGAGTTCTCCAAAGCAACATTAGTTGCTATTTATATTTTACTCATCCTCACGTTGAAATATTTAATCCATGTGGGAAATACCTCTAGCATTTTCCTGGCATTGTTTCATGAAACGGTTTACCTTTTCAAGTTTTAAAGTTTACCCTTAAGAACCTTGCGGTGTCACGAGAAAGCCCTTGCATTTACTGCGGCTTTCTATAAAGTGCACACTCAAAGGGGGATAGTCCAGAGAGAGTGAAGCCCCGTTTGCTGATTCGAGACTCCATTTCCCACACCTGGTCCAGAGCCTTGGAACCCAGCAGGCAATCAGCAGCTAGTTCTTGGATGCATGAATGGATGGAATGCTTTCTCTGGCTACTTTAACAGGAGATAAATACATTTCATTCCCCAGCTATACTGTGGCTTAGAGTCCAAGACACTCAGTGGTGAATTTACATCCAAATTCAAGATCTGGAGAGATTCCATATGAAACAGTTACAGAACTGTAACTCCCCTAAAACCCAAAATGCCCTTGGATTGAATATCTAAGATTAAACTTTAAACATGAATTGCCCACTGACTATAGGGTGTGAGTACTTGTCAGGTTAAAGGGACACCCTCCAAGGGATCTCTTTTTCTTAAATTATAGTGGGCATCTCAGGACTGCTCTGGGGCTCACACAGCAGGCACACTTGCTTTTGTTAATAACAGGTGGGGCCAGCTGTCTTGCTCTAACCTGATTGAACCAGACTTCGCCCTGCTTACTTTTTCCTTTTCAGCACTGCACTGGCTGAAGTTTTGGGTCATGCTCAAAGACTGATCTATTGTTTTCTTTCCAGGAGGAGGGGAAAGGCATTAGGTACCTGGCACCCAGCAAAACCCAGCGTTATCTCGGAATTCTTCAAAGTCATAAAGGGCCAGATGGAGGGTTCCTCGCTGGTACAACCAGGTCACACGCCTTACAAGGCTCGATGGGCATGGCTGGCTCTGTCCCCAGCTCTCATCAAAGCTTTGCTGCCTAGAGCTGAGTGGCTTCTCCTCACCCCCTACAGAACTACCACGCTCCAGGAATTTGGACGGAGTGGCAGAGACATCGCCGGCGGAGACTGCAATCGCCAGCTTCCTCTCTGGGATGTCTTGTGATTCAGAGCACATTCTGCTCCATTCTTTTAAAAAGGGCAGCATGTTGATGCTTGAGGCACAAGAGCAGAATCAGACAAGGAAACCTACCGCTTGACTAAAGAGTCCGTGAGTATACATCTTATCCCCGGAGCCAGTCATTGGCAGGACCTAGGTCACCAGGAGTCTGGGCATCAAAGACTATTTGCTAAGGGTTGCTAGTGTTCTTGTCTTGAGAGCTGGCAGAAACTGTATGAGCTCTCAGAGTAGGACTTGAAGCTTTCACTAATGATCTTAGACCAAGCCTACTTTCTCTCTAGACACATACCCATGAGAATTCCCACTTGATGGGTCCCTAGGTCATGTGCTTTTGTGTTCAACCCTGAAGGAAGAGCTGGGAAACATGGCTTTTTCTCTTGGATCTTTATTTAAAATGAATACCATGGAGCCCAGGGCCTTACTCATGAGCTTGTATAAGAGATGCTCTGGACTGGGCACCCTTTTCCCACCACCCTAGTCTGGTTCCATACTTAGCAAAGATGGCTACTGTGTCTGTCAGCACAGCCAATGAACGTGCTCTGCTCTGCTCTTCTTGATCCCTCCTGGCTTTCCTTTCTTACTCGTGGTAGTCCCTCTTCCTGGGAGGGCACATTCTGAGGAGGGGTTTTCTATTACTGTTGTTCCAGTCTCTGTGACATTATCTAACATGTAGCATGGGATCTGCTGTTCTCTGCCCACTTATCCCATGCATCACTCTTTGAATGTACAGATGCGTTCTTGACATTTCGTGTAGCACTTAAAGGCCAGGATCTGTCATAGCTCTGTGACTGTCCCCGTCCCAGTGAGTCTCTGAGTTCTCTAGAGCACAGCTCCCGTCACTATAGTCACGATACCTAGAATGGTTGTGAGAATATCAACCAAGAATATATAATCTTTTCAGTATAAAAGATGAACTTTGAGTATGATTCACATTATAATTAATCATGAGAAACATGGCCCAGCGGTAAGCAGGCTAAGTACTAGGAAACCATAGGATGCACTTCTGACATTTCTTTTCCTATCATAGTGATTTGGTTTGGAAAACCAGAACTTTTCCAAAGCCTCACATGCAGTAACAGGAGCAGATCTTCCAGCACAGGGTTTTCAAAAGGATCTCAGCCTAGCCAAACAGCCGAGACAGGTAGGATCATGGTGGGTTAGCAGGAAAGTGTAACAAGACTGTCTTTGGGGCCCATCACTGGCCACTGAAGATAGAGCCAGGTGCCCCAGTTTGCGGGTGCTGAGACCTGCTCTCACCCCTGTCACCAGCTTCTCCTCCCTCTGAGCTGCAGTTGTCTGGCCGCCATGCTGCCTCTCCTTCAGGCCACCCTCTTTCTCCTCTCCTCCTGCCTCTCGGCGGAAGGAAGCAGCCCCCTCAGTGAAGGCCTGCGGCTGCTGAAGACGGACTTTGCCCTCCACCTCTACCGGAGTGCCGCAGCAGAGAGAAACAGGACAAACTGTGTCATCTCACCTGCCAGTGTAGCCCTGTCCCTAGAGATCCTGCAGTTTGGAGCCAGGGGCAACACTGGCTGGCAGCTGGCAGGGGCCCTGGGATATACGGTGCAAGGTAAGAGGCCTCTCTCTCCCACGTGCTCTCAGCCCTGCTGCCTGCTCCGCACTGCTCAGGCGTTCTCAATGGAGAGCTCAGATCCCAGTGTGCACGGGGACAGAGACATGGCCGTGCATGAAACACTCGGACTTTGACCATAGCTGTTCTTGATTGTGGAGATTCACTTCTAGCCTCATGACAGTGTGATGGTTTTGAGTCATGGTCCCTTTTAGAATGCTTGCTATGACTGGGAGGGGTGGGGACACCTTCTGAACATTCACCAATGGCTCCAACAACACTTTTGAGGTTGGTGATCTCACTGGCACCCCTATTTGGGGAAGCAGGTAGGCAGAGGGTAGAGACAACTTACTGGGAGTCACAAAATCAATAAAGGGCCAGACTTCAATGCAAACTCTGTAGACCCAGAACTATGCTTTTGACCGGCCTATTTTCATGATGCTGAGGTTTCTGCCAGCTTCTATCTGCATATTGTGTTTCTCAAAACAGCTCTGCTCACAGCAGAGAGTCCTTCAAACACAGCTCACGCTGCATTAACCTACATCTTGACCAGTTGGGGTGTTCTGTAAATGGCCTCCAATATACTACAAAGACAAGTGTCTTTGATGAGGGTTGAGAGCTGCTCTTCTCCTTGGATAGAAGGGATAGCTGTCTGGAATGTATTTAGGAATTGCACTGGTTTAATGAAGCGCTGGCTGTAGGCTCTCCTCTAAGACGCATGGTCTCACCATCCCCCAGTAGTCAGCTAGGCTTCCTGTATGGAGAGTGATGTCTGTCTTGTTGAGTGGGCCTTACGTTCAATTAGAGAGCTGTTGGTTACTGACAAGACTTGAGGGCCACTACTGCACCCTTGGGGGTTTGTGTCATGATGGTCATTTTTGTGGTTCTTCTGGGCAGGACTGGCGGCTCTCTTCCCTTGGAGACCAGTGGCATTAGCAACTCCTAGTACTCTGAAAGCTGGTCATCAGGGAGGAGGTTTTAAAGACAGATCCAGCTTGAGTTCTCTGGGTCTTGTGCCCCTGGGGAACACATAATTTCGATTGCTTCAATTTCTAAGCATTTTCATTATCCTTCTAAGCAAATTAATGAACACATTATAGCACAGAGGCCCCAGAGAGGAAGGTGGTTCATCCTAGGAAAAGAATTCTGCTTTGTAAGGCATACTGAGTTTTCTTTTATGATCACATCATTTGAGTTCCACAGACTAACACACGAGGAATGGCTCTGCAAAACTCAGCTGGCCCAGGGGAAAGTGACAAAGCCAGGGTTCAAGTTCCAGGTTGTTGATTTCAAATCCTGTGCTCTCTCCAGACTTCCTAAGCTCCGTCAAGGCCAGGGATCAGATGAATACATTCATAAGCACCTTCTTCCTCTCTCTCATCAGAGGCAGCTGCATGCAGCCCAGCCATACCTGCTGGGGAGCACCCCACACACACACCCCACTCACCTCTCTCAGAGTTTCTGAAAATGAAAATATCTGTGTTTGGAAAACATGTCTCATAGTTTGACATTTTATGGACAGGAACCTTCCAGAGCCCAGAGCTTTCCAGACTTTAGAACTTTGCAGAGTTCAGAACTTTCTAGAGCCTAGACCCACCAACCTGGGAGTCACCTATCAGATGAGCTAACAGGATGATTTTCTTTTTGCTGCTGTGGATTGAATTTCTTTTCCTCCTTCTTCTCCTTCTTTCTCCTTCTTTTCCTCCTTTTCTTCCTCCTCCTCCTCCTTCTCCTCCTTCTCCTTCTTCCCCTCCTCCTCCTCCTTCCTTTCTTCTCTCAGCACCCTTTTAAACCACCCAATTATAGGCTCTCACCCTCCACCTGTTTACTCTGGCAGCAGGAGGCTGAGCAGAAAACAGCAGTGACAGGTTCCTCATGGAGAACCTTGTCCCTTGGTCTCAGGCTATTCACCTCTGCCCCTCTAGATGACTTTAGAACAGCAGTTCTCATTATATTGGTCACAACCCCTTTAAGAGTCAAGTGATGTCCAGGGGTCACCTAAGACCATCAGAAACACAGATATTTATATTACAATTCTTAACAGTAGCAAAATTACAATTATGAAGTAGCAAGAAAAATAATTTTTATGGTCAGGGGGTCACCACAGCATGATGAACTTTATTAAAGGGTCAGAGATTGAAAACTGTTGGTCTATAATGTAGTAAATATAGTCCCCAACTCTGAATCAATGAGCTCTACAGCTCCCATTCATCCCGAACACAGCTCTCCCAAGGAGGGTCTTCTCAAACCCAGCTATTCAGCTATTCCTCACCCTGTGGGCAAAAGAATGAGCATGCAGCTCTACCTCCAACATGGCGACTCTAAGCCCGTGATGAGTGGCCCTCATCTGCCTCCTTTCCACAGTAGGAGGACCATAGATAGCCCTTACTTCAGAGAGGCACTGAGAGTACTTATTGTAACCTAGACTGTGGGGCGCTCTCTGCAATGTGAGTGGACACCATAAAGCTTTAAAATTTTATTCTAGCATTGTGCATTCTGGAACATGCGTATGGGCTCCTCTCCGTATGCAGATGAGCAGGGACAACCCAGGCTTGGAAATCCACCCCCCGCCGTCGCTCTGCTATTTCCACAACCCTTGTCTCGGGCTGTATTGTTGCTTTTTTCTTTGCTGTGGTGAAACACCTGGGGAAAGTGGCTTGAGAGAAAACTGGGTTAGCTTGGTAAGACCCTGGATGTGAGACCTCGGATGTGACATGGTGACAGGGCAGCTCCCTGACGCATGACAGGCTGATCTGGGAAGAGAAGCCTTAGCTGAGGGAATGCAAGTCTGTGCAGCATTTCCTTCATTAATGATTAATGTGAGAGGACCCAGCCACTGTGGGTGCCACCACCTGGGCAGGTGGTCCCAGGATGTGTAAGAAATCAGCCTGAGCAAGACACAGGACAAGTCAGTCCTTCCATGGTTTCTGCTTCTGTTCCTGCCTTTAAGCTCCTGCCTTGAGTCCTACCCTGACTTCTCTTGGCAGTGGACTATTAACTAGGAGGCAACATAAACGCTTCCCACCGAGTTGCTTTCGGTCTTGGTCTTTATCACAGCCCAGAATTGAAACTAGGACAGCAGCTCTTCGACCACTGCCCATTCTTGTTATAATATCACACAGAACGCCGCTGGCTTCCTGTTAGACATTCCACCAAGACAAACTGAACCTTCCATATCCCCAGGTCCAGACTCTCCAGAAGTCAGCAATGTTCCTAAATCAGGAAGTCAAATGCAGCTTTGCCATTTCCAGTGCGGGACATTGGGATGGACAAGCCTTCTGAGACAACCTGAGGTGGCATCTGGGCAAGCCCTTACAAACTCTCCTTTCTCCCAGACCCGAGAGTGAGAGAATTCCTGCACGCTGTTTATACCACGCTGCACAACTCCAGTCAAGGCATCGGGATGGAGCTGGCCTGCACCCTGCTCATGCAAACCGGGGCATCTCTGTCTCCCTGCTTTGTGGAGCAGGTCTCCCGGTGGGCCAACAGTAGTCTGAAGCCAGCTGACTTCAGTGAACCTAACACCACTACCATGGAAGCCCCCAAAGGCGCAGCTCGACAGAGCACAGGTAAAGGAAAACCACACTCTTCGGCAAGGATAAGGGCTGCAAAGTAGTAGTGTCAAGCCACCACTGGCCAGAAGCCATGGTGAGGTTCAGGGTGCTCTCCCGCTCCTCCCTCTCCGCCCCCTAGCATAAGTCCACATGTATATGCACATACCTGACCGCAGGGACACGCAGAAAGGTGCTCCTCAGAGCCTACCACCTATGGAAATAACCGGCAGGATTTGCTTCCTGTCACTGTCCCTAGGCCATTCCCCCCCCCCCAAACCACATATGACAGCAAAATGCAGCAGGGGTCAGGAAAAGTAATTCCTGAGGAAGTTAGGTTAAGGAAAGACACATACAAGGGACATGATACTCAGTATGTTTCGCTTGGCTCTGTTGGAAGCATGCTATGCATAATGTAGTCATGGTGGCGCTATGGTTGCTATGACATCGGCAGAAGTGGCTCACACCCGCCGGCCTTCTTTACTTATTTAGTGCTGCTTGACGTCTCTGATTCCATTTCCCTGGCCCTTCGCTCCAAACAGGAGTGCTGTCTCCATTTTATTGATGGAGGGACGGAAACACCAGGGTTGAGCTTCCCACTTGCCCAGGGGCCACAAAGCCAGGGTCACATTGTGATCCAGGTAGTCTGGCTGCACCGCCCTTGGTAAGCACACAGACAACTCAGACAAATGGAGAATGTTCAAGATCCAGAGCTGCTTAAAAGCAGAGCAGCTGCGGTGTACGCGGGTTGAAGGCTGCGGTGTACGCGGGTTGAAGGCTGCGGTGTACGCGGGTTGAAGGCTGCGGTGTACGCGGGTTGACGGCTGGACTCTCCCTCGACGATTTCAAATGCTCCACGATAGCTTTGGCAATCAGAGGATGGACCCATAGCACACAATTGCCTTTAGCCCAGTTCTGGAGTATCCCATGCTTGCTTCTAGTATCCAAGGTTACCTGCTTCCATGTGCATGTGCCCACACACAGCAGATACACAGACACATGGTTAAAATATCTTTTAATTAAGGAGTGATTCCCCATATCCTTCCTGAGCTGTCAAGGGATCCACTCAAAATCCAGCATAGGTATTCTCAACGCCCAGCCTGGTATTCTTTCAGAAAAAGAAAGACTTGGTCTTTCTCAGCCCCACGGCGTGAGTGTGGACCTTCTCAGACTCAAGGGCAAGGCTCTTCTGTTGGTGACTGATGATGGTATGTGATCAGCTTCCCCGATCCTCACTTCTCACATCTGGGAAACTGAAAAATGACAACCAAAAGTTGTGGAGAATTCTTCTAACATGTAGGCAGAGCCCAGCACAATTTATTAAACAGCTGAAGGCTGGGGCAGGAGCTGTCTCTGGAGGAATGGTCTGCTTGCTTCTTCCTGTTCTTACATGAAATTCTAACCACAGTCCTCCCCAAAGTGTGCTCCGACCTCTCCACAGGGCTGTGGATGCAGCCAACAATCAACAAGCCCCAAGGTGGGGGACAGTGCAGTCCTCTCCAGTCAAAGAGCCCCATCTGAGCGAGCATCTGCCCAGGGAGATGATGCCTAATGATCTCTGGGACATCCTGGGCACTGGTGGAAACAGGGAGGGAGGCCACACGGAATGCGTGCTAACGAGAAGGCTGTAATTCAAATTATAAGGTGACTCACAGCCCCAGAGCTGGAGCCCCGTCATTAGGGACCCAGTCTGGATCCTGTGTTCTTATTTGCATTTCTGTGACAATAAATTAAAAACCAGTTAGCATGGCCACTGTGGGCCCCTCGGCAGCATAAGGAACTAAAGCTTTTGTAGTAAAGGAGAAAGCATGAAGCTGAAGAGCAGCTCTTCTGTCTATAGGTGAAAGCACGCGTAGCCCACGGTGGGGCCAGGCCGGTGCCCTGTCTACTCAGCTCTCCATCATGAGCACCATGACCTTCCACAGTACCTGGCAGAAGAGATTCTCCTCCGTGGCCTCCCAGCCCCTGCCTTTCACGTGTGCCCATGGCCTTGTACACGTCCCAGCGATGCACCAGGTGGCAGAGGTCAGCTACGGTAAGTTCTCCTCCTTTCCTCTCCACATTCATAAAGTTGGAGGAAACTCAGCAACATGGGCAAGAGCGGGGAGGGAGCGTCTGTTCCACAGGACTGGGTGGAGACTTGTTTCTATAGGGGTCCGTGCTCTGGGCTGTGGGTAGGCTCAAGGCAGCAGGAGGCTTAGAGAGGGCCCTTGAATGGTACCCCTCTGGGTGCTGAGAACCAGATATATGCTCAGTGTTGGTTAAGAACATGTTCGTGTGGAATCAAAAATACTTGGACCACATACCTCTCCTAGAAGATACCTTCATGACACATCCCCCAGCCAGGGCCAAATGAGGCCTAAAAGGCTTCCAGACTAAGACCCCCGTTCCTGAAGTGCCATTGCTCCAAATGGCCCTGTTGCCTCTGGTTATTTGTCCCAGTCACTAGGGGAGGTTCCCAATGCCAGCAGATGCCTAGTGGCCTTGTGTGTGCTACAATGCCTGCAGGCTCTGTACTAAGTGTGAGCTACAGCATGCGGTGGGTTCACCTAAGACCGGTCTCCACCTTTCTACGTTCCCTCGGCAGCACCAACCCTTCTCCAGTTCAGTGTGTTCTGCTGGCCTCTGTCCCCTGTTCCATCATATCCTCCTGTGACCACACTTCACCTGGTGGCCTGGACTTGACTTTTCCTACAGACTTCCAGCTGCCCATGGAAGACCAATTTTAGGTCACAGAAATGGTCAGTCTTCAAGTCAAATCCAGCCAGAATGTGCATTTTGTTGGGTCTGTAGAGATTTTCAAGAGTTGGGCGTTTTTCATATGAAATATAGGTTTAAAGGCTTTCTTTTTAGTTTTGTCTTTTCAGGGTTTTTTGTAATTATTATTATTTTTTATTAATCATTCCATTCGTTTACATCCTCCCACTTCCTGGTTACCCCTCCACAAAACCCCCATCCCACATCTGCCTCCTCCTCCCTCCCCTTTGCCTCTATGAGAGTGCTGCCCCACCCGCCCTAAAGGCTCTCTTGAAAGATAGATGGAACACAGAGCCTGAACTCTAATAAGCTCAGACTGGATGCTCCCTAAGACACTGCCCCAGCAGGCCCAGCCTCTGGATCCTTGATTAAGGCTCCACAGGAGGTCTCAGAGAGCTTTAGGAACACTGAAGGAGCGTGTTACCCAACCGTTCCCAGTCTCAGATTGCTTCCTGAGGCTGAAGAGAACATCCTGTTTTACTGTTGGTGTCTTCTAAGTCTGCTTACTCAATTGTAGCATTGTTGGGTCTTCCTGGCTCCTATGACAGAGCTAATTCCTGACCCACTGAACGCCTAGGCCAGTTCCAGGATGCTGCAGGCCATGAGGTAGATGTTCTGGAGCTGCTGTACCTCGGAAGGGTGGCCAGTTTGCTCCTGGTGCTTCCCAAAGACAAGGGCACTCCTCTGGACCACATTGAGCCACACCTCACAGCCAGAGTCATCCACCTCTGGACCACAAGACTAAAGAGAGCCAGGATGGATTTGTTTCTCCCTAGGTGAGTGGCTACATCTTTCTTACAGAACAGTTACCATGGCAGCCAGTAGGGCTTGCACTTAGAGTCAAGTGGTCATGCTCCTTCCACTGGGCTACCTTGTCAAATGAGCTTTGGCCAAGGAGAGGTTCCCTGGAGTTTGAGTCTATCCTAAAATCACTAAAGACTAGATCATGACACATGCAGAGTTGAGTTCCTGGTCTTCCAAGATGAACTATTCAGCTCTCACTGGGCGAACTCAAGTCCCTACTGCCCTGCTCCAGAGGCCATGGTGGGATGAGGAAGAACAGAGAGGAAGCCTTATGTGTACAGCTGCTGTTCCCACCAAACAAAAGACACCAGTGGCTTAAGGAACTGAGGAAACAGATATGTCATTCTAGTCAGAAGCCAAAGGAAGACACAAAAATCCAACACCTTTCCAGGAAGAGGGTGGTACAGCTGTAAATACAGATGGAATGGTGGCAAGTTCAAAGCCAGCCTGGTCTACAGAGTGATGCTTACAGCCTGAGCAATTCAGTAAGACCCTGTCTATTAGCCAGTAAACCCACGACATTGTGTATCTGTGCTGAAGATATTTTCCTTCTAAGTGGAGAAGTTTCTCTGTTGAAGAAAATTCAGTAGATGTAAATATAATTTTAAAAATTCTAATGACAATGCTATATCTTGTTTTCCAAAGCAAAGATGTTAGCAAAATCCATTGTTTACAAAACAATTCTGCCTAAATGTTTGCAGATAATGAGATTGTCTGGCAATCTGAAATCAGCAGAGCTTTGTAGGTCAGCACTAAGGGCAAAGCACTGATACCCAGGAGTTCATTTGCAGCATAAGGATTCTTTACCTACCTTGTCCACTTGAAGCCTTGGTCACACTCCAAGGCCAGAACTCCCAGTGAATAAAGGCACTTGAAGGTGCTTCCTCGGGCAGTTAAAAATAAGCCCATCTCCTAGAGAAAAACATACAAGGAAAGACCAAAGAGGCAGGGCTCAGGTCTAAGATGAGATCAAGCCAAAGGTGAACTCAAACCCAAGGGGGAAAAAATCCCATCTCTCAGAGCCAAATGCTTAGCCCCCACCAAAGCCCCCAGTCTAGTTCTGCTTGAGAATAATTAGTGCAGGAGGGAAGGGAGCCCTTGCAGTCTGCATGGAGAGACAGTGAGGCTCAGTGAGGAACTTGCTCTCTCCCAAGAGGATGAGTAGCTCGGCCTGGAGTAGCTGCTGTAGGGAAGACTCCCAAGGAAATGCTCAGCTCCACAGAGAGAGGAGAATTTCACACTGGTGTTTTCCCGAACCCTCAGCAGTGACCCCAAAAAACACAGGACAGAGGAGAAAGGGGAGAAGGAAGAGGAAGGAGAAAGAGAAGATCTGAGAGCCTCAGCAATGACTTGAACAACTTCGTTCTGATGAATATAATCACTAGAAAAATATCAAGCCTCTAATTCAAGACTGTGGTGTCTTGAATATGCTTGGCCCAGGGAGTGGAACTATTAGGCGTTGTGGAGGTGTGGCCTTGTTAGAGGAAGTGTGTCACTGTGGGGAGTGGGCTTTGAAACTCTTCCTAGCTGCCTGGGAGACAATCATTCTGCTCCTGGCTTCCTTTGGATGAAGATGGAGAACTCTCAGCTCCTCCAGGGCCATGCCTGCCTGGACACTGCCACACTTCCTGCCATGATGGTAATGGGCTGAAGCTCTGGAAGTGTGAGCCAGGCCCAGTTAAATGTTGTCCTTCATAAGAGTTGCCGTGGTCATGGGGTCTCTTCACAGCAATGGAAACCCTGACTAAGATGGAAACCCTAAGAAACTAATGGAAGTGGATTTTAGGAAAATAAAACCATTTTATTTCATAAGCAAAACCAACCTTACACCTAGACACGCACAAGTACACTCACTCCAGACCAGACCAAGGAGAAAAAAACAAAACAAAACAAAGCAAGCAAACAAAAAGCAAAGCTATAAACTCCTTGGGCAGCGATTCTCAATTCATGGGTCATCTTTGCTTGGGGGATCACATATCCAAAATTTACTTTATCATTCATAACAGTAGCAGAATTACAGTTATGAAGTAGCAACAAGAATAATTTTGTGGCTGGGTCGCCACAGCTTTGAGAGCCACATTGAAGGATTAGAGCACTGGAAAGGTTGAGAAGCACACTTTAAGGAATAAACTGAAAAGCCGATACTGCTTTAGGTTTGGGGTTTGGACCACCATAGATGCGAACGGGAGTTGGTTAATTCACCTGCTGTTTGCTTTTTGACAAAGTCTCACCACGTAGCACTAGCTATCCTAGAACTTGCCATGTAGACTAGGCTGGCCTCAAACTCACAGACATCCTCCTGCCTCTGCTTTTTATGTAGGGCTACTACATCCTACTACACAGCCAGCTTTTGAGTAAGAATTCACCCCTAGCTCCCTCAGATTATTCATTTTCTGCGCCCTGTACTCATCATACAGATCTCAGTGACTGAGATCCCAAACACCCTGCGGAGAGACCAATGCAGGTTACATTTTGCTTGGCACAAGCCCAGCGGGTGAGCTGGAGTCTGAACATTACCAAGCAGTATTCTGAGGTGAACTATGAAGCCATCTTCCAGAGTAATTATTTATTTATAAAATTAAATGCACAAGAATAGCTTTCATTAAGAACATTTAACCTGTTAAGTAATCAATAACGGGTGTTTACAGTATCTGTAACCCTGCAATCATAGCTAGATGCCACAGAGAAGACTAGCTAGGAATATCAAATAAAACACTTCAGATGATATTGTACTAGCCTGCTTTGTATTGGTTTGGAAAAAAAACAATGCTTGTAGTTAGGAAGCACTATGTTTAGAAATATACAACACTACAGGCTACACAAGGCTGTACAGTGAGACCCCGTCTAAAAAACAACAAAACTCTGGTTGTGTCTACCATGTCCAAGGTATAAATCCAAATATAAATCAGTTTGCTTTTCAGTTTCCCCCAATATGTTAGAACATCACACACACACACACACACACACACACACACACACACACACACACACATTTTATTTACCTCACAGTTCTGAAAGTCTCTTTGCCCTGTATCAGGACACAGGTAATGTCATCACAGTGGCAGAAGGGCACAGAGCAAGAAGGGATGTGACAGAGATTTAGGGTCTGGCTTTCTCTTTTGCATAGAGACCCACTTTCATGAGAACCAACAGCAGAACTATGTTGATGGCTTCCAGGAACTGTCCAGGTTAGTCACCTTCTATTAGGCCCAGCTTCCCGAAGGCCCCCAAAGTGCAATACCACTTACCCAGAGAGCCCAGCTTCCAGTGCAAGAACCGTTGTGGAAACACACAAAGTAATGCCCCAGCTATGAGACTCACACATCCAAAGTGAATCTTGCTCTTTCTTGAAGGGGCTTCTGGTTATCATGAAGTGCAACAGTTTCCCAACAATATTTCCTTTTTTTCTTTTTAAAATATGGGATATACACCCCCTTCCCTTCAGTTCCCTCCTCTGTGAGTGTTTTGGGTACAGTCGTCCAAGGCAAGCGCCTGTCACAGTGCCTCGGAAAACTGAGGAAATCAGGGGCTTTCTTCTCACAGACGGTGCGAGGACGCCAAATCCTGTGGACATCAAGAACAGGATAACATGAGGGTCAAGGTTAGCTGCAGCAGGTACCTTTACACCCTGGTCATCACAGACAAGGACCTGAAGCAGTCCCTACCCCCTTGTTTGGCAGTGAAGGAGCTGAAATAAACCAGACCTCTGCATTTGACTATTAAAAACCCTGAAAAGTAATATATATATATATATTTTACATATATATGTATATATATTTCATATAAAAGTTACTTTGAAAGTGCATGTTGCACTGGGTGAGCTGGCATATGTCTTTAATATCAACATTTGGGAAGCACAGGCAGAGATCTCTGTGAGATAAATAGGTAGCTAGGTAGACAGGCAGACAGACAGACAGACAGATAGGTAGGGCATACATTGCATGGTTCTTTTGTATATTTACAAAGTTTTGCAGCCATAAGTAATAATTTTGATTTTTTGTCTGAGAAAGTGGATCCTGAGTGCTGGGTTCATCAGTGTACACCAGGATCACTGAGTTGTATAGTGCTGGGGGTCAAACTCACAGCTTCACGTACGCTAGACAAGCACTCTATCAACTGAGCCATACACCCAACTCCAAATTCTAAAAGATGCTTGCCACCAGGTGACCATGGTGCTGCGTGCCTTTAATCCCAGCACTCAGGAGGCAGAGACAGGTGGATCTTTGTGAATTTGAGGCCAGCCTGGTCTACAAATTGAGTCCAGGACAGCCAGGGCTTGTAGCACTGAGAAACTTTGTCTCGATAAAATCAAAAACCAGAAGAAAAATATGTTTGTTACTTAAAAAAAAACACATATTTATTGGTCATCAGTACTCAGTGCTAAGCAACCACCATTTCAGTCTCTCTGTGGATTATCTTCGGGACATTTTCATGCAAATCAACAAATACAATCTTAGCCTTTTTATTTGTTTTTTTTTTTTCCCCAGTGAACACAAAGTTTTAACATTTCATATCTTTTTAATGACTGAATATTATTCTAGTGGGTGGATATACTAAGTTTTATTTTAGTATTCTGTTAAATATTTTAAAATGATATAGAATAATAACCTCCCCCCTCCAGGGACCCTCCCTTGAGCCTCTCCTGGGCTCCTCAAATTGTTACTATTGTTACATGTAGCAGCCACTAACTGCTTATAGTTCTTTTTTTTTTTTCCAGAAAGGTTTTCTCTTTGTAGCCCTGGCTGTCCTGGAACCCAGCATTGCCTGTAGTTATCTAGGGGTGTGGCCCAGTGGAAATTTTCCCCTTCCATGTTGAGATAGGCATTGTTCTGGTGTTGCTTATGAAGCCATTCTAGAAAAAGACTACCTCACAATTGCCTAGCCAAACTTTCTCTCAAAGATCTATGCCTATTTTTCACAAGCTTTGTAGATTTCACTCTTCGGGTTTTTGATCCACTGTGAATTAATTACTGTGACCATGGCAACTTGAGTGCCAGGGACACCAACTTCCCTTATGATAGGAAACCTACATGTAACTTTTACTCCCACAAAACCAACAGCCTGCTCCTGACTGCTCTTATCCCAGTAGCAAGTAGTTTGTGTGTGATAGGCATCGTGTATGGCTAAAAAGAAATGAGGCCCACAGGAGGCCATGTCATTTTCACGGAGATGACCAGTATGGCATAGCAGGGCCACTGCTGACGTTCAACATGCAGCCGTTATGACTCAACACAGCATCTTTACATCTACCCACATTTTCATGAGTGAAAGGTGCTGCGTGTGACAGTTAAGCTTGACTTGTTCTAACAGGTTTGTTACACATGTCCTGGTAGTAAATGACAAATTAGACCATAGGTTTTATGTGTCTATCTTCGGTATTATTTTTCTTGGCTGTATAGGCTAAAAAAAACTTCATAGGCTGTACCTGCGAGGTTTTCAAATCGTTGCAAAAGTTCAAACAAAAAATCTGTGTTAAGCAGACCTATGCAGATGAAGCCCACGTTATTGGAGAGTCAACTGCATTTGTATAAGTGGAGGCCACATCATGTGTTTGTATGTGGGATGGGCCCAGTGTCCTATAACATTTACCAAAAGGATCATTTTTTTCCTCCATCATATATTCTTGACATCATATCAAAGTTAATTGCCAAATTATGGGTTTATTTCTAACTTTCAGTATGAGTTCATAGGCATCGATTCTAATGTTCTTGTAGTATTGTGTTGTTCTGACTCTTGGAACTCAGGGAGTCTAACTTTATTCTCTTCTTCCTAAAGAGTGTCTAACTCATGCACTATAAGATGAGCTTATCAGTTCCTCCCCTACTCGAGCAGTTGGCGTCAGACACAGGCATGTCTCGTGTATGTTGACTAGGAAGTGGGCTGAGTGCTGGGGGTCTTCCATCCGCTCACTGTTTCTTAGTGTTTTTGTGCTTCGAGGTGCTCATGTTACACTTACAGCCGAATTTATTTCCAAGTATTTGGCTTATTTTGGGCGACTAGAAATGAAATGATTTTCTGAATTTCATCTCCACATTGTATTAGAAATGCCATTGCTTTTTATATGCTGGTGAATCTCAAATGAGTTCTAATAGGGTTTTAATATTCAATGTTTTCTACACACTAGACCAGGTCATCTGTGAATCCAGCTAGGCAAGTGTTCTATTACCTAATGAACTCTCAAATTCTATTGTTCTCTTTTTTAATATATTTATTTATTCTCTATCAGTACACCATAGCTGTCAGATACACCAGAAGAGGGCATCAGATCTTATTACAGAAGGTTGTAAGCTACCATGTGGTTGCTGGGATTTGAACTCAGGACCTCTGGAAGAGCAGTCAGTGCTCTTAACCAATGAGCCATCTCTCCAGCACCCCCCATTGTTTTCTTAGTCATGAAAAGATGCTAGATTTTTGTCAAAGGCCTTCTCTGCATCTGTTGAGATGACCACGTGATCTTAATCGATTTGCTAACAAATGTGCTGTCTTATTACCATTTCTTGAACACGCATTCATGTGGTAAGTTCTGCTTGGTCGTGGCAGGATTTATATGGCTTGAATATAATCATTTTGAGTCAATCCCTACTATGTAGTTGAGAATTTATATGGACTACGGCTTTCTTTCCTTCTGATGGCCTTGCTGCTTTCCGTAAAGGGCAGGCAGCTCTCCGGTTGGTTTCCTGGAGCTACTGTGCCACCTCATCCTTCTAGTTCCACTCTTGTGGCCGTGCAGGACACCAAATCACACCTCACCTGCCACCTTCACCACACGAAGACAGGATATTATTTAGCTTTGTCACCCACCACATTGTCAGCTTCAGACAGATTCGAACTTTCTTCATGTTACTGAGAAACCAGTCAAAACACAATGGGAAGTGCACACACCACACCACGCATGTGCTGACACAATGACATTGCCCTATTCAAATCTTCCTGCCGCCGTACATTTCTCCACAGACTGAGCGAACAGGGTGGAGTAGCTCACCAGAGTCTGTACGGTAAGAAGCTCCTGGTGAGAAGGATCAGACTAGAAAGCCAGAGCCACGACACTAACCGCTACATTTGGCATGTATGCTTTTTGAAAAGTTTTCTGTACTTAAGACAATTTTGTAAGTGAGCCAAATATTTTGAAAAAATGTCAACATACCTTTTTCCCCCCTAAAGTTATGTGTGGTTTATACAAAAGACAAATTATATCTTTCTTTTTAAAATTTTCAAAGACAAATAGCAGTTGCATCCTCTTTGAAGGCTTGCTTCTTGGATGGCCAGTGTGAAGCTTTGTCCTGGGCACAGGTTGATTCTTTCTGGTCTCGGCTCCTTTCTGCTGCATATCAAAGGCACACACTGCACACGCAAGCATGGGAATGAGTTACACAGTAGAGAAAGTGACACAATGCGCTATACAAGGCACTATAGGTATTTTCCACATCTACTGTGTGTGAGACTCCACCCAATCGTGAGGGTGACACTGGCTGGACTGGTCCCACATTCTTGGAGCCCAGATTTGAACTGAGGTGCACCACATACTCATTAGGTCATCTTGGGCTTCTTAAATACTTTACGCTTTAAATTGTCCATCTACTGTGTAAGAGATAATAATAGCCATTATATAAAGATGAAGTAATTTCTATGACGCTCTCATCATAGTGTCTAACAGAGTCATCACTACTCATCTTAGTTATATTTATTTTATATTAACTTATATTTATTTTATTAATATTAATAAAAATGAGCTGAAGTAGCTTCCAGGTCATTTGTGGTGTCGTTAAGAATATCATTAGGCAGCAGACTTTTCTGTGTACCTTGAGCACAACTATGCTAACTGGGCTTAGAACCAGGAGTCACAGGGCTGGGGGGGGGGGGTGGAGCTCTGGTGATAGAATATTTCTCTAGCAGGTAGGAGGTCCTGGATCCTAATTCTAGTACCATTTTGAAAAAGTCAGAAAAAGTCCTACAGCTGAGTGGGGAAGGTAACAGCTGAGGAATAGAGAGTTATTTAAAGGCAAAGAAAACAGGGCTGTCCCAAATAAGTACTACAGACAAAGGGGGGGGGGGTAGGGCAGGGGGCCAGGTTCCTCTCAGGTATGGCTCACAGGCAGGAACAATGAAAAGTATGGTGGGGAGGGGCCCAGTATGCACTGACCTCTGACCTCTGGTTACACCCTTATACTTCATGCGGTATGAGAATTGTGTGAATTCTAAATGGTAACTGACCATTTGCTACTGTTTTGCAGGTTTAGGATCCAAAATCAGTTTGACTTAAAAAGCATTTTAAGATCGTGGGGTATCACTGATCTTTTTGACCCACTCAAAGCTAACTTGAAAGGAATTTCAGGTAATAATTATTCAATTCTTCCCATCTTTGTGGGGCATTATGCTTGGGAGTTTTGTCATACTCTAATTAAGGGATCCTTATTGCTTCAGAGTTTTTGACAGAAGCACTGCATAAAAGAATTAGGGTTAGCTTTGTGTCAGAATGTGGAGCTCCTGGTAAGTCACATTTGACTAGAACGAGTTGGTGAGGGCGCTCCTTGAGGATATTAAGCATTGGTTTTTGGCAACCATTCACAGTGAGTCAAGTGGCCGTAGGGTGCAGTTCAGAGCCCCCCCCCATGACTAGACTCTCATGAGGACTGCAGGCAGCAGCACCTTCATCAGGCCCTCTGTCACGCCAGCATCATGGCCACCCCTCCACCCTTTTCCTTCCTGGTTGCCTTTAACATCTCCTGCCCTTTCTAATGGACTAAACACACAGCTTTCCTTCGCCCACTCCTCAGGGTCCCCAGCTTTCAGGACCTTGCCCTAAGATGCTCTGTCCTGGTATCCATGCTCCATTGTTTTCTACAGTTAACAGGCTACTGCTGATCTATGGGAGCCATGTCTGCCTGTGATCTGAGCTTCCATCACACACCCCAAGGAAAAGGAATGCCAACATTTACTTTGGGGATTCACTTGAGGGATTGAGGCACATTCTCACTGCCTTCACTAACTTGGAAGCTGCCACTGTAAACATCAGACCACTGGAACATATGGCAAAACTTTGGTCAGAATCTTCCCTCTTACTCACAGAAAATAACAGGAGTTTGTGCTTCACATCTTTGGCTTGTGTGTTAGATGTGAACAGCATAATCACAAGTTAGTTAAATAGAGCAAGAGTGCTAACAATTCGCCGTCTTGGGGTTGTGGGACTGCATAGTAGAGTGCTTGTCGAGTATGCAGAAAGCCCTGGGTTCCATCTCCAACATTACGCCCCCCCAAAAAACCCTTCTACCCCTTCTTTACTTATTGTCTACATATTGTCAACATGAAAGACAATAGTCAAGTTTCGGCAGTGTCCACAATGCCTGGTACACAATTAGACACAAGGCAATACTGGTGGCTTAGTTTGAAATTCTCCTTATTGACAGGCAGGCTTTGACACTGCAGGAAAGGAACGGCAGAACAAACAGCAAACTGATCAGAAGCAAGGAAGGCGCAGGGGCAGCCACGCTACCACATTCTATTGTCAATTATGGGCAATGGTGTCTTCTCAAGGCTTCAGAGTTCAGCTATGGTATCCCGGAGGCTAATGGAAATTCTATTACTCTTAGTCATCCAAATTAAAAATATTAGGGTGCTGAATTTAGTAGCCAGTTATGCAGAAGAGGAAAAAGAGCAACTTTTCAAGTTATTCTAGGCCCTCTCTTCTATGCCATTGTACTTAGTTTTACTGTTCTTCCTTTGTAATTCCCTACCTTCCCCCAGCCCCCTCCCCAAGGATCTGAAAAAAAAAAAAAAAAAAACCTCAAATGTCAATCTTGTGTTCTTAAACAGCAGTGGTCTCATCTGTATCTTGCAGAACAAAAATGCCTATGGCCTATAATGTCAATTTCTGTTCATAGTGCAAGCGGTGTGCTATATGACTTGAATAAGCCAACTATCTATAGTGCCTGACTTAACTTAAGCCAGGGCACACCAACACTGCACAGAAAGATGTTGGAAGTCAGAGAACGGTGGAGAAAGCAACAACTACAGCTAGTTTGTGAGCCACCTAAGATCCTTCCTAACACTTTCTATATCCTGAGCAACTGCAACCGTATATTACATACCCACTCTTCATGTCTTAGCGAAGTAAACAACTAGCTCTCCCCAAAGGAAATCATCCTTATCAAAGAGACAAAAGGAGGTAACTGATGTTCCGTCTGTCCTGATGAGGAGCTGAGGTCCAAATGCAGATAATGATTTACAAATATGTAGCCAACAGTATATGAAAGTATGATAGCATCTACCACCCAAAGAGGTGGGAATCAGACCCATGCTCTAAAAACCTCCTTCTGGATGTACACATCAAGACGTTGACTCGTGTACATTCCAAGCATTATTCTGAGACTTGGGCGTAGTGGTCAATTTCTACTTGATACAGCGAAAGGTCTAGGAGCCAGGGTAAAGCGCTGGGAAGAATGCTGGCTAGAAGGCATTATATGCTGACATGACATGAACATACGCACAGATGTTTATACTGGCCTGCGATGTGCCTTCCAGAAAGTTCAGTCAGTAAGCTGAGACTGAAGGGAGGTGAGGCGACTCCAGGGCTGAGGTGTCAGCAGCTCCACCAAAGCTTTCTAGACATAACATGGGGTCCATCAACCTGCATCTCTATATTTAACTAATGAAGGAGTCTGTCTACGGAGCAGTATAAAGGATTCTGAGGCAGACTTTGGGGAAAAAGGCTGTATAACCTTTTACAATGCCAACAGTTCAGAAAAGCAAAGGCTGGGAAACCCTCATCTTTTCCTAGTTATTTCATTAGTGGCATAACGTTTCATTAGCCATGTTACAATAGGCCAATTAATCAGAATATAAGATGAAGGAAGAACGCAGGCTAGTCTGCAAATGTCCAGTCTTTCCAAGGATGAGACTTTCAGACATGTGACAGTAGATGACATACTGGCTATGAGCAGTCTAAGGGTTATGCAGACAGACAGTTATTGGGCCGTTCTCAGAACAGGGGTATAGGATACTTAAGCAATTCACTTGCCTTACAAACACTGAAACAGCCAACCTAGCCGAATGAATATGCATTTGTATCGTCAGCCCCACTTCTTACAACGATCCAGAGACAGGATTTGCTATCAGCTGACACGATTTCGGAGTGAAGCTGCACTCACTTAACCATGGAAACGTTCAGACGGCGTGAAAGGAATGAAGTCACAGGCAGTAAAACCTAAACTGGCAAACATCTTCTTTATAAAATCCCTTTGAATTTTGGCACTTTGCTCAGTGGACTAGAAGGAGCTAATCATTAACACAAAGAATCTTGTTTCTTTTCTCAAAGACAAGCAGAGAAAGACCACTGTTAAAACTACTCTGATTCTCCATTAGTACCAAGTAAATATTGATCGACTTCTTCCTGGCTCTTGCCTAAACTCTACTGCCAGCGAAAAGTTGTTCCTTACAGTGGGACAACCATCCCGAGATCCCATTGTTTCCGTATCCTAGGCTGGATTTCATTCAGTCTTACATGACTGTTGGGGGCCATGTCCTTGCATGTGCATGACTAGGCAGTCCAATCTAACAAGCAAAGCTCCCTTAAAGTACATCAAAATGGCTGCTAATACATGGTCTCTCTGATGGTATGCTACAGTTGACTAGAGGGCAGTTTCTTAAATGGAGGGCTGGGAAGAAACGGGCTCTGGGTCCAAAGTGGATAGTCTCAGTTCAGATGGTGTGTGTGACACCAGATGACAGACGGGCTGAGCAGGTTCAGATTTTAGTTCTGCACACTGACGTTCACCCCTTATTGTAATCCATGCTGTTTCATCTGTGAGGACTGTTCAAAGAAGAACCTGTCAAGCCTTCTGAGTTCTCGAATTCCTATTTGTTAAGCTTGCCTTTGAAACTGTCAGCACACACATCTAGCTATAACCTCGCGTTTCTCTGCAGGTGCCAGGCCTCAAGGTGAGCCAACTAGCTAACCAGCACAACCAGCTCCACAGAATGTAGTTATAGAACAGCAGGCACTTTAACACCAGATTATTCTCATAATACAAACCCATGACTTATCAGTATCTTCCTAAAAACTGTAGCCCAACAAGATAGTTGAGGAATTATCTCTAAAAAAAAAAAAAAAAAAAAGATCATTGGAACTATTCCTGGGTTATACTTTGTAACACACACCCTTGGGAACTTAATGCCTAAGTTTTAGAAATATAGGCTAAAGATTTTAATATTAATATTTAAAATTATGAGATATTCAGTCTCTATTAATTTTGGGGGAAGGCTTTGCTAAATTTAGTGAATAAAGCTTCTGAGTTGTAGAAAAATAAAACTTGGCAATTCTCTGTACAATCACTGTACCCTGTGTACCTGTGGTACTGAATGCTCCTTACATTTTACTCAAAGAGTCTTCAAACACATACTCTATGTGCACAGAAGACACAAACAAATCCCTTTCCATTTTTGTTATTTGTGAATTAGGCCAAGATGGCTTTTATGTTTCTGAAGTAACCCACAAGGCCAAGATGGAGCTTTCAGAGGAGGGCGCCAAGTCATCTGCAGCCACAGGTACATTCAGAAATCCAAGCCCTTATCCCCATAGAGCTGCTCACCAGGATCTACCCTCGTTGTGTCTGTCCAGTTATAAACCTTACCACTTAGACACGCCTGGGTGAGATGTAGTATTTTAAAAGAGAAATGAGAGAAAACAAAATTTTAAGAAAACCAATGATACTAATTTTTAACAAAGTATCATTGCCCCATCGACTGGAATGGAATCATACAATATCCAACTTTCAAGAAGGGAGCTATGCCATTGAATACTATTTAAAAAAAAAAAAAAAAAGACATGGGAATGATTTAGTAGTATCTTTCCTCTTTAATTTTCCCATTTGCACTCCCATAAAATACTACACAGTAAAATGTCATTAAGAGGCTGTTGATTCCTTAAAGACAAACCAAGGTCTGCAACTATGTATCTACTACATCTGCATAGTACTTTCCAAGGCTGTCAGGCCTGTTTCTTCTTACAGCTGTGCTGCTGCTGAGGCGGTCTCGGACTCCTGCTTTTAAAGCAGATCGGCCCTTCATTTTTCTTCTGAGAGAACACAACACAGGTACTGACTTCTTTAAAAAACAAAAAACTGGATTCGGGACATTTATGTCCATCTCTCTAGCAATTTTATGTATCTAGTTTATGTATCTATTATAATCTCAAATAAAGGGGAAATATTCCATAAGACAAAGGAAACTTTCCTTCATGCCTTTTACTTTTGCATTGTTTATTTGTAGCTGATGCTAACTCTTTTCAGATCAGCAGACTTCTACTTCGAAAGAGATTTAAAAGTCATGAAAATGCACTTCAGTCAAACCTTGCTTTTCTTGCTGCTGTCCTACTGTTTTAGAAAAGATGGGTTTCTTCAGGCCAAGATGAGCAAAAAGACCCAGAAACTCTACTATTTTAGTGATGCAGAGTTCTACACTGTTTGCTGTCTTTCTCAAAAGCCAAACACTTGTCGTAGTGCGTTTGCAGATAGGACAGGATCTCAATGCAGAAACAGACTAGCCTAGCTAGCACAAGAGAAAAAGCACGTCTCTACAACTCAGCAATATTGAAAACAGTCCTTCAATTCTTTTCTTCCCTTAGTCTCCCTGTAACAATTATTGGCCTCAAAAGGAAAAGATTCTCAGTAAAGAGCTGTTGGCAATTCTCAGTAGTGTTCAAAACAATAATAGTATGGAACGAGATTAATAAACTGAAGCCAAGGTGAACCTACTTTAACTAAACATCAGCCATCACTTTTATTTGTGAAAAGAATATCGGAAGTTAGAGTGAAAATGAGCATAGTTTAACACAGACTATTAAAAGGAAATACTGTCAACATCATTTTATCTGAGAATCATGTGTATACTGTCATATTGCGCTAGAAATCAAAAGAACATTGTGACAGAAGGATGTAGGTGATCATTCCCTGGAGAGTTATCTATGCAGATTATTTGAGAAGACTGAATTTATAACAATGTCCACTTAGCATCCCACCATGACTACCCCAACCCAGTGACTGTGACTACACAGAGACAGCACCGATCACAAAACAGAGCAGACAGAATGTAAAAAAGAACTGGTAACAACAAAAAGATGTTTTAAATTAAACCTTCACACAAAGAGGAACTAACCTTGAACTGAAGAGCCACTACCTAGAGCTCATATCCAAAAAAGGGGACAGTTATAAGACAGATAATAGATTCTTGAATTTCAACTGTATAGTAAAAACCATATAAAGCTGTTAAGACTAGAAAGACACACCACACTTTCAATAATATAGTTTTTACGGCTCTAGTATCAGAATGAAAATACAGGTTTCATCAAAAACCAGTTCCCTAACTCACCACGATCGCCCTGCCCCTGTGGCTTTTCTTTTCTCTGGACAGTGGTTGTTCACATTACCCAAGGCAAAGTGGCTAATTTTCTGATCACATTACACTGAAGGGATTTTTAATTTTCAGCTGGAACTAGAAGATGGCCATAGTTAAGAGTATTTGTTTCACTTGTCGAAGAGCCAGGCTTGGTCCCCAGCCCCACGTGGAAACTCCTAAGAATTTGTAGTTCCAGTCCCAGGGGGTCTGACACCCTCTCCTCTTTGGGCTTAAGCACCAGGCATGCATCTGATGTATTTACATACATGTAGGCAAAATAAAATAAAAATAACCTTAAAATAAAGTCTCAGCCTTTACTGTTAAGGCTTACTAGTCTTACACTGATATAATGAATCAATTAACAAATGAGACATGTACGGGAACATTAAGGAAATTTATCTAAAAACTCCAACATTAACCTTTTGGAGAGTACTTGTCCAGCACAGCATCATTCCATGATCTCAAAGAATAAAATAAGCATCCCAAGCATATCCTCCCCTGCCTCTGCTAACAAGGACTCTGTAGAAACCTCCTAAGTTTAACTAACTTGCCCACCATTTTCTTGGAAGAGAAAAGCCCGAGGTGGGTCACATCTTAAGCTTTAGTTTTGATAGGCTGCAAATTTTTGGACTAAGTTTTAGTATTAGGAAGTAAGAATATTATGCCAGAGAAAGGCCAAGAGAAGAAAAGGGGGTGGGGTGGGGGAGAGAAGGGTGGAGCACAGACACAGAAGATCCTGTTACTTCACTCCTAGGGGCTTTATTTTGGAAATTAAAATAAAGGCAGATGATTTGAGCATTATTCCACCATGCCTATGACATAGGACCCTGCCAAGGACAGCCCCGTGTGCTGAGTGATATAATTTCTATCTGAGTGACTCCAGTGTTCGCACTGATCCCACTCTTAATATACACAATTCACAACCACAAAATAAATCTGGATTTTGTATAGTTTCCTGAATTTAGCAATGTGGTTACAGGAAATTTTAATAATTCCATCTCTATATTATATCTTCATTTACTTCCAGGAATTTAAGATGTAAGAAATGTTTAATGAATTGTTATATGAAAATGCTACAAGTCATATTAATTTTTTTCTTTTTCTTTACAGGGTTTGTCTTTAGTATTGGAAGAGTTTCAAATCCCCTTGACTAAAATAGCAGACCTCAAAAATGTTTTCTGTATGTATGCTTTCCTTCATAAGTATTTACAATTTATTTTAAGGGTATATGATATCCAAATATTATTAATCTAAAAATAATTCAATTAAAAAAATAATTTTAAAGGTTTTTTCCCCCTTGATTATTCCAAATCTAAAAATTCCAACTTTTCTACTGGCTCCCTCCAAACCACTAAAGGCACAGCAGTGATCTATGAATATGTGCATGAGTCAGGATACAGGGTCACATCCTTAGTACAGATGGAGCTCTGTGAGGATGGAGAATGCTAAAATGCTAAATGTCAGATATCCTCATCCTGTGCAAATTAGGGGGAAAAGAAAATGAGTACAGTCATCCTAAGTCTGTTTCCTCTCAGTTAGCGTCTAAATAAGTCTGAGAATCAGAGAGCAGAACCAAGAGATCCCCTCTGAAGATCGTGTTGCAAACTCATGTAAGCATGACAGGGGATCAAAGGATGGCATACTAGGCATTTCCAAATACGATACGCCCTAAAGCTACCACACCTAACTAACAGCTGGAGTTGAGTGTCATCTAAATCCTATAAGAGATGGAAAGGTGTTGAGAAACCAATAATGCCCCAACTCATCTAAAAGTACCCATCTATCTGCCACAGTCATAGGCATTACCGTTATCCAGGCAAGAGTGGAGTGTGTTGACATGGCCAACAGAAACTAAGAACACAGTTAAAAAGACAATGCAGGCTATGTAACACAGAATTACATCAGTTTAACAAATGTTGTGTATTTTTTTTTAATGCTAAAAAGCAAGGCCTTTAAAATTCCATTGTTGTAGAATGTTTTTAAGTAGTTACTTTAAATGTGATTATTTCCTAAACCACACAAGAGTAAAATAGAGCATTTATTGATGGAATAACAAAAGTGCTTTTCTTAAATATTCTTCAAAATACATTTGTACAACTTACAATAATATATCCAAAATAACTGTATATACAAAACATTACCTAGTATTTAATGTATGTGCTTTTTTTCCCCAAAAATTACAAAGTAACTTGTTTTAATTTTTTCTTTTTCTTTCTTTCTTTCTTTTTTTGTTTGTTTTTTGTTTTTTGTTTGTTTTTTGGCAAAGTTCAACCTTGACAGAGCTGACAACTTTAAAGGTTGGTCTAAGAAAATATAACCTGAGGGAAACTGACACGCAAGAGCCGATGGCAAGCAGAGGATTTGAAGAATAGTTTTAGTTTGTTTAAAAAAGAGAAAAACAAGAAAAAAATTTAGTGATACTTTTCACTTTACAAAAATAAGCTCAAATGAAAAGGTCACTGTAAAATGATGGAAAGGAACTGTAGAATGTTTTAGTATTTCAAATAGCCAACAATGCATGTCAAAGAATGAATACAAGATTACAACAGTCTTGTATTTACTTTGTATTTGGAGAAGATAATGAAATAAACGGCCACGGTCTATTTTCTTTAGTTGCTATTAATATGGTTGATCTGATTGGCTCTCCGATGAATTTCATCCAAGAAATTCTCCAGTTGCTCTATCAGCATTCGCTTCTTAAACCTGTGTGAAAAAAATAAGAGTCTTCTTAATCTCCTATTAATGGACAGTATATATGTTTTGAAGAGAAAAGCTGGCTTTGGGAGTCATTTATTTTAAAGTACAATTAAAAACAAACAAACAAACAAAAAACAAGAGAGGGGGAGGGAAGAAGTGTGGTGGAGGGACTGGGGAAGAAGTGTGGTGGAGGGACCAGAGGAGAGGCAACGTCTGGAATGCAAATAAATGAAATAATTAATTTTTAAAAAATGAAAACCAACACATAAAATCTGTTGGCAACTACCTGAACATGAGCTGACCAAGTACAGTCTAATAGACACACGCTAAAGTGGACAGAGACTTGGGAGGGAGGTCTCAGCCCCAACGGAGAACTAATGGATAACTAAGGAATGCTGAGCAGGAGGAGTAAGTAGTCTTCTACAGGAAGGACCCACCAATTAGTTATCTAATACAAAATGGTTTGCCCTAAAAACATACATACATACGTACATGCGTATATACGTACAAACGTACAATTGTTACTAGGCTACGGATTTGAAAGCAAAGGTGGGATATTTGAGAGATTCTGAAGAGAAAGAAAAGGGAAGAGAAAAATGATGTCATGATATTATAGTCTCAAAAAAGCAACTTAAAAAAAACAAAACAAAACAAAAAAAAAGCACCTGCTAGGGACTAGCAAAATAACTGGGAAGATGATGAAGCTCTAGCCAACCTTGACCAACCCTGATATCCTCTTAACTCATATGGAAGGAGAAAATGACTTCTGAAACCTGTCCTGACCCCCACCCAATGTGTGTGGAACACACAAAATAAAGTTATACAAATCTAATGAAAAGTTTGTAAATTACTGTTCAAACCAGAACTGAATTACAGTTTTTGTTTAAGAGAACTCATCTTGTCTTAGAAACAAGGGAAGAATAGTTATTCTTCCTATCACTGAAAAAGAAAAAGGGAAAAAAAAATACTAACACACATAAGGACTCTGAACATTATAGTAAAGTTGAATTGCAAAACAGTCATTTGTAGTATCATATACTCCCTACAAAATAAAAATGAAAGATTGATAGTAGCATTTAAAGAAAGAAATCAGTGTTCTACTATAATGTGAAGACCAGGACATCAAGCATCACAGAATGTTTATCAGTAACAAGCACAGGTAAACTAAACCATACACAGAGTCATTAATGTCACTGACGCTTTTCAGAGTGTACTGCGCATTCTGTTCTACTGCTTTACTTGAAGAACGTTGCAAATAGACCCCAAATTCCACAACAAAGGTGGCAGAAAGGCATGTGTACGGAACACAACTGGATCCAAGACACACTAGCATTTGGGCACATTCCCATAATCCCAACATTTGAAAGACTAAGGCAGAAGAAACCTAAGATCAAGGCTAGCCTAAGGTGCGTGGGAAGATGTTGCCTCAGAAATGAACACTAATAATTCAAGGCATAGTTTGAACTGAACAAAAGACAGAACAGACTTTTCACTAAAAGTAGAATAACTTCAATACTTCAGCTTATGTGAAAACATATAGCTTTATCTTCAGCATTCCAATTAGACCATACCCAAGCAACTCCAAAAATAAACCCTACCAAAACAGAATAAAAATCCTTTCTATCTAAAGCAGTGGGGTTATCAACCTTCCTAATGTTGTGACCCTTTAATACAGTTCCTTGTGTTGAGTGACCCCAACCATAAAATTATTTTCAGCACTATGTAACTGTAGTTTTGCTACTGTTATGAAGAATGTAAAACAGGTTTTCCAGTGGTCTTGGGCAACCACTATGGAAGGGTTGTTCTACATGCCCCCAAAACAGTCATGACCTAGAGGCTGAGGCATGTCTCTCCCTCGCTGCCTGAGGCAGCGAGGGAGAGACAGAGGAGCAGTTAGTGGGTGGCTATGCTTACACTAAGATGATCATGTAAGCAATGATTTTTCCATAATATTAAAACTTAAATAGTGAAAAAAATGTAAATATCTGGAAGGTTATACAACTACGCTTACAAATTCATTGTCTTCATTGCTACTTTTCATAATACTGACTCAGTCCACACAGAAAGGCATATAATCTTTGGATTCTGAACCAACCCCCTTGATTACTTGTCTTCTCATGTAAAAATGGACTGCATTCAAATATTACTTTTTCAAGTTACTTCTAATCACTCAAAATAACTATCAACGTAGAAAGGTGAAAGAAATTACAGATTTATAACACCAGCAAAAAGCAATGAAGAAAAAAAATTAAGACAAATTAAAAAAACAAGTTTCTTTACCTAGATGCTTCCTTAATGACATTTTGTAAAAATATGAGCCTTGTTTGTAAACTGCCTTGCACATGCTTCAGTAAAGTGAAGATTCTTTCATATTCTGAAAAAAAGAGAAGGAAAAACAATTAACTGGCTTTATACTCAAGACAGAAATATTTTACATAAAAATATCATTCTTCAAACCTTTTACAGACCACTTTTAACAGTTATGTGCATCAAAGTATGAATCAACAAAGATAAAACCTCCCGAGTACTTTTGTTGTTGTTGAAGGCCCTTCTACTTTCTTCTACACCATCGAAGCAGTGTCTGCTGTATTCTGAACGGATGACAGAACACCATTCCCAGTTCTTGCTCTCTTGCATTCATGTGACAGCCTGAATGACTTTGGTTTGAGGCCTAAGCACATGATCCGGATTACTATCATAACTCATTCATGGTGACAGGCAGCAAACACTCAGGACAGTGCTGACAACTGAATGGGGATATACAGGGGCTCTACCTCTTATACTGTCAACCAACACCAAGCCATGCAGTATTATTCACCTATCTGTCAAGATTCTAGGTCCCAGTTACGGCAGCTACATCCAAGTGCTACATCTCTAGAGTCTTCTTTAGACAGACTGCCTGATATCTACCTCCCACACTGGAGTACCTTGAGTACCAAGATTCAATTATTTAGTGTTTTCCAGCTGAATATGAATTTAAACCTTAAAAGAGTTCAGATATTACTTCATGAGTAATATAGAGTAATATTTATAATTGACTTGGTTGTCCCTAATCGGAGAGAAAGAAACTAACAAGTTTTGTTTCTAGTTGTACGTACTTCTTCCTGGTTTTCGGATCTCTTTCATTATTTGTGCTTTTAGTTCAGTGTTGACTTCTTCATGGCTTCTACAGTGCATCGACTTCTTTCCTTTGTTGAGCGAAGATGCTGGTGTATTCTCTTCAGCACTTTGTTCTTTATTTCTTGGCTCCTCATGATTTTCTAAAAATCCACCAACAGTGAGGTCATTGTTTCCTAAATGTTCATGACCAAGGGCCTCTGTATGGTTACTTGATGGTTCCAAAAGATTGGCTGGAGATGTTAAAAATTCGGTATCCATAGCATTTGGTGTCATGTCTGATGAAAGTTGGTCAGCAACATGATTTTCAACCACATCGTCTACTATTGAATCATTAGTAGCTTCTGAAATTAAACCAACGAAATGGAACAAAAAATGAGATCTAGTATTAAAGTACAGAATAAAAATGCTAAAGTAACACAATTACTACAAATAACTAAATTTTAAAGTTAAGATATATTCTTTAGAGAGAAGAGTAAACACTGGATGGTGCTTATTGCTCAAGATTCTGCCAGGAGCACCAAATAGAGCACAGTTCAGAACACTGTCTTCCATCTGTCCTTTCAGCCCCTGGACATGCCAAGGAATCGGGTGGTCACTTCAGCTCAGACAGTAGACACAAAGCTTAGTAGCTCGCCAATAAATAGAAGACTCTTAGACACGAACCAATTGTTCACCAGCCTCCAGCCTCAGCTAGCCCATTCTGTATCTCCATGTAAAGACCTGGTTCTGCTCCCTCCATTTCCTCCATCACATACTCTAAATTCTACCCCATGGTTTGCAAACACTTTACTCATTATTCTCCACAACTGTTTCCCAGCCTCTGGCTAAGGTTAAGGCTTACCAAAAAAAAAAAAAAAAAAAAAAAAAAAAAAAAAAAAAAGAATAAAGAAAAAATACATATCACAGTAATTTCTGCTTTAATGAAAAGCAATCTCTCCTGTTTAAAAAATAAAACAAACCACTGCTCTCCTTTTCACACATGGAGTATAAATAGCTGTCTCCTGAGTGTAAAAGTGAGACAGGCACTGACTTTTCCACCTCTTAAATGTAATTTTAAAATCTCACGTATTTAATTCTTTTTTAAAAAAGGAGGGGGATTGAGAACCTCATGCATTTCCTTCATCAGTGCACATGCGGCTGCCATCTAGTCCACAGTGCATTCTAAGCCCCCCCCAGTGGAGAGCCCTCAAATGTTTCCTTTGTGCTTCAGTCTTGACTTGCATGAGAACAGGAAGTTTAACAAGGACTCCAGACACTCCTCACGCTCCAATCTGATCAAGTTCTACAGCACCAGTGTCTATGCAGAGTATCATCGACTGAAGAGCTCACCTCACAAACTTTCCACTCCCACTTCACCTTTCCCACCTAAACAAACTCAAGAAATGCAGGTGCTCCCTTGGCAATATTCCAGGTCTGTGTCTTTAATACAGGTGAACTTTCACTCCAGCAGCTCCTCTACTTTCTTCTAATAATCAGACTCTTGCAATATATCCACTTTCTTCTTTACGAGGCTTGATCCCAAGCTAGGTCACTTTTACAAATATTCCAATGACAGACTTCTAATACCCCACACTATGGATCTATCAAGTAAAATGCCCGACTTAATGGCCAGTTTACACTGTCTATTAGCTGAAGACATTCAATTGACAATAGCTGGAAAAATAGGAGCCAGATCTACCAGGGTGGTCTCAATTCCCACCTAGGTTTAGATCTTGCACTGCTTAGCAAGCCTACTATGTGCCTTATCCCTTTCCCAAAGATATTCCATATCCTCATTCTCTTCTAAGTTCTAACTTCTCCAATCATCCTCTATCTCAGCATTACACCTACTTTCTATTTATGGGAGAAGCGAAGTACTGGGTGAGGACTCTCTTCCACTCCCTTATTTGTAGTGAATTTGTACCCACACCCATTTTGTTCAACAGAAACAGCATTCTTTGATTAGCAAGTTGGGTCTTTCCTCCTGCCTTTTTGGTGGAGACAAAGGCCTATCTGATCTTTATTTTAGCCTTTCTATAGACTAGGTCCACAATGCCAGCATCTAAACACTCTCAAGCAAAACCAACATTTCATCTTCATGAATTGCTCAAAACTAGTTTTATATACACATCATTGTCCTTCTTTCTTTCTCATTTTTTTAAAAAAGGTTTCTGTCCTTTACTTGTATTGGTGGTACTAAAACAACCAGAAACCAAAGGACGTTTCTGATTTGCATGGTCTATTTGTAAAGCTTTTGAAATCATCAACACACTATTACAGTAAACTCACACTTACTACTTTTCCCAACCCTCCTACTGTTTCTCAAGACACGCTGTCAAGTCAAATCATCTGCATTTACTAATTAGGCCCTGTGGATGCACCAGGGCACAACAGTTACAGTACCACATCAACTATCCAGTCAGCACTGACACCCTTCGGCTGTTTTGTACATTTCTTTTTTTAAAGTTTAATCTTATTTGATTCTGGGTCTAAGTGAAGTCCATGCATCATAACTGGCCCTTCAACGCTATAAAACCTTTTTCCATCTCTTTTTGTTATGTTTTTCAGTAACAAAAACAACACAACAGATTCTTGTTGTTGTCTTATTATTCCCTATAAACTTAATTTTCTGACTGTATCCCTCCCTCTTTTGTTATTTAACCCGTTTTTCTGTCTCTTTTATTTCCCATGCAATTACTGGACCTAGAGGCTTGATCACACTGATTTTCAATATAGGACAGAGGAAAAGAGACAAGTGTATTTAATAGAAGAATACTGTATAATTCCATCAAATGGTATACAATATTGGGTTTCTCTCCACTTAACACTGACTTATTAAGTTACCTATATTCCCATACATAAAATGCTAACTAACCAGGTTACCACCTCATCTGAACTAGTTAATAGTTTCTCACCATCCTTGGAATAAAATACAGAATCTTTCTAAAAGGTTCGAAGGCCACCCCTGATCTGAATTGTCATCCCATTCTCTTCTTAACAAACACGCCCAGTACCAATGCTGTCATCCATGCTGTCACAGAACTCTCAGGTCTTTGTGTCTTTCTCCTTATGGACCCCTCTGCATGCTCTCCTTAGACTCTTCAGCACAGGACAGCTTTAATCCTCACCCACCACAGACATCCTTCTGTCAAATTCTTCTAGAACAGACTCTCTAACACTTAGCACACTGGTAACTGATTAAACAATGACTTTCTTTCCTTGCCTACTGTGAGGGCAGAAATTACTACAGCCTTGCTCACATCTGTAGCACAGTATAATATGCAGTTTATAGTTAGTTGTTGAGTTTTACTGAACAGAAAAACATTTATTTTTAGCTGGTAGTAACAATATTCCTTCCAAAACCATTTTTGAAATACTTGAAGATTTGCTAAAATCATTTTAGAACATGGCAAAGTATAAATTTATAAAATATTCATCAAAAAGGCATCTAAGCTACCACATACTAACTCACAAGAAACACTCTCTGGATTGTGCTGAACACTCTTTCTGTTTCTATTATAAACATCTCTGCCCGTAGGAACCCCAAAATAGCAAGCAGTATCTGAAAGCCCAAAGTGTTACCTTTATTCAGAGGAAGGGGTTTACTAAGACCCGGCTGTGCTTGCATCACGGGTGCAGGTGGTCCCTTCCCTCCGATGTGACTGTTCACAGCAGGGCTCTGCCTTCGGCCTCTCAGGAGTGGAGAGGCACACCGGCGCCTCTTGGGGATCCCTTGCATGCTTGGCTCTCCAGGCCGCTTGTGTTTATTCTGAGGCCCAGCCACAAACTCATCTGCTTCATCTATCATCATACCCTGTGAACAAATATAAAATGTTCTTGGATTTATAAATAATTTTTAATAAATGGCCACCATCTATTGTACCTGATGAATAATTATACATTTATGGTATACAGTGTGACAGCTTGATCTACGGATGATGTGTAGAAAGGGCTAATCCAAGGACTGGCCAGGTAGAATAGCAGAAGGGCACTTTGGGTGACCTGAGTTCAAAGCACAGATCACAAGAAAGGTGGGAAAGAACCAGAACTGACACCACAAAGATTTGCCCTCTGATTTCCGCATGTGTGCCATATGTTTAAAAAAAAAAAAAAAAAAAAAAAAAAGAAGAGGAGAAAGAGGAACAAAAGGAAGAGGAGGAGTAAGAGGAAGAAGAAGGATTTAATTTAATTATGGATTCAGAAGCTAAGAGCACTTATTGTTCTTAATTCGAATTGTTTCTAGTACCACATAACAGTTTACAAACACTCATATGCAGTTGTAGCTAATCCAGAACACTCCTCAAGCCACCAAAGCTCCTCTACACATCACAGGCTCATACACATGCAAGTTTAAAAATCTTTACAAAAAAATAAAAGGATTCAATATAATGAACATGGCTAATACATTGCCAACACTGATGGGGGAAGGATGTTGAAAATATGTTCTTTTAGCAACTCTGAAATATAGTAACACATTATTATTAACTAGAATAACAATGTTGTCAGGAGCTCACCAAACTTATTCCTGAAGCTGGGATTAGTACCCATTAATCCTTATCTTCCCTTCTTCATCCTTCTCACAGCCTCTGACATCTCTCTACCTTTCTACTCTATGCTAAAAAAGGAAATGCCATGTTCTTCAATTTCCATGCAGTGAAGAAGGGGTACGTTCTTGCCATACTGGGCATGTGGAAGTAAGAGGACAATCTCTGGTATGGGTCTTCACCTTCTTCCGTGTCTGAGACAGCGTCTCTCATTCGCCCCCGTACATGCTAGTCTAGCTGGCTAATCAGCTTCTGGGACTCAACTGTCTAACTCCAAAGGAATGCAGGATTACAGACGAGTGCTGTGTGTGACTTTTTATATGGGCTCTGGGGAGCTGAACTCAAGTCTCTCATGCTTGCCTGGCTAGCACTTAACCCACTAAGCCTCTACTCAACTTTTAAGTGGTACGACCAACCTCACTTCTTTAATTGATAAATTCTTTAATATTAATACTTTAATGAGATATTCTCCCCCCAAAATAACTTTAGTTAAATTGACAACAGCTACCCAACAAACTGTATCATAGACCATTTCAGAGTTACCTTTTTATCCAGTTTAAAGGGATTGCCAAACGTATGCAACCTTCGAGGCTGATCAGGATCAAGCTCTCTCAACGGAGAAGGTACTTGCTTGAGATATTCCTGGTAATTCCCCATTTGTGCTATTGGTACACTGTGCACTTGATCTTTTCAGAAAGAATGTATCAACAACAAGAGTTACCATCACCAATAATCATTCCAGCTGTCCCACATATCCCATCCCCATTTTACTACACACTGGAAGGTAGTACAGAGCATGTATACATGTAACAGTTTTTAATTCCTTAAAAGTAAATTTGAAAGTACTAATCTTTTCTTCCAGGCAAAATAAAGTGAAATTTGTATAAAAGAGTGAAACTAAACTAGCACATGAATATACACGTGACGTGGGAAGGCTTTAGTCACAGTAAGAGTTAATGATGGGATGTACAACAAGAGGCTAAAGAAATAAGGAAGTGGCAGATAGGCCAAGAAATGGTCACCCAGAGTCAAACTGTCAGATGCTAACATAGCCCAAGAAAATAACTGTAGATGTCCACGTGTCTGAAGAAGTCTAAATAAACTGGTCACAGGGTTTGTGGTCAACAGTGACAGGAAGAAGGAAGATAGAAATAAGGGATGACTTACCCTTTTGAAACATTTTTATTTTTAATTATGTGAATGTGAATGATTCATTTACATCACTTGTTTAACAATGAGAATATTATAAGCCTGTACAATGTATATATTAACATCCCCTAACAAATTATAAAGAAAAGTTATTTTAAAAATAGAAACAAATCACACTAAATCACACTACAATCAGGGACTAGGCAAGGCTGCCCACTTTCTCCCCACATATTCAATACAATACTTGAAGTCCTTACCAGAGCAATTAGACAACAAAAGGAGGTCAAATAGAAGAAGTCAAAATATCACTATTTGCAGATGATATGATAGTATACTTAGGTAACCATAAAAACTCCACCAGAGAACTCCTAAACCTGATAAACGACTTCAGCAAAGTGGCTGGATATAAAATTAACTCAAATAATCCTCTACTCAAAGGATAAACAGGCTGAAAAAAAGATTAGGAAAATGACAGCCTTCACAATAGTCCCAAATAATATAAAATACCTTGGTGTGACTTTAACCAAGCAAGTGTAAGATTTATATGACAAGAACTTCAAGATTCTGAAGAAAGAAATTGAAGAAGATCTCAGAAGATGGAAAGATCTCCCATGCTTATGGACCGGCAGTAAAAATGGCCCATCTTGCCAAAAGCAATCTACAGAAATTCATTTGGAATAACAAAAAACCCAGGATAGCGAAAACTATTCTCAACAATAAAAGAACTTCTGGGGGACTCACTATCCCTGACCTCAAGCTGTATTACAGAGTAATAGTGATAAAAACTGTATGGTATTGGTACAGAGACAGGAAGGTAGATCAATGGAATAGAACTGAAGATCCAGAAATGAACCAATACACCTATGGACACTTGATCTTTGACAAAAAAAAGCTAAAACCATCCAGTGGAAAAAGGATAACACTTTCAACAAATGGTGCTGGTTCAACTGTCAGTCAGCATGTAGAAGAATACAAATAGCTCCTTGTACAAAGCTCAAGTCTAAGTGGATCAAGGACCTCCATTCACATAAAACCAGATACACTACAACTAATAGAAGAGAAAGTAGGAAAGAGTTTAGAACACATAGGCACTGGGGAGAATTTCCTGAACGTAATACCAATTCTTATGCTCTAAGATCAAGAATCAACAAATGTGACATCATAAAATTGCAAAGCTTATGTAAGGCAAAGAACACTGTCATTAAGACAAACCGGCAGCCAACAGATTGGGAAAAGATCTTTACTAATCCTACATCTGACAGAGGGCTAAAATCCAATATATACAAAGAACTCAAGAAATTAAGACTCCAGAGAATCAAATAATCCTACTAATAAATGGGGGACAGAGCTAAATAAAGAATTCTTAACTGAGGAATATCAAGTGGCTGGGAAGCACCTAAAGAAATGTTCAACATCCTTAGTAATCAGGGAAATGCAAATCAAAATAATCCTGAGACTCCACCTCACACCAGTCAGAATGGCTAAGATCAAAAACTCAGATGACATCAGATCCTGCCCAGGATATGAAGAAAAAAGAACACTCCTCCATTGCTGGTGGGATTGCAAGCTGGTACAACCACTCTACAAATCAGTCTGGAGGTTCCTCAGAAAATTGGACATAGTACTACCTGAGGACCCAGCTATACCACTCCTGGGCATATACCCAAAAGACGTTCCAGTATATAACATGGACACATTATCTACCATGTTTATAGCAGCCTTATTTATAGTAACCAGAAGCTGGAAAGAACCCCAATGTTCTTCAACAGAGGAATGGATACAGAAAATGTGGTACATTTACACAATGGAGTACCACTCAGATATTAAAAACAATGACTTCATAAAATTCGTAGGCAAATGGATAGAACTAGAAAATACCATCCTGAGTGAGGTAACCCAGTCACAAAAAAAAAAAAAAAAAAAAAAAAAAAAAAAAAAAAAAACATGGTATGCACTCCCTGATAAGTGGATATTAGCCCAAAAGCTCAGATTACACATGATACAATTCACAGACCACATGAGGCTCAAGAAGAAGGAAGACCAAAGTGCAGATGCTTCAGTCCTTCTTAGAAGGGGGAACAAAAATATGCACAGGAGGAAATATGGAGACAAAGTTTGAAACAGAGACTTGGTCCAGCCTATATACAGCCACCAAACCCAGACCATATTGCTGAGGCAAGAAGTACATGCTGACCTGATAGAGCTATCCCGAGAGGGTCTGCCAGAACACAACAAATACACAGGCAGATGCTCACAGTTAACCACTCAACTGAGAACGGGGTTCCTAATGGAGGCGTTAGAGAAAGGATTGAAGGAGCTGAGAGGGTTTGCAACCCCATAAGAACAACAATACCAACACATGGATGGACCCGTGGCTCCAGCTTCATGTGTGTGTAGCAGAGGATGGCCTTATTGGACATCAGTGAGAAGTGAAGCCCTTGGTTCTGCCAAAGCTCGATGTCCCAGAGTAGGAGAATGTCAGGGCAGGGCAGGGAGGCGGGAAGAGGTTGGTGGGTAGGGAGGCACCCCCATAGAAGCAGGGGGATGGGGATGGAATAGGGGGGTATATGGAGGGTAAGCCAGGAAAGGGGATAACACTTGAAATGTAAGTAAAAAGATGTAAATTTCTCTTCTAAATAAGAAATAAAGTGACCCTCAAAGGAAAAAAAAAAAAAGAAATATTTAAAATCATACTCTAACCTTCATCCTGGCCTTTAAGAAATTTGCGGGTGCTCTTTAAAAGGTTAGACCTCATTCTTGTTAAGTGATCCAGAAGATTCCGTCTTGGTATATCATAAGCATTTCTAAAGGTCTGAGGCTTCAAATCCTATACAAACACATTCAAGGATAAAATATTCTAAACAGAATTTAAAATCTCTTTAGCCTGAAGCATGACCCAAAAATGAAATATAAAATATCTAAGCTAACTAAACAAAAGAAAACAAAGACATGCTATAATATTAACTATACCATTTTAGGGCCAAAAGATATTTTATGGTAAGCTCAACAAAATGATTTCACATCAACCTTTAAGATCTTCTAGTATGTTATGGGTAAGGGAAGCAAATCAGTTAACAAAGCCTTTCTTTAAACTCTGGGAGGGTTTCTGAACATCGCTCTAACACCTAACCACTGTGTGAGTTTATGGTTGGCTGACAATCATCGCACCTAGCTTAGAGCACTTTCATGGTCCAGATGCCAATTCTCTTGATGGCAGTCTTCTATTACAAGTTCTGTGCTTACCTATTTTGGTTTTCTTTTCTTCGTTTTTTAATGTATATATATAGTACTGAGAGCAAAACCAGGGACTCTCAGATGTTAGGCAATCATTCTACCATTCAACTACATCTCAAGTTACACCAGTTCACTAAAGAGCAGATAATTCATTTTTAAAAGGTTCAAATTTCCAACTTTGGGGGTTTGTGCTCCTTTTGGATTTGTGTTATACTACGAAAATTTTCATTAGCTTTAAACACTAAGAAGACATTTCTCTTCTTCTGTATGCTTAAGGTTTAATTCTTATGATTACTTCAAATATGAGGTATTTATGCTGTGTAGGCATAAGCACTGTTGTAGCTCCTCTTAGCAGGCTTTTCCCATCTTTATTAACTTCTGTTAAGTGACTGCATGTGAAAACCTGCCTATTCCATTCTACCTTTTCTCTGTGTTTAACCACACAAACCATTTTGATGTAATTGCACAGTTCTAAATCATGAGGCCACAGCTCTTCAAACTTTATTCCTTTTCCAAAAGTGATTCGGCTATGCCAGACCCTTTACATTTCCATAAGTGTTATATATAACTTGGCTATTCTGTTGTCTACAGAAAGGTTGCTGGAAAGAAAATGACTTTAATAATGAGTTATAAAGCATCTTAAGGTCTTAAGTGTAGGTGAAATTCTTTTATCAGCTCTGTAATTTTAAGCAATCTTTAAACCTTTGTTTTCACTGTCAATCAATTCACTCATTCACATACCATATACAATTTCTGTTTTAATTCTAAAACTCAGTTGTTCAGTGATAATATAATAAGTAACATTCTAAAACCAAATAGAAATGGGCCTTTGGAGGCCTGGACAAATTGTTAGTTAATATAAACTCAACTTGCTCTATGACAGAATACAACACAACTAAAGCAATGTCAAGCTGACCATTACCTTATTTAGTAAAGCAACCTGGAACCCAGTGTACTCCTTCATATTCAGGTCTAGCAGCCTGTGGGGGACGTCCTCTGAAATACCCTGAAGCACCTGAAAACCTTTCCTATGGGCCATGGACAAACCATGTGACCGGCTTCGGACTTTAATTCCAGTTTCCTGCACTATTTTTTTGCCTACGGATCCGATGACTCTATCAGATTCTATTTTGGCCTAAAGCAAAAAGAAACAAAAGTTTCAATCTACAAGTTTATAAATCAGATGTGAGTGACTATGCTCTACACCATACATTATGTATTGAATTTAACATTTAAAAAGAGAGTAATGCTAATTTCCATTAGTTGTAGATAAACCAAACATACCTTAATAACAATACCTTATCAGTTAAAATAATTACAACTTAAAACTTTTGCAGTTAGATTAGCATTCCTTAAAGTTATTTTATTAATTAATACCCATCACACATAAACCATGAAGTACATTTCATAAAAGAAAACGTTCCCAATTCAGAAGCAACAAGAAATAAGAAAACAAACTGCTTGAAGATACGATCAGCACAGAACTGCACACACACTTACAGATGTGGCAAACCCTGATGTACACTTTAGCCACATTTTGATTCCTTATAAATCGCAGAGATGTCTACAGTACTAGAAAACTTAGAAAGACATTCACAATTTGGATGGACGTGAGCTTCCTACTGCTTGATTGATATTCACAGTATCCTAATAGAACATACAATCAAAATGATAAAAATCCCATGGTTTATAAACAGTTCCAACGAAGCCTCCGAGTTTGAAAGAAAATACATACAGGTTTTAAAACACAAAGAAAAATAGAATGGTATTTTTTTCCCTAATGAAAACATCTTTCTAAATTAAAATCTTGAAAAAAATATATATAAGCAGGAAGTTAAGCCATATTTATAAATGAGAAACTATAAAAATGTACAATCAACAAGAACTTGTTTGTCGCCTGTTAGATAGTGGCACACTTGTAATTCATGGTACTCAAAAGACTGAGGCAGGAGAACGGCCAAATTCAAGTCTGATGTGGATTAACTTGCCTCAAAATGAAAGGGTTGGCTAGGGCTATTAACTCAGTGGAAAACTGCCGACCACATGAAAAACCCTGGGTTTGACCCATATACCACAGCAATAAAGAGACTTATCAAGAACTAGATAGTTTCTAGACTATTAAAACTGTTAGCTAGCAGTCAAATCCTTAATGCTCAATAGCACTTTCTGACATTACCTGCTGACTCAACTTTTTGAGGTAAGAAATGACACTGTAGCTGAGTCCATATTCCATACTGTCTGCTATCAGATTAGGCGCGCCCATCATTCTAACGGCTTTCTTCAGGGGCTAGAGAAAAGGAAACATTTTCAATACTAAGTTTGTTGGAAAATGTAACTTTTAGAAACTTTTCACCCCAACTTGCATTCTTTGCCTTAAAAGGAGCACTATACAACAATACAGTAATATTATTTATATTTTAGGAAAATGTTTAATCAGTACCATGAGAAGCAACTTAAGGTAGTTAATATGAATTAGAAGCATAATAATCTATTCCAGGGCAAAAAGAATGAAGTCATGAAGTGCTCAATACCACAGGGAAATACTCATTTGGAAGACAGAGACACACTGTGGGGGCCAGTCTGAGTGCTACATGGGGTAAGCAGCTAGCTGGAAACACAATCTGAGCTAGTGATACAACTTGTCCTGAGTTAGCTCTTACTTTTACAAGGAGAAAAGAACATCTATCTTTAACAAGTTGTTATGGGATTATGTGATTTAATACACGGAAAGCACTTAGGAAAAGCGCCTGGCATATAATAAGCATCCAATAGCTTTTGATCCTCACTATTATTATCATTAACAGAACTCTTAATGTACCATCAGCACTTATATAAATAAAATTAATATTTTAAAAAGTCTTAGAAGCTCATGAAATTTACAAGGCTCGGAAGCTCAGGGACCTTAGCCAACTGGGGAAGCTCAAACAAACACATGGACCATAACCCCTCCCAATAACACAGCAAGCTATGAATGAGAGTGCAGGAGCGATACAGGAGAATATGCACAGCAAAAAATTTAAGACACATATAAACAGTAAAAACTTCAGTAGTCGGAGGGTCTAATTCAGAATCACTTTATAGAGTAAACCATCACCAACAGACACACCTGCTATATGTGGGTGAGACAAAGACAGAAGAAAACTCAATGGCACAAAAAGTACATATAAGCTCTGCTGAGTCCTGAATCTAACCCAGAGCTCCTATTTACATGATATTCATGAAGCTCTGCTTAGGTCTTAGAGGTTCTAAAGATAACAAAGTCAACATATCTATCAGATCCTTCCTTCTTACTCTAACCTGACAAGTGCCCTGTGCTAGACTTTAAAGAGAATTAACTTTTACAACCATAAAATCAAGTTATCTTCTAATGACATAGGGACCACTTATAAAGATTAGTTCTAAACAGAGGTATAAAAAAGTCTTACAACAAAAGAAACTAGAATTAGAAATGACCACTGACTTTCAGTTCCTGACTTCTTTGAGGCAGAAACAAGTCATTTCTACCTCCCAGAAAGACCTTAAGGACTAAACACCAATAATACACACATCATGCTTACAACAGGACCTGGCCTTGGCTATACAATATTCACATATTTTCAAAACCACTAAAATCTATAATTGCACTCATTATAGGTTATCTGTACATTCAATCTCATGTTATTCATAGGGAAGAGTAAAAGGCTACAATACTAGAATGAGCCGTGTCCATTTTAACAGTGTACTTCTTACCCCGAGATAGTAGGGCGGCATTGTCTTCAGGTAACTTTCAAAGGACTGTCTCCACTTCAGTGTTGGTTTTGCTTTGTGCACTTTGAACAAGTCATCTGGAACATGAGGACAGAGCAGCGTCACTCCCTGTCCTTAACGCTAGTCAGAGCTCCTCTCAAGTCTACTTTGTTACTGCTGAGACACTTAACACCAGAAAAACCTTAACAAGATTAAGAGTAGTAACTTGGCTCTAGTGGGTTTTGTTTTTAAAAGCAAAAGGCTATTATGGTTTTTTAAACACACACTAATGAAGCAGCATCAGAAAATATACAAGGAAAAGTCTTATGTCCTGCTAGAAAAATCAAGTACGTATAAAATACAATAGTTGCTATAAAAATGTAACTACTACTATCTTCACTACAACTTTTCTAGAAGGACTTCTCAGTTACTGCTCAAAAATGACAGCCAGCTTGAAACCAAGAGCAGACACTAGGTTTCTCATGTCTGAAGTATTTCCCAGGATTGGGGACATAGCACAGCTGATAAAAGTGTTTGCCGTATGAACATGAGGACCAGAGTTGAGTTACTGGCAAAACAATGAAAAAAAAAATTAGATATAGTGAGACATGCCTGTAATCCCAGAGCAGAAGAGATGAACAGACTCCAGGGCTCATGGCCAGCTAGCAGCAAGTCCCAGGTCCCAGCAAGAGACCCATGGTGTGGCCAACTATGGCTAAGCAGGCAAAGGTACTTGCTGTCAAGCCTGATAACCTGAACCTAGGTTCAGTCTCTAGTTCCCATACAGGAGAAGGCAAAACAACTCTCACAAGTGATCCTCTGTCCACCAAACATGCGCCGCGGCACATATGAGCAATCACATGATCACATAAGCACAAGCTCTCACATAAATTTAAACCGCCGACAACCACTGAGTGAATGGCTTCTTGAAAACAGTGCCTGAGAATGACCTGTTGCGTCCACACATACATACACAAAACTGTTTTCCAAGTAAAGTGTAGATAAATTTTTAGAACATGTATTCAGATTTTTATAAATAGAGCATGTTTTATGCATTAAACAGAAAGTCTACCCCAGAAAATATCACTGAGTAAGAAATTTTACTTGGACAAAGTTAGAATACTTAATATTAAAAGTTAAATATAGTAGTACTTCTGTTTGTAAAATATAAGGATTTTACATCAACTTTCAATTTATTACAAATGCAGGCAGATTACTATTATTCAGATGTCTTTAGGTAGGTTCAGCATTCTCGTGACAAGAGTGACTTACCTAAGAGAGGAAGGAGGACGGGGTAATTGTAAGGCATCACAAATAAGTTGACACAGGTCAGGGCTGTGCTAGCTTTCAGGTAACCAAAGGGATGGCCAAGCTCATTATACTTGGCACTATTGCTCACATACACCTGTTGAAAGGTTAAAATTCATATTCAGTAGACAGTGCATGATGTGCAAACCACAGATTCAGTAGCCTGAGTACTTCTGCACAGGCATGGACATGCAGGCACGTGGGAGCCACACGCTGACACCGAGTCTTATCTTTTAACGCAGTCTCTTACTGAACCTGGAGTTCGCCATTTCAGCCAGACTATCCAGCCAATGAATCCCAGGGTCCTTCTATCTCCTTCCCAACACAGAAATAGGCGGTTGTATCTGGCTTTTTACACAGGTGCTAGGTAACCAAAATTTGGGTTATCAGGTCTGTGTGCTTTTACAGCATACACGTCACTGACTGACCCGTGGCTCTAGTCCCCAGTTTAGCTCTGTCAGAAACATCTCACCTAAACGTTTTCTTCACTACAGTTTTTTCAGCTTACCTGCCAACATGTTTGAGGAGATTTCCTTTCTAGAATAAACTGAGTCAGTGGTGAAGGTTCCAACTCATATTTGTCAAAAGGCAATTTGTCAATAACCATTGGCTCACAGTCTGTACAGGAAAACTTCACTACAGGATGAGATGTACGAGGTGGCTAGAGGGGAAAATCTTATTACTATTTACACAAAATACCAGATATCAAAACATCTTAAGTACCTTTCTCTTATCAAAACTTACTTCCTCAATCTTTTTAGTAAGTTTGATTTACTAGAAATACCATTAAGTTGGAAAAACAAATGAATGTTTAAATTATAGAAAAAGAAAAACATCAAAATTCATAAAACAAAAATCTAAAATCAAATTATCATTAGTTAAATGCAAATTTTAGAATAAAAAGCATTCAACTAATTTAGAACTAAAAGTTTATTATTTTCATATATAAGAAAGAAGAAATGTACAAAAGCCCACTAGACCTCTTTGTGGCATTTCTTATAGAGAATCATAACTTCCAATCTAATCAGATTCCTTTATTCTGCATCGGTAATATTCAAACACTATTTACAAACTGTGGATTTAAAGAGATATAAATAATTAATGGATATCTAATGAAAGACATAAACCTTATTTATAAGTTAGCTTTCTTTCTCTATTTCCCAAATGGACTCCTCTGGCTGGTTATTCCTCTGGCATACTCCTAAGGTGCCTAACACTATTTTGAAGAATCCTGTCCTAGAGGCATAAAAGCACAACACTCTAAGGATGAGCACTCGTTCCTCTCCTGTCTGCGACCGTCTGCTGGGCATCACCTGACTCCTGCACAGCCTTCAATGCATTGTATCTAATTTGTCTCCAAACCACAGGTTCTTTTCTAACGACCTCACCATTTTAACTGTCAAGACTTGCAGGAAACAGTAGAGCAATGATAAGGCACTTCCTAGAACACATGAATGGGGCAAATGCTCAGTACTGGCTGCTGCCACCTTCTTTCTGACAATATTAAATCCCCAATTTCAGTAACTGATCTTTCTTGCCATTTTAACTCAGATCTTCACTGTTTCTCAAGTTACAACTACACACAACTGCTTTTTAACTAGTCTTCCTACTAGTTACTCTACTCCAATCATCCTGCTAATATTTCATGTAGTTCCCTACTTAAACTTATGCAGTAAAAGTAGCAACCAATCCCAAGGGGGGAAGGGTTTACACCTTTGATTTCAAATAAAAGTCCCACTGCTCTGGTTTCCAATGTATTCCTCACTCATGCCCTAGAGACTCCATGCTCATGCGCCGCTGCACCCACAGGCCATCATCTTTCCTGTCCCTGTGTTTTACAACTATTTCACTGTTTTCTCTCTTAAAACTAAAGAGTTTTACAGAATGAGTGAGTTGCTAGAAACCAAACTCTGGGAGACTTTTCTAGTGCCCCTTCCCAATGTATATGCTCAAAACACACACCAGGCAGTTAGGTCCTGACATTGCCTGCGCCCTGCCTTCCTTCACAGTTAGCAGACTGTGCTCCACAGTGTGTACGTCTGAGAACCTGCCCAGACTGGGAATGTTCAAGATAATAATAAGTATATTCTTGCCTAGCTGCATTTTGTTTAAATATATTTGGTGTGTATGTGTATGTATAAATATTTCACCCAAATATTTTAACTTTAAATGAGGGTTCAAAATATTTTAGTAGTTTATCTACCACCTTTCAAGCCAGTCTTAAAATTTTCTTTTTTCTTTTCTGAGAGGAAATCCTTCTATATTTAGGTTAAAAAAAAATTCCTAAATGTATTTCCATTTAAGTCTCCAAACAATTTCTGAAGACAAGAGCCACAATAAAGAGGTTCACAGTTCATAGTAAATCACTAACTTTTCAACTTCAGTAGCAACAACTTATTTGAAAATTCTAATTTGTAGAAATGTCATTCCCCTCCTAATAGCCCTCAATTAACACATTTTAAAGAATTCTATCCAGTACTATTTCTCATGATCGTTCTCTTCCATCATTTTAGGAAACACATTTTAGGACCTTTGAAATGAACCATATTACTATCCCTGCAGGCAACCTACCTGCACTTCCAACTTACCTCCTAATTTGTACCAAGTTACCTTCCTAAAGTGGTGACTCCTTACCGCCGACTTCAAATGCACTCTGAACCTGAACAGGAACAGCTTACATTCCCTAAGCTCTGCATTTTAGACCACAGCAGTTTGGTTTCTTAACCGTACTCTGGTTTATTGATTCAGCCGCAGCCTATGCTTCTCCCACTCTCTAGTCCACTTCCCATCAACTTCTATAGACACTGTTGCCAGTGCCAATACAATGGTATGAGTAATCAACAAAATACTTTATAAAAATATGGGAATTACATAAAATTTAGGAAAAAAGGAATAAATTTTACCAAAGAAATGAAAAGCTTGTTTATAAGAGCAAACCAAAAAAGTACATACATTTAATTTAATCAGGAAAAGGGAAGAAAAGAATAAACAAGGTAACACAATGAAACTTTAAACTTTTACTTTCATGTGCTACTACATTTAAGGATGGAAAAAGGCCTTATTAATAGACATAAACTTAATGTTCAGATCTCAAAACTTATAAAAATCAGACATGTATAGAGCTTTTTTAAAAAGTACAAGTGGCTTACTTTAATATGAGTAATAGTTACTTGTCAAGAATCTCTGAAATAGAGCCAACCTTCTAAGAATATTAGTGTCATGTCACTCTACAAAAAAATTAATTAAAAAAGTAGACTAAGATTCTGAATAGATTCACTCAACAACCATCAACATTCATAAAAACAATTCATGTAGGTAAAGTTTTTGAGAAAAGTCCCGCACCAACTCAACTTGCAAGTTGCAACACTCTGAACTGGAGTTGTCCTACAGGTGTCCAAGTGAACATGAGTCTAAGGCTGTACCTGAAAGACTGCAGGCAAACCTGCAGGCAATCAGTCTAGTGCTGCTTGTTGCTCACCACAAGCAGATCCCCACCTGTACACCAGTGTTTCCTTTGTAAACCTCGCCCCTAAGTTATCCATACTGGGTTAATAAAGATACCTATAGCCTGGGCCAGGCAGAAAGTTCCCAGGCTTGGGGTCTCAGTCAGAAGGAGAAAGGACGAGAGAGAGAAGGAAGAAGGAAGAAGTTGCCATGAAGAGGTGGATGGGCCACGAGGAGCAGCCCAGGTGGCACAAAGAAAGTGACACAAGGAAGTACACAGAACAGCACAGAGGGCTGATACCTAGTGCTTTAAGGCTTATTATAAAGACTTTTGTGTCTTTTATTTGGGAACTAAATTATCTAAGGTGGGGCAGAAACCCCCAAATAATGTTTACTCAAACAGAAACTATCACAAGTATTTTATACCTTCATTTAAATTTCAAATTGTACCAAGGATAAACCCTCATGCTACATCACATTTAAAATCCAAATTAAAAAATACCTTCCTTCATTTCCAAATATAACTAACAAAAAGGTAAGCTAGTATTAAATCCCAAGGGAAGCAAGATACCCTTTTTTTCTGTTGCTTCATAAGACCATATATGAAAGCAAATAATGGCTTATCATGATAAGCACATTATATATTTGTCTAATTTTTATAAATGAGCACTTTCAAATAACTGGGCTGCTTCATGCTTCAAGCCAGCTTGTGTCACACTGTCAGATCAACACAGCATGAGCTACAAAGCAGGACCTTCTCTCAAAATCAAGGAGCTCCATAAAACAGAATCATCTAAATGATTATTAGTAATTAGTCACAGATGCTCTGGTACTTACTAGTGTTGGAGAATTCTGATCTGGCCAAAAAGACTCTGGAACAGGCCAATGGCCTATAGGAACCCCAGTTTTAGGATTTGGCCTGACATATATGAGTTTGTGACAGCTATGCCAAGGCTGAGATCCAAAAGGTCTTGATATATCTGGCTGCCCATCTATAGCAAAAAGGTTAGGACAAAGAAAATACATTAGGGGGTAAAAAAACAAAATTAAATTACATCCATTATTACTCAACAACAACAACAGCAACAACATCTGGATGCTTGTTGATTATGGGCTTTCCTCTGTTTCTTCAATGGGAGAATGACATGACTGCTTTGTTAGACTGCAGTTCGTTAGCCAGTAAAAATCTGCTCTTTTTGAATGTGATAGTCCTATATCTTCCACTTCTGTACCAACAGCAATTGTGTAACCATGACAACTGGCCTTGTTACTCTTATTTTATTATGAGCTAGGATCTCTATGTAGCCTTAACTATCTTGCTGGTCTCAAGCTCAGAGGTGTACTCTGCCTCCCAAATGCTTGGATTTAAGGTACACATCATCACACTCAGCAGGCCTTATTGATCTTCAGACCAATACACACATAAACTCACGAGGGGAGGAACCTGCAAAGGTCAATAATTCATAAATCAAACTCAGAATATCTGTAAGAACAATATAATACCTTCAGCAGGGGGAGGATCTGGTCCTGCCTTTTCAAAGTTTATTACCACCCCACTTTGTACTTTCTGCACCAAGGATTCCAGACACTGATTAAGCATTCTTGGAGAACATACAGAGTATGACCGGCCTGAGATAAAAAGAATGAAGTAAACTAGTTAGCTGAAAGAATGGACCATAAGGACTACAGTAGGGATTTTTTTTTATGACAACATAAATAGAAATTAAGTGGTTGGTATTTCTCAGTTTTAAAGAAGAATAAACAAAAATTATTATTTCCAAGCAACAATCTCATCATAGGTGAGTACACAATTTTCTTCTTCTAATTATAGGTAAGGTAAATGGAGCATAGAAACCTTGGGTTGAGCAAATCACAAAGAGAAAAACATCAAGTATCTATCCACCCTTATAGGCAGTACTATCTTCAACTATTAGCCAGTATCTTTAACAGATATACATACACATCTAGCAGCAACTCCCCAAAACTCTTATTTCTACTTAACAAAATAAAAGGTGTCAAGTACAAGTACAAAGGAGATGATAAGTATTCAACTGGCCTCCTGGCAGTTACTACAGATTTTTAATTATTTGTATTATTTTAATATATAGATGGTAGTAATGAGGTTGGGAATGAGTATATTTTGTTAAGTTTCTTCTGAGGGTGACACTTAAATAGCACAAGAAGATCTCGAAAGAGAAAGAGTCACAGAGAAAAAAGGACATCCTGGATACCAGTAAAAGCATCTGCGAGTGAGCTTACATGTGGAAGACAGAGAGGAAGAGAGAGAGAGAGAGAGGGAGGGAGGCAGGGACCTAATATTAACTAAGTGTCTTCTAGGCCATAATAAATATGGTTTATTTGCCAAATATGGAAAGCCATTTTATAAGCTTTGACGTCGGATTTCTGTTTCTTGCAGATTGGCTTTTCAATGAGACAGTGTTGTACCATGGAAAACGGAAGCAGCAAGACCAGTAAGAAACCCTAATTCTCTATTGTGTCTAGTCTGTCAGATCTGGAGAAACAAGGGTTGTTCCCAGATGCTTCATCTGTCCTGAGTTGGAGAAATGAGCTCCAGGGCTCCAGTCACGAATGCATGCCAGGAGAAAGTGCTTTACAAATGAAAGCATCCAACTCAAAACATACAGGCATTTTATGAAAACCTGCTTACAGATTTTTTTACATTATATAAATTTAACTTTGTCCCAACTCGGAAATTCTGACTCTTTACAGTTTCACAGTAGTTTGTGCTGCCTGACCATACTGACTGTGGCCTGCTGTACGTGCGTGCATGTGTGCATGCACATCTCTAAATAACTGAGAATAAGCCAACTTCTTGACCTGAAGTTGTGCAATATTATACATACTTTACTTCCCCAGTTAAAATGACCCATTCTACAGACTTTTATGCTTTGGTAGAAATTATCAAATATTACAAGGGATGAGATTGAATCTAGACAATAATCATAGAAGGAACATTAAACAGATTAAACAGGATCAATTTGTAAAGTATAGAAAAAGTTGCTTTTTCTCTTCAGTTAATTTCAGATTAATTATTTTGTAAGATGATTAATTCGTTTTTTTTCTATAAAAATCTCCAATAATTTTATTTCATATTAAGATTATAACATGTTTATATTTTTAATCAATTAATTAATGGCTGTCCACAACATTTTTATTCTGAGACAGAGAATCACTATGTATCCAGCTCTAGCTGGTCTGGAACTCAAAAAATCCACCCACCTCTGCTTCCTCAGTGTTGGGATTACAGGTGTATGTCACCATGCCAGCTAAATCACTAGTGATCCCACCATTTGTAACATAGGCATAAAAAATTAACATTCATGAAATCCAACAGTTTAACCATTGACTTATCAAGACTACATCCCATCATAACACATGCAATTTTAAAACTACAGGTATGTCAATGTTGTTTGACAAACATAAACATGCAAATTGTGAAATGTACATTTTAGCACATTCAGAATAAACTGTTTTAAGCCTCTGAGATACTTTCAGCAAAAAAACGTACCTCCTGTCACTTCACACATTGGCGTGATAGCAGAATCGTCCAAAGGCACACCTGTCAACTGTTCTGACTCTACCGACATGGTGCCAGGCAACCGCAGTACTAAAGCAAATAGTCTCTGATCCCAGCGAAAAGGTTCCTTGGTCAATTCACTTCCAGGCAAAGGCGAATTAAGAGGTAAATGGAGCTGAAAGTAATGGGAAAAAATTAAGTTTTTTTAAAAGATTATTTTACTGTTGCAGCAGGTGTTTTGCCTGTATGCACTATCTGTATACCACATGTGTGCCTAGTACTTAGTAAGCTTAGCAAGGCATCAGATCCTCTACAACTGGAGTTACAGATGGTTGTGATCTGTCTCGTGGGTGCTGGGAATCCAACCTCAGTTGTCTGCAAGAATGAATTTTAACCTCATTATGAGCCATTTCTTTAAATGCACAGCAAAACCACTCTGAGTCTCTTATATCAAAGAGTCTCATATATATAAAAAAAAAAAAAACAAGTTTCACAAGTAAAAGCTTCAGATATATCTAATAAATACTATTTTACTATAAAGATCTTAAATCGGAAGACAAAATTTGTATTATTATAAATGGTTCAGCAGTTACAAGCATGTACTACTCAGGCGGAGAACCCACATTTCATATGGGGTTACATACAACTTCTAATTCCAGTCTCCCCACATTCCCACAAAAACAAAAATAAATCTTAAGGGGGCTGGAGAGATAATTCATTAGTTAAGAGTCCTGGATGCTCTTCCAGAGACCTATTTTTGATTCCCAGCACCCACATGGCAGCTCACAACTGTTCTTAACCAAGTTTCATGGATCCTTCTGATCTACATGCGTACAGTCATGTACAAAGAACCTAAGAGTTACATTCAGGCAAAACAACCACACAATTTTTTTTTTTAATTTAGAACAAATCTTAACACAAAAACCTTGACTGATCATTATCCCTGTAATAGTCTTAAAGTACAGTCTACTAGTAGTACAAGTCTTTAGATGAGCACAATTTCACAAGCACACTTCCTAGAATAGATATTTAAAAAGGTAAAGAAATTGGAGTCTTAAATCAAGGTAGAACCGACAGAAGACCCGGTCTGACCTCAGAAGCCTTGGTGTAAGATTTTACACAGACACGTAAGTCAGAAGTGAACACATAAATTTACTTTTACATGGACTAATCAAAGAGACTAGCTGAAGACATGTTCAACTGTTACTTTAGTGCTCTTAAAGAGGCACAGAACCCCCTCAAGCATTCAGAGGATCTGCTGGAACCTCACATACACAACTCAGCATGTAATGATAAATTCCTACAGCCATGACAACATTAAACAATTGGTCTCTGCTTGTACAAAATCAAAGATGAACTTCTAAATAAAAAAAGATAGGCTCTTAGAATATTTCTAATATTTTAAACATGGTCATTTCAATTTTATAAAACTGTTTATTTTTTTTTTATTCGTGTATTGCTGCGTTTCTTATTTATTCCCTTCCCTTAACATTATCAACTTCTCATCTCCCAGGGGGACAGAATATTTGAGGAAAGTGACTTAGAGTAATGGCTGGCAAGCAAGAACAGATTTAAAAAAATACAAGAAGTCTGCATTATTCAACCTAAAATAGCTAAACTTGTAGTTAACATTAGTTACGAAGGGGGAAAATCTTCAATTAAAAACAACTCCACATAAGTCACAGAGAAAAAACACAAAACTGATCAGTCATAAGATATGCAATAGAAATGGATACATTTTAAAACTTAAAAATGGAAAAACTTAAAAATGGAGTAAATTCATGTGGCCTACAGCATATGGAAAGAGGATCAAGTACACTAGTTCCCAGATAATACAAACTGAAATATCAAGAAATGTTATTTTACCCCATCAAATGAGCATAAGTGGATAAAAAGCAGCAAGAACACCGCCTGCACTGCTGGTGAGGTGGTAATATGTGGCCATCTGGAAGATGCTGATGTCATTTGGCAGTGCTGAAAATAAGCACAGACCACAGACCCCACCACCTAGAGGCACGCTCCTCTTCATAAAAACTGGACAAAGAGTCGTAGAATGTAATGTACAGTCAGTATTTAGTATGCATGAGACCCCAGGCCCAAACAAACTCTCATACAATGGTATTATCTGAAACATGAACACTGAAAATCCATCTAATAAACTGTGGTCTGTCGTTCATTTATTATTCCACAGTTAAAAGAGTAATCTAAATCTCAAAGGTCCAACATGAAAAGATCTCAAAATAGTACCTTTTATAATATACTACAAAAAAATGAATGTACAATTTGGTTAATTTTTAGAAATACCATGACTTAACTAATGACCACATCTAGCTACTACTTTTTTGATATTTGACTTGATTATTTTTTGATATTCTTTTCCTGATTTTGAACTTTATATAATTATGGAACAGTTTCTTTGTCTTAGAGGCTTCCCCTCAACAGTAGATGTTTCATAAAGTTTTGCATATAGCTATAGATCATCTCCATTGTACACTTATGTCAGTAAATATGTTATAATTTACCCCTCGTTTGCTGACAGGAATTTCTTTAGTATGCTAGAAGGTCGTTGTGATAGGCGCATAATGCTCAAGGCTAATATTTCTCTGTAGTACAATGGCATACTCGTAAGCCCAGCACGCAGGGATGATTGATACAGGAGGATTCCAAACTGTGAGACCAACCAAGGCAACCCAGAAACAGTCTCCAAAGAAGGGAATGTTCTAGCAGTGGTACTGATGTATAGTCCTATAAGCAATGTCTGAGAAGAGCTGCTTCTCTTTCACCAATGCTTAGTACAAAGCTGCAAACTTCATTAGCCATTTTACTCTGTGTGTGTGTGTGTGTGTGTGTGTGTGTGTGTGTGTGTGTGTGTGTGTGTGTGTGTGTGTATTGCAAGATTGCAAGTTCCCAGGGATCTATAGAAGGTGACTGTCCTTTCTTTCGATTATTGGCCATTTTTATGTGCTCTTTTGTGAAGTACCTGTGTCTTATGCTTTGGGAGGAGAGGGGGTTGGATCTCAACCGCATTAGTTTTTTGCTGAATACAGGTGCTGCAAGTATCTTTTACTCTGTGACCACTTTCATTAGTTCACCATTATCATTTGATAAAGCCCTTATTTTTATTCCTTTATAATTAGTGTTTATTGTCCTCACAGATCATGAAGATCTAGCCCTTTTCTTTAAAAAACACTTTAGTACTTACCACTTAGAATTACACCTGAATTCATGTGGAATCGAGTGTGGTGCATTTGAAGAGATATGGCTATCAAACTGACAGTTACCATCCCATTAACAGCATTCTCTCACTGCCTCATTTGCACATAGACATGTTTCTAAGTTAGATGGCTCTACACGTAATTAAGTATATTCTTCAGTCAAAAACATAAAGGCAAATGCAAATGATTTGAACACAATACCAAGTTTATATAGGGGTAAAGCAAACAAGTGTAATCTCCTGTATGCCCAGCATAAATATGTAGTAAAGGACAAAACGGACCAGAAAACTGGACAAGAGGCAAAAATAAGGACATTATGTAAGAGAACGAGACTACCCACATATCTGTAGTCGTCTCTTCCATATGATAAATTAAATTATACACAGAAAGAACACAACTAAGTAAATATGGCAAAGATATTTATATTCATTATTCTTATCCAAAATACTTGGAAATACTGCAACATACTGAAGTGACTGTAGAAGCCAACAAAGTATTCAGGTAATTATCCAGATTTTTTAAAAATAATGTCATTACTTAAAAACAGAAACAAAAACAAAGACAAAACTTCATATGTGCTTCAAGGAAACAAAAGGTAGATTAGATAACTAACCCCAAGGTCGTACATTTGTTAGGATCCTAAAAGATTACTATTTGATCATTAACTACAAGTATGTGCAGATGCACTCATGTTTCCCTGTAACACGCAGCTGCCAAATGAAAATTTAGGTTTAGGTCATTTAAAGATGAACCGTAAAATATGGTTCCAGCACTAGGAAAACTTGGTGTGTGAGGGAGACATGATATTTTAGGCATTTCTTTTGTAAATGTACTTAAAATTAACCTACCAAACAGAAAGAAAACTGAAAATCATAGTACTAGCAAGCTTTTATGGTATTTAGCAGGATTTCTATTTTTGAACATTTAACAAAAAATATTTTTGTAAGAGATATTATCTAATCTTGAGAAATTTTAGTACAAGAATATTCAAACTTAAGTATCTCAGGCCAGTTATATCTACATAATGAGACCCTATATCAAAAAAACAAAACAAAACAAACCCCAGTCACCAGGCTAGCGATGTAATTCAATGACGAAATGCATAAGTACTTTACATGAATGAGGCCCTGGCAATAAATAAATAGCCATGAATAACAACAATACCTTTGCAGTAGTTACTATTAGATGCCACACATCGTTCTAAACCACACACATAATATTCACTTAACTCATAAAGTACAAATAAAACAATGACCAGTATAACCCACACTTAAAGACGTAAAGTACAGAAGCGCTTTAGCAGCTTTTGGGAAGATTCACAATGCGAGGAGACAGAACTAAAGTCCAGGTTAGTCTGGTTCCTGACCCCATGACCTTTAATACTGGATCATAAAACCTATTATTGAAAAAAAACACACATTCCTTTTAAAAATCCAAGCATCAAAACATTGCTATTAAAAGACTTAATTTTATCAAATGAGAAAAAGCCTAAACTTCATAAAAATATTTTAATCACTGAATCAAGCTAGTGATTATAAACAGCTACTGTGTCTCCAATCCTCTCCTGAGCACTGCTGGGTCACAGCCCTGCTCTGATCCTACTCTTCCCAGCAGCAGTGTTTCTTCCCTTTGTTCCCCTTCTAATTCGAAAAAAGCATGGGTAGTAACAATGAGAATGAATGATAATGGCACTATTGAGCACCATTTTACAAGATTTACATGTACTTATAACAAGTAAATGGGGGTAAAAAATACCATTACTGAACTTTCATTTCAGAGAAAGATATGATGTAGCATGAGAGTCTATGTTCAGAACCATCTGTAGAATGCTCTCAAACAATCCCTGCTATACAATTAAACTTAGAACGTCTAAAAGTGAACTATAAACTTTGAAAATTGGAGAAATCACATTAGTAAGTTATTTTTCCCATAACCACATTACTGGCCATTACAGTACAATGCAACCCCTTGGTGGCATTATCCTTTCTCCTGGGATTCCTTGAGTTTTTATAAAAACTAAACTTCCAAACACTGTTTAGAAAACAAATGGCAGAACAGGCTGATGACAACCTAATAGATCACATGCTCAAACCATGTCTTTATTAAAGTGCAATAGCCTATTTCTTGTCATGTGTGTGGTGTGCCAGGCCTGAAGTCAATGCCTTGTAACTTCAGTCTCTTGCTGAATATGGGGACAAAGGGTTTTGCCTGGATTGACTGGCCAGTTACAGACTTGCCATTCTAAACCGAAGGTCCTCGCACTTGAGAACAAGCACTTCACAGCTTATCACCCATTCTGATAGTCTTATTTTACAATGGCTCAGAGTCTATTAGTCTGTGACCTTGCTAAAATTGAACTTAAAATCCTATCTATCTGTCTGTCTGACTGTTTGTTTGTGGTACAGGTATATATAAAGATATTAAAAACCAAATAAGCAAAGGTAGAGATAATACTTTTTAAACTGATTTAAGATTTATTTTATATTACTGTACATGAGCATTTTACTCACATATAAGTGTGTGTACTACATGTGTGCCTGCAGGTCAGAAAGGACGACAGATTCCCCATAACTAGAGTTCTGGATGGTTGGTTGTAAGCTGCCATGTAGTGAAGATATTTTTAGCTGTTTCAATTTCTAAGGAAAATGTATAAAATCTCAACCATATTTTTATACGTTATCTACATTTTAATTTACAGAATGTAAGAAATAAACAGAAGCCAAAGAACAATACAAGGCAAACTGTGTTCCCATCTCTAACTCTGGCACTTAGGCAGACATCTGAATGGTTCCCAGCTGAAAACACACTACAGCCTGCACTCATACTTGGAACACCACACTTCTCCAGCATGCTCTGCTAACCAGCTCTATTACTAAAGTCAGCACACGTCTATGTCCTTTCAGAACAGCACTTCCCACCCGAGCTTTAATGGCCTGTTTACTTGGCTGCCTGCCTCTCTTACTAGTTTAGTGAGGAAGAGAAGACAATCTGATTCTTTTCTTTTTCCCATAACATCTGCAAAGTGAAATTCTGGAGAAAATAGTGAGTAAGGGTGGTAAACCGGAGTGCAAGCACCTTTCAGTGAACTCTGCGTCCACCAGACACGCTCTCGCATTCACACGCGCGCGCGCGCACAAACACACACACACACACAGTTTCCATAAAGTAAGTATGGGGTGTATGTGTAATCTCACTACTTAGAAGGCAGTCAATCTCTGTGAATTCAAGGTCATCCTGCTCTGTGTAGTAGGTTCCCTTTCAGTCATACTACACAGTCTTAAAAAACAACAGTGTGATAGTTCATGAGACCAAGCAGTCCCATCTTCAGAAATACACACGTAACTCTACCTTGTGCACATCCCTAGCTCTCCAAATAGCACTTTTATGAACCCAGACACATAGTAAGATAGGCAGAAGCCAGAAAACAATGGAAGGTAAACTGTCTTCCAGCGAGAGAGAGAGAGAGAGAGAGAGAGAGAGAGAGAGGCTTCAGCTCATGGCTTACAGATAAATGGGCACAATTTTAGTAAAGGGACAAAGAAACAGCTTAACATGCAGGGAAATCAGTAGTCCAGTCAAGCTTAAGAAAAATATAAAAAAAAATAATAAGTACTTTTCTTCATCTAGGTATCTGCCAGTCCACCCACGCCACTTACCCAAACGGTACTAATTCTTATCCACTCTTCCTGAGTTGCTATGGTGAGCAGCATAGTGAACTAAGTCTTGAGAGGCTTATTTCTCCCTTGTGGAAAATGCAAACCATGTAAAGAAACTTGAACCAGATTGCTGAATGATGAAGACGAAGCTCTAGCAGAGAACCAGGTACCTCAGTCATTAGTCAGCACCAAGAGCCCAGAGACGAATGCACTAGCCCACGTAATCCAAAGACATAATAGACTGCTTTAGGATGATGCGTTATGCACCAATTGATAACTACACGCATCATCAAATTCAGAGGAATCCCCATGGCTTTCCTCTTCTTCACTGGCTGCTCCTGTCTTCTAGTCTCAACCCAGCCTCAATCCCAAATACTTAAGCTTTAAATATTGAAGATCTGTAGGGCTTAATCATGGACCCTTGCCAGTTTATACTTGGCCCAAATCCACCTACACTCAGGTTTAATTACTATCTAAATTTAGATAATATTCAACTTGAAGATGCCCAGTTGAATTCTCTTCTCTGAATACCAAATTTTCTACCTGACAATCATTCTTAAATGATTCTAAGATTCCTCAAAACCTAAGCATTCTAAAGGTACAACGTTTCTTCTTCTATAGCCTTCCAACATCCTCTAGGCCAGGAAATGAATGGCATCACTGTCATCTACAGAGTGCTTTAGAAGCCACTGTCCTGCCTCTTAAGCCTTAAATGCAACTTATGACAGTGAATTTTACTAATTTAACTTCCTAAGTATTTCTTTAAATTGCAGGGTTTGTCATCTCTTTTATTACCACACCACCTCCTTGACCAAATTGCCAAAATTAACAGCAGTGCCTACCTGGTATTCCAACACTTGTCTTCTCTTCTTCCCCCACCAATACAGAAAACTCTGAATGACATTTGCCTGTCTTGTTCCTGCAAGGTAAGCTCTCAAACACTGAGCTCCATCACCAGCCAATTCTTAACTCTTTTGTATCAGCACCATCATTACTTAGCCTGGTTCACACTCCTTGCACAATGAGGCCCAAACTTCTCACCTTATACTATAATCCTTTTTGTCAACACTCCAAGTGCCATTAGCCTTGTTTCAGTTTCTCTTCCTCAAAACATTTCCTTCAGAGAAAATAACTCCCTCTGCCTGTTATAATCTCCATTTACTGAACTCACATAGTAATGTAACTCCATTCTATTCCCTGTTTAACATTCCTAACAAAGTTATTACCCTATTAATTAAGAGTCTAAGGAATAGCAACAATGTAATATATTTCCTTGTCTCAGCAGACTTAGATGGAGCACACATAAAAACTTTCCCTGAGCAGCAAGAGGGAGCCTGGCCATCTGAGTTTCCCCTGAGCACATGGAAAGGTAAAAGGAAAGAACTGACTCCTCGGTTATTCTGAGTTCCACAGGTACTCACGGTCACACGCTCAAACCCTCTACAGACACGGCTCACATACATCATTAAAATCACAAAAACAGTGTATGATTATTCATAAAAGTGCATGTCTAGCCCCTTCTTCTGTATAGAATTTTACAGTTTGAGTGTCAGAGAATTAAAGTCTAAATCTTTTCCACAAACTGGTCTAAAGCTTTTCTAAAGTCCTTTTGGCCATTAAAATTGAAGCCGAGTACCAGTATGTAGTTATTTTGACTTTAAAAACAACTTATGGTTTTAGTATATTCAGAAATTATATTCTAGAGACTATCAGTATTTCCTAATGGATTTTAGAATAATTTCATATTTGCTTTATTTCAAATGCAAACTATAAGTCAAAATAATGCTTACATTTTAAAGTCTTGCTTGAAATAAGTTTTTGATTACTCAAACAATTCTTCATAGTTGCTAAAGCAGTAATAATGCCACTTAAGCTTTGAATTTAACCTCAGAAATGTGGAGGTTTAACCTGCATTTATTTACACTGACTGGCACAGGGTCACTGACCCTCGTTCCCTCTATAGCCCAGGTTGCAATCCTCTCCAGCCTTTACAGTAGAGTGCTGACTTTACAGGCACATGCCACTGCACCTGGGTTTTGTTTTGTCTTCTAAAAAGAATTAGAAAGGCAGTTTTATGTTAAATTTCTGTAAGACTTAAAGCTAAGGGCTCTGACTTAGAATAGCTGTGCAGTGTAAGCTGAAAACTGTACAGCAAAGCACAGCCATCACTGAAACTCCTTCTTCATGTCTATCACTTTACTTACTGCTGTACATATTTGAGAATTTTGACAATAAAAAGGTTTTTTGTCTACCTTTTAGAACAAACAACTAGAAATGTAAATCTAAACCTCTGTGGAGGTTTACTTTTATTACCACCTCTCCAGTAAAGCTTAGCAACATAGCTCTGTTAAAAATTATAAACTTAAAACAGAATTTTAAATTCTCACCACTTGAGGTATTACTCTAAAGCAAATATTCAGCTGACGTACCACTAAGTTACCATCTACTCTTGTGAGAATATGCACTGGCCTGGTGTGACCAGACAAAGGTACATGTGGACTGGGCTGGTGTGACCAGACATCGGATGTATGTACTAGTCTCGTAAAACACTGGTTTATAGCACATATGCCAAGCTCATACACTGACTACTATAAATACCGCTGATAAAATGAAAGATGTTGAAAAGATGAGAAATAACCACTAATAATGGATGAAAATAGCAAAACACTAAAAGGCATTATTTCCTTGGGTGTTTTGACTGCGTTCCCAATCAGAACAGCAGTAAATTCTCCTGTAAGATTTACTAATCCTGATTTCAAGTTTAAATGCAGATTTAAAGCCCCTATGTTAGATAAAGCAATCTAAAAAGGTTGGACATTTTCAAGACTTAGAAAAACAGAACCCTATGCTCTCGGTTTTAAATAATGCAGACCATGGTCCCCTACCCAGGTATTTCTTCTGACTAAATAAACTGCTACAGGCCACTTTAACCCAGTCCTCTGAAGGTACACAGACTCCCTCAAAAGACAATATTTATACCCCTGCTAAAATTTTAAAATGTCTCATCTTTGTTCAGTGATAGTGGAAACTTTAAAAAAAAAAAAAAAAAACCTCAAAGTAACATTAAGATGTCATTATTACACTCATTCTAAAGAACATTAAACCTTGTAACAATAGAGAATATATTTAGATCTCTAATTAGATGCAGAGCCACAATTCAAAACTTGGTATTTAACAACACTTTAATTTAAATAACTTAAACTTGAAGTGGATATAAATATGAATACACAGTCAGTCAATTTTCTCTTTTAGATTAAAAAATCGTCATGCTGTCAACACACTGGACACTAACACAATAACAAGAACTACCCCTAAACCCAGGAGCACAGCTGTTTGTAAGCATGGGAAACCTGACCAATTCTAAGCCTGAGGCAAAAATATAAGCTTTGGACACAAGAGAACAAAGAAACATTCAAGTTTTTAAAGTATAATTTTTTATTATTCCTTTGACTCCAGATCTTTCCCCCAAGTCTAACCAATCTCTCCTCCCTCCTTCTACTAATCAATGCTCCAACTCCCAATCTCAATGTAACCCAAACAGACACTGGTTAGGTTGTGATGTTCTGCTTGATGGAGGCTGATAAGCCGTCCTAAGTCTGGAGTAACCTTCAGAAGGAAGCCTCTCACTCTCAAGGCTGCTGCTTTTCTTGAAAGCCAAACCTTGGTTGCAGGTTGTAAAATTAGCTCACCTGTCATCAACTATCCATCAGAGAGAAGAAACTGAGAACCGTACAACACTCTACTTCTGAGAGTACTACCCAACTAGACCTATCTTTAAAATACAAGCTTATCTGTTTTTGTTGTTAGTTTTCCAATTAGATCAGTAAATCAATTAAAAAAGAAAAAAAATCTGCCAAGACTGAACCAGAGCAATGGCTCTCGCCTTTCCTAATGCTGTGAACCTTTACTACAGTTCCTCATACTGTGGTGACCCCCAACCATAAGATTATTTTGCTGCTACTTCATAGCTGTAATTTTGCTACTGTTATGATTATACTGTAAATTCTGAACTAGAGGCTCGTTGGTCTGTCAGTTTGTTACTGGAGAAAATACGCATTCAAAGAGAAAACACCCTACATGGCAGCAAGTGGCACACACCTGTAACCCCACATTGGAAAAGCAGAGGCAGGAGAGCTGTGTAAGACGCTGTGTCAAAGAGCAAAACAAGGCACTCTGCTGCTATAGGAAAGACAAGATTTATATGTCCTTACAAAACTAATGTAAACGCTTGTGTAACTCTCTAAAGAGAAAGCTCAGATTTGCTTAGGTAATATAGAAATTATTCAAAAAAGAATTTAATGTCTTCGGCAGTTCTTAAAGTTCATCTCTCAAATACAATACTATCTTAGTTAGGTCTTTTATCCAAAATAGGCCAGAGAAGACAAGAACTCTGTTGTACTAGGCCTTACAGATTTATTTCAGTTTCCTCCTTCCCAGGAGACACCTCCTTCTGTTGGTCTTCTGCTTTCTGGATTTTATATTATTAATCATGAGCACAGATCCTCAATATCGACTCTACAGTTTGTTTTTCCAATAATCTCAATCTTTACAACCTTTCTAATTATTTCTAAGAACAGCAAACCTAAAGGCAGGAATATCCAAACTAAATTACCTGGTTGTACGTGAAAGATATCTGCTTACCCTAAAACTTATGCATTTTGTTAGTAATATGCATATATCTACTAAAAAAGAAGAGATGGGGGAATGGGTTATAGCTCAATGGTAGAGCTTGCTACAGAAGTCATGTGAGGCCCAGAGTTCAATACCCAGTACTGTACAAGATAATATTTATGTATACATATTCAATATTCATATACAAAAATTTCAGAGAATATGGTTCACTTCAAAATGATTAATTTTATTATGAAATTTTTACCTAAAATGTACACACGTACGCATGCACGCACACAGGTGAGGAAATGTCTCAATTAGTTAACTGCTTGCCATGTAAGCATGAGGCCTGAGATCCTCTGAGACTAAGTAACTAAAATGTCAAGCATAGCAGCAATACCTACATTCCACTGCTAGGTAGACACAGATTCCTGTGTTTTTCTGAACAGGAAGTTCAACTGAATTAGAGCTCCAGGTTCCATTAGAGACCCTGTCTCAAAACATAAAGTGGAAAGCAAGAAAGGAAGATGCTTGAACATCAACCTCTAGCCACAACATGCATGTATACACAAGTACACACATATTTAAAAGAGTACACATGCATACACCACTCACACAACACACACTCACACACACACACACACACAGCCCTTCATTAAAGTCAAGCAGTTTAGTAAATCAGTTAAAGAAAATTCCCCCAATAACAAAGACAGGTGTAAGAGAAAGGGGAATTAGGAAACAGTGGGGATAGAGGGTGGAAGGGAAAGAAGGGTCTTTGTAATCTTACCAAGCATGCTTAGCGCTCACAGACCAGGTTAGCCTCAATCTAACATAGAGTCCCCTGCCTGCTTCTACTTCTAGAGTCCTGGGATTATAGGCATGTGCCATTGTGCTGGGCAGAAAAGAAAATGCATTTAAAACAAAAATGGAAGTTCAGTTCAAAATTCTACTATCCAGAATAGAAATGGGGGGAGGGGTTTGCAAAGAGCAATGCCTGGAACGACTGTAAAAGATTTAACATTTTTGAAGCTCACATGTCTAGCACATAAAGATTCACCTCCTCAAGAACTAGTACCTATACTACAGTGCAGTTCTATAGTCACTTATTCAATACAACCTGAGTACATTCTGGCTACTAGTTTTATTCTGCTCACTGCATTAAAGAGTAATCTTGGAGCTGGAGAGATGGCTCAGTACTTAAGAGCACTGACTGCTCTTCCAGAGGTCCTGAGTTCAAATCCCAGCAACCACATGGTGGCTCACAACCATCTGTAATGAGATCTGATGTCCTCTTCTGGTGTGTCTGAAGATAGTGACAGTGTACACATATATAATAAATAAATAAATCTTTAAAAATAAAGATTAATAGTGTGGATAAAGACAATTCCAAAGCTGATGTGGAAAGCTTCACAAGTAACACAACCCCATGGTCTATGGCAGTGGAATCCAAAATAGGGTTCATAAATTATAGTCCAAAGCCTACTGCAGCCCAATCTATCTCTGAAAACAATACTGTACTGACTACATTAGTATTTACTCCTCAATACACTGTTTGAGTGCTTCTTCTCTACAACAGCAGGATTCAGTGAGAGTGGGTGCTCGTCTCCATGCAGCCTCTAGGAGCACGATTTAGCCCTTTAATCAAAAAGATTATAAACTATGAAAACTATTCTTAATTATTACCTTGACACAGCAGAAAAAGGGAACCTCATTTGAGAAACTGCCTCCATCAGACTGTTCTGTGGGCATGTCTAAGGGGCAATTTCTTGATTGCTAATTGATATGGCAGGACCCAGGCCAATTGCTGGCAGTCTCATCCCCGGGCAGGCAGGCCTGCACTGCAGAGGACAAATGGCTATGTAAGCCAAGGAGGCAAGTCAAGAAAATCAAGTAAGGAAACCGCAGCCCTCTGTAGTCTCTGCTTCAATTCCAGCCTCCAGGTTTCTGTCTGGAGCTCCTGCCCTGGCTTCTTTCAATGATGGATATGGCTTATGATATGAATTAAACTCCCAAAGTTGGTGCCAGAGTTTCATCAAAGCAACAAAAAGTAAAATAGAACACAAATCTCTGGTGTGTATCACAGCTCATGTTATAGGGAAAACAAACTTCAGAACATATACACATAGAGATTAAACACATGTGATTTTTCTCCAACATGATGAGAAGTGGACCCAGGGCCTCCTAACTCTCTACAAGCATGCTACACTGAGCTATGTGATTAGTCCTGTACATGCACTGAGAATGGCACATACCCCATATAATTGATTACCAGTAAAAAGTAATGCAATAAAAAGAAATTAGTAGGTCAAGTCCTCCAAGTTAACTTAAACTCAGAAACAGAGGTCATTAATAGATTATTCTGTAAGTGCTTCACATTACAAAAAAAGTAATCTAAAATTAAAACTTAAAGGGTCAGACCATCTCTTAAGAATCATTTTAATGCGGTGAGGAAAGATGTTGATCAAGGAAGCAATACTAATACTCTTCAAGTTCAATGTAGAAAGATACAAACTGCTTCCTAACTACTGTGCTTGCTTTTCATCTGGTTTGTTCTTCATCCTTCTTTTGAGACAGGGTCATACTATGTAGGATAGTCCAACTGACAATGTTCCTCCCTCCCCAATGCTGGGAATTACAGGCATTCACCACCATGCCCAGAAATAACTATGTTTAAAAAACAAAAACAAAAACTAACAAAACCCAAAACATGATAGAAAAAAGTTAAATGTAAACTTGTCCTAACCAACCTCTGAAGCTTAACTGCCTGATACTCAGGGTTTGATAAGGAGACAAATTAAAAGAATACTTCATGAACTAAGTTTTATAATTCTGTTTGTAGCTAACAACTGAATGCAATTTTGACATCAATGTATCATTTAGCTACAACAGAAAGGGTATGTCCTTTGAAGAGAGCACATACCAAGCTAAAGGTCTAAAGAGTATGAGAAAAACCAAATTCCTCCCTATATGGCTGTTAAGCGCAGAAGATAGTCTCTAGTAACTCAAAAGTTGGGGTCTAATCATCATCAACAACCAATTTTTAAGCTTCAGGTTAATTTACCAACTGAACCTGAATAATCAGGTTAGGCTTATCATTCTGTGCTGAATCAGATTCTCCAACAAAGAGGCACAGTCCCCAGAGAGAACTACACTCTACTCTGCTCACCTTTAAGGCTTTCTCTGAGGCCTTCCGAGATGACTAGCATCAGACTTTTGAGGAAGGCTAGCCATTAGACAAGGCTTTTCCCCACGATATGACTGCTTGAAGTGACATCCAGGATCAGGTCGATCCTGTATCCAGGAATCATGACCCTCCCTGAGGCACCAGTCATCATGAGACAGTCAGTGCACTTTGGCACTTCTTGAAAACCACTGGGCTGCTCCTTTAGCTGAAAGGAAAAAGAACATCAAAACCACAACAAACAAAACAAGGGGGGAGGGGGAAATCAGTAATTCAATCTGAAAAGAGAGTGTGGGGAAAAATATACCAAAACAGCCTTGTCTAAATCAAAATGTAGCCTTACTTTGGTTTAAAGGTCAAAGTTTCAATACTATTCCAGTCACCTCATCAAGTTTATTTCTAATATATAAATCTAGAAAATTTGTATCTACTGTATTATACCTGAAAAGGACCAAAAGTGGAAAAAAAGTTTAAAATAGTAGGATGAGAGCTTAGATATAACCAGTACATTTACTAGTAACTAGGAGACTAATGCTTATATTAGCATGGCCATCAGGAATCCAAACTAACATTTTCATTTTCTCAGATTATAATCTGACTCAGCAAGTTAGAAAAATAACCAAAACAAACTAAATTGACTTGGGTATAGATGCACAAACTGATATACATGTGAACACACACACATGTGCGTGTGCAGAGAGTGTGGCAGGAAGACAGAAAGAATATTCTAGTTCTAATATTTTTTAAATGTCAATACTAATGGATACTTTAAATAAGCAAATTTAAATATTTACATCATTATGTTCTTAAAAATAACAATGGGGCTAGCTGTGGTGTCATATACTTTTAATTTTAGCACTCAGAAGGCGGAGACAGGCAGATCTCTGAGAGGTCAGTCTGGTCTATATAGCTGGTTCCATACCAGACAAGGAAACACAATGAGACCGTGTCTCAAAACTACTTAATTTTAAAAAGTAAAATAGAAACACTAGGCCATTCGGGGACTGGATGGGAGGGGTGCATGCAGACAGGACGGGATGACCTTGGCCACTCTGGATATGTATGGCAGTACTCACAGCCCTTAGTAAGATAAAGCAGAAGAATAACAAAATTAAAGGCTTATAGAATGACACCTGTAAACACCTGTAAAGGTTTGAGGTAATTATGTTTTCAGTGTACAAATATGAAAGCTAAAGAATTACCTGTCTACTCCTCACTGACCCGGAGCCCACCTACTAGGCTAGACTAGTTGGCTAGGGAACCCCCAAAGATCCTTCTGTCTCTGCCCGCAGCATTTTTATGGGATTACCAACTCAGATCCTCAGCCCTTTAGTGACTGATGTGATTGTTTTACAAGTAACATTTTAATTCCTTGACAACATCCTTACCCTAAAAACAATTATTTTCCTTATTTCTACTTTTTTATATCCTCCATATACTAGGCAACAATATTACATCCTACACAGACACACAAGATAGAAGCCTAGAAACAGTACTAGACCATTATTAATTTGCTTGAAAGAATGATTTAAAGCTAACGAGTTGGACATAACAATGTACATTTGTGATCCAAGCATTAGGCTAGCTGAAGCAGGAGGATCTCAGGGCAGCCTAGACTTCCACCAGAACAGTGTCATCAATGTGGTAGTTTGAATATGCCTGGCTCAGGGAGTGGCACTATTAAGAGGTGTGGCTTTGTTGAAGTATGTGTTGCCTTGTTGGAGAAACTGTTTCACTGTAGGCACCGGCTGTAAGACCCCCTCCTCTGCCTAGAAACGAGTCTTCTAGCAGCCTTCAGAAAATGTACAACTCTCAACTCCTCCTGTACCATGTTCCAGGAATTGATGATAATGGACTGATCCTCTGAACCTGTAAGCCAGCCCCAAATAAAAGTTGTCCTTATAAGAATTGCCTTCGTGATGGTGTCTGTTGACGGCAGTAAAACCCTAACTATGACACGTGCACACACACACACAATTAAAGATAAAAAAAATCCCCACAGATAAGACAAATCTATGAACTTCTCTCCAGTAAAGTGTGCACACACACAAATATAATGCTTAGATATTACTTTAAAGAAATTTATTTATAGGACCTCTAGAGGCCAAGATTCTAGGTTCATTACCCTATAAAATACCCCTTTTCCTAAGATATCTTTGGAAACCTAACATATCTTTGGAAACCTGCCTGAGATATTACTAAATCTCTTCCAGTCTCTACCTGCCTATCAAAACACTGGCATAATTTTAGCACAGACAATTCTTTTTCTTGGTTGTAACATGTTACTCATTCTTTCTATATAGTGCCTACGTTTTGTCTTTACTCCATGTTTACCCACCTGGCTGAACAATTTTGCTAAAAAATGCAAATTTAATGTAACTGGTCAACTTCAAACTTAATACCTTTGCCTGTAAATGTCAGCACAATAGAATTCTGTATCCTTAGAGCACTGTCATCTGCATTCTATATACATTTTATGGATCTGATATTTTCTAATTTATAATAATCTATTAAATGGTATCCATGTATTTATACCTTGGCATACTAATTTTCTCCTGGAATATAGTATCACACCTAAATTCCTTACTCTAAATTTAAAGTTCCTTTGTTTATGCTCTCTGAAAAACATCTTATTTCTGCCATGACACATCTCACTATACTACTCCAAGTGCTAATTTTGTTGCCTATTTCAAAAACAGTATGTTTTCTAAGGTCAAGAGTCTTACTCCATATTTGCTCCTGCAGTACCTAGAATATAGAGACCTATACCTATACGGTGAAAGCCACAGTTCTGGTATATAGCCAAATATATATGTCAAAGGGAAAAATGCTAAACTAAAGCATATTTAATAGATCAGATCTAAAAAATTCATTCTGGAAGGTAATCAAGGAGCAACTCCAGAAAGTTAATCATTAACTGTCATCAATTTTTGATACAGAGCCCTCATCAGAGTCATAGATACGTATTTTTTAAATAATGGTAGTTACACAGACATTCAAAAAACCAGATACCAGAATTCTAATATCCTTTGGGTGAAATCAGAAGTCTAAGTCAGGGATAGTAATGACAGACAACATTAATCAGTTACTCACCTCTTCCTGGAAGCTCACCCTCTCTACCCTCAACTTAAAATCTGGGTGGAAAGAATAGTAACTTTATTCTAAACTATAACAACAGGTTAGAAAAAAACAATACTGTTATATTAACATAAGCAGAATTCCACAACCTTGGGAAGAATTCCAAGTATGACAACTGTGAAGATCAAAAATGACTTGTATCTTTGAATACCTAGGCTAGCCTTGTTAAGTTAAAAACATTGCTTATTCTGTTTACTAAGGTATTTTCACATGCTTTTATGTAGGAAAAAATGTATCTACAATTATTTTGTGTTCTGAAATCTGTTCATCTCATCAAAATAAGTTTGAACCTGTTTACAAAATACAGACGTCTTCATTTCCAGCCCAAAGTAAAAGGTCCATAAGACCTGAGGCCTGTACATTTTATAAGCTTACTCGGTGATGCTGACGCAGCTATGTGAAAGGTAGCATCCTAAGTGACACAGGAGTCTACGTATGGAAGGCTACAAGCAGTGACAGGGACAAGACAAGCACAGCACATCCTCTGAATATAAACTATTGAGATGTATCTTACCACAAAATCTCAGGTTACTACTGTCATACCACTTTCATTAGGCTAAAAAGAAGCATTTCTTCTTAATTATTCTGTTTGTCTAGAACCTTCTCTTAGGGGTTATTCTTATTACATATTAAAATAGTTTCCTATTTTCAGTATTTATCTGAACTGCTGAATGTGCACTATACAAGGTTGTGTCAAACTTTCTAAGTATGCATTTCCAAGAAACTGTTAACTGTAAGTACAAGCATCTCTAAACCACACCAACAGTGGTAAATCCAGAAATGAAAAAAATAGAGGCAAAACTATAGATAGAAAACAAAATATAAATGATCTATATCCAACAAGTTCTCTGGGGTGCTCTTACAAAACTGATTTGGTAGAGGTAACACACAAAGTACCAGTCTAAATATTTTATTACAAAAGCGATGACTCCTTAAGAATTACTAGATTCCAGTAATGCCAATATGAAGAGGCTACTACATACAGGATAACACAAAACTCAGAAACCTATCACACCACGAAATTCCTCAAGATTTCTTCCACTCTGTTTTTAAAACAAAGAACACTATCCAACGTTTTAAGTATCCCAGAGAGTGGGGAAATCACTCTAAATGTCTTTTTAAGTCCTTACCTATAAAATAGTTATAACCTTTGACAAACATTTTGTGCTTTCAGTGAATAAGAATATTTTGGGGAGGAAAGAAACAGTTTCTCAATCACTCCAGATACTAGAATCTATATTATTTTGAATCATTAAGAAGGCCTAATGGCACCCCACTGTCAGATAAAGCAAAACTATTTTCAATGTATAGTGTATAGAATGATCCAGAAAAAAAACAAACAAACAAATTTCTGGTGTCCAATCCAATCCTTCAAAGCTTGAGGACCCCTGTACCAGATCTGCGAACTGCTGAATCAGTCTAAGAGCCACTAACCCATAAGGTGAGACCACGCTAACATTCCTGCATACAAATGTCTTTAGAACATCTCTCCAGAAAGTTATAAAAGTTAGTTGTCAGGCTTGGTCTTAAAAACCTAGTTAGTATTGCAGAGCCAGCAACAAAATACCTGCTCAAAAACATCACCTTCGTGGCAATCGTAATACAAAAAAAATACCAACAGCTTCGTCTGTACACAGAAATATCAATATTTGAAATAGAATACTAGTATTAGCACCTTTGGGAATTACTACAGTGATTTGTTTCAGCAGGATTTCTACTGCTGCCTTACTGAACAATGCACTTGGTAATGTATTTCTGAAATCAGTTCAGAACACATTTCCATGGCAGCTCTGGACTAGAGAGAATCTTTGTAAAATAAAAATAAAAAGATAAAAAGAAACAAGTTTCCAGCAAAGCAGGGTGACGCCTCGTCCCATTGCCACCTCAGTTCTCAGGAAGCTGAGGCTGACAGGAGCCGCCCTAAAGTTGAAGCCAGCCAAGGCTCCATGAGTTCGAGGTGAGCCTATCCCAAAATCTTAAGTAAATAAAACAACTCTAATTATAATTTGGTGATTTTATTGAAATGTTTGAGACACCAATAATGCTGATATAGTTAGCATTGTAAGTATTTGGCCACAGGAATATTTATCAACACCATAATAAGTTCTGTGAAATCCAGAGAAATAGTGTCCTTTGTATTTCAGAATTCAAACCTATAAATAACCCATTTCCCTTAAATGAAAATACTGGAGACAATCAGTTTTACTAAATGGCCTATATAACTTACATACAAACATATAAAAAAAGGCCAAAACAATATACTTAAACTTCCAATATAAACAGTCATCAAAAGTCCCAGACAATACTAATGTCACCCCAGCAGTAACTTAGGTTCTATAAGTTCCATTTAATTAATTAATGTAAAATGATCACATCTAGCTCGAGATTTTCATCCACAGTACAAAACAGTCTTCTCTCCTAACTCAGCACATTGCCAAGTACACAAAGTACAGAGCAGTTTTATTGTCCCTCTGAGCAACACACTGCTAAAAGAAAACTGGACCTGAACATACGCAGGCCACGGTTTAATATGGCTCTAAAGACTTCAATTAACTATTTTTCTATATTCAAAACAATACTGGGCCTTTTTATAAATTTCACAAATTAATGCAGTAAGCCTAGATCAAATGAGATTGTATGTTTGTATACATTACAAAGAATTTGCCAGTTGCTTGAGAGGTAGCAGTGTCTATGAGATGGGATGAGCTCCCATCAGTGCGGATACATACTTAGAAATCACTATTTCTATCACTCAGAAAACATGACTCAAACAATGTCATGAAACAAAACACCAAAAATTTATCCTGTTACATAGTCATTGCCTAGAAATACTTAGCTCAGTAGTTATTTATGGGAGACTAAACAAATTAAGAATAGAATTATCTATATCATACTAGCATAGAAAGCTAAAATAAAGATAATTCAAAAAGAAGGTAAATTAGGCTGTGGGTCAAGTACTTGTAGCACAAGGATTGGGCTCCGATTCCCGGAATGCACAGAAAAAGCTGGGTATAGTAGTACCTGCAAACGTAACACCAAAGGAAGCAAGGGAGAGAAAGAAGCATCCCTGAGAGTTGCTGATCATACTGTTCAGTTAGTGAGCTACAAGTTCAGGAAAAAACCTGTCTCAAACAATAGAGGAAGATATCCAGCATTAGCTTCTGAACTACATACATACCTGCACACAAACAAACATACATAGAAGATAAATTCTAAACACCTTCAACAGAATCAAAGAGGTGTTGGGTAGATCCAGGAGAGGGGAGAGCACCATTAGGCTGGGATACCATTATAGTTTAGATTAATTCTAATATAAATTTGGCAACAACAAAAACCATAACCCAAGCAAATTATTTTAGATTTTTTTTTTACCTCAACTTGCTCATTTGTAAACTCTAAGACTAACTGAACTTCATATATAACAGTCACTGAGGGCTATGTGAGAGCAGCAGGGTCACTCATTCTGCACTAACACATCAGACATCACACCACTCAAGCAGACTCTCCTAAGTGAAGCATACAAATGGGAATCAGTTATATAACAGTGGTGCAGGCCTGCAGCCTAACTGCTTAGGAGGCAGAGGCAAGAGGAGCGGAGTTTGAGGCCAGTGCTACAGACTGTTAAAAAAAAAAATAGCAGCCATGAACCACCAAAAATTACATACACAATATTCCGTAAAATTCCTTAAATGGAAATTAACCACACATTTACTCATTAAAAATACAAAAAAAGAATTCAGTTTTGCCAAAGGTAAATGTAACAAGACATAAAGGCAAAATTGACATACCCTGGTAGAAAAAAAATGATCTGATCACCTATGGAGCATGAATGTAAATACACATATCCATATCCACATGGAGAGAGGAGAGACAGAGAAAGGGAGGGGGGAAGAGGAGGAGGGAGAGGGAGGGGGAGGGATAGGAAGGGAGAGACGGAGAGAGGGAGAGAGAGTAGTGGTGATACACTAGGCCCTGGGTTGGATCCACAGTATTGGGTTACAGACACAGAGAAAGAAACATGCAGAGTTTTCTAATATCAAAACAACTCACAGGCCTAATCAAATCAAAAGTGTTCACCTTCATAAATCAACTCTCTGCTTTAGGTAAGAAGCAACAAAATGAATCAATTAAGTTTTCTATCAGATTCAATACATCAATCTGTAATATTTTTAATGTAAATTCTTAGAACTATGTTAAATATTTCACAGATAAAAAGAACAAAAAGGTTAAGATCTCTGCCCACAGGAAAATCTTCTGAATCTATTTGCAATTTAATATTGACATATAAAAACAGTGACATTTCTCTAAAATCCTTCCTAAGGAGGAAATCAGAAAAAAGTTCAACAATTCCAACCCCCATGTACATTTCAAGATATCTTAAAAGCTAGAGGAGATCCTATAAACAGACTTTATAAATAAATCAGATCTAGATATACTGGAATGAACTCCATCACTGAAGGCATTTCTACAAAAGGCACAAGAAAGAGAGCCTTGACTAGATAACCTTACAGGCAGCATATTTTACAAGAGAAAACAGAAATAATATTTTAATCAAAGTCACTAAGGTAAAAACAAGCATCACAGATGTGGAATTGCTATAAAATGAACATGAATACAAACACTAAAATCAGTATGGTTAAGGAAGGAAACTCAATTTGACAGTTTCTAAGTTCATGCTAAGTACCAATGCTATGGCTTGTGATTATAGATAATTAGTGTCTTGTCTACTCCTACCCGTGGCAGGACCATAAATGGCTACACATGTCAACCAAGTCTAACAAAGTCCAGAAACCCATGAAATTTCACTTTCAAGAAGATTATATCAAGTAAGCTACTTTTTTTCAGTGCTACCTCCACAATTATTCCTAAAATCTATTTAATATTAACTGCTAAAACAGAGCAATTCTGCCATTTCCCCCTAAGTCAAATTAGGTAAGCTAAGTTCTGCACTGGTCCTATGATGTCATGATGGAATGACATAATAGACTTTGTCTTCACAGCCCACCACACACTTTCACATCCATCACTTTACACATTTCAACAACCCTTGGAAGGAAAGCAAAAATTATTGTATTTCATTGATAAGGTAAAGATTTAGGGAAGTTAAGCCAACTGGTAGAAAGTTCACTGCTAGAAGTACTTGAATTAAGAATAAAACCTGGGGCTGAAGAGATGGCTCAGTGGTTAAGAGCACTGACTGCTCTTCCAGAGGTCCTGAGTTCAATTCCCAGCAACCACGTGGTGGCTCACAACCATCTGTAATGGGATCTGATGCTCTCTTCTGGTGTGTCTGAAGACAGCAACAGGGTACTCACATACACAAAATAAATAAATCTTAAAAAAAAAAAAAGTAGAAGAAGAAAACCTGGACTGGAGAGATAGCTCAGTGGTTAAGAGCAACCATCTGTAATGAGAGCTGATGCCCTCTTCTGGTGTGTCTGAAGACAGCTACAGTGTACTTACATATAATAAGTAAATAAATAAGTCTTAAAAAAATAAAAATAAAATAAAACCCACATGCTCTGACTCCATATAATTTATATTAGACAGTGTCACACGAATGGAAATGAATTCTAAATCTTTAATTTCAAGAGATTTAATCTAGGGCTGGAGAGATGGCTCAGTGGCTATGCGCACTGACTGCTCTTCCAGAGGTCCTGAGTTCAATTCCCAGCAACCACATGGTGGCTCACAACCATCTGGGATAGAATCTGATGCCCTGTTCCTCCAGTGTGTCTGAAGACAGCTACATTGTTCTCACATACATAAAATAAATAAATAATTTTTTAAAAAAGATTTAACCTAAATTTTAGTTTTAATTCTAAATCTTGAAAGTCTGTACTTAAGACAAAATGCAAACAGTGAGTCTTTAAAAGACCACCTGTATATTATTACAGTTCAAACACAGCCAAACACTATAAAAGCTTGCTTTCTTTAACCTAACACATTCATCATATTTCAGCATTCCTATTTCACTAACAGAGCAAGTAACATTAGCCCTGAGTTTCTTATATCACATGATGAAAGAGAAAATGTAACTGTTGAAAACTCTGTATTCTTCCTAGTTTTAATCTACTCTTGGTGTTGTATTCCAGGCTGGACTCTACTAAGGAACACAATGGACAGGGTTCAGGATGAAATGTCTATGTAAGGCACTATTAGGTCTCAGTCCAGGCATGCTGGCAACATTGGGAGACGGGAGTCTGGCTGGAGAAAGGTCACTGGGAGTAGTCTCCAAAGTGTTATCTGACTGTAGTTTCCTCCTGTCTCTTCACTTACTGCCCACATGAATTGAGCAGCTATTCCTTCCTAATGCCCCACCATTGCTGTCTCACCAAAGTGCCCAAACTCTCAAGTCTACTTACAGTACCTTGAAACCTCTTTAAGACTTAAAATAAATCTTTCCTTGTTATAAGTTCATTCACTTCAGTTGTTCTATCTGTGACTAAACACTATCATAAACAGCTTAAAAATATTATTACAATTGTTTGTTTTTTTTTAATCTGAAAATAAGAATGTTGCTATTGCATAGCCACTGGCACAGTCCTCGCTATGGAAGTGGGAGGTATGTGCACACCTGCAGAGGATTCCTGCAGAGGAAAGTGGTATAATGACAACTGCTGTCAACAGAGAGAGGACCTCAGGAGATGATTATACTGAAAAGGACATGTGCTACGACGGACTCGATACCCCACTATACACATTCACAAACAGGTCCCAGTTTCATCTCTATGACCCATGTGACACACCTTGTATCACTTACCTCATCTTGGACACCACTAGTAGTAGTCAACTTGCTCCCATCAGTGATTGTAATAATTATTGCTGGCTCCAAGAAAAAAGGGTTTCTTCCCTAAAGTCAAAACAAAACAAAACAATATTAAGGCTTAAGTTCTGGCTTAACCTACAGTTACAAAACCAATTCTTAGGAAAGAACATCTACAATCCCTCAGGAATGTATACCATCTCCTGTATCATTTTTAAAACATTTTTATTGCATTTCAGTTACTATGTGTGTATGTATACGCAAATGTCAGAGTGTGTGTGGAGGTCGGAGGACAACTTGCACAAGAGTCTGTTCTTTCCCACTGTGTGGGCACTAAGAGTCCAGCAGTCCGTCAGGCTCAGTAGTCGAGTACTTTTTATTACCCGCTATGCCATCTCACTAACCCAATCTTTCCTGTTAGTAAAACTTACAAACATTATCTGTTGGACATTTTAAAACACACTTTTTAGAACACATACTAATAGTGCTTAGCTCTGCTCTAATTAGAGATATAAAGATAGATTTCTCACTTCTTTATATATTCTTGTGTTTTCACTTTTACAGTGTGCAATTTATACTTGTGTATGTTATAAAGCATATTTTCTTTAAAAAGTTATATTACACATATTAATGTTTGGCCTACATGCATGTATACATATGCACCATGTGTTTGGTTGGTGCCACAGAGACCAAAGGAAGGCAGAAGACAGTTCAGATGCCTAAAACTAGAGTTATGGACGACTGTGAATCACCAGAAGTGAGTGCTGGGAATTGAACCCTAATCTGAAAGACCAGCAAATGTTCTTAACTACAGAGCCATTTCTACAGTCCCAATATTTAATTTCTTAAACAGTATCCTTATAGCTGAATTCTAGTAATTTGAATTTTTGTGGGCTATCTTAGACCAGTAATATCACCTTAGTCTTTTGGCTAAAATCAAGTCTGGTACAAACTGGAATAGTAAAGACAGTGCTCTAGGAACATGGTGGATCACAACTGTGACCCAAACTGACCATGCATTTGAAGCTGGCTGTCCCAAAATACAAAATAGCATAGGAACAACGGTCCACTACTGAAGTTCTAGCAAGCACTAAGGAACTGAGTCAGGAAGACAAGTGATTTCCTCAACTACAAAGAAAGAAACAGTCATTGTCTTGTTCCCTTGTCCTCTGCCTTGGGGATAGGAAAAAAAAATGACAGTATCTTAAAGAGACAGTCTTGAAGAGGAAAGCAAGATGGTTGATGACCATTATTAGAATCTTGTCTGTAATCACAATGTTTCATCAAGTGACTAGTACAAGGCTAGGACTACAGAAACTAATTTCACAGTATTTGTAGGGTATCCTCAGATTAGCAAAACTAGCAGAAGTCTAAAACAAGAAGTTAAAATTAAGGATGACTACACCTCAACTAAATGCTTGGCAAAGGATATATAAAAACAGTGATACAAATGAATACAAGAAACAAAATGGTTTCAAACGCTATCTACAAGATGAATCTATTCAATGTCTTCCATTCAAATTCTCATCTCGCATAGAGTTAAAACAATCAGTTCAAGGTACTGAATTTTGGGGAAGACAAACTCAGCCTTGCCTTTTACATACAAATGGTTTCCAGTTGAGATCTAAGTACATCCAATATTAACCCTTTGGTTTTTCATTACCTTGGTTTTTTTGTTGTTGCTGTCATTGTTAGTTTGGGGGTAAGGAGACACATGCCACAGCATGCTTATGTTAAGTCAGAGAACAACTTTAGAAATCCAACCTCTCCTTCCACGACATATTAGGTTATCAGACTTCATGACAAATGCCTTTACTTCTGAACCAGCCCTCCACATTAACTTTAAAAAAAAAAAAAAACAGGGCTGGAGAGATGGCTCAGAGGTTAAGAGCACTCACTGACTGCTCTTCCAGAGGTCCTGAGTTCAATTCCCAGCAACCACATGGTGGCTCACAACCATCTGTAATGGGATCTGATGCCCTCTTCTGGTGTGTCTGAAGACAGCTACAGTGTACTCATATACATAAAATAAAAATAAATAAATAAAAGAGTTGCCTTGGTTATGGTATCTGTTCACAGCAGTAAAACCCTATAAAAATTATATTCAATAAAAATTAAAAAAAAAAAAAAAAACAGACAGACTGGGGAGATGGTTCAGGCAGTAAAGTAGCTGTCACACAAGCATGAAGACCTGAGTTTAGATCTCAGTCCCCAAGAAAAAAACCAAGGCACAATGGCACACAGCTGTAAACTCAGCCATGATAGGAGGAACTGAAAACACACATATCTCTAAAACTCACTGGCCAAACCACTAAAGCTCTCCAAGCATTTACTTGAGGTAGTCACTGATTTTACTAGCTAAAATCAATGTGCTCCAGCTCCAATTAAACCATGTCTCAAAAAAATAGGGGTAACCTAACAACAACCAATGGTCTTCACACATGCACACATGTACAACATCACGCACTCATACAATGAAGAACAGGAGACAATATAAAAATTTCAAGCAGGCAAAACTTGTTTGAAACTGAAGATGCTTACACACATAACATATGCTTATAGTCTCCACAACTCAAGAGACTGAATTCAAGGTTAGCCTGAGCAACATAGCAAAATCCCCATCTCTAAAAAGAAGGGAAATTCAGGGACATTTAGCTCTCCTATTGTTGGCAGCAAAAAACTGAACAATATGATATACAACAGTCTGTGACGAAGGTTAGTGACTATGAAAATAACCTGGAGATCTTGGTAAGATGGAGCTGCTCGTCAGTGTTGCCAATGAGACCACACATCCACACCGCACATCTCATACACAAGCAGAGACAGAGACAGGCAGAAAGACTGGGAGAGATAGTGAAACAGAGAGACTGACTCTAGATACACAACAGCATTAAGTCTCCAGACCCCACAGGAAGGAAACAATCACTAGCGTCCCTCTTTGTGGACAGAACACATTTTGGGACCATTTCACTACTTGTACCAGTTACATGGGAAATGATCCTCAAATCTGAAGTTTACATCTTCTCACGAAGCCACATATTGGAAATGTCCATTTCCACCTAAGTTTTGTCTCTCTCTAGTAAAATACCTGTTTTATTCCTCGTTTAAAACTTATCCAATTCCTACTCATTCCAACGGGCCCAGTTTAAATCTCTGTTCCTCCATGAACTCGTCCTACCAAGGTCTTCAGTAGCCAAACCTTTTATTTCTACAAACTCTACTAGTAAAAAATTTTCAAGCTTTACATAAACATTCCTTCAAATAAACATGGGGCTTTCAGTGGTTTTGTAAAGCACATTTAAAGTCAGTCAGTTGCATATTTGTGGGACCCCTGAGGTAGCAGGCTTTGAGCCCACAGAATGTATCAGGGCTGAACAACCTCTCAGAATGGGAGAGAATGTGCTTAATCCTGTGGAAACTAGATGCTCTAGAGAAGGGGGATCTGGTGAGGGTGAGGTGGGGGTGGGTGGCCAGGTGGGGAAACACCCTGAAGGGGTGACCACCGGGGAGGGGGGCAACTTTTGAAATGTAAATATAGAATTTAATTAAAAATTTCTTTAATTAAAAAAAATTACTAATGCTTGACTTTATGAAAAGCCAATTTAAGGAATAAATGGTACATCTAATTTAATAATTGAAAAAAGATTAACAAATTGGTTTTGGTGATTCCTAAAAAGTAGTAGCAGGCAAACAGACTTTATACTGGTGCAGAAAGAAAAATAAAGACATGAGGATAATTCTACAGAAGAGATACTAGTCGTATGAATTAAAATAGCCTAATATATCAATTATATTACAGAGACTAGATAAAATTGATGTGGGGAAAATTAATGCAGTGACATGTTAGATGACAAAAAAAGTAAAATAAATGCAAGATATACTTTTAAAATTATGTAAATGAATAAGGACAAAGAGATTAAAACTCACATTGTTTCACCCAGATCTCTCTAGCCTGCCCTTGAGCTTAATAATCTCTTGGGTTCTCACTGCCACAGCTTCATACGCTGCCTTGGCAAAAGCCTGGCTAGTTGTTGCTTTACTTCCTTTTTGTGGGCGTATTTTGCCTGCAAATACTTCTGTACACCACAAGTGTGCCTGGTACCTGAGGCTCAGATTCCCTGGGACTAACGTTACACACAGATGGCTGCCTCGCAGGTGCTGGGAACTGACCAGGTCCCTGGAAGAGCAGACGGTACTCTCGGCAGTCCATCTCTCTCTCCAGCCGCAGAAATCATTCTTGAACTCAGCTTCACTTTGAAATACTCCAACAAGCCAACATTTGATTGTATATCAAAATAGGAAGATTCTGGTTACTTCTCTTTAAACACCCATGCCACATTGTGATTGTCTTTAAAAACAAAAACACAGGAGTCCTGGAGCGACAACTTAGTTAGGAGCACTGGCTCCTCTTCCAGAGTACCTTGGTTTAATTCCCAGTACCCAAATGGAGGCTGAGGAATTCAATACTCTCTTCTGGCCGACAAACGTACCAGGCACACGTGATGAAGACACATACACATCCCAAATACTTACACACATAAAATAATTCTTACATTTTTAAATTGAAAATTTTAAAATAAAATCATGAAATTCTTCAACAGTTATATATATGTGTAATGAGAAACTAGTCAATATGTTACAGATCACAAAAACTAGGGATAAAGTTCTACATTTTTGAAAGGGAAAAATTCACAACATGGTTATTATTTCTTATATACTAGGGCTTAAGAGTAAATCTTCACTAGGCAAGACAAAGTTAATTTCAAAGCTTTTTAAACCTTTTTTAATGGAGTTTTTAGTCCTGAAGTTCCAAAATACCCCCAAGAAGATTTTGTTTTCTAAAATCTAACAAGGTCCAACTGCTTAAGACTAAGGAGATGTTTTAACAAGCCAGCGTCAGTTCTGACAAGTAATGTCTCCACTGTCTTTGCTCACATACTTAAAACTAATAATCAAATGTTGTAGAAAATGTAGCCTTGTTAAGCACATACTATATCTGGGCAAATCAAACAGATAGGAAAGATTCCATAGTTTTTAAAGGTATACATTAGTGAAAAGTATATAAGGATTAGAAAAAAAATCTTTTTCATTATGAAGTCATTTAGCTGACCATATTAAAAGGTCTTTTCTACATACAACAGTATCCAAATATGTAAGTAAATTTCAAACATATCAAAAATACTCTTCATATGAAAAAAAGCATACATTTATTCTATTAACAGCTTTTTCCACACAAAGCTACAAAAAGGGAGTATCTTACTCTTGAAATACTCCTTCTTGAACTCCTTGACCAAAGTTGTCTTCTAATCTACCCAGGCCAATCATCACCAATGTGAATTCCAAAATATATAGTCCTAGAAAAGACTGATGTGAGATTCCTCAAAGATTGAACATGTTTCTTATTTTGGAGTTCACAAGTGTGTTTGCACGTCTGTTGATATGAAACTGGTTTTGAAAAGAAAAAAGTTTTGAAATGGGCTGGAGAGATATGGCTAAGAGCACTGACTATTCTTCCAGAGATCCTGAGTTCAATTCCCAGCAACCACAGGGTGGCTCACAACCATCTGTAATGAGATCTGATGCCCTCTTCTGGTCTGTCTGAAGATAACTACAGTATACTCATACACAAAATAAATAGACATATTTTTTTTAAAAATCGTGAAAGAACAGTAAATGTTTTAAAATGAATTTTTAGACCTCAGACAAAAAATTAAAACCAAGAAACATGTTCCCTACAGCAAAAGCTATGACTTCAGCAGGAAGTCCTGTGGTGGAGGAAAACAGTATACTGAGATTGTAGCTCTGGTCAGTTTCACAATAGAAAGCTTTTATCCTGCTAAAGTGTTTTCCTTAAAAAAAAAAAAAATAATAATAATAATGATTTTCATCAGCTGAGTCCCTACCATATGCCAGGTAGTTATTTTGCTAGCCTGATTAACAAACATTATTTGTAATTCTTACAAACCTTTCAAAATTGATACTTTCATCACTTTATGGATGAGAAATTTGAAGATGAAAGGACTGGTCAAAGCATAAGCTCTTAAATGTGAGAGACCAGCATATATACACACACACACACATACATACACATACACATACACACACACACACACACACACACACACACACACACACACACACACACACACACACATATATATGACAAAGTGGAGATGTATGGTTTATTTTTGGTTTTGCTTTTCTGTATCACCACAACCTTCTAGGGAGAAAAGCAGGATTAAAGCAAACCTGGCTTCCTATTCCTGTTATTTCAGTTTTTAAAACACAAAAGGAAATTTACAAGAGATTGTTTTACAGTAATAAAGTGGGTTGCACAACATTCACAGCAGTCATCTATGGTGAGCTCTTCTATTAAATCTTCCTGGTAGACAGGCAAGATTAAAGGAGACAAGACATGCTAGGACCTCACCAGTGCGGTGGATATTCATAAGCAAGCCTTCAGTCACATTTTTCTGACTCAAGACAGGAGGCTTAAGTATTTTCAAAACCATCTTAGAAAAAAAAAAACAAAACAAAACAAAACAAAAAACCTGTGATAGTTAACTAACTACAAAGCTTTCTGGGGAAGTTACTACTGTAAGTTCCTATTGTTACAGGCTGGCTCAAATGCAAAGACCAGCTAATTAACTGACAGGTTATTAGCCATCTGTTGACTACCTAAATCACGAAGTAAAGCACTAAAATGTGGACACAAAAATTCAATTAACTACATATATAAATATATATTTTTTATATTTATATATATTATATATATTTATATATTTCAGAACCTTTGCCTTGATGCCAAGGAGATGGCTCAGCAGATAAACACACACACTCACAATTGTAAAATTTATGCTAATATAACTTTGTCTTTAAAATGCCATAAAATCCTATCAATTGCCCCTTATTCGTCCATATCCTTTTTTCCAAACTGGAGAAGCAAACTTAATTGAAGGTAATAAGGTAACGCATGATATTTAGATGAACCGTTACACAAAAGGTTAAAAGAATCAGCTAATTGAAATGCTATTTTCAAATAGAAACCATAAGACTTCACATTGTATTATTTACAGAGAGAAAACCACAGAAAATCTGCTGTTATACCTTCACACTCTTAAATAAGACTCTTTTAAATGAACGGTTACTATAAAATATGTTACTGTTTCAAATCTCTTGTCATCTTTTGAAATGTTCCAATGTTTCAAAAATGGTAATAAATTAAGCATTTTTAACTTTTCAGGGCCTTTCGTTCTTCTACAAATTTAAGATACACTAAACCACAAAAATGAAAAGTTGCCAGAATTCTGCTCAAGAGTATATAAAAATTCAGTAGCCTTCACTAAAAAACTTGGAATAGAAAATATAAATAAAGAATCTCAAGTAGGGGTGGAGAGTATAGCTCAGTATAGGAGGTTCCTAGCATACATAAAGCTTGTATTCAATCCACAATACCACACCAATCTTCATGGTGGAACACAGCACTCAGGAGGGAGAGAGGCAGGAGGATTAAGCATTCAGGAGCAGGGCTGAGATGAATCAGTAGTAAAGAGCACTCGCTGCTCCTGCAGGGGCCCTAGGATTGGATCTCAGCATCCACAGAGCAGTTTACAACTGTCCTTCAGTTCTAGAGGAACCAAAGCAAGGCACAAATACACACATAGACACTAGCAAGTATGCATGAGGTAAGTAATTCTTCTAAAGAAGCTCAAGATCATCCTTGGCTACATAGTGAATTAAGGAAAGTCTGAGTAATTAAGACCTTGAGTGGAAAGGGAGTGTAGGGGAGGGGAGTAAGATGACTCAGCACATACATGCTAGCAAGCCAACTGAATAGAGTTCAATCTATTGGGACTTCATGGTAGAAGAACAAAACTAACTCCTGCAAAATTTCCCTGTAACCTCTAAAGGTCTATGTTATCCCCCAATAAATAGGTAAATGTGATTTTAAAAGTTATAGAAACAAAAGCAAAACAAAACCAAAAATTCTTGTTAGGTTTATAACGATAAACCTAACATAATTACATAAATTAATTCAGCTAACAAAAAGTTGATATAAGGAAATCATTTTCTTTCACTTTTTAAATATTTTAATTGGTTGTTTTATTTAGGAAAATCAATTGTTAAAAATTAAGAAATGGGCATTTATCACCTAAAGAAAACACCTAAAATTTAAAAAAAAAAAAAAAAAAAAAAAAAAAAAAAACTATTAAGGCACTTTAGTCATAATAATGAGATTATTATGGCCGAAAAATAATTTTTAAATTTCAAATCACAAACTATAGCACAATGATGGCACAACTTTTTAAAGAACCTGTAACATCAACAAGGCTAAACAATTTTTAGTTCTTTCTGACCACAGATTACCTTACATCAATTCAACACACTTGGTCAGTAAAAGCCTCATTCCAATATTAGAGTTGCTCTTGGCCTTTACTTTTTAATTGTATAGAATTTCGTGCCTCTTGTATTTAAGACATCATAGACAATTAAGAACACAATGATGTTCTTTGGGTACAATTTTTTCATTTTTCTTCTAAAATGAGAAATGCATCCAATTTTTTGAGTGTCTAGAAAACAGACTTACAGTGTCAAAAAATACTGTAGCAAATTTTTTGGAAGGAAGACATATGCTCCTGAAAGCTCTTTATAAAACCTATATTAAAAAAAAAATCTAAGGACAATAGTCATACCCAGTTTTTCTTCAATATACTGCTTTTAAAACGTCTTCCCAATACTTAACCCGTTTCCGTTCAATGTATTTCTTTAAAAATACAATCTCATAGCACCCAGCGACCATTAAGACAACTCAAAGTTCTATTAAGTTCTCTCTCATCCCTGCTTTTCTAGGATAAACTGCAAAATTCAAAGGAAAAAAATCTCAACATGCTAATAGGTTCCAAACCATGTAATAATAGAACCCAACATTAAAGGTCACTAGATTTTTGTAATTATAATTCCAAACAAAGGAGAAAAAAACAAAACAGGAAACTACAGGTAAACTACTGCACATCTTTACTTTGGGTTTTGTTTTGGATTTTGAGGCAGCGTGGCCTTTTCACCTCTGTTGGAATTAAAGTTTGGTTTGTGCTACCAAGCCCATTTTACTTCGTTTTGTCCCTCCCTAACTGAGCACTCCATAGACATTTTAGACATCTATCAGATTTAAGCTTCTCATTCATTCTGTATTGATATGAGCACAGTGAGTCCATTATTCAGAATAAGCAGCAGAGACAGTGTAACAATGTCATTTCTCAGTCTTACATAGTGACTTAATGACAAAGTCAAGATTGGGCATTTCATTTCCAGTTGCTCTTCTCTAAAACACATACGGGAGAGAAAATATTAAGTGTAAAAGTCCTCTCTTGTTACTAATTATTTTAAAATGCTTTTGAAAAAGACTTGCTAAGACTATCCAATAGTACTAGAGCAACTGGACAGCCACACACAAAAGTTGGATCTTTTATATACACTGTATATAAAAATCAGCCCAAAATAGATGTTTCAATAATACTAGAGCAAGCAAACTTTTATAGATGTAAAAAGCACAGGGCAAGTTAATAAGAACAATCAACAATGTAAAAGCATAACCTACACAATGACAGATGTGTGAATTACTTGATAAAGAAGTTAATAACCAAAACATTAAAAAAAAAAAAATCCCAAAGAGCAGGAATGTAACTCAATGGCACAGTACTTCAATAGGGTATGTGTAGCCATAATTCAACCCCCAACAGTTTGAAACACACAAAAACATCAACTCTCATGTGTTGTGTTGAGTCCATGTTTAACATGACTTTAAATACATGTATCCAAAGACCGCACCTAAAGCGCCTAACCAACACATGAAAAGATGCTCAAGATTATGCAAATCAAAATAATGGCATTTTCTCACATTAAGATGGCTAAGGAAGGCTACTGGAGTTTGGGTGAGTCAGCAAGATACAGGAAGAGCAACCATTTGCATTCTATTGATAGACATGTAAAATGATAAAATTACTATGGAAAAGTAGGGAGATCTCAAAAAATTAAGATTTGCTATTCTTTTTCTCCTCTTTTGGGTTTTTTGAGACAGGGTATCTGTATGTAAGAGTCCTGGCTGTCCTGGAACTTCCTCTGTAGACCAGGCTAGCCTTGAACTCACAAATATAAATATACCTGCCTTTGCCTCCTGACCACTAGGCTTAAAGATGAGCACATCACTCCTGGGGATTTACTGTTCTCTTTTAATATGTGTACCCAAAAGTGAAAATAGAGTCATAAAGAGATACTTACCTATATACATTAATTACAGTATTATTCCTAAAATAGTCAAGAAATTCTGACAAAAATTCTGTATGCTACAATGTGATGAACCTTAAGGATTGGGCAAATAATCCTTAGTCTTAAAACAAACACACTCTTATCCCCTAAGCATCCACAAGCAGCTGGTTCCTAGTCTTCCCCAAAGATTCTCAAGTACTTTATATAAAATATAATCTTATTATGTATACTTATCTATAACCTACACACATCTCTTATGTACCTTTTACATCTTTTCTGTTATTTTTAAAAACCAAATGCAATCTTACTGTTATGTAAAGAGTTGTATTTAGTGAATAGCAACAGGAAACATGTTCAGTATAGATGCAGGATTTTTTAGGATATTTCTAAACTGTGGATATCTGGATTAGCAAACCCACAGATGGAGAGTCCAACGATATTTATGTGATAACACTTGTTAAGTATACACAGAAGTCTAGCAAAACCAAAACTACACAAAACAGAAAAAGGACCTGAAGAGCGTCTAAGCAGTGACGGTTATTATAAGTTTTTGTGAGATGAACAAGTTCTAGGCATTGCTTACACATTACAGTGAATATACCTAGAACTACAGAACTGAACACTTAGAAATGAAGAAGGTAGGACATTTTGTTTTGTCCATCTTCTTTTTTTAAATAAGAAACTCTGGGATAGCATGATGACTCAGCAGAAAAGGTCCACACCATTAACCTCAGACCTGTGTGTGTGCCTGCAGGAGCACGGCGAGGACAAACCAACTGGCAAAGGTACCCACTTACTTCATGTGCACTGTGGCATACTATCCCTCACTGCACACAAACGGCACTTAATTTTAAAAACAGACTTATTTTGTTAAATTAAGGGATTCATGTTTTTTAGTAGGAAACAAAGTGTAGCTCTGTGGTGGAATGTTTGTCTAACAAGCACACAGTTGTGGGTTCTATACTTAACCCACACAAAAACTAACTCTTCACTATTATTTCAGGTTACATTTCAGCAGTGTAGTACAGACATTATACACAAAAATATAATAACCTATTTCTACTTAAGTTATTTAAACCTTAATATATATATAATGTAATAAATATCTATAGCTTAATAAATAAGTAAAAAACTTGTTGAAACCTTAAAGCAAAAGAAAAACCAAAAACTCAAACAGGAACAAACTTTTCACCACTTCACTAATGAACATTAAAAGAAGAGCCCGGCCAGGTATGGTGATGCAGACCTGTAATGCCAATGCTCAAGGGAGAAGCAGGCAGATCTCTCTGAGTTCAAGACCAGCCAATCTATAGTGAGTTCCAGGCCAGCGATGAGATCAGCTCAAAAAACAAACAGGATCATCCAATTCATCTAACACCAAGGCCATCATTTCAAATGGGGTAACTACTCCCATTTAAAATCTCAAAGCACTAAATATTTTTTTTTTTAAATACACAGTAAGTCAGGCACCATTCTAAACAATCCAATCAGTGTTATTATATTGGTGGGTGGGGGTAGAGTGAGGCCAGTGAGAAAAATCAGGATGTACAGGTCAGTCAGATTCAGCAAGTAAACCTAACTTCAAAACAAAAAAAAACACACACACAATAACTACAAACACTGAAAAGCAAACAAACAAAAAACACAAAATATAAAACACCAATTTATGTAGTAATATTGTTCAATCTGTCTACATTCTTAATCTTATTAATTTGAGCTTAATTTCAGACTCATCTGAAACTGTTAACATGTACTGCTTTTAAAGGGATGGATTACTGATCAATGGCTATAGAAATACCAGCAACTGATACTAATCACCAAGTATTTACAAGGACCTCTATGCAGAACAATTGTTAGTGGAATATTCAAGGTGTATCCTTTGTGCTCAGCTATTTTTAACCTTACAATTCTGAGTATCCTACCTAATTAAGCAAACTAAGTTGGGAGCTGGAGAGACGGCTCAGCAGTTACGGTGGCTGTTCATCCAGAGGTTCTGAATTCAACTCCCAGCACCCACACGGTGGCCATGACCATCTAAGGGATTTGATGCTCTCTTCTGGCATGCAGGTGTACATGAAGCAGAGCATTCATATGCATACAATAAGTTTTTAAAAAGAGTACTAAGTTAATAAATGCAATATAGAAATCAGTGTTCTTGTAATTGACTATATAAAATCACCTAGTGTCTGTATAAGAGGTTAATATAAATATGTAAAATTAATCCATATTTTAGAAAATATGGAACTACATTATGTTGTAGAGATGCTCTATAAAAGTAAAATGCTGTCTTCCAGCTAGCCCACCTTCTTGCATTCTCTCCAACTACTGAGAATATATCTCCAGTATTTCTATTATTCAATATGGAATGCTAATTATATATATATATATATATATATATATATATAGTTACAGAATAAAGGCATCCTACAAGTACTTTTCTAAATATCCAAATGATATTTAGTATTAAATGATTTTCAACCATCCAAAATTCTAATAACCTTCATATAAATAGGAAATATCAAATATTTAAATAAACAAAAATGGTTCTATGATGAAAAAATTCAGAAACATGTTTTCTTCTAAGTTAACTTTACTCAAAAATTTCTATTTATTCACAAGTTGTAGTGTCTTCAATTATTTTAATGCTAGTTTCATTATGTACAAGTTCAGGATATGAGCAAAAACACCTTAGTGTCACTTCTTGAATCCTAGAGGATTCACTACAATAACTACAAGGCATCTTCCTTCCTTGTCTGGCCAGTAAGAACATCAGTCTCCAGGGTTTTCTTCTGTTGGTCAAAGTGATAAATGTCAGAACAGAAGTTCTCCCCTTCATCCTTAAACTTCCTACAAGAGTGAGCACACAGATGCCCTCCATCGCTCCATAGTAAACAATTCTCCTACAGGACTTTAGCCATGTTTTAAAAATGTAGGAGTGGATACATCCAACTGTCATTCCCTCTTAGGAAATATGAGGGGGAAAAAAAACAGGAAATTAATAGTTCTACAAAACAGAACCTGACAACGAAATAAAGGAACTAAATAGTAAGTTTCAAAGGTGTCTTTGAACTCAGCAAGTTTGGAATCAAATTTTAGATGATAGAAGACAAGAGCACTACAGACAACAAAAGAAAAAGCTTTTACAAAAACTGACCAACAAGTGGCAAAAAGTTATAAAATAAAGCAACAAAAAGATAATGTGCTAAGACAAGTTTCCTATTTAAATGATGAAAATGCTTTTCAGAAGTCTGATTTGTAATACACACTTTAAGGACTAAACTCAAATTTTTAAAAAGATGTTTAACAATTATCCCCAATTGAGGTACATAGCTTGAAGTCACAGGAAATTTTCCTTAAAATGTTCAAAATTCATGAGAACTGTGCATTGTGGAACTTGGGGAAGTGTATAACAATATTACTAAACACAGCATTATGGTAAGAGTGCTTTGCATACTGAAATCCTTGGGTGTTATTTTTCCTTGTGGACACTACTGCATATTCTTTGGTATCTTGTATTTCTAGGATAGCAATCTCATAAATGTTATCAACATTGTAGTGAATGACTTGTGACCTAAAGCTTTTGTCCCAGCCTCACAGATGAGGAAAGGACCTTGGGGGAGCTTCAGAAATACAGGCAAGCTTTCATGTTTCCCAGAAAACATCTTCCCAAGGGCTTGGAATTTTTAAACTTTAGAAATTAAGAATCTGCCATTTATTTTAATCTTCGTACTAAATGTAGTCAAACCAGTTACGGTACTCTATTGGAAACCCTTGCCTTTCTCAGTATACAATCTAGGTTAAGCTAAACCCTAATCTAACAATCATTTCTTCCAACATCTTTATAATACAGAAGCAACTATGAAGTCAACTAATGGCTGTGAGCCATTCAATAGTTACATATGTGCCTACATAAACTTTCAGACTGGTACACTGATACAGGCTATCTTCCCTTTTATGTCTTTTGTGAACTTTGAGGGACTGAAACCAAATTTGTGTCAACTTTCTAGCCAAGAATTCAGATTTAAATTCTGAATGCAAATACATTTAAAGGGGGAATGTGGAATATAAGACCATACACCTTAGGTGGTTTGAACTGTGTGCACTGTTTTTGAACCTCGAATGTTTTATACTTGCATTCCACGTTACATACTTTTGGACTGGATTGTGATTTTGTTCACATGAATAAAAACAACTCTTTTCTACCTTAGTATTCAACCTACCTGCCCATAGTTGTCTATGCCAGTTACTAATCTATTTAAATTTAACAAATCAAAAGCTGTCCTTAGGGATTGGCCAAGAGTCGTAAGTCCTTCTGCCTGAAGGTTTTTCAGTTCATTCATAAACGTTGCATGGTTTTCTTTCCATCCAGCCTGAAAAGAAAGATTAAGATTTTTCTTTATGATTTGAAGCCATGTACACACATGGACACCGATTATAATGTGATGTCCACCAAGCAGGTATTCTATTTTGGGTTTGTATCTTTAACTTCATGTTTGCTTGATACGGCTTGGGGAATGTGTTATAATCGTTGTCTGGTGAGGAAACTCTTCCGAAGGTGGCCAAGAATGAATCTGCTTGCCCTACACCTTTTGTTAAGTAGCAACCGTTTTAATACTTTAATAACTTCACTGGGAAATCTGCTAACATAACATCCTCCAAATTGTGTGTAAGGGGTGGGTGTTGCGAAGGTGCTAGTGGAAGGCAGATGGCAGCAGGACTTCTTAAGTTGACCACAGCTGTCCCACCACTCTGGGATGACCAAGTCTCGAAGCCCCCCTCCTGGCTTCACTGCCAGTTTGGCTGATTCCCTTTTAATGCAAACCCGTGCTAGGCAAGGCTGGGCCCCGCTGTCACTCGGGCTAACTTGAATAAATATCCCCCACAGTTCATTGCTGCCGCTCACGCCGCGGAGGGGAAATGTCGGCCATGTTGATCGTAGCGCCTCCGCCGCCAGGCCAGGCTGGACCCGGAGGGGACCGCGGTGGGCCAGAAACTGCCACCGCGCCGCCGCTCCCGAGCTGGGGAGGGGTGGGAGGCCGCGGGGAAGGGACCTGGAGGCGGGAGCGGCGGTGGGGGAGGGGAGCATAATGAAGAGGGGGCGGGGAGGGCGAGCTAGGAAGGAGCAGGGGAGGGAGGGGGAGGGCGAGGGCTGTTACCTTGATAGCATAGGGCGGCTCTTCGAAAGTGACCAGCATATACCTGTCTCCTCTGCTGGCAGGGTCCCGGGCACGGAGCTGCGGGCCAGGGTGGGGACGGGCGGGAGAGAGGGAAGCACACAGGCGAGGTTACCAGTCGCAGAAGGGTCGCTGGCCGCCCCCACAGTACCGCACACGCAGGGCCGTCCCTACGCCACCCCCCGCACCCACAGCAGCCCCACATGGGCCAGGCCCAGCAGAGCCCGCTCCCAGCGCTCGCCCGCCCGCCCGCGCGGTGGGGGAGGGGTCCCCGCGCCCGCCTAAGACCCGCTGCCCCCCGCCCTGCCCCCCCCCGCGGGCCACCGGGTCGCCACTGGGGCTCGATCAGTCGGTACCTTCATGAAGGTCTCTACCGCGCCTTTGGCCGTGTCCAGGTAGGTGGTGCCCAGATGGCTGCGCTGGTTCATAGAGGCAGACGTGTCTATCAGGAACAGTAAGATGGGCATAGTGCTGGCCGGGGACACCGGGGCCCGAGGTGGTGAAGAGATGGCAGAGGTGGAGGCACCGGCGGCGGCAACCGCCGATACGCGGGGCGGGGAACGCGGCCCCGGGAGGAAAACACCGGCTATGGGGAATTTCTCCCCCGATAGTTGAGAGGAAACTCCCCAGCCCAGGTCCACCCGGCCGTACCCCCGCCTCCGGCCTGCCTGCCCGCTGGGGCGGCCGCGCGGCCGTCTGTCCGTCCGTCCCCCCCCCGGCCTGGGGGTCCCGTCCCCACTCCCGGCCCCTGTGTGTGTCCCCGCGGGAGACCGGCCCAGTTCCCCACCCCACCCCCAGTGCAGGGAGTGGGGACCAGGGATCTGGCGAAGAGGGGAGTGGGCTGAGGGGAGATTGGCCCTGGGGCTGTTGAGAGAAGTTTGAGAGACTCCCTCCGCACCCCAGCGGTGTCACCACTTTCTCAGCCCCTCTCGCTACTGAAGCGCTTTTCTCTCTCACACTCCGGTTTTAACTCGGGCAGGGGCTACGTAGGCTCCGCCCCTGACACGTACTCGGGTCATGTGATCCGCAGGCCCTCTGCCCTATTGGCTGGTCCTTACAGCCTCATTAGCATATTCAAACAGCTCAGGGGCGGGGGAATCCTGCGGGCCGACTGAGAGGACAGTTATTGAGCACGCGCGGAGGCGGGGCCGCGGGTGCACGCTGGAGCCCTCGCTAGGGGCGGCGGGCGGCCCGAGGCCCGCAGCCGGGAGGCGGGCTCCGGGAAGGGGCGGGGACAGGCCGCGGAAGCTCCGCGGGTTGGGGCGGGGACTGCGTCGGCGCGCGTAGGGCGGCAGCGGCCGTAGGCGTGTGTGTCAGGGCGTCCGGCCTTTTGGCTGTGCACGGTGTCAGGGTCGGGAGAAGGGAAGTGGAGGCCGCCCCCAACCCCTGGGTGAGGGCCCTGCGTCGTGATTGAGAGCTCAAGGCTGAGAAGGGGGAACTGACGGAGGATACGGGACCGCGCAGGCCCAGGCGGCGGCAGCAGGCCCGGCCTTGGGGCGGCCCGGGAAGGGGGGGAGGGGAAAGGAGAGGTTGTTTATGACCTGGTATTAATCCGGGCCAGCCGTTCGGCTCCGGCTCTAGCCGGTCAGAGGATCCTCCGAAAAGGAAGCCAGCCCTGGAGTACCTCACCCAACCCTGCAAACACGAAGCGGAACTCAAATGTGAACTAGCAAAGCCAACTGTCCACTCCAACCTAGTTCCCTTTTGAAATCAGTTAAGACACTAGAATATGTTAAGAAATAGAAGGGCCTTTCCAAACCCTAATCCACTGCCCTCATTTTGAAAGTGAAAAGGGATGGCCACGTTGCGCAGGTGACCCAGAGAATAGATAGGTTCCTAGGAATCCTGCCTCTCAATCTTTGCCAATATTGTGTCGGAAAACATTCTCAGCCCCTGTCACTTACCTGAAGTCTTCGATCTGCACCTGCAAGTACGTAGAATTGTTTTCAAATGTAGTTGGGAAACTCAAGACCCCGCTGCCTGACTTGAGTTGAATTTGGAACATTGAGGCCTTGTAAGACTAGCTATTTGTAAGGCCTCTCCCACTGACCCTGCATTTCCTGATGTTCTCCATGCTAAAATTCTGGCCTGCTGGGCATCTGAAGTGACATGCTTGTGGCACTTTTTTAAAATCTGGCTTTGTTGTTTGGGCTTTTCCTAATACTTCAAAAACATAAAAAGCATCTGAAGGTTTTTTAACTTATTAACAATCAATAGTAGCATAGTGTTATTTGTGAATAAACCGTAGTAGAAACATGGGTTTATTAGAGACTAAGACTAACTGATTAAATAACAACCAGTATATGCTGCAGGCTAGTTATGCCTAGGGCTGATGGAAATTAACATATGAAGTGTGGTCCCTGCCTCCAAAGAGTTTGCAGTATTCCAAGAAAATATAAAAACGTTGATAATCAGAAAATTATTGCTGTAATTAGAAGGAAGAAAATCTCTTAAGGGTGATAGGAATGGTTTCTAAGGTTTGTGTTTACTGCTTCTTAAAACTCAGATCTCAAGATGATCCTAATCAGAGTTCAGTGACTTCAAAATTGTTTTCACAGCTGACATTCTTCCCATGTTAGTGCATAATTTTCAGAGAATTAGTCTTTTGTTTTTTAACCAGTGCCTCTCAGGTGTGTGTGAGCCCTGCCTGTCTGAAAACGGGCCATAATAATATCTACTTCCTGTGTATTATGGAATAGTGTGAGTTAAAGAAGCAGCAGCTGCCAGTGAAAAGAAAGGAAGAAGAAAAAAAAAAAAAACAGGGCACTAAAAATGTGAAGAAAGGTAGAAGAGCTTTGCTGACAGTCACAGCTAGACCTAGGCACCAGCAGAATGCCTCTGGTCCAGAAAAAGACACCTCTTCCTATATATTAGATCAGTTTTGATGCCAGGGAGGGAGGCTAAACCAAAACTATGTTGGCAGTAAACCAAGTGAGTCTGCGGATATAGCATGCTGCAGTAATCGCTGCACCTTTTACAGTTATCTGTGATCATTTTCCAATTGAACCATGGCGGCTCTTCCCTGACTCAGCCGAAGGTTGTCATGGAGACACAGGTTAGATGTAACGATCAGGAGAGCTAAGTCTTGAGAACTAACCTGGAGCAAATAACTATAACCCATGCTTGGGATGGCCCTGGGCCAGAGATCCGGTGTTCAGCTGGGAAGCTCAGTTCTAAATGACAGATACAAAGTCAGAAACTAGGAGACACTGACTATCAAATGGGCCACACTTACTCTGAAGTAACTGGCTCACTTGGTGATGATTTAAAAGCAGTTCTTAGCCAAGACTCATCCATCAGCATTGCCTATAGAGCTTTAACACATAATGCACCAAGTGTCCTTACCCAGACGAAGGTCCAGTGGAGTTAGGATAGAGGAGAACAAGGCAGCTGAGAGGGTTAAAGCACTTGCCTCCCAGGGACCTGAGTTTGATCCCTGAAACCCACTCAGAAGGAGAGGCCACATCTCACAAAATTATCCTCTGACCTCCACATGCTTGAATTAGAATTGGATAGGCCCTGGTCTCCATATTTTAAGTTTTTCATTCAGTTGAATCTTACACTACTAATTAATAGCCACATGTTTAAGGCTGGCAAGATAGCACAGGATGTAAAGACATCATGTGGCATGCACCCTCCCATAAACACTATGCACCTATACAATATTACATGTTTGATGTACGAGAATAATGTATGCACCTGGCCTCATATGTTTACAGTGTCCTTGTAATCACTGCATTTGTTTTTTAAAACATGGAGAAAATGCTGAATGTGATCACCAGTCTGTGTAGTGGATCTGTGATGTATACACAGGACTTCAATTGTATTTGGCAAAAGAAGAAAAAGAACAAGAACACAAAACAGCTCTGCAGAGTGCGACCTTTCCCCAGCAAGCTTTGGCCCAGGAGTAAAGTAAACATGAGATGAACATAGTGAATCTTTCCTTCATTTTCTTTTCGAGGTTTTGAGGTTTCAGAGGACTTCTACTCCCACTTACATTCCTAAACATGGCCCTAAATTCAAACCAAGTATTTCCTAAGCCTCAACTAAAGAAATGACTTGTGTTGTTAAAGTGTCAGACTATGGTGTGCGTGGGGGCTGTGCTGCCGCCACACTGGAAGCTTGCACCGAGAGGCACCAGTCATGCAGGGTGGGAGAGAAGCTGGTCCCTGCTGGTGTTTTTAAGGGGATGCTGTCCTGAAGCTGGCACAGTTGCTCAGCAGTTGGAGCACTTGCTTTTGCCATGGGCCAGGGTTTGGTTCCCATCACCTACATGGCAGCTCATAATTGTCTGTCACTCCGTTCCATGGGGTCCATCACCCTCTTCTGGCCTCCATAAGCACCAGGCACACATACAGCACCATACAGCACAAGTAAAGCACTCAATAAACATAACAGCAAACAAAAACGGTTTATCTAAAAACAGGGAGTAAGCCTCGTTGTGAGCACAGGCCTTCAGGCCCAGCACTCAGGAGGCAAAGGCAGATGAATCTCTAAGTTCAAGGCCACCCTGCTCCACAGAGCAAGTTCTAGGACAGCCAAGGCGACACAGAGAAACTGTCTCAAAAAACTAAAAACAAGGAGTCCAACCCATACATCCTTGCTCCTCTTTTAGAGGGAATAAATAAAATTGTATGGAAAACTAAAACCATGGTGACTCTGCTTAAACAACAGCCTACCTAGAATGTTGAAGTAGTGCTGTTCTGGCAGAATTAAGAACTAGTGAGTTATATTCTTAGAAGGAGCCAACCAGGAACGTTTTAGATTATTTTAAACCAACTAAGCAGGGTAACCCTTTTAAACTAATCATGTGCCAATAAAATGGCTTTTGGTATCTGGATATGCCATTATCATGAGTGACTGTCCTCTCAACCAAGTGACCCCCATTGCAAAAGATCATCACAGCTGGGCTTGGTGGATTATATCCCAGCATAGAGGGACGAGGAAGGCATAATATTCTCACCTGACTGTCCAGCTGCTCTCTCCCACCTGTTACACCAACTGTTGTACCTAACTCTGCTTTAATTAAACATGGTCTGAGGGAGGGACTAGAATAGATATAATCCAGGAAAAAGAGCGAGGCGGTCCACTCCCCTGTAAGTAGTCTCTCAACCTCTGTAAGGAAGCCCAATAAACTCATTGGTTCCCCAGAGTTAACTTTAGTGGACTGTTGCCTTGGTTCATTGTTGGAACCTTCAACACTGATGTCTCTTCAACATTTATGTCTCTTGGGAGAAATTTAGCAACAGTCATCTGAACAGAACAATCAGATGAGCCCAGTGTTCCTCAGAGGTAATGTAACAGTTGCATTTGGCTGTCTACCAGCTCTGCCACTGTACCTCTTTTTCGATAGTGATGCTGAGAACACACATCAACAAGCATAACACTGGATACGAAATTACGCAAACAAGGTAATAAGATACATAAAAGGAAACTTACTTTGGACTGTACAAATTATGTAATGCAAGTCCTCAAAATATGCTACTAAAAAGATTTACATCTTTCTGATGAGGAATGTTTTACAGTAATAGCTGAAGTCACAAATGGTTCAAGGTCAGCCTTTAGAGTAGATAGATCTGGGTTAAGAATTAGTCAGAGTAGACAGTCCTTCTGGCAAAAGAACATGAGAACTGCAGATGTTTGTGTCCGTGTATGTGTGCATGTGTCTGTGTCATGGGATTGCACTAGGGTCCTTGCAGACACTAAGCGTGAGCACCATCACTCAGATTTATTTCACGTTTTTTAATTTTGAGGCAGTCTCGGTGAGTTGCCCACACTAGTGTTGAACTTCCACTGTAGCCCACACTGGCCCTGAACCTGTCCCCTAGCCGCAGCGTCCTAATGAACTACAGGCCTGAATCACTAGAACATGCCCAACTGATACTAGGTGCGCATGGACTCAGTGGCCAGCGCTGTGCTAGGCCCTTAGAGACTTAGTAATTTGATGGGAAGCAGATAAAACAATGAGATGCGATGCCTTCAGCACACATAGTAAGACTTATTGTGAAAGATTTACTTTGAAAATTCAAGGTAATGAACCACATTTCATCAGCTTGGGAATACCTTATATTGTCAACAATCATGATTTGGGAAGGAGGGGTGGCTGGACGGTTGGCTGGGTGGTTAGAGCACTGGCTGCCCTTCCAGAGAACACAGGTTCAGTTCCCAGCACCCACAAGGCTGCTCACAACCATCTTTAACTCCAGTTCAAGGCCTTCTTCTGGCCTTTGTGGACACTGTATACATGTAAGGTACAGTTACACATATAGGCAAAACTCCCATGCACACAATGTTTTTTAGTTTAAAGACTTTCAGAGTTGGAGAGATGTCTCAGTGGTTAAGAACACTGACTGTCCTTCCAGAGGTCCTAAGTTCAAATCCCAGCAACCACGTGGTGGCTCACAACCATCTATAATAGGATCTGATGGCCTCTTTGGTATGTCTGAAGAGACAGTGAACTCACAGACATAAATCTTAAAAAAAAAGAAAGAAAGAAAATTTTCATTTTGAGCCAGTGTAGGACTATTGCTAATTAAACTATGTAGCAATAGTGGCTCATCACATGGAAATTATCCTCAGTAATGAATTCTGCTAATGAGCATGAGTGACAGGCAGAACTGAGCTTTTCTTCCTTTTTTTCCTTCCTTTTTTTTTTTTTTTTTTTTTTTTTTTTTTTTAAGAATACACTATTCTTGTCTCTGGTATTTCCTTCCAAACCCTTGGCATCTGTTCTGTTCTGTGGGGTTTTTGACCTAATATGTGTCACTGCATAGTTTGCAGACTGCAATCAACTTAAAATCCGTTTTGTACGTGGCTGGTTGACTGAAAAGCTTTGTGTGTACAATTGTCATGCCACTGGGAATAACCACCGCAAAGTTTGCTTCAACTTTGACAACCCGCCCAGAACTGCCTTCTGGTGGCCGCGTTGTAAGGTGTCATTGAGAAGTCACATTCCAGCTTTAGAAGTTTTAAAAGGAAAGGTATATGATAGTGATGGGGAAATGCCATTTATTGGCGATACCTGTTTAAGTCAGTGGTGGGAGGAGATGTGGAGGGCGGTGTGAGCAGTGAGGGCGGTGTGAGCAGTGAGGGTGCGGTGTGAGCAGTGAGGGTGCGGAGGGCGGTGTGAGCAGTGAGGGTGCACAGCCCACCTGGGGATTTCTGAAGGGAGCCAGGGCCTCTACCTGGAAGAGTGCTGAGAACAGAAACTGGGCCACCTCCTGGAAGGTTTCATGTGCCCAATTAAGATATTTTGAATGTATTATTTAAATGATAGGTTGAAAAAAATGGTAGAGGGTCAGAGAGTGACCCAAAGAATCAGAGTCTAACATTCGGAAGCAGTTTCATATGTAGATGCTGGCAGTCAGGACAAAAAATGCTGGACACAGCTTTCTTCCCTCAGATTATAGCCTAAAGACTTCTTCCCTCAGATTATAGCCTGAAGACTTCTTCCCTCAGATTATAGCCTGAAGACTGCTCCCCACCAGCCACTTGTCCGCCGAGAATGGCTAACCTGTCTCCTTGATCCAGCTGCATACCAGAAGCCCCACTCCCTTGCTCATCTGTGTAACAACCGTGAATCCATGTTCAGCTGGACTCTCTGTTCAGCTCTGTCCTTATCATAAACAAGCTGAACTTCCAGGGATCTGGGGTTTCTTGATCTGAGAACCCAGACAACCCAGTCCCAGCTCTGTCTTTGTGTCTGTTCACCCATCTGGGATAAAACAAACTTGTCTAATAACAAACTGGCCTTCTTAGACCCCTGGAATTCCGTAGTTTAAAGTCAGATAGAGCTAATCTCTATCCTATCCAGAAGATACAGCATAGGGCTGAGAATTAAATTGGAATATCAAACAACACATAGCATTTTGGTATAAGTATGTCCGCAGTGATACCTGGGACATACTCATGATAGAAACAATACACTCTTTTGAAATTCATACCGTATTGTGCATCCTGTATTTTGTTTACCAACCATTGCACTACTATGAATTTAACACACTGGAGACTGATTATTAGTAAATATAGGTAGGGTGTGGGGGATATGCTATGTAACCTAGGAAATTATAAATTAGAAGTCACAGGAACCCTGAATGAGTGAAGGAAATCTACCTGTGAGTGTGGTTACATATCTTTCTTTCTCTCTCTCTCTCTCTCTCTCTCTCTCTCTCTCTCTCTCTCTCTCTCTCTCTTTTAGGATTTATTTGTCTTCAGACACGCTAGAAAAGACAGAAGAAGGCATGAGATCTCATTATAGATGGTTGTGAGCTATCACATGGTTGCTGGGAATTGAACTCAGGACCTCCGGAAGCGTAGTCAGTGCTCTTAACCTCTGAGCCATCTCTCCAATCCTATATATCTTTCTTTAGTCCAAGCATTCAAGAGGCAGAGACAAGCAGATCTATGTGAGTTCAAGATAGCCTGGTCTGCATAGTGAGTTCCACAACAGCCAGGGCTACATAGCAAGACCCCACCTTTAACAACAACAACAACAACAAAATTCTTTTAAGCTGATAATGAAAAAACATTATATGAAAATTGCATTATTAATACAAAATATCATTTCTGGTTATTAAAACATTTTAAATGTGTTTTTATTGGATGGATGGATGGATGGATGGATGGATAGATTGATAGATAGGTGATAGATAGATGATGGATAGATAGATAGATAGATGATGGATAGATAGGTAGATAGATAGATGATGGATAGATAGATAGATGATAGATAGGTAGATAGATAGAGAGAGAGATATGAAATCATCAAGTAATGGAGGAGACAAAGATCAACTAGACAACTCTCACTACAGAATGAAATTTCCAGTGCCAGGGTCACATCTAACTGAGTTGTTGGGCAGAGCAGCCCCATGGAAACCCCCAAACAACTCGGGCTATTACCAAGGCTGCTGGTTGCTCTCCAGTTGATGATGGAGAGCCTCCTGCTGAAGACAAGACTTACACATCTCATTGAACACAGAGAAGCTGGTGTCTAACTAGAGCCCTCATCCCCACTGGCTGGTTTCATGGTACTGAAAGCTATCAGAGAAGCCCTTTGACCTATAATGGAGACCTGTATGCATGATATACTAATGCAATAATGCCACGGATGTTGTGGAGTAACCAACCACGATCTGATTAGATTCAAGGCCCACTCCATGAGAAGCAACCTCTGCCTGACACTGCTTAGGTGGCCAAGAACCTGAGACCAGATAGACCGTACGGCTAGGACAAAACCAAACACTATTGTTCTGCTAAGGTAACAACGCAATTAAATGACTATTAAGGACATCCTGCTAAACCCTAGACCAGTGTCTCACTCAGCCATCACCAGAGAAGCTTTCTCCTACAAAAGATGGCAGCTGCCATGGAGATCCACATCTGCACAATGTGCAGAGAGCTCGAAGCCTGGGAACCTTCATCCTAAATGCTGTATCTCATCAAATCCATCCCCTCAAGACTCAGGGAATGACACAGGAGAGGAGGCAGAAAAAAAATATAAGATCCAGAAAGGGTGGGTGATACCAAGAAAACAGTGTCTTCAAGAAACACTAGGACTCCACTTACCAACTGCTCACAAAGGAAAAATTAGTTCCTGCCAAGGAGCCTTACTGGGCACACACACCACACATAAGGTCAGGCCCTGTGCACAGCAGTGAATGGCCAACACAAGACGAACTCAAAGGTATTTGTAGAATTTCTTTTCTCATATTGCTTTGGGGAATTTTGTTTACCCTACTGATCTTTTGCTTGGATATTATGGTTTATATACTTTTGAGTTTTTATAAGTTTTGTTTGTGTACATAGTGTATGTATGTGGGGGGGTGCTTATGTATGCCTTTCTCATGTCCTTTCTTAGTTTCATTATTTTCTGTTTGTTTTGTTCATTTTGTTTTATTCTTCTTTTATTTTTCTCATTTGTTTATTTTCCTCAAGAGAGAGAAAGAAGGCGTGGTGGAATCCTAAGAGGGGGCAGTGGGAAGGGTCTAGAGATTAAGGGGGAAACTGTTGATCTGAATATATTGTATAAAAACAACTTTGTTTTCAGTTAAAAAGGATAATAACACAACCTTGTCAAGATCTTTGTAATAATTCCATCAGTACTTTCTCCATAGCTTGGAATGTCGGAGGTGCATTAGTGAACAAGTCACCCCCCAGGTCATAAGGCAGCTGAGACTTTGCAAACCGTAAACTACACATTACAGCAGGGAGCGTGTGATACGCGCTCCAGAGGGAATTACAGCAGGACCTGAAAAGATGACTTAGCAGGTTAAGCACTCACTATATAAGAATACAGATCTGAGTTCAAATCCCCCCAACCCGTGTAAAAGCCAGGCCCTAACAAGCACTGAAGAGAAGGGACAAGTGGACCCCAGGGGTTCACTGGCAAGGAGGTCTACATAAAACAGTGAACGCCAGGTTCAGTGAGAGACCCTGTATCAAAACATAAGGTGGAGGGAGCTGGAGAGACGGCTCAGGGACTACCTCCATGTGGGGTGGGAAGTCACTGTGCAGTGCTGAGCAGACCATCCTTTTACCTATTAGGTTAGAGTCGGTTGCAGAAGGATGAATAGAAACCAGGAGATCAGTCAGGAGGCTGTTACTGTAGTCCAGAGGGCAGCAGTGTGACTTGGAGAAAAACCAGGAAGCTAACAGTGAAAGTGACTTTAGAGTCCCGAAAGGAAAAGCTTCAGACATTCAGATAATCTTCTCAGGGGAATTTTCTTGAAGGAGTTACTACGTGCATGTTAAGGGCTCTTTATACATACAGCAAGCTTGTTCACCTGAGACGCTGCGGTCCATACTTCCACCATTCTTAACGACATACACTTTACTAAAGGGCTTTGAAAGGCAAGGCATGGCAGGCAGCTCACAGCCCTGGTCCCAGCAATCAGGAAACTGAGGCTGGGAAAGCACTTCAGTCCTGGAGCTTGAGGTCATCGGGAGCGCGAGGTCATCGGGAGCGTGAGGTCATTGGGAGCGCGAGGTCATCTGGAGCGCGAGGTCATCGGGAGCGCGAGGTCATCGGGAGCGCGAGGTCATCGGGAGCGCGAGGTCATCGGGAGCGCGAGGTCATCGGGAGCGCGAGGTCATCGGGAGTAGCCCTGGAGCCCTGTCTCAAGAAAAAAAGTGTCATGACCTGAATCTAATTATAAGATTTTAGTTTTATTTCTCTTTATATGGATGGGTGTGTGTATCTGTGTGTGAATGCATGTCACGTGTGTACAGCTTTCTGAAGACACCAGAAGAGACCATTCAGTCCCCTGAGTTAAGGCAGATGTGTACGCTTTGTATGGGTGCTGGGAACTGAACTGAGATCCTCTAGACGAGCAGCAAGCTCTCCTAACCACTGATCCCAATCATTTTTTTAATAGCTTTACAAAGTACTTTCATTTGCAAAGAGTCATAAGGAGACATCTATTTTGCATAAATACGTTATATATGTTGACACATTTTAAGAAAGAAAATAAAATACAGATTCCCAAAGGCTCGCTGTTTCCCTTTCCCTTTGGAACCCAGGTTATAGAGATAACATGGAGTTATTTGCAAAGCAAGATCAATTAGAATTTAGTAAACGGTTAGAGAGGGGGAGGGAGGGAGGGGGAGGGAGGGAGGGAGGGAGGGAAGGAGAGAGGGAGGGAAGGAGGGAATGACAGAGAGACAGATGAATGAGAATGAATTTCTGGTCTATAGCTGCCTAAAGCTTATCCTGCCTTCAAACACAAATAGACACATAAATAGATCACAAATAGATCACAAATAGATCTTCTTAGATCTTGAACCTACTGGTCCTAAACTAGAATTTGATTCACACTGTCCGGCCTTAGGACGAGCTTGGTCTGAGAACTTCTCAGCCAGTTCCTCAATCTCGTTCATTTGCATGTAATTATCTTCCATTGACTCTATTTCTCTGAAGACCCCTAGAATACCTCACCTCGCAGTACAGTGTTAATGTATATTGAGTGACAGATTCAGAGGTTGAGAAGGTGGAAAGGGAATGATCGTCTAAGCTGCGGTGAGAAAAATGGTGTTCCAGAAAAATCCCTATAAAAAAATCATGGGGAAGCAAGCAGAGCCGTCCGGACTCCTGCAGAGCTGAGCTGCCACAGCGCCAGTGGTCAGCAGTTAGGAGGCCCAGGACAGAGCTGAGCTGCCACAGCGCCAGTGGTCAGCAGTTAGGAGGCTCAGGAGGCATCGCTGCAAGTATTCAGAGTGCTGTGCTGAAAGGTTACAGGCAATGACCCCACTAGCTGACCCCACAGGGGACAAGGACAAGCACTCCCTGACACTCTTGCTTCCTTCATCAGGTCACCCAACAAAGGGTGGGCTGAGCTTCCCCTTTGACAGCAGGAAATTCATGGAGACTGTTAAATCCGTGTCTGAGGCTGCAGAGCAGTAAACCTAGAATTCGGATCTGAATCTAGAGGCTAGATGTTGGGTGTGACCTTCATTATTGTTTCCTGCATGTGAGGGCTATCTGCCGGGACCTCCCATCCCTGAGTTGACAGTTGAAATGCGTAACCAATGAGCACTCAGGGATCAGACAATGACAAGGAGTCAGTAATAATATCATCGAAGCCAAGAATTTGTTCTCAAGGACAGGGTAGGATAGAGGGTAATACTGAATTCACTGATGTCCAGAGGCTGGCCGTAAAGAGTCCATGAAAAGTTTATCCCTAACAATGGGCACGAGGCAGATCCCGAGAGCCTGGTGTTTATTCTCCAACGCACACAAGGCGCACACTCAAAGCCACAGACCTCCTCACACTCATTCTGTAAGTTAAGCTTGGAATTGCAATTAAGGTAATTAATGTGGCATTGTGTAAAACCAAAGTGAAAAGAAAAAAGCCTAGAAACATCCAATAAATAGTCTACATGTATTTTTACTGGTAAATAAAATAAGTTCATGGTTACATTTAAAATACATATCTGTGTGTTTGTGTTTGGATTAGAACTCTTGCCAGTGCTAAGCACACGCTCTGCCACAGAACTACACCCCTGACCATGTATCATTTTAAAATTTCTGTCTTAACTTTTCCACCCATCACCACCTACCACGTTGGATAAGAAACTTTGATAATACCCAGCATGCCCACAGAACGCTTCCCAGCAGTCTTCCCATAAAAACCGCAATCCGGCTCAAAAAACACAGATAGAAGCTGGAGTTGGCTTGCAATGTCCTGTGAGTCATTCAACACTTTCTTCTGACCTGCTGCTTAAACCTGTCCCTCTAAGGCTTGCGAGTTCTGTCACTCGTGGATAATAACCTTTGTCTCCTGGATACTCATCGGTCACAAATATCCATAAATCATCAGGAATTATACATTTTCCTATGTGCCAATGTATATAATAGCTTAATAATCTCTGTGAAGAGCCTTGTGAAATATCTGGTACATTAAAGGTAAGTTAGGGCTAGAAGTGGGGTTTGTTGGCAGAGTACTTGCCTAGTACATGTGGTTCCCTGGGTTCCATCCCTAGGACCAAAAGAGATAAATGAACTCCAAAATCGAGACAAGCGAGTAAACGGAAGACTAACTAAATGTAAAGAAACCTCCCTAAAATAAAAACATATTGAGATAAAACTAAGACAAATGGACAGGTGTGCCAGTGCACATCTTTGGGTTTTTTTGAGACTGGGTTTCTCTGGGTAGCCCTGGCTGTCCTGGAACTTGCTCCGTAGACCACACTGGGCTCAAATTCAGAGCTTTGTCAGCCTCTATGCTGGGATTAAAGGCATGTGCCACCCACCACCCTGGTGGTGCACACTTTGAATCCCAGAACGAGGAAGACAGAAGCAGGTGGATCTCAGTAAATTCAAGGCCAGCCTGGTATTGTAGGCCAGCTAGGGAATACATAGTAAAACAGTCTCCAAAAAAGGGGGGGGGGAATGTTTCTAAAACTCTTCCCAGTGTTTGGGAAGCTGCCACCGGAAACCATGTCAGAAGCTATTCTAATACCTACGTATCACTTATCCTGTCCCGCCCCGCCTCCTGCCAGACACTAAGTTAAAGGTCAACATTTCCTCCCAGGTGAATCAGTGGAGGATTGCCGGTACTGATAAATAGAGAAACCTGAAGAACGGGTTATTTCCATAAAGTGTGTCAGAATGGAGGCAGCCTCTCCATGCATCCACTCTGTCCCATGATGTCATCAGGGGTATTAAAGCCTTCTCTGCTTTCTTGTTCAGCCAGTCTCCACGTGGGCTTGTCTGCCCGTACTTAGCCAGTTTGGTTCTGCATGTTTGCTTTGGTAGACACAACCGAAAGAAGAAAAAGAAGCATGCCAGCCGAGCTGTCTCCCTCAGAAGTTTCTGGAACTGCCCCTGTTCATTTCCTCCAGCTGTGTCACATGGCTACTTCTGCTTGCAAGAGAGTCTGGGAAGGGTAGACTTTGAGCATGCTGTTAGCGCCAGTGCAACTGAGGCAGGAAGTAAGGGAGCCAGGAGCAGCAGCAGTCACTGACAGACTTGGGCTGACTGAGGGCCTGGGAGGTCACGTGACCCTGCATCATCCTAAATGCTGAACAGCGGCAGAAAAATGAAACAAATGTCAATGGCTCTGAACTTTATTTTTTTCTTTTCTTTTACTTTTTCATTTTTTCCACACTTATTTATCTATGGGGGTTGCGGGGGGGGGGGGGAGCATGCGCACATGGAGGTCAGAAGACAGCTTGCAAGCCAATTCTCTCTTTCTACCATGTTGGTCTCAGATTAAGGTTGTCAGGACTAGCAGCGTGGACCTACACTCATGGAACCACCTCACCAACCCAGGATCTCCTTTCTAATGATTATGAAGAAATGTTTTCACATGTAGAAGGAAGTCAATGTGCCAATGAAATGACTTACTAGGAAAACTGGTCTTAAATTATTGGTACAGAACTATTTTATTGAACATTAGTATTTGATAACAATAGAAGTATATTGGAGATAGGACTGTAGCTTAGTTGAGCTTGTGTTTGTCTGGCATACACGAAGCCCTGGCTTGGATCCCCTGTACCATATAACCATATATAGAGTTAAACATTTATGACCCATCACTCCGGAGGTCAAGTGTTAGTGACTTTTTAATAAATTTTTGTTGCAGCTCTCCACGAATAAGACAAACAGTGGGGCTGGTCACAGGGTCACTGGCCCCTAAAAAGTGCCAAGATTTTGCTGCACATGCTTAAAAACACCAAGAGTAATACTGAACTTAAGGGTGTAGCTGTAGACTGTCTAGGCCTCCATCCAGACGGCAAGGCACCGAAGGTGTGCGGTCACACTTACAAAGCCCACTGTTGGACCAGCCTACACATGTAACACCCAGAGGGTCTGCACCGAGGAATAAACTGTTCCAAAGCCAGAAGAGGAGATGGCACAGAAGAGAAAGACACCAAAAGACACTGAAGAAACAAAAGCATACGGTGCGAGAACCGCTCCCGCATAAAATAAATGAAATAAAAGTAACTTTTAAAATCCCCTACAGTCCCACCGGTATTCAAAGGTACCAAGTTACTTCTGAAACTTGGTGATCTTAACTATGATGTTCCCTATAAATTTTCTTAATTAAGAATTCAAACTTCCAACATACAATGGCACAAAATATAATATATAACACTATTCCAAGAGGGAACAGTGGGGCGCGGTGAGGAAAGATGACCAAAGAAAATCCAGTAAGGCAAACCCCAAATTCTGTAGCCTCCTATATTGGTATCCGGGCCTTCCGCTTCAAATAACTTAGATGGCTCCACCCCCCACCCCCAGCTTCGATGCCTACAACACGTAGCTCTCTTGGGCTAGATCCACCCACTGTCTGCAGCTGTCTTTGGCACACGTCTTGCTCCGGAATCTCCAATATCTTGAGGTGTCTATCAAAACTTAGCTTTCCTTATCAGAGCTTCAGCGATAATATCAGAGATAATAACCTCGAAGGGCCTCCTCTCAGGATCTCCCCTGCCTCGAGTTACCAGGCTCAAAGGCACTCTGAAGCCACAGAGGAAGAATACATGGTCTCTTCAATCTTGTGTTCTTTTTATCTCCAGAACTAGTGCCACTCAGTCAACACTGCCAAGCTGGTTGCCAGCTTGGGCCACAGATGCACTGGCTTTTCTATGCTGCAATTGATTTCCAGGAGCAAGAAACCCTTTATGGTCTTTTTAACACTTGAAGGCTTGGCTAGGCATGGTCTCGTAATCAGGGAACCTTTTCTATCGCTGCAGGACTGAGCCGGAACTCCTCCTCCTCAACGCCACCAGCCTCTTCCCCCCATCCCACCCCCGTGTGACTTACGGTTGTCTTAATCTCCTCCCCAGCTGGACATTTCTCCCCATTTCCATCTGCCTCCTGTGTTTGCCACTCTTTTCACCGTAGATCTAAACAAGAGCAGCAGCAATGACCATGCCTAGGACTCAGTGTTAGGTGGCCTAGAAGTGTCCTCAACCAAAACAAGTACTATGGTCCTCACAAAAAGTCAGGACATGGGCAGACTGCAGCTGTATTTCTTGCTAAAACATCACATGGATGTTTGCTAGCCCAATTGCCAAAAGTATTGTTTCCCTCCAAATCATCATGAGTTAGGCCTCCAAGCTCTCCCCACACAGACAGGCAGGCCTCTCACCTCTTTGATCTTAACACTACTACTGCCTCATAGGTGCCTACAAAGATGGCAAAGTAAGCTCTGCTTATAGCATTCAACAGCTTCTCTAGTCCGAAATGCCCTACTCCTCAAAAAGCCATGGTCAGGGTCTTCCCAGCAGCGACCGACTTTTCTGGATTTGTTACGTCTCTGTTGCTGTGACACCGGGACCAGAACAACTTGAAGGGAAGAGGGTTTATTTTGAATTATGGATCCAGAGGGATGGGGTCCATCATGATGGGTGTCTTAGGGTTTTACTGCTGTGAACAGACACCATGACCAAGGCAACTCTTACAAGGACAGCATTTAATTGGGGTTGTCTTACAGACTTAGAGGTTCAGTCCATTATCATCAAGGCTGGCGCATGGCAGCCTCCAGGCAGACACGGTGCAGGAGGAGTGGAGAGTTCCACCTCTTGTTGCAAAGACAGCTAGCAGAAGACTGGCTTCTAGGCAGCCAGCATGAAGGTCTTAAAGCCATGCTCGGTGACATGCCTACAGCCATGCTCACAGTGACACACCTATTCCAGCAAAGCCACACCTTCTAATCATGCCATGCCCAGGGAACCATCACAGTTGGGGTCCATCATGGTGAGGAAGGCCTGGAGGCTGGAGCAGGGTCTGGCTGATTGTGTTATCGTGCGTATAGAAGAAGCAGAAAGAGGGGAGAAGAGAGAGTGAGCAGGGAGTCAGGTGAGGTTACAAACTCATAAGGCCCACCCCAGTGATATACTTAGTCTGGAAAGCTCCACTTTCCAAAGGTTCCATAACCCCACAAACAGTGTCACCCCCTGGGGATGCGTGTCCAAACATGTTACCTTAGAGAAACAGTTGTCACTCAAACCAACACGTGCACGCCAATAGAATCAACACTCCTCTGGCTGACTGTTAGGAAGTGGCAGCTTCTAAGGACTGTGCGCCTCCCACAACCTGAGCGAATCACATCTGCCCTTCCATAGCACCCCACTCCCAGTTTCTCACCTGCCATCACCAGCATCTTCCCTCTTGACCAAACTCTCCTCACTCCATTACCTGATCATTAAACAACGTAAGGGGAGCACTTAGCTAATCCATAGCTCTAACACCTGCTAGACTGACCTTATGTCTGCACAGATACTTGCTGGTGCAGCTAATAGCTAGACAATACAAATTATTACAAAAACCTGCTTCAGCTCGTCTACATGTTCACAGGTAGGACCCTCACTGTGCAACGTGTGTGTGTGTGTGTGTGTGTTAGTTTTGAGCTTTCCCTGAAACAGTCTCTTGTATGTTTCCCTGAAACAGCCCATGCTGGCCTGAGACTCACTGTAGGACAGGGAGGCTCAAACTCACAGAGATCCACCTGCCTCTGCTCCCCAGGTGTTGGCATCGAAGGCACCACTCTGGGCCACACATTTCATTCCTTACTGTTCCTCACTGGTTCCCTCTGATGCACTCAGTCTTTTCTCTTCTAAGGCGTTCTGTAAGATCCGTTTAGGCTTTGAGGAATACCATTTTCATAAAGAATAGGGAACCTTGGGAGTGTAGGAGGTGTCAAAAAAAAAAAAAAAAAAAAAAAAAAAAAAAAAAAAAAAAAAAAGAATATGAAAGCTTTTCCGTCCTTAGAGCCAATGGTTTTTCTCCTTTGAACAGATCAGGCTAAACAAACCCCTTGGCAGGAAGCGACCACAAATCTGGTTACACATTCCTGCCGTATTCCTTCATACCGAGAGCCTGGAAAGACCCAGTAGTACATACACGTCTCTCAGTCCTCTTTAACCCTTCCCAAGGAAGGGAGGGATAGGTAAAAAAGTGTAGCCGGGAGCGGCGGGGGGGGGGGGGGGGGGGGTTGTGTGTGAAGCCGAGGCAGTGTGTCTCGTATTGTGGGTAAAATGCGTCCTAAATTATGTCTGACCTTATTTTCTCAGCTATAAACATGTATCAAAACAATTCAATTAGACTAATCTTAAGAGACTAGGAAAACGTTTCTGGGAGTGACTCCCGCTGTCTGGTCTCTAATGTGGAATTCAAACGTTTTGCTGTGCGGTGCGGTGTGTGGCACCCAAAGAGAAATTCTTTTTTAAAATCTCGGTGTCGTTAAATTGTTCTAATAATAAGAGACCTAAATTTGAAGTACTTGGGGACATGAAGGCCTCTCATCTGCTGTATCAGCCAACCTCTGGCAGGACACTGTGGGAGAGGCGTGTTGCAGGCAGGAGAGGACAAAACCTACTGTTGTCTCCTCGATGATGACAATTCCTATGACATTTTGTAAAGGTATCAAGACGTTTCAGACTGGCAGACTAATTTAGTAAATAAGCAAAAATAGGGGTACAAGTTCTAGATGTTTCTATCTCAGGATATGTCATGTAATTGCCCATCCTCCCTACCCCCGAGTGACGGTAGCCCTTCCAGCACAGAGCTCCCCACCTTGTTTCGGACCTTCTGAGGGAGCATCACTTAAAACAGAGCTACAGAAGGCCCACATTTCAGCCTCATAAAGTGATTTCTATGGATGACCTTAGAGGGTCAGTGTTGACTGTCCTGTCCTCTCTAAGGGGCTAGCTCAGTCTAGCAGGCACGATGCAATGACCCCCTCTTACTCCTGCTCCTTGGGCAAGGACTGCGGACCGTAAAGGACAATGGGCATTTGTGTAATGTTCTCGAGCCTGAGAGCCCAAAGTAAACAGGAAGAAAACCATGACTTTCAGATTGTGACTTTGAGGATTGGCACGGGCTGGATTCAAGTTTACCTTTGCACTATTAAAAAGTGTGCCAGGTTCTCGGTAAACAGTAGAGTTTATCTCTTCTATAATGAGCATTAGACTATCCAAGATCATTTAGCCTCACACATAAGAAAGAAAAGAGGGCTGCAGGCACACCTCAAAACAGCCACATTTCATCACCCTGCCGGTGTTTTTGTCCAGCAGCTAAATTTATGTGTTTGAAAGTTGAAACATTTGTAAAAGTTGTAACTTTATTTAAAATGTACAAAACTCTGAGAAAGCAAGGTGAATGGGTATTGACAGACGGGCATATTTTCACATCTTTTGTTGGGCCTCACCTGGAAACATTTAACCAGAAAACATTTCCCAAAATGTCTGAGAGCATTTTCTGTTTCTCAGTGGTAGAGGGTGGTGAGGACTGAGCTTCACATTCAGTGACAGTCCCCAGGGGACCTTCACAACAAAATCAGTGAAACTTTCATTTTGAGCAACCGCGGGAGCAGGAGAGCGTTGGGCACCGGGGTGGGCTGTGGAGCCAGACAGCTTTAAGTCCATTTCCGGCTGTGTGAGCTGCGTGTCATCTAAGTGCCTGAAAGGTGGGCATGACAGTAGCACTTGAACATGGAATGTTGCCGTAAGTATTGAAGCCAAATGTACAACAATGTTTGGGATATGCTTGGGATATGGTGCTAGCTATGGCAACTGCAAATTCATGCAAGTCCTTTCCATGCTAACTAGTATAGGTAAGAAAATGCACAAACACATTTTATTTATTTACTTTTCTTACAACTTTATTTAAAAAAGAGAGATACATGTACAGATTTTTTAAAGCATTTTGGCATAAAACTATATGAATATATTTTTGTCAGTACTTAATTCTTTTAGAGGTTTGATAGCATGCATTGAAATCTTACTAGTTACCATAAGCATAAAGTACATGTAGAACAGAACGTAACATGAAAACAGTCAGAGTTTTCTTGGTGTGTATAGATTAAACGTAATGATTTTTGAATCACACAAATTTTTTAAAAAGCCTTCTAAATTAACACATCTTCAGGCTGGAGTCTGTTATGCGCTAGAAGAATCCCGAAGGCTGGGAGTCATGGGTCACTGCATGTGGTGTGTTCTGACAAATCGACAGGAAAGGACCCAACGGTGGGATGAATACTCCTAGAAGAAAGTTTATGTAGTCCATATCGGGGGCAGAATGAGGCTCTTCACTAGATGAGAAGGCCAGAGGAAGGCAGAGGAGGCTGAGCTAGAACCACGCAGTTGATTGTAGCTGAGAAAATGCAGCCATTGCTGATCTGGGATTAGGAAGAAAACCCAGATCCAAATCAGTCAAGGTGGAGAGCATCTGTGGGACGCTTCCCTGGGGTGTGTGCATGAAAAACGGAGCAGTTTACTGGGAACTGGAGCAGAGGAGACAAAACCTGTCACTCTGCAGCTGATTGGAGGCTTTGCTGTTAGTACTGTGGGGGGCCGGGAGGTGTGGCTTTCCTAGTCACTCATTCTCACACGAAGCGCAAGTGTGCAATGAAAAACCCAGTGAAGTCAACTCTTACTCCCTGTAAGTACTTATAAGCACAAAAGTGAACTGGACGTGAATTCTAGGGTTTTATACATAAAAAAGAGAAATAACACAAACAAACGTCAGTTACTGCGCATGGGGTGAACAGACTCGCTCATCATGGGTGAGTCACACGTACTTCATCAGTCCAGATGGAACCAAAGCACCAAGATGGTATAGAAGGGTACAGAGGGTCATTGTGCTATCCCCAACCAAAGTTCCGTCAGCTGCCAGGCACATTCTATGACGATCCGTCATAGCGGATGGGTCTAGATCATAGCAACACCAGACTTTCCAAAGCAACACTACTGGGCAAGATTGATTCGTTCTCTTAAAGATTGTCACAGAGCACAAAGTCCCATATAACCGGTGGCAGCCTGTCTGCTTCCTCCACCGACATGGCTTCCTTTTCTATCCCCTCACCGTCTGTGCTGCTGAGGGTTGATGTGCTCCGCTCTCTTCCCATGCCCCATGTTTCCCCAGGCTCCCCACTTGCTTTTCTTAGTCCGGTGTGATTGATTGGCACTGCTGTGAGTGCTTCTCGGATCTCTGTCTCAGTCACTGTCCTCTCCTCAGCACTGCAAAAGACCTTTCTGGTAATCTGCTCTGAAGTCCCTCCATTCCCCTCTTATATCTCACATCTGGATATCCACATATCTGTTCTGCTAATTTCAAAGTGCGTGCAGAGTATGGCCTCATTTCTTCTATCTGGGCACAATTAGCCTGGATTGCTACTGTAACCTTCTTCCTGGGCTATAGGCTTTCTCACCCTTACCCTTCTTCATATCCTTGCGAACTCTGCATCCAAAATGATGCCTTGAAAGTAGAAGTCCCATCACAACAACTTTGCACAAAACCCTGCAATCTCTCTCTGCTGATGAGCTTTTGTCTCGTCAGACATAAAAGCCATCAGTGACCTTCGAGACCTATCACCCAAGATTCAGTGTGGCTCTAATAGCACTGTGACCTTTCCGGAGTAACCTCTTCTCAATTCTACTCCACGGGAGGCAATCCGTAGCTGGCGCTATAAACCCGTTGTAGTAGTTTGAATGAGAATTACTCCTATAAACACTTGGTTCCCCTAGGGTGGGACTGTTCCGGACTAATCCTAAGGCGTGGCCTTGTTGGAGGATTGTGTCCCTGGGCAAGCTTTGAGGTCCAAAGGACTCTCCGCATTCTCAGTATTCAGCTCTCTGCCCCCTATTTTTGGATCAAGCTGTGAGTTTTCAGTTGTTCTGACTGTCATGCCTTTGCTCTACCATCTTGGACTCTAATACCCTAAACCACAAGTCCAATCAAATGACAACTCTTTTAAGTTGCCCTGGCTGTAGTGTGTTGTAACAGCAATAGAAAAGTAACTAAGACCTGGTCAAAGGCCTGGGTCTAGAGAGGTCACAAGGTCTGTGGAGGAATCTACTGTTGGTATTTTGCTAAACAGACATGTAATCTAACTTTAATCTAACTGCCTTCTAAATATTTTTGTTTATAGCCCACAGACTGGTGCAGCTCCCAGTCTTAGAGAAGGGAACATCATGAAGGGGGAGCTGAGAAACTGAAAGCGAAGGAGGAAGAGGCACACTGTAAAATGTGGTCTGCTGGTGTCTTACTTAGTCTTCCATTACTGTGATCAGACACCGTGATCAAGACAACTCTTATGAGGACAGCATTTAACTGGGGCTGCCTTTCAGGGTCAGAGGCTCAGTCCACTGCCATCATAGCAGGAAGTATGGCAGCGCCCAGGCAGACATGGTGCTGGAGAAGGAGCTGAGAATTTTACAGCTTCATCCAAGGGAAGCCAGGAGCAGACTGTCTCCCTAGGAGGAGAGTCTCACTGCCCACCCCCACAGTGATACACTTCCTCCTAACAGTGCCACTCCCTGGGCCAAGCACCACCGTTGCATAAGGCATGGCACTACAGCACACAGCAGCAATGGCTGCCCTCAGAAACCTGAATATTTAACAAACAAACCAAGAGAGAACATTTTACCCAAATAACCAACACTACAATCGCCTCAACACCCCCAAGAAATTTTCTCTAAAATATATTATACACTAGGAACCAAAAAAAGTCTCAACAAATAGAGAAAATTGAAACAACATTCTGTGTTCTCTATCTGACTACAATGGGATAAAGCTAGAAATCAATAGCAAAAGAAGACTATAGGAAACACAAACTCTTTGAAATTAAACAATTATTGACTGCTGACTCAGAAATCATTGCAGAAATCAAGAAGGAAACTTAAAAGGTTTTAGAATTAAATGATAAACACAGCGTATCCCAGTCTCCAAGATACAGTGAGGTCCCAAGAGGGAGGTTTATAGCTCTAAGTGCTTAACGTATTAGAGGAATCTCAAACAAACAGCTCACAACAAGCCTTCAGGCACCGGATAGACAAAACTAAACCAACCTCAAAAGCAGTAAATAGAGAGAATAATGAAAATCAGGATAGAAATTATTAAAATAGGGAAAAATGAAACCAAAAAAAAAAAAAAAACCAAACAAACAAACCTGTAAGCCAATCTTTCTGTGTCTTTGTCTGAACATAGACACATATTCTCAATAAAATACTTGGAAACTGCATTCAAAATGCATCCAAAGTATTATTCATCATAATCAAGTTGAAGTCATTCTACACTTGGGGATATGATTCTGCATAGGTAAATCATTAAATATGATTCACAACATAAAACAGTCTCAAAGACAGAAATCATTTGACCATTAACATTGTCTACAGAGCTAAGCTAGTCCTATGACAGCCATAGTCTACAGACCTCATTCCACAACAGCCAAAGCTACACCAAGATACCCTGTCTCCAAAAATTAAAAAAAAAATCCTTTAGAGACTAAAGATGGAGTATATTCTAACATCTATTACAAACTGATAGCTACTATCATATCAAATGAAAAACAAAAGACAAACAACAGAACAAAACCAAACCTCTGAAGCATTCACACAGAGATGAGGAAAAAGACAAAGGTGTTCCCTTTCACTAAGCCCATTCAATAGAGTTCTTGAAGTCCTGTCTAGAACAGGAAGACAAGAGAAGAAAACAAGAGGTGCACAGAACAAGAAAGGAAGGCGGCCAAGTATTTCTATTTGCATACTACCTTATTCTGTAAGCCAGAGACCCTACCAGGAAACACTTTCAGCAAAGTGTCAGTCACAGGATAATACCAGAATCAGTAGCCCTCCTATATAATACCCAAAACAAACAGACTAAGAGAGGACTCAGGGAAACGATCCCATTCACAATAGCCAGAAACAACAGCAGAAACCCTTGGAATAAACCTAACGGAGGAGATAAAATGTCCAAGCTTTGGAAACTTTAAATTCCTGAAGAAAGACATTAGAGAAGACACCAAAGATGGAAAGACTACCTGTGCACGTGATTTTGTAGGATTAATACGTAAAAATGGCCATTCTACCAAAAAGCAAGCTGCAGACAGATTCAAGGCAACCATCAGAATTTCAAGGCAAAGCTTCACAGGAATAATTATGGAATCACAAAAGACCTTAGTCATAGCGACACAGGACAAAAGAAACATTGTTGGGGTTATCATTATACCCCTTTCAATTCTGCTGTCTAAGGGACAGGGGTGACCAAGGCACCCAGGAGCAGCTGATGTTACCTGCACAAGACCTGCAAAAATCAAGCCAGTCAGCATGCTGGCACAGAGTGAGAAAAGGTTCACTAACCCAAATCCCTAACAAAGGAGCTAGGGACAGTCGATGGCTTCTGGAAGGAAAGTCACTTTTCTCTAAGGATGCAACTGTTGGTTAGGCAACTGCACTTCTGTAGGCGGCCTAAATGGAAGCTAGTGAGTGATTTTTTTAAGAGAGAAACATAAGGTTGGGGTAGGTAAAGATGTAGGAAGTGGGTCCGGGATGAATTAGAAGTGGAGGTCAATATTATCAAAATAGGTTGTATGAAATTAGCAACAAATGAATAAGTAGGGCAGGAGAGAGACGGCTGAGTAGTTCGGAGCACACGCCACCCTTCAGAGGGCCTGAGCTGGTTCCAAACACTCACGCAGGGCAGCTCACAAAAACCTGGGCGTTAGCACCCGGAAGTTAGCGCCCGGAAGTTAGCGCCCGGAAACCCGATGCCTATGGCCTCCATGCGCAGCCATGCCTACATCAAGTACACAGTATTAAAAATAAAATAAGGCTTTAAAAGATGCACAAGTGTATGTGCGAGACATGAAAGAAAGAGGCTAAGGAAAGACAAAAGGAATCTCTAGGAGTTGAGGCCAAAGAGAAGGAAATGGGGTGAGGAGGGTCACAGTACTGTATACAAACATGCAAGTTAAAAGCTAAAATGTGCACACCTGGAGATATTTGCAAGACTGGCTCTCTCCTCCCTGAGGTCCTCGATCCTCGATCCTCGGATTCTCTGCAAGGGCTCCTTTAACTGCCCCACACTTTCTCTAGTTCTTTTCCTTGTGTTGTTGTTGTTGATAGTACCTGCTTGTCACTGACACAAGCTGCAGTCGGCTTCTCTTCTGTGTGTGGGCTTTGTCTCTCCGCTGGAAGTGGAAGCCTGAGGAGGTCAGGTTGCCTTCTCCACTGATCCCCAAGAACCGCTCTGCACTGGGGGAGTCTTGATGGTGGGCACCCTAGATTTCACTGGAGTCCTGAGGGCTCCAGACGCTAGCTGGGAAGTCAGGTGACAGAAACAACGACTCTTGAACAACTCCAGATTTGCCCCAGTATCTTCTGAAACCAGCTTCTAATGCAGACTACTCAGTTTTTTTCTGAATATCTATCTTTGTAAAACACATACCCAGATTACAAACATGCCAGTTACTGCTGTCTCTGGCTCTAGAATGTCTGATTTGCTGCTAAGTTCTTTCAGTGCCACGATGTTGAGAGCCTGTCCCCTCAGCTCTCTGTCAGCTTTCATGAGGGCTTGGGGTGGAATCAGACTTGGGGTTGCATCCTATCACCTCTCCTAATTAGCTATGAGGTCTTCAACAATGTCCCTAGGAAGGATAGAAGAGGTCACAAAGTACCTATGTGCAGGATGGTTAAGAGTATTAAATAAGGGCTGGAAAGATGGCTCAGCGGATAAGAGCACTGACTACTCTTCTCAGGGGACCTGAGTTCAAATCCCAGCAACCACATGGTGGCTTAAAACCTTCTGTAATGGGATCCAATGCCCTCTTCTGGTGTGTCTGAAGACAGTGGCAGTGTGCTCATAAACATAAAATAAATACATTTAAAAAAAAACATTAAATAATGTATCTGAAAGCTGCGGTGGTACCTGATACATAGTGAATGATCAGTTTCTCCCTTTATGTCTACATGACAACAGATTGGTGCCTATCATCCTTACCCTGTCTTTTGTACCTCTGGCTGAAAGTAATTTGACTTAAGATTTTTCAGTTCTGTAATGGTGCCAAAGCAACACATATCACGCTTAGACGTTTGAACTTTCCCCAAGCTAGCAATGTACAGGACAACCTCTCTTGTCATTCCAGTCAACACCATCCTCGGTCCCCTGTGAGCCACACAACATAGCCAGTACTTCAGCCAAGCTTTGTGTTAAATTGCTTTTGCTCCATGGTGGGCCAAGTAAGTGGTTTGCATACATTTGTAATAATGTATATAATAAGCTCTTACGAACAGAGATGTCAAGAAACTGGATGGATTAATTGTATTTGGTTTTTAAAACACTTTTCAACTTAAGAAATGTTTGCTGGGGTGTGACCATCACATATGAAAGAACAGCTAAATATTATGCCACTGCTAACAACAACAACAAAAAAAACCCAAAACCACAAACAAATATTTCTACAAATAAACAGGACTGTAACTTGTCTGCCCACAATGCCCAGGTGCTGTCTGCTTCATACTGGGAAATCTAACGATGCCACATCATTCATTCATCTCCCTCCTGAGCAGCAGCCTCTCCTTTTGCCCTGGGTTAATATATGGGTCCACTGGAATAGAACACGCTAGTCACATATTCAGTCAAGCCTGCCTCTCAGTGAAATTATTTGTTTAGACAACATTACACTGAAGTCAGTTACCCACCACGATGTGCAGAAGCCGTATCCCACCAGTGAACAAGACCCTTGGAGAACATCTGAGTTAGAGACATGACACAGTGCAGAGCTCACTTCCCAGCTTGTGTTCTGTTCTTGGTACAAGATGAGAGCTGGGTGCTAACTCCTGAGAAGGAAGGAGCTGCAATCCAGAGATACTGGCTGACTGCCTTTCTTCATCCACATTTGCCCACCCCATCCCCTTATCCCATGTAGTGTTTCTTTATTATTTATTTTATGTATGTGAGTTTACACTGTCACTGTCTTCAGACACACCAGAAGAGGGCATCAGATCTCATTACAGATGGTTGTGAGCCACCATGTGGATCTCTCTCTCTCTCTCTCTCTCTCTCTCTCTCTCTCTCTCTCTCTCTCGATTTTACTCTCTTTCTCTCCTCCACCCCACCGTAGACATGCATTTGGTTTCCAGTGAGTACACTAGTGATGTCAACAAGCCTTAAGAACCTCATCAATCCCTGACGGCCCATCTCCCAATCTATAACCTCTTCAGTAGTAGCTTGTTTTTCATTCATAATTCCATTAACTGATCAAAGACTCCTCTCTGTGCTGATAGAATAATTTCCCTACTAGGATGTACATTGTACATTCTCTTTCTCCTGTTCCCCCGTAACCGGGGAAAGTCATTTAACATCCTTCAGTTGCTATCACTACCTGATAAAATGAGGACTTTCTAAGTGAATCTACGTGTTGGGAATCCACGTTCTCACAGTATTGTGAAGCACATACCATATCGTGAAGCATGTGCTCAATTTCACTAATCTGCTGTGATGCTTGTGTGGTAACGAGAGGAGCCATATTGTGTTCAGTCAAGCTGAAGAAGGAAGGCAGCTCTCCAGGGTGAGGTGGTTAAGGGCGAGTCAGAGCGCAGCTGATCCACGATTGTAAGGACAGGCATACCAGGACACAAGTGTGTTCTGCAGATACACACCAGAAACTCAGGCCACGATAGAGGCAGTTAAGTAGATTCAACATTCAAAATCAGGGAATCTACTAAATCTGGGAGAGTAAATGGATTCCTATGCTTAAAGCAAATGGGATGCTCAGAGCGAAAGCTTCCAGCAGGCGAAAATGCAAATATGGCTATGAAAATCCAAGGGCTGGGTTCTCACACCAGCGTGAGAAGACAAGTTAGAGTCAGTGTGAAATCAGCGAACATTATAGCTCCAGAAATGTTCTAGGGACCAGGACAGTTCCACGTGGTGGCTACAGAAACTTCTGCTGATTAAACACGTTGGGCAGAGACAGCAACACCCAGAAGACTTCTGCTGAAGCATCTTAAGAGAATCCAGTCTCGGAGATGCTTTCCTTCGACTGTAGGAGCAAAACTTTCCCTGTGCATAGATTGACATCTGTCTCAGACAGGTCAGCGTTAAACACTTTACTCCTCCACTACAAAGGTCTTTCCTCAGTTACACAGCAGCAAATGAGTGAGAGTCCACGAAATTACAGTTGACGACAGAGCAGCTGCAGTTTCTAGGCATGATGGTATCTGGGGTAAGGCCAGCATTTGGAAGGCTGTAGCAGGACCATTGTGAGTTAGATGCCTGTCTAGGCTGTACCATGGAACCTTTTCTCAAAATCAGAACAGTCTTGGTGCTTGGAGTTACATGCCTGGTCAGCATTTAGCTATTCATGTAACAGTTTGCCATGTGTAATGTAAAAAGTGATCCTACTCTGGGTGGGGTCTTGAGGTCACTGGGGACATTCAGAGGGGTCATGGTACTCCAACCTCCTCCTCTTCCTCTCTTTTGCTTGCTGACCATGAAATGCTTTGCTATGCCATATGGTTCATAGAGATATAGGACCTCACCACAGGTCCCAAAATAATAATGTCAAGTGATCATGCTTGGGAACTACTAAAGACGTAGGCCATATAAGCTTGCAGTATCTGTTACACAGCAGAAAGCCAATTAAAACGTCTGGTTAAGGGAAAAGACAAAAAGCAGGATGAAGTCAGAAGCTGAGGACTTAGGTTTCTTGAACTCTCCTCTTTTTCAAATCCCTTTTAAACTAAATTTGTCTTAGGAAGCCAAGCAGTGTGGCGCAATCCAGACCATCATCAGACCCAGAGCTCAGTGGAGAAGGGTCAGAGTGACTCTCAGAGCAAGATGGGTACCTCTAGATTCGCAAGACCCTGCTTCTCCCTAGTAAGATCTCCTTCTCACCCAGTGAGCCAATCAATCCCGAGCTGTTCCATAAGGCCGTCCTTAGGTTCAGCCATCTCCTCGGTCTTCACGCTGCCCCCACAACGACAAAAGACTTGAGAAAGAGATTTAGCATCCACTGTTAGGGGGTCCACGGGATAAACAGCCCTCACTAGTCTGGTAACAGCTTTGATAGCCACAGCAGCTCACTAGTGCAGACCATTTTCCCAGGTTCCCGCCATCTTAGCCTGAGCCAACATTCTGAAGCACAGTTTGTGATTGCCACGAATAGCTTTGCGAAGCTTTGCTCTTCATTCTCCAAATTCTGTTGGAGGAAGAAAAGTCTAGCTAGGCCATGGTGCACGCTTTCTAATCCCGGCCTTGGGGAGGGAGAGGCAGGCAGATTTCCAAGTTCCAGGCCAGCCTGGTTTACAGTGAGTTCAAGGACAGCCAAGGCTACACAGAGAAATCCTGTCGCAAACAGACAAAAATCTGTTCAGTATCTGCTGCAACACCCCCCCTTAACACCCCACAGAGCTCTCTACATAGCCGTTCTGAATTTCTCTCAGCCAAAGATGATCTTTCCGTCCAAATCCCTACAAACATTTTCCAGCACTGTTATGTTACCCTGTCCTATAGAACATTTCTTGGTCCATATCAGAAGCTTCTGCTAAGCATGTCCCTTACAACCTCCCCTGATTTTGTATCTTCTGTAGAACTAAAACCGTGTGCTTTTCTTCCCAGAGGTATTTTTAAGTTCCTGTGCTGGTTAGTTTTTCCGTCAACTTGACATAATAAGTCCAGACCATCTGGGAATAGGGAACCTCGATTTAGAACACCCCTCCAGCACGTTGGTCTGTGGGCAAGTCTATGGGGCAATTTCTTTAATATTTTGTTTTGTTTGTGAGACAGGGTCTCACCCTTTGCTCTTGGCTGACCCAGAAGTTGCTTGCTATGTAGAGCATGCAGGCTTTAAACATGCAGAGACAGCCTGTTCTGCTTCCTGCATGCTAGAATTGAAGACATGTGATCACACACCCAGTGCGGTCTCCTGATTGATGGTTGATGTGGAAGGGCCCAGCCCATGGTTGGCAGTGAGGTCCCTGGGCGGGTAGGCCTGGGTTGAAAGCAGGCTGAACAAGCCTTGGGAAATCAAACAATCCTCTGAGGTCTCTGCCTCACTTCCTACCTCCAGGTTCCTTACCGGCCCTTTGAGTTCCTACCTTGAATTCCCTTCATCATGGATTATGATTGGGATCAGTAAGCCAAATGTAGCCGCTCCTCCTCAAGTAGCTTTTGGACACAGTCCTTATCACAGCAGTAGGAAGCAAGATAGGACATTCCCAAACCATTGTTAGATATTTTGATAGGTTGCCTTTTTCCTTAAAAAGAATTGATTGATCAGACATGGTGTCTGTAACCCTAGCACTCAGCAGGTAGGAAGCAGAAGGATCATGAGTTCAAGGTCAGGCTAAGCTGTGTAGTAAATTTGAGGCTTCATGAAACTGTTGGGAATTGGTTCTGTGCCTTAATTCGGCTCCCCAAAGCTTCCGTTTCAGACCCGAGGGTCCCTGTCCCCAGCTGGCTTCAAAGAACAAACTGCCTTACAGCCAATGGCTGGGGAGGGAGACAGAGGCAGAACTTTTAGATGGCGTAGGCATAGGCGTAGGGGCTGAAGAAGAGAGGAAAAGCGGGAGAGTGACCATGACGGAGGCAGGAGGGCCGAGGTCAGATTTAAAGGCATGCCGGCATGAAAGAATCCAGGAAGGGGGTCCTAGGGCCCATTTCCCCGATTTGGTCTGGGGTAGCAGAGATGAAATATTCATTTTAAAAGACATTAACTCAGGAATACCGGAGTGTTTGCTAGCCTCAGGGAGATTTAGAAGTGCCCACCCAGAATTAGCTGGCCTCGGAGAATCCAAAGAGCTCTAGGGAGGAGGGCGCCAGCATGAGAAGGGCCGGGAGCCAAAGCCAGTTAACTAATGCATGGTACCGAAAACTATTTCAACAAACAAAGAGACAAAACTTGACTCTAACCACAGAGCATTCCCACACCGCTGACCGCAGGTTCGCGCTGTGCCCACATAGCTCACCAGAGGCACACGCTATGTCCATACATGTTTGGAATATAACCCATTTCATGTGCAATCTCTTTGTCCCTTGTTCACTGTGATAAAACTATTCTTAAGAATATTTCTCATTTTGATTCATTCCTCAGTCAGTAAATGTCTACTGGTCTAGTCTATTTCACGAGCAAAAAACAGGGGTGGAAAGTGATTTGATTAAATGTAAGGAAAACAGACAAATTAGCATTTGATATGATATCTCCCTGTCTGTCAGTCTGTCTGTTCATAGTCAGGATTCATTATGCTGCACAGGCTGATTTCTCACTCCCTATTTACCTCAGGCTAGCCCTAATCTCATAATCTTCCCCTCTGTCTCCTAAAAGCTAGGATTACAGGCATGCACACCATGCCTGGCCCTGACAGCTCATAATTATGTAAGTTCTCTTTCTCTCTTCTCTTCCTCACCTTCCTTCCTCTCTCCTCTCCTCCCCGCTCTTCTTTTTTCTCTGCCCTTCATGCGATGCTGAAGACCAAGCGCAAACCCTTATGCTCACGCGTGGTGGGCACAGCCTCCGCTACCGAGTCGTGCTCCCAGCCCTCCATCAGATGCCCTCAGTCCATCTCCTTCCTTCTTGATTCCCCAAAGCAATGCAGATAAATTTGCCAGACAATTATAAATATTTTCTAGTTGTGTCAGAAATGGAGCTGCCGTATTTATTTATAAAGTGCGTGCGTGCGTGTGTGTCCGTGTGCGTGTGTGTGTGTGTGTGTGTGTGTGTGTGTGTGTGTGTGTCTGTGAAGGACAAAGACCCGATAATCCCTCAGGGCTAAATTAATGGGTGGTTGTGCGCCTACCAACATGGGTACTAGAAGTTAATTCTGGTGTTTGGAAAAGCAGCAAACACTTCACTACTAAAGCCATCTCACCAGCCTCAAGTTTGTTTTTGTTTTTTTTTTTTAAACCAGGAGAAACTAACTCTAGATAAGACCAGAAAGAATTTACTTGGAATATGTGGAACTGATTACAGGCTAGAAAGGACCTGAAAAACAAGGTTCAGGAAGGACAATCTCCCCAGGGACAGACAGACACCCAGGAGCTCCAACAACATTGTCACAATAAACCCTGCTCCAGTTTTCTCCAACAGTGCTTCAGTTACCTGGCTCAGGATGCAGCGGCCCAGAATAAAATAAGGCAGGCCTCTTAGCAGACCAGCTAGGTTGCTGCAGGAAGGGGCCAAAGCGGTTACTGACAAGGAATGGAAAGTGCTCTTGGGGGCCGGGAGGACTGGGTGCTGAGCAGCCAGGGAACAGCTAATACCCAGCATGGTGTAAGCTGTGCTCTTGCTCCAGGGCTCCTCCTGTTTTGTGGAGAAAAGAAGGCGGCTGGAGTCAACTGGTCTTTCACAATCTCTCAGTATGATGTTACTGGCTTAGAATGCCAGACTACTTGTCACAGAAGTGAGTTTATGTTTAAAAACAAAGGTAAGAGTCAAGCATGGTGGTGCATTCCCACAATTCCAGGCTTGGTGGCAGGGGGAGATTCAGGAATCCAACTCTGCTACACAGCAAGTTCAAGGTCAGCCTTGGCTACTTGAGAGCCTATCTCAAGAAGACAAAGAAAAATCACGAAGGTATATAATAAATATCAACCCTAAAATAAGTAGGAGGCAGAAGGGAAAGCTGAAATGTGCTGATGTTCAAAAGAAAAATGACACATGCCAGTGTTTGTCACATTGGATGACTACAAATATATGTCCCAGCAGCAGGAGGGCTAAGTGGGAAACCCAGAGAGACACTGAAGCAGGGAGACACGCCTTTCTCGTTTACAGGAAACTCTCAGTGTGGGCAAGGAAGACCATCTGCTCTTCAAGGGTCAATGGCTTCGTTGCACACCAAGTTCCACTGCCTACCGGTCAAGGGTTAGTTCACCCACCTATCTTGTACCACCCAATCCAAACTATAACCAAGCAGTGTGGCTGCTTTTGTCATGAGCTTGTTACCTCTCAAATGTCCTCTCAGCATTTTACCAACTTTCTGTGGTTCCAAGAGTATGGAAGGCACAATCCACAGTCACAGCAGTGTCCCTTTCTCTCTCTCCTCTTCCCCCTCCTCCACTCCATCTCCCTTCCCCCTTCCTCTCTTCCTCTTTCTCTCCCCCTCTTCCTCTCCCTCCCCCTCTCCTCCTCTCCCTTCTCTTTCCCCTCTTCATCTCCCCACTTCCCCTCCTCCCTCCCCACTTCCCCTACTCCCTCCCCCTCCCCTACCTACACCCTCCTCTCCCCTCCCCCTCCCTCTCCCCATTCCCCTCTCTATGTGTATGAACATGTAGAAGTTAGAAGACAACTTCAGCTACCGTTCTTTAGTTGTTCTCAATCTTGTTTCTTCTCCTTGGCCTGACCCCCTCAATCAGACCAGCTTTGCTGGCCAGCAAGTCAGTGAACTCACCTGTCCCTGCAGTCCCAGTCTTAGTGCCCCCACACCCAGATCCTGAGACTATCTCTTTTGCAGGTGTCTTTCTTCCGCCTACGTCTTGAAAAGATGGACAAGGAGGTGTCCCTCTTGTCTTTCTGTATCTCACAGTACTGTGTGTGAAAGATTGGTGACTAAGCCAGAGCGTTGATTTTGTGTGACACCCTTCTCGCCCCACCATGCCCAGATCCCTAATGTGCACACCTGTGCAGTGGTCATTCCCGTGGGTGATGTTGTTCTTCTGCTGCTGTTCTCAATGGCCTCAGGCACTTGAGGGAGCTTCAGCTCTGATCTTTGACTGGATGATACTCCTTTTATCTCCAACCGACCCAGATGCCAAAGCCCAGATCCATTTTTTTAATTGTCTTTTCCATAAACACCTCAGATTCTGGGCATCCCTCCTTCCAACTAAAGTTAGTCCTGCTACCTAAAGGTCCGGTCAGTTGTGCTAGATGTGGCTGGAGCTCAGTCTTAGGAGCATCTAGTTCCACAGTCCCCAGTCTTCTCACCTCACCTTGGCTGCAGTATTCCCTGGTGATCCTGGTCCTTCATTTCTTTGCTGCCTTGGTGGTCCAGCCTTCAGAATCTCAGCTCCAGCCCTGCCAGAGCATCTTGGTAAATCCTCCCACTCCCAGCCCCCTCAGCTCCTCTCACCACTATGACTCATTCACTGTGGTCACCAGAGCTCTTCTCCCAACTGATAAGATCTCATGGAACCCTGGTTTCTTCACTCTGGAGTATAAACAACACAAGCCACCTACAATCCACAGCACTGACCGAACTTCCCAGCCTCCTCCTCAATACCACCTTCAAGAAGTGTATGTGTTGACCCATTCCTTCACTTTAATCATGTACACATGCTTGTGTCTGTGTGGGGATATAGGCAGATACACCTTTACATGGGCTCTAGTACAGAACTCAGGTCATTGGGCTCACAGTCAGTGCCTTACCCCTTACCCTCATTGGTTCTCATTTTTCTCTGACACACACACACAGACACACACACACACACACACACACACACACGTACACACACACCATAGCATTTACCACCGCAAATCAATAACTTAATAAAATGTACATAAAAATTTAACTTGTGCTGAAGTATTCATAGTAACTAAGAAATGGAAGCATCCTAGATGTTTGTTGGCAGTGAATAAAGAAAGTGCAGTGCATGAAACAAAATGGAGTATTATTCTGTGAAGCTTTGAATTCTCTTATTTACCACACCAACCAGAATAGACGGCTTTATGTTGACTGAAAAGACCCAGGCATAGAGAGACACATACAGCAAATCCTGTACACACTGACCCCCAGAGAGCACAACAGGAGCCACTCTGTACCAAGGAGGTCTCTTTGTGTCCTTTCTCATTAGTGAGACAAAATAGTGACAGAAGCAACTTAAAGCAGAAAGTGGAAAGGTTGTTTTTGTTTCAGCTCTGGGGAAAACATTTGTAGGGTGGGGAAGGCCTGGCCCCTGAGGCCCCATCCTTAGCATATCAAGTGGCCTCTGGTATCCCTCTGGGTCAGGAAGCAGAGCCCTCAGGCGTCAGGAAGAAGCAGAGGCAGCCAGGCTGCACTCTTACAGCCCTGTGCCCACCAATTAGGGGCCTCTTCCCAGAAGGCCCCACAATTTACCCAGAAAGCACCAGTGCCTGGATCGGTTGTTCACACACACACACACACACACACACACACACACACACACACACACGGAGCCTGTTGGGACAGTTCACATTCAAACCACAGCAGAAGGATGGGGGTGGGGATAGAAGGAAGTCTGCTGACATTTCCCTAGAAACAAGGAGAGAGGAAGGCCAAGTTCAAGCACCCAATTCACAGTTAAGGTGGCAACAGTTTGCAACAATTTATTATCCATTTTATAAAGAACTAGCAGGTAAAAATTAGGTTTCCCCAGTTATATAAAAATGATCGTTATTTCCCAAGCTGGGAATGGCAGTTTTCCTGGTTCAATCCTTTCGTATTATTTATATTTAGCAAATCATCGCACTGTAGTATATGTAAATGTGTAAAATATGTGGTAAATTAAGATTTTTAAGGGTAAATAAGAATTTGTGCTGACAGGGGCTTAGTGCTGGAGAGGTGGCTCAGCAGTTAAGAGCACTGGCAGGCTATTCCAAAAAATCAAGTGTTAGTTTCCATCATCCACTCACGTGGAGAAGCATCCCCTGTATCTCCAGCTCCAGGGGACCAGACACCCTCTTCTAGCTTCTAAGGGCACTGCATGCACCTGGTGTTCACTTAGGGACATTTAGGATGAGCTGGCACTAGGGATGGAGAGGTGGCTCAGCCTTTTAGTCATTACTGCTCTTCCAGGTGTAAGAAACTCACTTCATAATAAGAGCCCTGGAGACTTCAGCTAACAAGAAGCGGTTTGATTTACAAGCAGAGTTCAGCCTAGAATGACAGGCTCACTGACTGAGCACCAAAACCAGCTTATAAGCCCTAGTGCATGGGTGCCTCGTTACTGAGTCATCGGGAAAGTGCCCTAAGTTTCAGATGCCATCTAGGTCTTATCTTCACATTTGTCTTTTTTTTTTTTTTTTTAACAAAACCCACATTTGGGTCCATCTCTGCATTTTACATCCTGTTTATTTAGAAACCTCTCAGACACATGACTTTGCAGGCAAGCTTGGCTGTTAATGATTTTTCTACTCTGAACTTGTAGTTTGGATGACAAGCGCAGCTTAGCGGAGTATGGGCTCAAAGGACAGGCAGGTTCCGTTCATTTGTATCTAGGCCTGAGCTGGTTTTGGGTATGTTGGGAAACAGCTTACTACATCTGAAGTTAGCATTTCAGGGATTCACCCACATCTGTGAAAATGCTGGAAGACTGTGTTGTTGGTGTCAGTTGGTGTTTGAACAAGTCATTCTTTCGTGGTGTTACAGTAAGTCTTAAGTGGGTACTTTCTCCAGCTTTTGTCTTGTTTGCTATCTTTGTCTTTTGGAAATCCATTTTTGTCTAATTTCTCCTGCAACATAGACTATCACACTAATTATTTAGTTAGACTTTTACATTCTCTTGGTGTTGTTCTGCATTTTTCAACCTGGTTGCGTTCTACACGTTTAATCCATGAGTATTTCTTGTCTTGTGTTACTGTGTGCAATTTTCAGTTCCTTGTCTGTGTCTTTACTGCTCATGTCATTGTATAAAACTCAGCTGACATTATATTAACATTACATCTTGGGACTCCTCAGTCCAGGGATCTTTTTCTTGGTCCTTTAGGAATTTCTATGAAAACAACTTTAGTGAACCAAGTCAATCTCATTCCTTCATTTAAATTTGTACATCATTCTTCTTCCCCTCTAATGTCCCGCCAGGGTCTCCAGGACAAGGATGACTAGAAACGCTGACCTAGAAAAAAAGCTAGCTTTATTCCCAGAATCTTGGGATAAAACTTCAATATTTCAACATCAAGGGTGATTTTAGTATTAATATTTTAATTTGTGTTTGTTTTATAACTGACTTCCATTAAATTGGCAAAGTTACTTTCTGTCGAATTTTTTAAAAGATTCATTTTATTGTTGGAATTGTGTGAATGTCCTGTGCGTGTATTCCCCCCCCCCCATGGACATGTGTGGGTGTCCGTGTGCATTATGTGCATGGGGGAGGGTGTCAGTGCAGGTGCCTGGGAGTCCAGAAGAGGTCACTGGGTCTCCTCAAGCTAGAGCCACACTCAGCATAGTTGCTAAAATCAAAACTCAGGTCTTCTGGAGGAAGAGACTGTGCTTTTAGACCCCCAGCCATCTTTCCAGTCCATCTTCCACTTAGCTTATTGCTTTATCATGAGATCCATCCTATTGTGGTGAGCTGCACTGATCAACATTCATTATGTAACAGCCTTTTGTCAGAATTCAATTTGGAAGGATTTTGTCTAGGGCTTTGTCTCCTTTGTCAGTGTTGGAGATCAAGCCCAAGGCTGCAACACAACTAGGCAAGCCCTCTCCCACTGAAGTGCACCCCATATCGTGTCCATGGCTTTTTAGACATGTAAATCTTTGAGTGTATGTTGAGGGGTGTTTCCTACATGTGTGTCTGTACCTTATACCTGAAGAGAACAGACAGGTCATCAAATTCTCTGGAATTAGAGTCACGGATGGTTGCGAGGCACCATGTGGGTGTTGGAGACTGAACCCCGGTCTTCCGGAAGAATAGCAGTGCTCTTAGCCATTGCTGCAGCCCCATAGAGCTGTAAGTCTTAAGAGCCAGTGGTGTTAATTCAGTCAAGAAGCCAGCTAAACAAAACATATAAAAAAGCTGATTTTCCAACTTGAATCTGGAGGCAGAAAAAGGCTGATGCCACTAATCGAGCGATTATGTTGGATGAGTCTTTACTTGGATTTTTTTGTTCTACTGTGGTCTTTAGTGGATGTGATGAAGCTGCCAACATTAGGGAAAGCAATCTGCTTTACCTCATCCACCAGTACACAACCTGTGTGCACAACCCCTCGGGGTGTTCAAATGACCCTTTCACTGAGGTCATCTAAGACCATGCACAGACATGTACATTACGATTCATAATGGCAGCAAAATTATAGTCGTGAAGTAACAATGAAAATCGTTCTGTGGCTGGGGTCACATCATGAGGAACTGTATCAAAGGGTCACAGCATTAGGAATGTTGGGAGCCACTGCTCTAGTCTGTCAAGCACCTTTACAGACACACCCAGAATAATGTTTGACCAAATGCCTGACAGCACCTTGTGGTCTAACCAATTTACATATCAAACTCACTGTTAGTGACTGGAAGACAGAAATACCAGAGGAGTTGGAGGCCTCTGAGCCCTGGTCTGGTTCCTAAGTGATGTTAGGATTATCTGGTGAGGAGGGGAAATGCTATGGCAACACTGAAGGCCCTCTAAGGAAAGCTATCACCCCTCACCCCAAGGACTGGAATCTGTCTCTGGACTGAGACATGCTGCAGTCATCCCCCTTAAGAGCTAATCATGTCAGGTGGGTTCACCTTAAGCTGTGCTAAAGAGATGGGGGGAATAATTAGCCTCTAAATCGGCTGCTGTACTTTCCCTTCCCAGAATTCCCACATCCTCCTGAAGCTCCAAAGAGCCATCCCCCTGTTGAGTCTTCCTTCTGGATGCTGGCCAGCACTCAAGCGTACTTTTGCTGATGTTCTGTGATTCCTTAGTCTTTCTCTAAAGTATCCCTTCCATTTTTGCCATGTGGTTGTTTGTCCAACATGTAGACAACCTCTTAAAACTCCTACCTATGAGTCTTTAAGAAACTTCTCTCTAAAAACCAGAACAAAACCAAACCAACAAAACCCAAACTAGCCATTATATCTCTGAGATGAAGCCTTGGAAACTTTATATTTCCCATTGAGAGCTGTATTATTTAGGGTCCTCTATAGGAATAGAGCCAAGGTTTTTATGACATTAAAAACGACCATAGTAAGAGCCAATTTAAAAATCCTCTAGTTAGCATTCTTATTTTGTACTCTAAAGATACACAAAGATACTTACACACTTAAAATTCATGGCAGGGTATGTGGAACACAGAGGCAGAACATTTGCTGACAGGTGTGAACACACTATAAGAATATTTAGGGACAGTAAGATGGCTCAGCCAATAAGGCATTTGCTTCCAAGCCTGATGATATGAGTTCAGTCCTTCGGTCCCACATGGTAGAAAAAGAGAACTGACTCCCAAAGATTCTCTCTGATCTCCATACATACGCAGTGGACATGCATGCTCACACACACAAGACAGACACAATAAATTAGTTAGTTAATAAAAAAGCCAAAAAATAAAAATAAATGGCTCCTAAGTACAGTCTGTTAATCCATACAGCCTTCCTATTCCATAAGACTTACTTTCTCTTAGGAATTATAGATTGACATCTTTTTGAGGGGGGCAATAGTGATGAGGTCCTATTTATGGCTAAACACTCAATAGTGACTTATTCTTGGGGCTGCAGAGATGACTCGGCAGTTAAAAGCATTAACTGTTTTTCCAGAGTCCTGAGTTCAAGTCCCAGCAACCTATTTACAGCACCTCATTAGAGGCTAATTATCCCCGCTTTAGCACAGCTTAAGGTGAACCCACCTTACTGACAGTTGTTTCTTTGGACAGATGACTGACCAGCCTGACGTGATTAACTCTTAAGAGGACAGTGACATGTCTTAGCCCTGTTCTGGTGTGTCTGAAGACAGCTACAGTGTACTTGTATACATAAAACAAATAAATAATTCTTTAAAAATATAGTCACTTATTCTCAGAACTTTGACCAGTTATGATTTAGTCTTCACAGTAACTGCTGACCACTGCAGTTCTCTGGCCAAGGCTGAGGGCAGCCGCTAATCTATGTGTATAAACATAAATAGTTAGATGGCCGTTTGACAGCATGTCCATTTAGCAGACAACAACAGTAGGTTCCTCTAAAGAGCCTTTGACCTCCTGACCCAAGGGCCTTTGTGACAAGGTTTATAGTATCAAACATGACTTCTTTCTGTGAAGCAGACCTCAACTCCAATCCAATAATGTCTGGTCACCCCCATACCTTAATGCCTCTAATGTGCCAGTGGGTAGGCAAACACTTTTGCTGCACATGTTTAGAAAGAAGAATGCATTCATTATCTCAGGCAGTAAGATTTGAGGAAAGCACTTGAGAGGAAAATGCACATTGTGAAGGGAGTGTTGCAGCAGAATCTTATTGATGATATTCAAGAGACTAAGGAGAGCCCCCTCCTGTTATGGGGGTCTGGGATGAAAATTATGAGGGAGATGCTCAGTGTTGGGGGCCAAGTTGGGACAGGGATTCCTCAGCAACTGAAGACCTCTCTCTTGCTCTCAGTGTCCTTGTTGGGGTGGGTGGTCCAGCATTTTTTACTCCTTGGAGGTCATGTAGGCCATGAGGTCCACCACCCTGTTACTGTAGCTGTATTCATTGTCATACCAGGAAATGAGCTTCACAAAGTTGTCATTGAGAGCAATGCCAGCTCCAGCATCAAAAGTGGAAGAGTGGGAGTTGCTGTTGAAGTCACAGGAGACAACCTTGTCCTCAGTGTAGCCCTGGATGCCCTTTAGTGTGCCCTTGGCTGCCTGCTTCACCACCTTCTCGATGTCATCATACATGGCAGGCTTCTCCAGGTGGCATGTCAGATACACAACAGATACATTAGGAACACAGAAGGCCATGCTGGTGAGCTTCCCATTCAGCTCTAGGATGACCTTGCCCACAGCCTTGGCAGCACCAGTGGATGCAGGGATGATGTTCTGGGCTGCCCCACGGCCATCACAGCACAGCTTCCCAGAGGGGCCGTCCACAGTCTTCTGAGAGGCAGTGATGGCATGAGCCCTTCCATGATGCCATAGTTGTCATGGATGACCTTAGCCAGGGGGGCTAATTAGTTCGTGGTGCAGGATGCATTGCTGACAGTCTTGAGGGAGTTGTCATATTTCTCATGGTTCACACCCATTACAAACATGGGAGTATTGGCAGGAAATGATGACTCTTTTGGCCCCACTCTTCAAGTAAGGCCCCAACTTCTCCATGGTGGTAAAGATGCCAGTAGACTCCACAACATACTCAGCACCAGCGTCACCCCATTTGATGTTAGCGGGATCTCACTCCTGGAAGATGGTGATGGGCTTCCCATTGATGACAAGCTTCCCATTCTCAGCCTTGACTGTGCCATTGAATTTGCCATGGGTAGAGTTATACTGAAACATGTAGACCGTGCAGTTGAGGTCAATGAAGGGGTCGTTGATGGCAACAATCTCTACTTTGCCAAATCCAGAGCAGAAGGCAACCCTGGTAACCAGGCACCTGATATGGCCAAATCCGTTCACACCGACCTTCACCATCCTGTCTAAGGGACGAGGCTGACGTTGCACGAGAAAATGCGGCTGTCTCTGGAACAGGAAGGAGCAAGCAAAAATTCACATTTTAAAAAGCAAAAAACTGAAAGACTTATATTTTGAAATACGTCATAAATTTTTGATTATACAAATCCAAAAGTCTAAAATAATTTAAACTTCAAAAGGAATGACAGCCAGTGCCTAGAGCTAGCCTATTTTCATCATTGGCTCTAGTCTGTGGGACGCTTATGTAAACCTGGAGGGGTGGAGATGCAAGATGTTTTTAAAATGTTTAAGCATTTGATTATTGGGAACCTGACATGGATCATATATGCATTGTTACAGTGTTGTTAACCTGTTGGGACATGGTCCAAGAATGGAGTCAGATAAGAATTCTAAATTCTCACGAGAAAACTCCAAGAAAACAAGACAAGAGTAGGAAATGGTGCTAACTGGGTGACTGGAGTTTGGCGCACTTGAATTATTTTGTTTTCATTAGTAGAAGCAGACGGCATTGTACCTTTGAAGAATAAGCACAAGCCAAACACGCACACATTCACTTATTTTTGGGGCCACCTTCCTTGCAAATGGAGAGTCCTTATGACCTGGATTGCAGAGCAAAGATTTCACTATAGGGAACCAGAAAATCATTACTAAACCCTTTTCATTTGTTTGGAGAAAAAACAATGCAAAATAAACTGTATTTCTTCATATAGTTCTGATTCTAGAGCACAATTTTAATGTCAATAAAAATCATCCTAGTCTTTATAAAATTCCAGGTTGATAAACTTCTGGCATATGGCTATTATCTATATGTGTCCAAGATAAGAAGTGTATTTGAGTTCATATCTATGTTTTCCGGACTGGGGATGTAGCTCTGTAATAGCATGATTGCTTAGCATGGGGTCCTGGGATTACATTCCCTACACCGAAGAAAAATGTAAGTGTTTGTTATTCTAGAGTTAAACTTTTCAAACTTCTTCTAAGTTTTTTAATGGCACTTTGTTGTTCTGAGCATGTACTTACCTGTCTCTGTATCCACCCATGGTTCTAGACAAGAAAAATCACTTGATGATTTTCTCTGGAGTGTAACAAATCTTAAATACTTCCTTTTTCTTGTCGACATAGTCCTGATGAAGAAAGAAATATTGAAGATCTGGGATATGGCTCAATGGGTAAAATGCTCCCTGCCCATGCTTAAGGACCTAAGCATGGTCCTCCAGTATCCACATAAAAGCCACTCGCTGACCCTGATGCTTAGGGGTGGAGACAGATGGATCTTGGGGCCTCGCTGGCAGGCTAGTCTATACAAAACTGAACTTTAAGTTAAACGGGAGACCTGTGTCAAAAAATAAGAGGGAGAGGGACAGAGGAAGGACATTTAACCTCGACCTCTAGCCGCTGTGCATTTGTGAGCTCATCTGTACACACACATGTACACACACCCATACAGCACACACACAGAGACAGAGACAGAGAACAAAAATAGAAGGAAAGGAAAGATGGTGGGTGGAGCCTCAAGTGATGTCAGCTTAGCTAATTTAATATATCAACCGAAGAAAAGAGAAACAAGAATTGGACATATGACCAGATCACAAGGGTAGAACGTGCTGGCTTGGGGAGGGGCTGGGTCTCAGCCAGCATTTCTAGAACACACACAGGATGGGGAGTGTCAGAACAGACCCCCACCCCCACCCCCACCCCCTCTCGGACTCTGCTTTTCAGTGGTGCTTGGGGAGACTCTACCTTCTACTTACATCATAAATGATTCTACAAACAATGCACAAAATCCAGAAATGACAAAATTGCATGAAACTCTTGTCGTGTTTTTCAAGGCAGAGTTTCTCTTTGTAGCCCGGCTGTCCTGGAACCAGGTTGGGCTCAAACTACCAGAGATCTGCCTGCCTCTGTCTCCCAAGTATAGGGATTAAAGGTGTGGGCTGTTTTGCCCGGCGAACTCTGTGATCTTTATCTTGAGATCTAAATGACTGTTTCAAAGGAACTTTCACCTCACTGTATGGCGTTCAAAGCAGAGCTAGGCTGACATTTGGCATTTGCTAAAATATGAAATTGATGAGGTAGACCCTTGTTTCACCCTAAGAAGCCATGGCTGCTCCTCTGGGAGAGAGCTTCTGAGCCTACTTTTCCACACCCATGGCTAAGGCTTCATGGTCTCTGAAATGGCACACCCAGGCCTTGGCACATCTGCCGATTTTGAATACCCCTGCCACACTACCAGCTGAGTTGGGTTTGTCAGCCTCTGCTCTAGTGATACAAGGAGACTTTTATCACAGTTCTGAGTTGCCAGGCGTGATGTGCATGTGCTGAAAGTTGCTTCCCACCTGAAGCACAGTTAGAATTTGGGAGTTGGACCAGGGAAGTGGGTCCGAGGTCGAACACTCATCTGTCATGCATGAAGTACCAGGCTTGACCCTCAACACTACGAAAAAACAAAAACACAAACTGGAGGATGTGTTTTCCTTATGTTTTCATTACTTTGTACACACGGTGATATCTAAGTGTATTAAACATGGTTATGGAACAAATGGCCTTCTAGTGAAATAAGAATACCTGAGCTATTCGACAACAGTCAAAGGTTATTTGCCCATGTGCATGCATGTGAACTCATGCACACGTGTGCACGCATGTTTACACGTGCACAGGAAAGGCACAGGATAACTTCAGGCGCTGCTCCTCAGTAACTATCCACCCTATTTTTGAAACCCAGTCTCTCACTGGCCTATAGCTTACCAAGGGAGCTAGGCCAGCTAGGCCAGGGGCTCCAGGGATACACCTATCTCTGCCTCTCCTGCGATGGGTGACAAGCACGCCCCACCACGCCCGATGTTTTAAAATACGAGCTCCTTATTCGTGCAAGGCAGTCATTTTACCAAGCCCCGGGTCACATTCTGAAAAGATACCATCCATGTCAGGTTTTGTTATCTTTGTGGTACCAGGCCTTCATCCTCCTTTGGATGGGAAAGTTTTCCTTAATCCTTTTTCCCAAAGAAATAAGAAACTTTGGGAGATTTAAGAAAACAATGACCATTTTTTAAAATGTAGGCTTAAGGATTAATCTACTTGCTCTATATCCCGGGTAGCACAAATGCAGGGCATCTCATGGGCTAGCAGGGGTTTCCCTCTCAGATTCATATTTAATAAGTGGAGAGAGCATCTTTATGATCACACTCGTGTTCTTTTATCTTAACTTGTGGTTTCTAACCTCATACCCAGTGATAAAGAATTTGATTGGATATTACCAATCTAAGAGCAAACACTTCTTAAAGTGAAGATTGTTACCTAGGCCCTACCCCACATTGGCTATGCAGTAGTGTGCCAGAGAGATGACCCTAACTGTCACCTGGCCAGCTTGCAAGGACTGGACCTGAGGGCTTGAGAGCTTGAGACCTGCCCCCAGCCCCATCCCAACCACTGCAGCGCTTGAGACAAAGGGTCCTAAAGTTCTCATGGGCAGCACAATAGAGCTGGCCCTGGGGGAGTGGGTGCAGGGGAGCTGACAGGCAGACCAACTCACCTACCGCCCAGATCCAGGACTCGGAGTTATCCCACTCCATCATCTACCCCCTCTGTGGGCTGCACACAAAGGGCCAGCCACACAGAACTAAAGCTGCAGGATCTTCAGGACATGACCCCGGCCAACAACAGGACATGGGAGAGGAGTCCTGGTGGGGAGTGAGCATTGGAAGTGTGGCAGAAGCCAAAGGCCTTGAATCAGACCAGTGACTCATTGCAGTGAGCATCTGCAAGGGAAGCTATTTGGACAAAAGATTATACTGTGTGCGACATGCTGCAGCTTACACAGCAAGACCTTTTTTGTCTTGTTTTTCTGTTTTCTTTAGAGGATGAGGTGAATCAATAACAAAAACTTTTTAAAGATTTTATGATGCAGGAAATGGAGAGAAGGTTCTGTGGTTAAGAACACTGACTGCTCTTTCAGAGGACCCAGGTTTATTTCTAGCAGCCATGGTGATTCCCAACTGTTTCTATCTCTACCTTCTCTCCCTCCCTCCTCTCTCTCTCTCTCTCTCTCTCTCTCTCTCTCTCTCTCTCTCTCTGTGTGTGTGTGTGTGTGTATGTGTGTGTGTACAAACACAACCTTTTAAAAAGATTATGGTGTATTTATTCTTACAAATAATATTCCTAATTTTGAGTTATAGCTTAAGCCAAGGAAGAAGGGCAAGTGATTCAGGTTCTTCTTTTTAACACTTTTTTTAGTTTTGTGTACATGCAAGTTGTGTCTGAATGTGTAACTGTGTGCCATGTAAGCCTCTGGTGCCTGCAGAGGCCACGGAGGACATCAGATCCCTTGGATCTAGACTTACATATGGTTGTGAGCTGCCATGTGAATTCTGGGACTCAAACCCAGGTCCTCTGGAAGAGCAGCCAATGCATTTAACTGCCAAGCCATCTCTCCAGTCCCATGTTTACCCTCTCCAAATCACCATTAATATCCATAAATAGTATGCTTATCTCCTGATAAAGTCTTGGTATTTACTACACTATATGCATTGGTGAGGGGCATGCTAGGGATCTAACCCAGGGCCTCATTTATGCCAGGAAAATGCTCTACCACTGAGTTATGTGGCTGTCCCTATGCTTCTCGTGAGCTTCCATACAACTGGGTATCTGTCAACAGAGTCAGGCTAACTAGTAGGAGAACGTAAGTGTACGTGTCTGAAAACATCACTGCCACACCAGGTTGAGAACTATAGTAGAGGCCGTGGATTGAAGATCTCCAGGGCTGGCCTTCACTTTCCAGCTGCTGGGAGTGGTAGTCTTCATCCCCTTTAGCTAAAGGCAAGCAGAATTCTCCTCCCCTAATGGCTGCCCTCCTTAGCGCATTGCCTCCTCCCTGAAAGCAGGCTGTCTTCAGTGACTGGATGAAGGCCTCAGGGTATTGAGGCCTATAGTTCCTGACGCGAAACAAGCTAACTCAGATGGAACATCCCGTCTCTGGAGCAGCCTGTGGGACCACTTGACCTTTCTTATAGCTCCCATGGCTTCATTTCCTGCTCTTCCCAGCCCCCAGGCCTCTCGCTCCTGCAGACTCTGACCGCAGAACCTTCAGAACACCCTCCCAGCGCACAGACATCTGTCTCGGTATCTGATTTTAGTGGGAATCCAGACACCGTAGCACCAAATTCTTCTGGAGAAAAGCATGCTGGGTGGGACGGAGACTGGAGGAGGACCATGAGTTTGAGGCCAGCCTGAACAACATGAATGAGCCCGGCTCAGTAATGGTGGCGACGAACAGAAGAGATCCAGGCTCTTAAAGATCATCACCGCATTGTTGCATTTCCCAGCTGCCTTTAGTAGGGTTGCACTTGGCCTCCAATGCAACCCATGTCCTTGAAAGTCTGAAGAAACCACAAACATTCAATCATTGCTCCATGGAATATTAGTGCTATCAACTGAAAAAAAACTGTCAAAAACCCAATGAATTGGGCCGGGCAGTGGTAGCACAAGAATGTAATCCCAGCACTCAGAAGGCAGAGGGAAGCTCTGAGTTTGAGGTCATCCTGATCCACAGAGTAAATTCTAGGACAGCCACAGCTACACAGAGAAAACCAAACAGCCAACCAAACAAAAAGCCTGTGGATTCCTCACGCTCGATTGTCACACTTTTGGGGAGCAGAGTCTTGGGCAGCAGTAAGTATTGAGGACCTAGGAGACTGTGTCAGAGGACAGATTGCTAATTGAAACGGAGGGCTAGATTATACGGCTTGAATGGGGGGAGGGGCTTGAGACGAAGGAGGTGCTGCAGTGGGGGTGGAGGGTGGGAAGGGGAAACAGGGACCTTACAAGCATATCAGCTAGATTAGCAGACTGCTGTCACATGATTTCTGCTACTAGACAAAGACGAGGCCTAACCAGCTTTATCATTATGTGGTAATGATACCCCCTGACGAGTAGGTCTGAGCCTGATTTCGGTAGTGCCCTCTGAGAGCTGTCTGGGATATGGGCAACGTGGAACCGTCCCTCATCTGTCTTGGGAACCCATAGAAACTCAAAGAATTAGGTAATTTCCTACATCAATGACTAGCTTGCTTTGTAGTAAGAATCAGACTTCTCCAGGTATCTATTTTTACAAAGGAGAAACTTTTCTGATTGTCTGAGTGCTGAGTTCTACCTCCCACCCCTCTACTTCCTCCTCTATGTTTATAGATAAGGAGTCAGGAAAGTCTACTCAGTACTTACTCCTGGGGGATGGAGGGATGGCTTGGTGATTAAGAGCACTCACCACTTGTAGACAGGTAACCTTGGCTGCCAACTTGACTGCATCTGCAAGCAACTAAAACCGAAGCTGGGTGTTCTTGTCAGGGGTTTCTTGATCAGATTACTTGAAGCAGGAGGATCCACTCTTTCTGCACATTCATTTCTTCCCCTCCTGGCCATGCCTTCTCTGGTACTGAGTCCGGAAGCTGAAGACCGGCTGCTCTCCAGAGGTCCTCTAGGCCTTCAGCTCAACGCTGGAACTGCTGAGGCAGTGGGACAGCCGAGTGGACTGGAGACCTATCAGATCTGTCAGTCAGACAATATCTCATTCATAGTCCTCAGTTGTGAATTGGAAAGAAATGGCAGGGATTCCTTTAAAATAAAGATTATATAGAAATCATAACCAATTTACCAAAGTATATTGACCTAAGTATGTGACTCCCTGCTTAGGAACTCAAGTCCCTGGCATTGCGATTAGGTAATAGTCATTGCTGAAGTCACAGAAACACTTGCATTAAGCTTCTTAATCAGCAAGAGACATTGAATTCTCTAAAAGAAGGACGTCACTAGCTATTGTCACTGACACCGGGGCAAACTTGATGTCGAAGATGATGGTGGTGGGGAGAGTGACGGTGGTGATTTCTTTGCCCATTTGCAAATTGTGTGTTGAGATACTATCTCTGGTAGCTCTGGGTAGCCATGACACTGGGATCTTCCTGTCTCTACCCTAAGTTTGTGGCACCAAACCCAGATTGTTTTTGTTTTATAGTGATAAGTAAGAATTGGGCCTTGTCCTAGAGTGGCAAAGACATGTGGGAAAATGTGGTCTTTGATTTTTTGCATATGCTGTTTTATCTGCGTTGAGCACTGCTCAGCACTTCTTCATCTGATTAGTTCCTAATACTGCCCACATCCTCAGAAATCTCAGCTAAGGTACAGTGGGAACCTTCCACAGACCTCCTCAAAGGGTACAGCCATTAGGGTAAAAATAGCTAAGGAAGTTTAACCAGTGACCCCACATGGGACCATTATTATTTTAATAGGTGAGTTTTAAAATATTTAATTTGATCACTTTTATTTATTTGTGTAATGGGGGAGGGGCATATGTGTGCAGATGCCCATGGAGACAAAGGTTTTTGATCCCTTGGAACGGAAGTTATATAAGTGGCTATGAGTCAAAGATGTGGGTGGTGGGAATCAAACTTCATTCCTCTGCAAAAGCAGTGTGTTGGTTAGTTGTCAGTTTGATGTTAGGGTCATTTGGGAAGATGAAATATTAATTGAGATGATGCTTTGTTATATTGAGCTGAAAGCAAGCCTGACAGGAAATTTCTTAATTAATGACTGATGTGGGAGGGCTCAGCCCACATTCACGGTGCTACCCCAGGCAGGTAAGCAGACTGAGCAAGCCATGGGGAGCAAGTCAATAAGGAGCACCCCTCCACGGCCTGGGTTCTCGCCTTGGCTTCTCTCAGTGATGGTGTATGACCTAGAAGTTGTAAGTTGACATAAAATCTTTCTCCCCAAGTTTGGTTTTGGTCACTATGTCTATTGCATATAAACTAGGAAGCAAATCAGGACATGCGGTGAGCTTTTAACACCTATATGGGGTTTTCCAAAATATGAAGAGGTGGACTTCATTTTCTGTGCTAGGGACTACAACCGGGGCCTTGTAGGTCTTAGTAAACTTACCACCAGACCCTTGGACTACACTGTCAGTCCCACAAATGATGTCTTCAGACAACTCCCCACTTTTCAAGATTTCAGGCATCAAGAGGCAAGCTTGGGAGTCGGGAACACTTTGGGAGTCTTGCCCATAGCATCTGTCCCTTGTACTGACTCAGGGAACCAATGTGTCTTAAATCTTGGTTTCTATTTTAAAAAGCAAAACAAACCCCTAAATGCTTCTTTCACAAAAATCTGTATAAAGCTGTGACACACCCCCCTCCATAAAATTAGAGTCACATGGTTTGAGAAAAAAAATTTTTTAAATCTTTAAAGTAATCTTCCTTCCAAATACATATTATTTGATTAGTATGGTTACTGTGTCAGAGTAAGAAAAAATGGTGATGAACCCAGAAGATCGCTCAGCTAAAATCTTTCTGGAAAAAATGAAATCAGCATTCAATCAAGTTTAGACAGGACAATTTTTTGGTAGGTTTTGATTGCTGCGAGGCATTTATGCTAGGCTTTCCTGCATGGCTCTAAATTGTTTGCAATTACCTCCTCCCTCCCCAGGGGCTGTGGAGTGAGTCATCACCTTTTTTTCAAGAACACCATTAAATGATGCTGTGGCCTGCAAGTCATCTGCCGTGGGAAGCTGAGACACAGTGGGAGGGCCTTATTCCCACCAAGGCGAAGGCAGAGAGCAAGGCCAGGCCATTGGAACAAAAGTTAAAATGAGTTTTGTGGGCTGAAGAAGTCGTGCTGAAATAGAAAATGTCAATTTGCTCTTAGGCAAAAATTCGTCATTAATTTTAATCCAAAAGCAACGCGTGTTACCTGTGCTGAGGTGACAGACCTCTTCCTGCCTGCCCCTTTGTCTCTCTCAGGTGCCTGTGAAGAATGCACCCAAGTGAAGCAGTGTTTTCAAGCCCAGCCTGAAGAAAGTAGGGGTGCTTTTGGTTTCCTTTTAATGTCAGGGAACATCGACACTGAACAAAACCCACCATTTATAATAATGTCCAGTACTGGGAATGTACTGCGAGGAAAGTCAGACCTTTGTCAGAAAAAACACATGAGATGGTAGATGGTGAAGAACCTAGTGCTTCCTTGAGTTCTTTTGACAGTTTGTCACTTGGTCCCTTGGCTGGGGCATAGACCAAAACAATGTTCAACACTATGCTATGGAAAGTGTACTGCATATGGCAGGACAAGCACACATGCACGCGTACACACACGCACACACACACACACCACCACCACCACCACCACCAGCAACAACAACAATAAATAAAACAAAATGAAAAAGAAACACAATAAAATAAATTTAAATTGAAAAATAAGAAAAACAAAGCTGGTGCTTGGGTGAGGCTCTGACTAGGGAGGAGAGGAGGACTCTAAGCAGAGGACAAGGACAAGGACCCTGCTTGGTTCAACAACAGCTCAGAGCCAGACCTGCTCTGAAATCAGCTCACATAAAGCACACTGATGGGTGACAGATGCCATACTCGTTAGGAGCACAGGGACAATCTTGGCTTTTACTTCTTAAGAGGTATGTGGGCTAAATCTGTGTTCACTTGATGTACGCTAGAGTTATCTGAGAAATGCTTCAACTGAGGAAATGCCTCCATCAGTCTGGCCTGTGGTTACGTCTGTGGGCATTTTGTTGATTAATGGCTGATGTCTATCCCACTGTGGGCTATGCCTGTGCTGTAAATAAATAGGCTGAAGAAAGGCAAGGACAGAATTAGAAAGACACTAGGCAACTCAGAGACACTCACATGTTAGAACTCAAATTTTAACATTAAGCACCCTCTTTCACTCCCAGCTTTTCTACCTCCTAAAAATTTACATAATTTTCTTATCCTTTCTTTGTATGAAGTTATATTATAGTTATATTTGAAAACAATACAACTGCAGCTTTTACAGTGTTGGGGGATGGGAGACGGGTCAGCTGTAAGAACCTGCAAACATGAGGTTCTGGGTTTAAGTTCCTGGCACCCCTGTAGAAAGTCAGCTGAGCTACATGTGACCATAACATCAGAGCTTGATGTGGAGAGCAAGGGGAACCATGGGGGACAAGAAAAGGGGGGGGCAGGGCAGGAAGCTTTGGGGACAGACACAGGAGAATGGTTTCTTCAACACCGCCCATCTCTAGCATTGTCACATGGACGTGACGTATGGAGGGATGAAAACACACACTAATCCAATGAAGCAATGGTACAGGTTTGATTTCCTTAAACAAGAACCCCTCCCTGCCCTCTGTTGCCCCCAGATTGCTCCATCTGCTCCCACTGCCCCAGGCTTTAACAGTGGCCCATCCCTCCTGCACTGGTTCCAGCACGGTCACCTGCACTGCCCACTGAGGCTCCCTCGGCTGCTCCAGGTTGTTTAGGACGTGCACCTTTACACAGGGAAAGGCTTTTAAGTTATTTTCATGCCAAGATTTTGATTTCTTTAGCCTTTCATCTAACTAAGGAGCTAAACATTTAGGTACAAAGATCTGATTTGTCATTAAGCTCCTGGCCTGCTATCTATCTCAAGGACATGACGGGCCAATCTCATTTGCCTTCTCTAGCAGGGGACGATGAGGTAGTGGGCCTAAAGCAGATCAAAGCAAAACCAATCAAAGTGGTGGAGACAGGAAAGAGGACTCCGGATCCGGCTCGGTGCTCACCCTCGCTCGCTATGGAGAACACCAAACTGATGCAGAAGGCCAAGCTGGCCAAGTTGGCCAAGCAGGCTGAGTGCTACCTGCATGAAAGCCTTGATGGAGCAGGGCTCCGAGCTGTCCAACGAGGAGCGCAACTGCTGTCGGTGGCCTACAAGAACGTGGTTGGGGGCGAGGGGCCGCCTGGAGGGTTACCTTGAACATTGAGCAGAAGATTAACACCTCTGACAAGAAGTTGCAGCTGATCAAGGACTATCGGGAGAAAGTGGAATCTGAGCTGAGGTCCATTTGCACCATGGTCCTGGAATTGTTGGATAAGTATTTAATAGCCAATACAATTAATCCAGAGAGTAAGGTCTTCTATCTGAAAATGAAGGGAGATCATTTCCTGTATCTTGCTGAAGTAGCTTGTGACGACGATCAAAAACAAACGATAAAGAATGCCCAAGGAGCCTACCAAGAGACATTTGATATAAGCAAGAAAGAGGTGCAACCTTCACATCCAATCTGCCTGGGGCTGGCTCTTAACTTCTCTGTATTTCACTGAGATCTTTAACAATCCAGAGCTTGCCTGCCCACTGGCTAAGACAGCTTTTGATGAACCCATCGCAGAGCTTGATGTGCTGAACCATGACTCCTACAAAGACCGCACCCTCATCATGCAGTTGCTTAGAGACAACTTAACACTATGGACACCAGACAGTGCAGGAGAATGTGATGCAGCTGAGGAGACCGAGAACTAAAGGGCACCAGCCTCCATCCCCTCAAGAAAACCTTTTTCCATCCCCATTCCTTATTCCACTTGGATTTCCTCTTCAAGGAAGCCCTTTCCTGTGTATGGGATCAACTGTTCATAGTCTTTTCACACTGCAGCTTTGGGAAAACTACATCCCTTGGTTTGTGTTGTCTCCGCCTTCCTGGTGTGCAGTCACTGCTGTGGAAAGGTATCAATAGCTTCATTTCATATAAACACTTGTCAGACACTTGTGTAGTGGACTGACAGCTCATTTGGTGTTTAAGTAATCTGATCCAGTTCTGCAAGTTAGTGTGTTTTGTCTTACTGTGAGGATAACAGAAATGTAGGGCATTACAATTTAAAGTGATTGTAATAATGACTTCTTGATTTTGACATTCCTCTTCTGAGCCTTCTTGGGGGCTTCCTTTCAGAAGCAGCTTTTCCACGTTCTTACAGCAAATTCCTTTTTAGTAGGAATCCAGAAGTGTTAGATTGAATGGGAAAGTGCTTAATGCATCCGGGCTTGTGGGGTGGTCACAGATTGAAATGTCTCCTGTGTCACATATTCTGGAGGTTACTTCTGTCTGTGACAACAGGGAGTTTCCTTACGCATTCTTCATTTGCTGCTGTTTAAGTTGACAACTTCCTTCCCAATAAAATTCACTTACACCTCCTGCCTTTGTAGCTCTGGTATTCAATTACCTTGTGATAGAAGTAGCATGTTGCTGCCAGAATACAAGCATTGCTTTGGGCAAATTAAAATGCATGTCCTTTCTTAATCCACTAGAAAAGAAAAATAAAGTGCACAGGTCCAAGTGTGAACTTTAGTACTTATCCATGCAGATGTGCGCACATGTGAGGGGGAATCTGGTTTGTCCAGTGATTGTTCTTTAGAGAGTTGGACCACTATATTGTGTGTTTGCTAATCATTGACTGTAGTCCCCAAAAAGCCTTGTTATGCCCCATGTAACAGCAGAGTAACATAAAATAAAACTACATCTTATAAAACAACAACAACAAAAAGACCTCAAACAACAAGAAATTTGCTCCTCCCTTATATAGGACTAAAAGCACAATATCACTTATGAAGAAGTATTTGTAAGAGAATTAAAAGCCAAAAGGAAGAATGTGGTTTGTTGGGAAATGAGTGTAACTGAGGACCATGGGAAGTGAAATAGGCCAGTGCAGAAAGGCTGGTGTCATATCTTCTTGCATGTAGATCCTTTCTCGGTGGTTCCCTCTTTCCATCACACGAGTTCCAGGAATCAAACTCAGATTGACAGACTTGATGGCAAGTGCTGTTACCAAACCAGTCCTGCTTTGCATGTTGGTTTGTTTTTTATTTTTTGATGGAGTCTTGCTACATGGTCTGGATATCATGGAGTGATTGTTACATAAACCAAGTGGGCCTCAAACTTGAAGCAATCCTCCTGCCCCCTATCAAGTGCTAAGATTATAGGTGTGAATCATCCCCTTAGCTAGGACAATACATTTATAAAACACATCTTTAAAGAGGTTTTATAATAATTCCATGTTTTTAAAATAATATACCAACTGCAATAAATAATAAGAAAGGATTCTGCCAACTGGTGGCTGAGCTCTGCAAACACTCTCAAACGGTGAAAATGCAGAGATGCTGTGATCGACACAGTTTCTTGCGATGACTCAGGAAGCAGCATAACCAATGCAAGGAGACGCCACAAGCTTCTGCCTCGGAGCCCTCCCCACAAAAATGAGTTGTATGTGCTAAATCATGAACCAAAATACCCTCTTCTCCCTTACATGCTTCTGGCTGGTGTATTTTTTGCCAGTTCTCAGAAAAATAATGAACACAAGGATACAGAGAGACGTCCTCATTTATAGAACCAGATACCAAATGGGCTGATATTTTGATCTCAGGAAGTGTCAGGCTACGGAATGGGAAAAGATCTCTACCAGTTGCACATCTGATAGAGAGAATATCTAAAATACTCAAAGAACTAAAAATTCTGCACATCGAGAAAACAAGCAACCCAAACACAGAATTCTTCAAAGATGGTTGAGAAACACTTAAAAATATTCAATATCCTTTAATCTTATTTTATTTTATTAGATTTTCAAGACAGGGCTTCTTTGTGTGGTCCTGGGTGTCCTGACACTCACTTTGTAGAGACCAGGAGAACAGAGAACTCAAAGATCTACCTGCATCTCCCTCACAAGAGCCAGGGTTAAAGGCACGCACTACCACCACCTCCTAGCAAAATGTTCATCATCTTTAATCACCATGAAAGTACAAACCAGAACTATTTATTTCATCTTACACCTGTCAGATAGCTAAGATCAATAAAACACATAATGGCTCTCGAAGATGAGAATGTGGGGTAGGGAAGCACTCTGCCATTGCTGGTTGGACTGTAAACTTGTACAGTCACTATGGAAATCAGAGTGGTAGTTCTTCAAGAAGCTGGGAATTGAAACCACTCTTAGACATACACCCAAAGGGCACTCCATCCTACACACAGACACTTGCTCAGCTATATCCATTGCTGATCTTTCTATTCATAATAGCCAGAGATTGAAAACCTATGGTCCTAGATGTCCACCAACAGATGGATGGATAGTAGAAATGTAGCACATTTTCACAAAGGACTATTATGTACCTGTCTAAAGACCATCAACTTTGCTGGCAAATGGGTGGAGTAAGAAATCATCCTGAGCAAGGCAACCTTCCATGCTCAGACATGGATATTAGCTGTGAAACCTTGTGCTGGCACACTGCAATGTATAACCACCGGGGTTAAGTATAGAGTAAGGAGCTAGAGGGAAGAGTTCTCCCAAGGCAGGGGAACTAGAATGTGTAGTCATAGAAAGGTCGGAGCAGGACTTGAATGAGAGGATTAAACGGAAAAGGGTAGGGAAGAGGTGGGTGAGGGAGAAAATAAAGGGAGGGACAGCTATCACTAAGGGACAGTTGAGGGATCTATGGAAAACTACCACATAGAAGCTTCTTAAAATATATACATATATGGAAGATATCTAAATGGAATCATAAAATAACAGGGTAGACAGAGCCCCAACTGCATATCTCTTTCCACCTAGTGAAACCTTCATTTTGAAGAATGGGTACATCTAATTGAATTGGTGACCAAAGAGGCCCCATGGACATCCCCAACAACTGGGACTATTGTCAGACTTACTGGTTGATCTCCACTAACTGATAGTAAGGTCCTATTACTGAAGAAAACTCTTACATATTCCATCGAACGTAGGGAAGATGAGCTGGCGCCTTCCTAGAGCCTTCATCCCTACCGACTAGTATTTATGGTACTGGAAGATACTCTGTCTGCTACCAGAGGAAAAGGGTAAAGAGCAACCCTGCTATAAACCTTCCCATCTATAATGGTGACTGCTTGCAAGGCATGCTGGTACAATTGAGGCACAAATATTGTGAGAGTGACTAACCATTATCTGAGTGGATTTAAGGTCCACTGCATGAGATGGGATCCATGCTGACACTTCCCGGGTGGCTGAGAATGCGGGACTAAATAGGCTACGGACCTGGGGAAGAACAGAATACGCTGTTACAGGAGTATAACAATCCAATGACTCATCACGACATTCTGCTATGCACACAGACCAGTGTCTTGCTCAGTAGGAAGACCCATAACTGCACAATGTACAGAAAATGAGAGACTTAGGGGCGCTCAGGTTTAAATGGGACCTCTTCACTGAAGTCCTCTCCTTGGGACTCAGGAAATCATGTGGAAGAACATGTGGAAAGATGGCATGAGATGGCAGGGACAGATGGCACCAAGGAAACAGTGTCTTTCAGACACAACCAGACTGATGTATACATGAACTCACAGAGACTGTGGCATCATGTAGATGGCCCATATATGTCCAAGCCAGATGGGCTCCCAGCACTGAGAGGGAGAAGTGGACATGAGCTCCCATCCCTAACTAAGGAGGTATCTCCAATCCACAACTGCTTACAAAGGAAGACTTGGTTTTCTTTTGTAGAACCTCACTGGGTATACAAATCACACGTAAGGGCAAGACCCATTGCCCAGCAGTAGATGGCTAACAAAAAACTAACTCAGTGGTATATTTTTAGAGATTTTTATTTATTTATTTATTTTTGGTCCCATATTGCTTTGTTTGGGCTTTTAAAAAACAAACAAACAACACGTTACTGGTCTGAATTCTTTGTCACTCTCCTGACATTTCCAGGTCCTTACTTTCCTTCCTCTCCTTCATCTGAGATGTTTTGTGTCTAGGGTTTGTTTGTTTTAAAAATTAATTCTAATTGTGTGCATGTGTGTGTGTGTGTGTGTGTGTGTGTGTGTGTGTGTGGTGCTTGTGGGATTTAGAAGAGAGCATCAGATCTCCTTGATCAGTAGTTAGAGGCAGTTGTGAGCCAGCCAATGTGGGTTATGGAACTGAATTCAGGTCTTCCAAATGACTGCCATGGGTTCTTGCCCTCTGTATGTGTGTATATATGTATTTCTATATTCTTCCCTAGTCATTGGTATAGTATAAGCTCTCCCTATATTAACATAAAGATCTTCCTTGCTCATTTTTACAGCTACCTACCGTATATTATCATTTCTTGAACCAGACCCCTTTCACTGAGCATCACAACTGGGTTCATATTTTGCTCTTAAAAATATAGCAACGTTTTAAAAAGGCAGTTTGGGAGTGCTGGGGAGATGGCTCAGTGGGTAAGAGCACTTGTAAAAGTAAAAGGACCTGAGTTCAAATCCTCAGCACCCATGTAGAAGCTAGGCATGGTTTCACTTGCCTACAACCCGAGCACTGGGAAACAAAGACAAATGGATCTTGGGAGCTTGATGGCTAGCTAGTCTAGCCAAAGAAATGAGCCTCAGATTCAGTAAGAGAACCCAATTTAAAACGAACAAACAAACAAACAACAAAAGAAAAAACCAAGAAGAGAGTGATAGAGGAAGACCCTTGACACCCTCCTCTGGCTTCTACATGAGGACATACACTGGTCCACATGTGTGCACACAGCACTCATTCACAGGGCACATGTTGGTCCACATGTGTGAACACACCACTCATTCACAGGAGCCAGCCTTTGAAACTGCTTGATTAAAGCTATCGGTGAGTTGACTGGTACTATGGAATTTACCCAAGGCTGGGTATTGGCTAAGTTACTCTGAACGCAGCAGATTCTCTCTAATTCTCATTTTTCTTGTAGACCGCAAGGGTATCCTTTTAGGTTCAGAAACATTGGGAGGTCTCTTCGTTTCAGGATCAGTAAGGCCTGTCCTTCCTCAGGCTCTGAGGAGGCAGCCGTGAGCCTATCATAGGTCTCTTGCTCCCGTGGACTGAACTGTCTGCCATGTCATAAAACAGACAACCCATTTCTACTTCTGCAAATTTCTACCTTTGTGGCTTATACACATATCTCTTACTCTACATTTATTAAGTAGATCCTATTATCAGATTGTGATAAGTGCAGAGCATCCTAGTATTAATTAGCTTTGAAGGTTCTTGCAAGACTGGGGGTCACACAGCCTCATATACAATTACATATACATTAAGCACATGAGGTAACACAGATAATACACAGAGATGGTTGATTGGCCTCTTTTAGGATGATATCCTGGTTTGGATTTGAAAGGCTAAAGGGTGTTTCACAGGCAAACCGAAGAGTGTAAATGACATTCTGAGAGGCCAGACAGAGCTGGACACAGGCCAAGGACGGTATGTCGTTTGGTAGTGAAAGCACAAAAAGTACCACATGCAGAGGAGGCAGGAAATTGCCAGGATCTCCAGCCAATGTTTGTTTTCCTCGTGAGATAAGACAGAGTTTTTCAGAATGAAGGGGGTACAGGCTAGGTTGGAAGTTTGAGGCTTAGATGAGCTGCTGCTATGTTCATAAGATAAGGGCTGGAAAATATCTGAGAATGGCCCGTTTACAGAGAACAGATTATAGCTCTCCTACATAAAAGACCGGAAGGTATGAAAAAAAAAAATCTAAAGACAGAAATTATTGCTGAACATAGTGAATGGCACATGCCTTTCTTTTGTGGTTATTTTATTTTATGTACATTGGTGTTTTGCCTACATATGTCTGTGTGAGGGTGTTGGAGCCCCTGGAACTGGAGTTACAGACAGTTGTGAGCCGCTCTGTGGGTGCTGGGAATCGAACCAGGGTCCTCTGGCAGAGCTAAGCGGTCTTCACCACTGAGCCCTCTCCCTGTGGTACATGCCTTTAATCTCCCCCACTAAGGAGACAGAGGCAGGTAGATCAATGTAGATTTCAGGCCAGCCTGGTCTACATAGTGAGTTCTAGGACAGCCAGCACTACATAGTGAAAACTTGTTTTCTTAAGAAAACAAAGAAAAAGACATTGTTCAGTCAAAAAAAAGTAAGACGCGGGGCTGTGAATACCAAACTCCATCTTTGTGTAAAGACTGTGAAAGGAAGCGACTATTTCCTCAGATGCACAAGGCTGCTCTGGCAGGGTTCGAAGAAAGTGACTGCTTGGTGCTCTTGGTGAAGGTCTGGGGCTAAGGAAGGGGGCGTCAGAGGCCATACTGTGGAGACACCTGAATTAGCACAGAACTCTAACCATCACCCTCATATACCTATAATTCCAGTTACACTATTTACTGCAAACAAAATCTCTAAAATCTTTGAAGTGACATTTTAAAAGAATAGTGGGTAATGGAAAATAAAATAATTCTGACCTTGTGGCTGTGTTCCTTGAAAGTCATATGCTAAAGCCTAACTGGAAAGACATTAAGGGAAATATTTATTTTCATTAAGGGTGCCTATCTGGGTAGGATGAGTTGGTTGAACTAAAGGAACTAGACTAGAAAGATAACTTTGGAAAAACCTAAGGGAGAGCCTAGTCTGCTGGAGAACAGCCTGCAGACAGGAGCCTAGCAGAATTGTCCTCTGAGAGGCTCCGCCCAGCAGCCAAGGGAAAGAGGCCCATGGTCTAACATTAGATGGTGATCTGGGAGTCTTGTGAAAGAGGTGGGGGAAGGCCCGAGGGACCTGAAGAGGACAGGGACTCCACAGGAAGACCAGTAGAGTCAGCTAACCTGGACCCTCAAGGGCTCCCAGAGACTGAGCCAACCACCAACCAAAGAGTGAGCACAGGCTGAACCCAGGCCCTGGACATATGCAGCAGATGTGCAGCCTGGTCTCCATGCAGGTCCCCCAACAGCTGGAGCAGAGGCGGTCCCTGACTGCTGCCTGCCTGCCCATGGATTCCATTCCTCTAACTGGGCTTTCTTGTCTGTCTTCAGTGGGAGAGGATGCTCCTAGTCCTGCAGTGACTTGATGTGCTCCGGGTTAGGATTGGAGGTGTGGGTTGGGGTGGGGTTAGGTGGTATGAGGGGAGGGTGAAGAGAGAGGAATGTGAAGGAGGAGAGGGAGGATAGTATTGTAAACTGAATAAACTTAAAAAAAGTGAGAAACTAAGGACAGACAACACGCTCGTGCGCACACTCACACACACACACACACACACACACACACACACACACACAAACACACAAAGCCTGCTAGCTAGCTTGTGATAACAAGCCTGTAGTCACTCCCTCTCCCATAGTAGCCACATTGCTTTGGTTACAGAGAAGGAACAGCTCACAAAGAATCCTAATTACTTTATTGCATCTCTTGATGCACAACCTTTCAGTATAAGGTGAGTTAAAATCCTCCCTGAAGGATCTAAGAAACTCAAACACATCAGTTATTATATTACAGATTAATGAATAATTTAAAAACCTGGCTTTGTGCATAATTGTTTAATCTATCATCTTATAGTCATGCCTCTTTTCTCCCCCAAAACAATATTCTGGGTGTTGTTCATCAATGAGCCTGTGTGGTGTTGTGATTGGCCAGATAATGTCAAGCCAGGGTAATTCGGAAAAGACTGAAAAATCTTTGTCTCTATTGTCATGGACCATGGATGACAGATAGAAAGAGAAAACTAGAACCAGCTGGGAGGCTGAGAGACAGTTCAGTCAGTAAAATGTTTCTTTCAAGCAGAAGGCCCCGAGTTTGGTCTGCAGAATTAAGATTTTTAAAGCTGGGTATTTCACTGGGGAGACAGAGACAGGCAGAATCCTGGGTCTCACTGGTAAGCCAGCCTAAACCTACTTTAGGGAGATTTAGGCCATCAAAGGACGCTGTCTCAAAAGAAGAAAAAAAAAAAAAAAAAAAAAAAAAAAAAAAAAAAAAAAAAAAAAAAAAAGAAAAGAAAGAAAGGAAGGAAGGAAGAAAGAGGAAAGAAAGGGGCCTGGACCTGAGGAACGCCACATGAAGTCAACCTTTGGCCTCTATCTGCATACACCTAGACGTGTATCACACAGAGAGACCAGAGTGTGACTCATCCTAGAGGTATTAATGGAAGTCTGTGGTCATCTAGAAAGGTAGGGAGTAACTCTCACAGGAGAATGCTTCATGGAAAAGAAAGTATGAAAACCAGTGTAAACCATGTTTTAAGTGAGGGGCTGAAGTTGAGGTGGGTACGTGAGACATTCCATCCAGGGGTGTAGCTGCGAGGTAGAAAGCTTATCTTGCATTCTTGAAGCCTTGGATTTGACCCACAGCACTAAAAGAACAAAAGAAAAACAGATACTTCAGCTGGAGAGGACTCTGTGTCCAAAGGCAACAAAGCATAAAATGACACATTAGGCAACCAAAGCCGACACCTTCCACAGGCATTTTTCATGAATTGACAAGAATCAGTCTGGGAAAGCAGGTTGGGACAGATTACTAAGTATCTAATGTGTCTGCCTAACAAGTTTGGACTTTGTCTTGTGTACAAGACTGTCTTCTCGGGGAGCACGGAGAACCCTGCCTTTGCCATTCCCAAACACTTTTCAAGCAGTCTTCCTTCTGTTAGCTCCCCTGTTCTTGTTAGGTTAGTTAGGAAAGTTTCGACCTTGCTGTCATCTCATTCTTCCTATTGGTTTGTTTGTTTGTTTTGAGAGTCTCCTCTATCCCAGGCTGGTCTCAAACTAAGAATAGCCTTGAATTTCTGATGTGCTTGCTTCCATCTCTTGAGTGCTGAGATCATTCCACTGACACAGTGCTGAGGATTTAGCCCATGGCCTCCTGTATGCTGGGCAGGCACTCTTGCAGCCGAGATGATGCCACAATCTGACCTTCTGTCACATACTATGTTTCCTTAGATAAACTATCTAGCAGCATTTTCCTGTAGCAAGGACTGGGATCAGAGCTTTATGTATTGATCTTACTCTGTCCTCAAAACCAATTCTAAAAGGTGATGTTCTAGTCAAGGATCTTGCTAATGAGCAGTAGGTAGCCGAATGAAAAACAAGAGCATGACTGCTCCAAGGTATGGCTGAGCAGAGAAAAACAGCCAGAGGCATCAGCAAGTACCCAGACTGAAGTGTGGAGGCAGGAGAGGAAAAGAGGGAGGAGAGAGGGGGCAAAGAGAGGAGCCAAGAGAACATGTAGGTAAAATAGCTGGGTTATATAGGAGAAAAGAGAAGGGGGTGGGGAAGCTCAGGAACTGGATAGGGACGGAGGGAGCCTAAAGACTGACCATGTCTGATATGCTAATAGGCACCTCAGGCATAAATTGATTGAAGGGCCATCTGTCCCTTTTGCCAGAGGTAAGGAGAATGACACCATTTAGCAACTAGGAACTCCTTAAGTCCCTGAGGGAATGCTGACTTTTCTCTACATTCCAGACCTTAGGACAAGGAATGTCTTGGCCTAACAGTGAGTTGGAGCTGAAATTTGTCAAGAGTGTGCAGGCAACTCAGGGCATCCGCAGGGAGGTAGAGGGCTAGGAGTAGGCAGGGGATAAGATGAGAGGCAGAACATAAAGTCCAGACCCTCTTCCAGCTACAGCGTTTTAATGTCTACTTCTATGGCTCTGTTTCTGAGACAGTTCACCTGTATCACGACTTGGACTCATGTGACCCAGGCTAATCTTGAGCTCTCTGTCCTCTTGCTGCAGTCTTCTGGGTGTTAGGATTAGGGGGGTGGGGGGAGTGCCACCCTTCACATGAGTAGCAATTTCTCAGTCAGATCCTCCCAGGCCTCTGGACTCCCGTACCTGACAGTGGTCTGGGAGACTCTTACTGGTTATACAGCCTTTACCCACCACCCTCAAGTACAGAAACGTGAGGCTAAGCAGCCCTGCTCAGGCCTGTGCCTATGAACTAACCAATAGAAGCAGAAAGAAGCTTGGCTCATTCTGGTCCAGAAGGACGATCAGACAGTGAGGTGACAAGCACTCGGAGTATATTATCACCTAGATTAGACTTAAGGTAGATGAATGGTTACCCAGGTAACCCAAGTAGAGAGTGGTAGGGCTGGAACTGGAGGGCAAGTGAGTCCATTTGCACGGCCCCTGCCATTGTGTAACAGGCAATGCTGCTGGGTCTAAATGGCTTCTGCTCTGCAGCACAGCCCCCACAGCAGACTGGTCCCATCGGCCCGTTTACATTACTGTCTTGCACCCAGCCCTCTTGCTTTGTGCTCCTTCACTTCAGTTTCTACCTTGTTGCTAAGATAACATTTTAAAAGTATGGTCTATTTTATGTCAGCGTCTTGTTAAAAAAGCAGTGACTCAGCCTCTTCAGGAGCCTTCCCTGATAATACCATTTCATAGCTCTCTTCGTAATCAGTCAAATGATGCTGTGACTGGGCTACAAAGACACATTATTTACACTACCATCTTATCTTATTAATGGTGTCTAGCAGTTCCATTCATATGTCACAGGTCACAGAGCTGTCTCCCACCAACATTGTAATAGAAATGAGAGGGAAGCATCTAACACGATGCATGTTTCATTGCCAAGTCCCAGGACCCTTTAAATTCTAAACTTCAGAAAATATGTGAATTATCATCATCACTATTATTTTTACAGTGCAGCACATTTGCTGGTTCATTATTGGTTGTGTGAAATTCTGACTTGCTTCCTACATTTCTTGGCTGTAGATCCTACACCTAATCAGGAGTAAATATACTAAAAGACCATTAAGCGTAATAATTATCTTCTTTTTAAAATATTTGATTCCTTACCTCAGCTACTGTTACTGAATTTCTTTACTTATTTACCGATTTATTTAAAGCTCTGGGGCTGGAACCCAGGATCTCATATGTGGTGGCTGAGCACCTGCCACTGAGCCCTCAGCTTCAGATACTGTCAACTTAGGCAAAGCAGAGGTAATGGCGAAGTGTTTCCTCAAGGCTCTAAGGTGGGGAAAAGTGGTGCTGGGGACGCTCCTTCCTTTTGATTAGGAATAGTAAAGAGAACGTGGGTTCCTGCCAGTCATGGCCATTTCCTCCCCCACCTGGAGGTGTTCCAGTCTCCAGTGAAAGTTTTGAGGGTTGTCTCTCTAGCTCATGATGCCAGAGCAGGTCACACTGACAATGGGGAGAACACAATTTGGTGAAAAGGACTTTCAATAAAATTAATAAACTCCAAAATTTATAAAAGGGGATGCTCATGTATCTTCTGGTCATTTCATAGTACAGAGAGAGAGAAGACGAGGCCTCTCCTGAACCTTAGCCTTCTACCTGGAGAGACCATGTAACAGCAGAGACAAGATCAAGTCTACTGTGACTCACAGTGAGAATGTGGAGAGCCTAAGGTTTGGTCAATGATGAAATACTTGTTTAGATGTGAGAGGCCCTGGGTTTTATGGAAGGGGATAGAGAAGAGAGGAGTCAGGTAGTTTTACAAAGGGCAAGACAGTAGATCAGAGGTTGAGAGAGTAAGGGTATACCAGATAGCCGAAGCAGAGCATGGCTTCTGAGAAGGCAGGTGGGGAGCTGTACTAGGATGTTAAGGGAATGGTTCACAGTTCCAACTCTGGAGCTGCTTTTTCGGCATCTGTTCTCTTCCCATTCCCATTTCCTAGTTACAGAGCTGAGAACAACAGACCTCCTTCCTGGCTGCTGGGTGGGCCCCAGTCATAATAATCCATTCTCTTGTCACAGCTGGTTCTCACAAAGCATGTCCTCCAGGCCTAAGCAAATTAGCCATGGCTTTCTCAAGGGACTGACACACTCATTGCTATTGGACATAGAAGAAGCATGCAGACCTAAGACTACTGTTTCTTATTGTGTTAGGATGAGAGGGCAACAAGAATAAAAGCTAAGGGGACTGATTGGGAAGAAATAGAGCCAGTGACTTGACCACACTTTGATGAAGTGACTGAAGGTCTTCTCTTCACTGTTTACACAAACCATTAGAGAGTCTTCTCATTGAAACCATTTGACTCTGCAGTGTTGCTGCTTTGAGCTGACAGAGGATGGAAAGTGGTCCCTTCAATGAGAACAGGGTCTGCCGTGGAGACACAGAAAGCTCTCAAAGCATTTGGTCATGTTCAGAAGTGACACCATCTATCATTGCTTTTGTAAGACTACAGTAGCAATACCGAGGGTGGTTTGGACAGAACAAGGCTGGACCAGTGAGAAACTCGAGTCATATTTTCTTTTAAAGTTCCATCAAAAAGTGCCATTTTTAGATCCTTTCCTCACCAACCATAAAAGGGAATTATGTTAAAAAAATACTTAATTCAGCTAGGTGTGGTGATGCAGGCCCTTAATCCTGGCACCTAGGAGGCAGAGGCAGGAAGATCTCTGTGAGTTCTAAGCCAACCAGAGTTACATACTGAGACCCTTTCTCAGAAACAACAATCAAACCTAACTCAGGGTTAGAGAGATGGATCAAAGATTCAGAGTACTTGTTGCTCTTGCAGAGGACCTGGGCTGGATCTCAGTGAACACATGGTAGTTCCTAACCCCAGTTCCAGCAGGTTCAGACGTCTTTTTTCTGATCTCCAAAGGCACTAACATATACATGTTGTATACACACACACACACACACACACACACACACACACACACACACGAAGGAAAAACACTTATATAAATAAGATAAATATAAATTCAAAAATACTTAATTTGTTAGTGTCTACTTTATGTTCACAGAAAGCCACAGAACTTTCTGAGTATGAGGAGCTGAGTGCAGGGATGAGCTATTTGGTCTCTGTTTCACATGGGGGCTTCTGGTTCTTCTATACTCTATACAAACTCCTTTTACCTATCAATACAGTGCTTTCTTCATGTTAAAGACTTTGTTTGGTTTTGCTTTGCTTTTGCCCTTTTCCACTACAGACATGGCAGCAGTTACAGTAAAAATAATGCTAAGTCTTTGAGTTCAAACGCCCTTTTCCCTGAAGATTTGCTGCTCTTAAGGAATATGAACCTGATCCTTATCTTTTTTTTTTTTTTTTCTTTCAGGAGGAGCATCTTTGGTAACAAACATTTGCCCTGACTTGAGTTCTAGGATAAATTACCAAGTCAGTTCTGTGAATATGAGAAACACAGACCCGTGACAGCTCCCTGCCACGTCACTGGACACAACTCTGAAAAGATGCAGTCAGTCAGTCAGTCAGTCAGTCAGTCAGTCAGTCAGTCAGTCAGTCAGTATTTCTCCTTTGTCATTATTATGCTCTCTTTTCAGGCCTTACACTGTGCTCCATATCAGATGCAGGAGGTCAGGAGAGGATAGGCAAGTCTCTGCTTACAGAGAACTTACAATGCAGCGTCCAGCGTGGGGAGCATTTTGCTGGAAGTCGTGTTGGTGAGGCAGAGGCATGTATGACAACAGCTGTTTCATGTACAGTGAGCTATGCATATTTTTCTGACTCTTGAAGTACATGAAAAGTATTTAAAAGCCTCATCAGATATATCCAAAGAATGTCATGTGCCATTTCTTCCAGGATTCTTGGGACAGCATTAAAATTTTTGTCATTAGCCAGTGGCCTTCAACTAATGTCCTAGAGAAAAAAGACTAGCTTATTCTTCATCAACAGAGTCATTTCTCTTTCTCATTTGTATAATTTGCAGTGGAAAACTGAACAAAAAAGCAGGCACTTGTTGAAAATATGTTATTGCCAGATTTGTCACAAGACAGGAATTGTCTATTCCTTAGCCAAGGAAGTAGAGTCATATTTGTGCTTCCAAGTTAATAAGTCATTTTGCCTAAATGGCAATATGTGTCACATCTACATCTCTCCCTCATTTGACTACCCTTAGATACTATCTCCATCCTCTATTGGTTCTTTCTACTAACTACACTCTGATGCCCTTACCAAACACTTCTAACTTCAGCTGAAGCCTGACTTTCTGTACTAAATTCTTACCACAGCTATTCCTCTGGTTTACTTGTTCCTTGTGCTCCAGGCCTGGAGGCCTTCTAATGGTCAACTCAAGGTAAGCTCAGCTTTGAACTCTGCCCTTGATTTCGTAAGACAGCTGACCACATTCAGCATCCAGCTCACAGCAGAAACCGAATAAATATTTTCTGGCAAAACAGAATGAATGAGGATAGCGTCTGTTGAATCATTGAGTTAGGCTGAGATCCTGAGCTAAACCAAGGACTCTTGTGGTTATTAGGTCCTGAGGTTTCTGGTCTAGCTTCAGTTAACCGGCAGTTTTGGAGAGCTGCCCTGCCCTCACTGTTTCTGACTATTGCCCTTGGGACTTAAGAGCTCTGAGTCTTCTAAGAAGCAGACCTCATCAGACACAGTCTCTGGCTCTTACCTCAGCCAATACAGAGCCAGTGGACTGGTTAGTATGTTTGTGGTAGTAAGGGCATTATAAAAATGCCTCTTCTTTTCTCTCCTTTCCTTTCTTTTGATAAGACAATACATGATTGGACAGTGGAGAGGTAGGTGGGGAAAGAGGCTGGAGGAGTGGAAGAGGGGCAGAAGGCAGATGCCAGAGTCAACATGGAAGCTGACGTGTATGTTTCTCTCAGTGAATCTATAGCTTGATGAAGTTGTCATTATTATTTCTAAGGGTTTCTATGGGTCTAATTTATCTTTTCTGGGTGAGCAGTTTATATCTTTTGTCCGCTGGTTGTGAGTTTATTGTGTAGAGGGTTTGTGGATTGAGAATTTAAGATATAAACCTGTTTAAATGAATAGATGTAGAGTCATGTTTGTACTGGGCAGTGGAGGAAAGGAACACACCGGGGTGGTCATGTTCACTTGGGATAAAAGCAACATGAGTGGTAGAGTGAACCACACCCGAGTTCTTAGAGGCAGCGTAAAGCCTCCAAGTTAGAGATCCCCGCAGTGCCAGATGTCACCTGGAGGGAGCTGGGAGCTGGCAGGAGCATGGGACATAAGGTTAAGCCACCTTTTAATATTTACCACAACATTCCTTTTCATTCACTTATTCTACCACCTTTCCCTAAGACTGGGCTCTGCTCTCTCAATTCCTCTGTAGAAAATTCCAAGAACTGATTTTCCTTTGAAATTTAGGTAACCTAACTAGTGTGAGTTGCTGGCACAAATGCAGAGCAGCAAAGCTACTCTGAAGCTACCTTGCCGGTTTTTTACAAACCTGAACAGTCTTGTCCTATGATCCCGAAATCCTGCTCTTCTGTGCTTACTCATTAGCAGAATTATGTATGGACTAAAGCTAGCACACTGATAGTTACAGTTACTCTGATCATAGTTGCCAAACCTTGCTAACACACAAGACGCCTTCAAACAGAGACATAAAGGGTGGTACGGTCTAGACAATGGGATAGTTCTCAATGGAAACATAAATTGAGACATAAAGATGTGGAACACTACCACAGAGGAACCTTTCACCCAGAATATCAAGTAAAGGGATGTCTGAAAAGATGACCTATTGCAGGATTGAAACTAAGAAACACTCAAGAGAAGAGAAATCTATACTGATCTAGGAACGTGGAGTGATAAAGTTCTTTCTCCATATATTCCAGGCCCCATCTGTGTTCAATCCCCAGACCTGCATAACAAAACAGTGCCATGGAGACAGTAAAAGACCAGCAGTTATAGAGGCTGAGGAGAAAGAGGATGAACAGTTGGAATACATTGCTTCTGGGGAGAAATAAAACCATATTGTATGATTGTACAGTAGTTGAACTGTAGAATGTACAATCCCAGGAGTGAACCCTAGTGGAAACTCTGGATTCTGGGTGACAGTGACTGTGAACTCCCTGACTGTAACAAATGTTCCCCACTGGTGGGAGATGTGAGATGGTTGAAACCCTGCCAGGGCAGGGAGTGCGTGAGAGTTTACCGTGTTCTCAGCTCAACTTTGCTGTGACCATGTTTGTATAAAATAGTCTATTTAAAAAGATAGGAGTTGGGATGCCAAGATGGCTCAGCCAGTAACGGCACCAGCTGCCAAACATGATGACCCGAGTTTGATCTCTGACACCCACATGGTGGAAGGAGAGAAGCAACTTAAGCAAACTGTCCTTTGACCTCCACACTCATGAGTTGCATGCATTCTTCCCTCCAATATAAATGTGAGAAAAAAAGTTTTAAGAAGGGTAACTTAAAAAAATAGTATGGATAGGTGGATAGATAGATGCTAGGTACATAGATCTAGCTTCATTCCTTGGTGTGTATAGAGCGTACTTGTACATATATTGTCTGGGTTAGAGCACGAAAAATGGAAAAGATTAAGAGAAAGCCTTGCAAAACCCAACAAAACAAAAATTTAAAAGCCTTGTGTTTATTGTGTTTAGTCAGGCACTGAGGCATGTACCTGTAATCCCAGCACCCAAGAAGTAGAGACAGGAGGCCCAAGGCCAGCTTGGACTATATAATGAAACATGGTGTCAAAATAAAAAACCAAGTAGGAGCTGGGGAAGACTGTGTACTGTTCTTTTGAAGGACTCACATGGCTCCAACCTCCTGTACTTCCAGCTCCACAGGATCTGACACCCTCCTCTGCTATCCTGTGGTACTCACACACATCTCTCTCTCTCTCTCTCTCTCTCTCTCTCTCTCTCTCTCTCTCTCTCTCTCTCTCACACACACACACACACACACACACACACACACACACAGAGAGAGAGAGGGGGGGGGAAGGGAGGAAACAGAAAACACCTTTATGGCAGTTCCCAGAACAACTGAGTACAAGATAAGCAAAGATACTTAACACAAGCATACGTTAAACAGTGGAAAATCCTCGGGGCTGGAGAGGTGGCTCAGTGGTTAAGAACACTGACTGCTTTTCCAGAGGTTCTGAGTTCAAATCCCAGCAACCACATGGTGGCTCACAACCATCTGTAATGAGATCTGATGCCCTCTTCTGGTGTGTCTGAAGACAGCTACAGTGTCCTTATATAGAATAAATAAATAATTTTTTTAAAAAAATGGAAAATCTAGCAGCCTAGATGGTCCTTCCTTGAGGGAGAAAAAAAGATGAGAGCCACTCCTCCTGCTGGAGGCCCTGCACTGCCTTCAATCTTCTTGTGAGCTCTTTATTGAGTATTTTAAACTAGACTTGGTACACTCCCTACTGTAAAAACACTTGGAAATACGTCCTCCAGTCCTCAAGTCACCCATCTAAGAGAGCAGATACAGTATTTAAGGGAGAGGCTCTAGGGATTTACCTTTCCGGAAATTCCCAGGCATTGTGGTGGAATCAGGCTTCAGACCCATCAGACCTTAGAGTTTCCACTCATTTGTTTATTGCTGTACTGGGGGTTGAGTCTACAGCTTCCATATGCTAGGCTAACACTCTACCATGGAGCTACATGCTCCAGTCTTCACCAAACCTTCCTACTGAGGGAGCTCAGACAGCTGCTCAAAGGAATGGGATAGAAAGTAGGCAGGATGCGTCTTTCTTTTCTTTTTTTCCTTCCTTTTGCCTTTCTTTTTCTCTCTTTCCTTCTTCCTTCCTTCCTTCTTTCCTTTCTTCTTTTCTTTCTTTTCCTTTCTTCTCTTTCTAGACAGGGTCTCTCAGTGTAGCCTTGGCTGTCCTATAAATCACTTTGTAGACCAGGCTGGTCTTGAACTCACAGAGATCCACTGCTACAGCCCAGGGGTTGGGATGCATGTTTTCTAGTGTTCTTGATGTAAATACGAGGTATTTCTCTGAAGAATAATGATTTAGCATGGTGCTTGTATACTGTAGAAATTTTGAAAGCATTCTTTTGAATAAGCAGTATATAATTGAATTGGTAAGAAAACTGAAGCCTCAAACTGACTTCTAAACTGACTTACAAAATGAAAGACACAGATACCTTTATTTTCTTATCCTTAGAATTTTGACATTTGCAAAGCTCAGGCTTTTACAGCAGGATGGTTTGCCCTGACTGGTGAGCCATGCCCCTTACTAGCAATCATTTCTCCCTTTTGTCTTGAGAGACAGGAGTCACGATTATTCCTCTAAACAGAGGATCTTCATCTCTCTTCCTCCTCTTTTTATAACCACCCTGTGAATCGGCACTAGGATTCTCCACCCATAACTTACAGGTGGAGAGGATAGGGCTTAAGCAGTTTCAGCAATTTGCTTCAGGGACACCTTGTGAAGTACTCATGTCCCATCTCATTCCTTTAGCTTGGAACACCCATTCCTCTCCCTCCACAGCCCTTTGTGTCTTTCCTCAGTTGCCACAGATTTGGTCCTTGCTCCTAAGTTCCTATTTGAAGGCTGGTGTACAGCTACTCTGAGTGACCCACTACTTCCATGGGTCTCAGAATGCCGTATGCAGCTGGACTTCTGGGGATTTCATCAGATGGCTACAGGGCCCCAGGTCCCCACCCAGTCTTTTATTACCAGTTTTGCTTGTGGAATGTGCCAGGAAAAAAAAAACATACTGTTTGTTACTAAAATGGTTTGTGGAGTCTGCTATGACCCTTCCTTTTCTTGTCTGACAGTCTTTCATAATTGTCTATCCAAGAGTGAGAAGTTGATCTGAAAGAAGTTTTTTACATGCAGTTATTAAAAACAGTCTTAATAATTGGTTATAAGAGATGGCTTAGCAACTAAGATAACTTGTTAAAGGACCTGGTTTAAATCCAAGCATCCATACTGATGCTTGACTCATGGTAGGTTGTGAGTCCAGTTTCAGGGGTCCACCTCTTCTGACCTTGATGGGCTCCTACACACGTGGTACCATACAGACATCCAGGCACACACACACATACATAATATGAAGAGTGCTCTCTTGCGACTGTAGAGATGACTTGGTTAAGAGTACTGGACACTCTTCCCGAACTACATCTGATTCACAGCACCACTGGGAGCTCACAACTGTCCATAACTCCAGTTCCAGGGATCTGGGCACACACCTGGCACATGGACATACATGAACTCAAAACAGCCTTCAGACTGCTTTATTCCTTCCTTTCCCAAGTCTGTGCAGCTACTAATCTGATTATTTTATGAAGTGGAATCATAAAATAAATGATCCTTTATGATTTGTTCCTTTCATTTAACATTTTGCTTTCAAGGTTTGCCTTGATTTGTGTCCTAATGGACATCACAGAGATCTAGTAATCCAGTTTCTTTTGGACCCGAGAGTAACAGTGTTTATCCCTTGAAGCAATACATTTTCTCCCCACAGAGGCGGCGCCATTTTGCATCCCTACCTGAAGTGTATGAAGGAATTCCAATTTTCCCATAGCCCAGTCAGCATTTATCATTATAGTCACAATATTATATTGTGATCGGATTAACTGTCCATTGTCACTGGAAAAGCAAAAATGTTGGATAGCTAGGGATTGGAAACAAGTTTGGACAAAAAGACCTAGGTTCAATTGTGAGTCCTTCCGTCATAACACAAAGATTGATATCATGATCTCTAAACTCCTTCAAAGAAGCTTGTATGAGAGACTCTTCTTTCTCTACCCTCATACAACCGGTGGCAGCATGACCCCAGGAGAAATCTTGCTCAGCAGGGCCTGCTCTTTAGTTCTCCCCCTTAGATACTACTTCTGCCTCTGACTTGGGCAAGAACCCACAGAAGGCGCAGGGCTTCATTTTTACTCACACCTCTCCTGGACTGAGAAGTGGGCGTTTACTGCTTTCTAGAACAAGGACGCTGAGCATGGAGGAAACTACAACACCCAAGAGTCCATGCGGTGCTGGCAAGAGCCGCTTAACTACGGCCGACAGTACAGCGCCCTCTCCGGTGTATTATTGTTAAAACTTAGAGGCGAGTCATCTGCGCGCATGCACACTTTCGTCTCTACTAGTTTAGCATCTATCCTTCCTGCAGGCGCTTTTCCGGTCCGGCTGACGCAGGTTTTTCCCCCGCCCCATTCTCAGAGTCTGGAGAGGGTGGGGCTCTGGGCAAGCGCGTTCACAGATTTTTGAGAGGGAAGGGACGAAGCTTTGGGTGTGGAAGGTAGAGCAGAGGACGGCGGGGCGCATGCGTCCTGACGGCGCTGCGGGCCTCGGTGATGTACAGGTGGCGGGGCGGAAGTGGCTGCTGAGCTGACGCACGCGCATTGCTGCTAGTGCAGCCTCCGGAAGTGGGTTGGCCGCCCAGCGACAGGCTCCGCCCCTCCCCGCCCCCTGCTCCCCGCCCCCTACTCTCTAGGTGGCGCCGGCTTGCGGCCGGTGTGGCGGCGGTGTTGGGTTCTAGAAGCCGGAGCGGGCACATTCCCTGGACCGGAGGCAGGGTTATGGTCGCCGGCTCACGAAGGCTCGCTCCGCATCTCAGCCCGGTCCTAAACACAAGCCTGAGCATTCTCTTCAGCCACGTCCCCCGGCGCGTTCGGCTGCTCCCCGGGCGCGCCCCCTCCGATGGCGGCGGAGATCCAGCCCCAGCCACTGACCCGCAAGCCGATCCTGCTGCAGCGGGTCGAGGGGTCGCAGGAGGTGGTCAACATGGCGGTGATTGTGCCTAAGGAAGAGGGTGTCATCAGCGTCTCGGAGGACAGGTAATGACTGCTTGCCCGTGCCGCGCAGAGGTCCGGCCCTGGCTTGGTGGAAGTGTAGACCGCACCTATGGATTCTGTTCGGAGTGCGGTGGCCTTGGCCTCAGCAACTGGCTTCTGGCGAAGTCCGAGTAGCCCTTGTGTTAACAGTGCAGGAGATACCAGACCTGGTGCAGTTTAGAGGATGGGATGGGCAGAGGGAGGAGCTACCCGGCTTTGCAGGTGTTTTAGCTAAGAGAACCCTCCATGCTCCCGGATGATTTGGAGACTGCTAGTTGTTCCAGTTCTTGGTTACCCAAGAAAAACGTATTTTCTTTCTTCCATACGGTTCACCGGATCTATGTCTCTCCAGGACATCTTTCATCGAACTCAAGGACTTGTAAAATTGTGAAGGAAGTAACTTTGGGCTTCTGCGTGTGGTGCCCTCCTTTCCTAAAAGTTTGTCTTGGAGCTCAAGGGAAAGTGTCTGTCTGGATGTTGCAAGCGATCACTTTTGCACACAACTGCTTGAGTTCCTTTCCTTGGACTACTTCCTTTCCGATTGCTTAATTAGCAGAAGTAACTCTGGTTCTGCCTTCAGTATTCCTCCTTGCCTTGCGTTTTTCATTTCCAGAGGAACGCCCGCCTGAATATAGGACTAGGGTAATATATCTGAAATTACTATTTGGGTAACATCTACAAGCATTTTAGAAACAATTGTAACACGGTAGAGGTATGTAACTGTCTGAGGTTTTAGCTTCAGTCGGGTAGTTAGGTTTTCTTCCTGTAAGTTGGTACCATGGGTAGAGATATTCTCTGACTCTTAAAATTGCAAAGACAGAGCAAAAAGTGTTCACCTTAAAAAAAACATTTTAGCACCTTCTACAATGTAAATTCAAACATTTTTACTTGATTTGTTTTTTTAGGTTCTTGAATATAAAGGAAGAGTGTGTTGCATGTGTATATTACATATCTATCTATATCTGCATCATTCCTGACAAAAATGGCGCATGCTTCATTTCCTATGCAGATCTGTGGGTAAACATTGCCAACGCATGTTCATGGCTGTCAGTCCGGGAAGAACTGGAGAAACTGACGTGGATGTGGGAACCTTTTGAGATTCATAAAGAAGTCTTAAGACAGTGTTTAATTTTTTCCTTTGGTGTAACATGCTTAGACTGCATTAGACTGTTTCTGGGCTTTAAATTTTTATCGAAGAGTTATTTTTTTTTGGAATATTTTTCATAAAAACTATTGGAGGGACATATTGATAAATGTCCCTTTCCTGTACCAGAGATGAAATTGATTCCCGATTTGTAAGCAGTTCGTAAATAAGTTCATTATCCAATCAGAGGAGAAAGGTTGTCCAGACCTCAGCTCCATCATATTAGTTTAGAAACATTGGATTCCCGTCAGTGTATTTCCCTTGAAGGAAACAACTTTAGTGGCCGTAATATTCAGTTTCTAGAGAAGCTAAAGCGTATGTGCAAGACAGTGAAGAGTAAGTTTCAGTTCATCGCGGCACAGAGGAAGTGCGGTGTTTAATTATCTTTCACTTCCCCGGTTTGCAGCGTACATAAGAATTCATCTTACTATGGAGTTACTGTGAAATGGGCCTCTACTGTCATTCTGGGTCCTTGTCTCTGTGAATTTTATCACTCAGGTTGACAAGTCTCTGCTTCTTTGGGTCAGTCAACCATGAATGTAACAGTTTTAAGGCAATTTTAGTTATGGATTTCCCTAAAAGAAAGAATTGATCTGTGTTCTTGCCTTTCAAAGGCAGTGCTAGTGTCACTTGATAGGAAGATAGAATATTGATTTTCATCAACACTCACAAAACTATTACCGTTAGCTGCTTTGCCAGTTCATTACTGAACCACGAGGGTCAGCTACAAATAGCGTGCTATGGCATTGTGCTTGGGAAACCCTTCTCCATTTGGACTCGTTGTAGCCTTGATCTGCACCTTGGAAAAGAGCCTAATTTTTTTGTTTTTAACGGTGATGTACCTGTGTTCTGTCTGTTCTGTCTTCTGTGAGTTCTCCGGGGAGCGTTGTGCACCTTTCTGACTAGTGATCTGCACAGTTCCTGGCACACAGGCGTCCCTCACTACTTGCTTTATCAGTGTCTGATGTAGGACCTCCCCTGCCTACTTCTGAAAATCCAGTCCTTAACTACTGTGGATGAATTGATGTTTGCTGAGTGAGTATCGGGATGACTTGGGAAAGCCTTATGCAGACAGATAGACCTTTGTGGGGGAAGTATTGGACTAGGTGGCCTTCGACACGTTCAAACTGAGAACCCAAGTATTGCCTCAGCCTCCTTATAAGACAGTAAAGTTCGTAGTGTGTGTGTGCGCATGCGTGTGACAGTGGTGATGATGGCCAAGTCTCTTCAAGGTGCTCACAAGCTGAGTAGCAGAGATTTTACAGTATGGGTTTTGTTCTGTGTTTGTGTGGTGCTAGGGATGGAACTCTGGGCGTGTTAGGCAAGGATTCTACCACTGAGTCACTGAGCCACACCCCCAGGCCAAGACTATTACATAATAAAACTGTTACATTTAAGACAGTATTGAAAAGAGCTTTCTGGCAGGAAGAGTGGCGGCTCCACAGCCCCTATGACCTCTAAGTTCCTTTCCTTTGGAGGATTGTTACACACGAAGTACATTTTCATCCCCAGCCTTCTCTCATCAGTAAGCTGGTGGTTCTCAAATCTCCCAGCTAAAGAGTAGGTGTGAAAAGCCTTCGCTTTCACTTCACTGGGGCACAGTTGGGACAACTGGGAACTTTACTTGGTATCAAAGGAGGAAACAGGGAGAATAAAGCAGAGAGACAGTTGCCAGTTAAGCTTTCTGCCCTAATGCAGAACCTGTTCCTAGAACTCACTGGCCTTGCAGAGGCTTTGGTTGTAACTGGGTTCTAGTTACAAGGGCTACACCAAACTATGGGATCTATGGTCCCTCATTTCCCTGCTTCTTTTCAGGTTGCTCCTCCTAGACTAATGGTGTTCCAGTGGTCCTGTGTGAGACCTTCATCTGGGTCGAAGAGATGTCTCAGTGAGTGGTTAAGGGCACTTGCTGCTCTTGCAGAGGTCCCTGGTTTGATTCTCAGCACCCACATGGTGGCTTATTACTGCTTATGACCCCTGTTCCATGGAGAAATGATCTGGTGCATATACATACATGTAGGCAAAACACTAATACACATAGAAAATAAAAATAATAGCCAGTAAGTGGTGGTGCATGCCTTTAATCCCAGCACTCGGGAGCCAGAGGCAGGCAAATCTCTGAGTTTGAGGCCAGCCTGGTCTAGAATGTGTTTCAGGACAGCCAAGGCTATACAGAAAAACCCTGTCTCGAAAAATCAAAATAAATATTTAAAAAGAGGGGAAAAGTAGGTTGAAAAAGAACATCAGCACAGACCTATGTCCTGTGTTTTGGTCAAGATTTTGTAATTTACAAGGGATGTCTTATTTAGTAGAGCCTTAGGTGAAGAAAGCCAGGAAGGACCTCTGTTCAGGTATGACCTAGCCCTTAGTTAGGTTTCTATTGCTGTAATAAAGACCACAACCCAAAGCAACTTGGGAAGATTGGGCTTATTTGAAGCATGAAGTCAGGACTGGGACCTGGAGGTAGCATAAAGAAGCCTTGGAGGAGTGCTGCTTAGTGACTTGACCCAAAGCTTGCTCAACTTGCTTTCTTACACAGCTCAGGACCTGCCCATGGGTATCATGTCCACAGTGGGCTGGGCCCTTTCACACCAACCATTAATTAAGAAAATGCCATCACGGAGTTGCCCACAAGCCAGTCTGGTGAAGGCATTTAATCAGTTGAGGTTCACTTTTCCAGAAGATTCTAGCCTGTGTCAGGTTGACAAACTAATCAGCACATCTTTCCACACTCATTATATACAAACGTTAACCCAGGATAGCTGTCTTATCACAGTCTCTGCTTAGGAGTGAGGTAAGACTGGCGCAGTCTGTGCTAGTCAGAGCTGCTCTGAGTGTTGCCGTACCTCAGGGAGTTTGGAGGACGTGGCTCCAGGAGTAACTAAAACCAAAAAGGGAAGAAGAAGAAAAAAGAAAGAATCACCTGGGTGCAAACATTTGGAATTCTTTTCCTGCATACATGTGGAAACAGGGGTGGGAATGGAAACCTTGTGAGAGGGAACCTGAGGGAGGGTGGCCTAGTTTGATTCCTGCTAAAAACACTACCAAAAGTGTTTTGGGAGAGGAAAGGCTTTTGCTTCCTGGTCCAATCACAGTCAGGGCACAAGCTCCAGACTATAACTGAAGCAGAGCTTACACAGCTAAGGACTTGCCTGCCTTGGGGTGATAACTACCACAGTGGGTTGGGCCCTTCCCCATCAATCATTAATTAGGAAAATGCTACATAGACATGTCTTCAGGCCGATCTGATGGAAGCAGTTCCTCAATTGAGGTTTCCTTTCCCCAGTTGACCTTAGTTTGTGTCAAGTTGACCAAGACCAGCTAGCACAGAGGTTAAGTACTGGAAAAGGGACCTTGGGGAACTCCCTCAAACTGCTGAGACCCAGCCTTTCTGTAGCTTCCTTTAGGGTAGAACTCATGAATAATAAGGGTTACATCTCTGTAGAAGGAAATCTAATGATGCCCAGTGGCTTGTACAGAGAACTTTGTCAGATCCTTAAGTGAACTCCTGACTCTGAGTTGTAATTGCTCAGTTTCCCTAAAACAGATACTTAAAACTGAGCCTTAGAGAAACTTAGCAGCTGGGATAACCGGTCTTCCTGGGATGGAGATGCCAAGGAGCTGGGACTAAAGGGGTTTTGTTTCTTTAAAGCTTTACACTTCTAAGACTCTCAACTGCTGTGTTTCTAAGTGGCCTTATGATAGGATAAGGGCAGCGGGTATATCTTTGATGTGCCACCAGGAAATCACACCATGCAACAGATCTAGAGCAAGAGGTCTGGGTGGGGGTGAGGGGGGTAGGGAGCTGGGTTGGGGGTGTGTGGAGTGGGGGCATAAATGAGAGAGACAGAATGAACAGGACAGAGGGAATGAGAGAGAAAGAGGAAGAGAGGGGGAGGGAGAGGTGTCAGTTGATCTGTGGTGGCTGGGGCCTTGTGTGAACTGCACCTGGTGGCATCATAGCTGATGCGCTGAGTCACTGAAAGGCAGGTTGGAGGAGCATCTAATCAACACCTTAATTACTTAGTTTTATTTTGAAAAGCTAGGTTAGACTTTTTCATCTGATATATCCTCGCGGTGTGGGCTCATTTGCTGATTCTTTCATTGTGAAGTGAAGCTGTACTAATGCGTCGACCACAGTGCTGGAGTTTTATGTGCCATGCATTTTATGACACTTGAAGACGTGCACATCAGAGTTTTCCCTACAATTGCAGATGTGACAGTTGAGAACTTCTTAGATGGGTTGAAGTCCAAACTAATTTTTGACTATGTGGACTCTATTTAATGGCATGAAATTAGTGAACTCTCACCTCTGCACTAGATCGATTTTTTTTTCCGATCTGCACTAGAGATCAATCGTTTGGCACTAATACTGCTTTCAAGTCCCAACGGTTGCACTTGATGGGATTGTTGAAAGTGAGGTCTTTACTCTGCACTCAAGCCAAGCCCGGGAGTCTGCAGATGCTGAGGGCAGGGCAGCATGACCCTACGGTCCTCGTGGGAAGGCGTCTGTGTGCCATCCCCCAAGAAGGCCTTCACTGCCAGCAGCTCTGAGATGCCTGGAGTGACTGACTTTAGACTGTGTCGCAGACCCCAAAACAGAAGAGAAAGAAGATCCAGAGGACACTTGAGAGAATCATGTCCAGGCTAAGGAGACCCAAACTTTGAAGAGCAGTCCTTCTTTTTGTTTACTTAGTACTTTCCTTCCCATAACTGTTTTTGCTTTGCCTTTTGGCATAGAGAGAGGGACATTTTTCTGTCTTGATGTCATTAAGCAGGAGTTGGGAGGAGAGGGGATGCGGTTCAGTTGGGGGATCAAGTGGAGTGGGTGTGGAGCGCACACCTGGCCCTGGGAGGTGGAAGCAGAAGCTCAGTGTCAGCCCCAGCTACATATGGAGTTCATGATTTCAGACAGAAGTATTTATGTGCACTGTAGCACTAAAGTAAATGGTATACAGTGCACACTCGCTTACCTGAGACATAAAAGCCACTAAGGGGCTCTTCTGCACACTACACTGTTAGAGTATCCGTCTGTTGAAGGGGCAGCATTTTGTATGACATAGAAATTCTCCGACACACAGCCTGACTTCCTGGTGCCACTTCTGCAAGCCATTTATTTCAGTGACTTTTCACTCTGTTCAGAGGCAGGAGGCCTCTAGTTCATATGCTTTATTTAATCAATAGTAAAAATTAATCCAGGGTTCTGAGAAATAGCCAATAAGTCCAGAAGAGCAAAGGAGGTTGTTTCCTTGTCCTCTGTAGCATTTGCTGCTTTGCGCTCTTCTGTTTTTAATTTAAATTTCTTGGAAAAGAACTGGGGTGGGGGCTGAGACCAAGCCAAATCCATTTCCCCTCACGCTCAGACTGAGTCTCTCCATCTTGGAAAAGGAGGGAATTTGTGTCTCAGAACTACTTTGTGCCCTTGGGGTGCCTGGAAGAAGAGGAAGTCCTTGCAGTCACCTTACCCTGAGATCACGTGTGTGAGGAAGAATGCCGTGGTGAGGAGGAGAGTGGCATGCCTGTGTGAGATTGTCCTGGGTTCGTGGAGCAGCTGGCGAGCAGCGCTTTGGAGCTTTTGGGCAGCAGCAGTTATTCTTGGTGCAATCTTCCAGATGTATTTGTTTTGGTGCCTAATACCCAGGTGAACAGGATTCACCACATTTCTGCCTTTAGATTTTTCCTTAAATTTCAACATTTAGTTCTAGGTAGCACCTAGTCATCACCTGGGTGGGCAGAGTGATGTTTTGGAAAAACTTTATAACCACAAGTTTTAGCACCTCTCTCCAGCCCCATCTCATCCCTCCGTCAAGGAACTGGAGCAGCGAGTCAGATGGAAGCCAGCTCTGCTCTGACCTCGTCTGACTGTGGCATCTCCTGGGTTGCTGTGCTGTGAGCTGGTGGCCCTCGCATATGACAAGCACACTGCCCACATGCTTTCTGACTAATTTCCTGACCCACTGAGGTCTGGGAACCAGAGTTTGCAGTGCAGCTCTCTAGAGGGGCTGCTCAGGCCTGTTCTCCACCTTTACAGTTTCTGGTTTTGTGTTTTTTTGTTTTGTTTTGTTTTTTTTTTTTTTTTTTAAGAATATGAAACATGATCAGGAATGGTCATACATACTCTTAGTCCGAGCACTCTGTGAGTGTGGGGCAGGCCTGGTCACATAGTAAGTTCCAGGTCAGTGAGTGCTGTGTAGAGAGACTCTCTCAAAATATTCCAAAAACAAAAAGAAAAAGATATAAAATGCAGTTTAACTTGAGGGCTTATACCCTGTGAGCTAACCCCTACCCCTTGTCTTCCCTGCCTTTCTGAAATTCCCATTGTATTTCTGGAATTAATCCAGCTTGAATGGAAGTGGAGTTCACAAAACGCTGAGAATGCAGCAAGCAAGTTTGAGTACTGACTTAGTACCTGAAAAATGATGCATGTCACCTAATTGTGGATGTCATGGCTGACCTCCGTATGAGGAAACTTTTCTGCCTGGCTGGTCAGATTTCTGTAGTGCGAATCAATGTAAAGATTTTAGTGCATTTTGTTGTAACCACATTTTTAAAAAATTGAAAACAGTCCTATTTGCATATAGTATATTCTGATTACAGTTTCTCCTTCCATATTTTCTCTCACATTCTGTTCACCTCCCCACCCTTCCAACTCCAGGTTCCCCCCCTTTTTTTAATCTTAAGAAAACAGCATCTTGGGGGCTGGAGAGATAGCTCAGTGGTTAGAGCACCGACTGCTCTTCCAGAGGTCCTGAGTTCAAATCCCACAACCACATGGTGGCTCACAACCATCTGGGATCCAGTGTCCTCTTCTGGTGTGTCTGATAGCTACAGTGTTCTCCTATAAATAAAAGAAATTTAAAAAAAGAAAAAAAAACAGAATCTTTAATTTATAATGACCAACTTAATTTTAAGCAACCATAATATTTTTTCTGGAATATTCTTTTATCTTAGTAAATATAGTTACCACTACCACAGAGAATGACTGCCCGTAGCTATTAGCACAGTGACTTTTGTCATGTATCACCGTCCACCAGCGTTCCTAAGGCAGGCTTGAAAAAGAAGACTGTCATCATACATGTCCATATAATCGTCCTCACTAAAACCATGCCAGGAGCTAGCTAGTCTTTAACTGTTGTTTTGAACATGGTTTTCTTTCCGTCAGCATTCACTGATGCCCACTGTCTGCCTGGCCTGTATGTTCTGGGCCATGGCTCCCCCTGTCTCTTTCAGTTGCCTTGCTGTTCTTGCTGACTTCGAGTATGGCGTGAACTGGATTGGGAATGGGTGGTGTAGTAGAAATCATTGTCTTATTCCTGATTTTAGTGGAAGCGTTTTGAGTTTTTCTGTCCTGCAGATGTTCACAGTGGTCTTGTTGTATGTTGCCTTTATTATGTTGAGATGTGTTTCCTCTATTTCAGATTCTCTAGGATTTTTAATCAGGAAAGGATGTTGGATTTTTGTTTTCATTTAATGAGATGACCATGTGGTTTGTTTCCTGAGTCAGTTTATAAAATTGTAATAAAATAAATTTGTTGATTTATTTTTATTGAACCATCCCTGAATCTCTGTGTTGAAGCTGACTGGATCATAATGGATGATCTTTTTGATGTTCTTGAGTTCACTTGGCATATATTTTATTGTGAACTTTTGGGTCCATGTTCAGAGATATTGGCCTAAATTATTATTATTTTTTTGTTGCGTCTTTGTCTGGTCTTGATATCAGGGTAATACTGGTTTTGTAAAAAGAATTTGGAAATGTTTATATTATTATATAATAGTAAATTTTATATATTAAATATATATTACAAATATATATTAAATATAGTAATAATTTAATATAACAAACATTAAATTATTGCAGAATAATTTCAATAGTATTGGTGTTTGTTTTTCTTTGAGGGTCTGGTTGAATTTTCTGCTGAATTCTTCTGGCCTTTGCATTGCTCAATTTGGAGATTTTTAATTACTGCTTCATTTTCATTGGATGTTATGTGTCTACTTAAATAATTTATTTCCTTTTATTTTAGTGTTAATTGGCCATATACATCTAGAAGTTCATCTGTTTTAGATTCTCTAGTTCTGTGGAATACAGATCTTTAAAATGTCTTTACACATCTCTGAATCTTCTCAGCCTTTGTTGTGATGTCTCCTTTTATCTCTCACTTTATTATTTGAATCCTGGTTTCTTTCTTTTGGTTAATTTGGCTAAAGATTTTCAGGCAGTGCTAATCTTTCCAAAGAATGGTCTCTGTTTTATTAATTCTTTGTATTGTTTTTTGTTTGTTTGTTTCAATTTCATTAAGTTTATCCCTAATTTTGATGATCTCTTCCAGACTACTGTGTTTGGATATTCTTTGTTTTGTTTTTTCAAGGCCTTCAGTTGTATTATTAAATTATTAACTTGAACCCCACTTCCTTTTTTTGATGTTGCTCCTTGTTGTATTCCATAGGTGTTTACATTTTATTCAAATCTAGGAATTGTTAAATTTTCTTCTTGATTTTTTTCCTGATCCAATTGTCATTTTGTAGTGTTGGTATGTTTCTCTGTGTAGCCCTGGCTAACCCGGAACTTGGTCTGTAGACCAGGCCTCCTAAATACTTAGACTAAAGGCACGCACCATCACTGCCTGGCTGATTTCCATGGGTTTATATACATTCTTTAAGTTTTGTTGTGGTTGATACCCAGCTTCATTTCTTTGTGGTCAGATGGAATGCAGGTGTTACTTCAATTTCCCTGTGTTTGTTGTAATGCTTTATGTCCTAGTATGTGGTGGATTTTGGAGAAAGTTCATGTGCTGTTGAGAAGAATGTGTTTTGTAGTGTTGGGTGGATCATTCTGTGTCTGTTAGGTTCATTTGATTTGACATCATTCAACTCCAGAGCTTCCCTGTTTAGGCTTTTTTAAATGACCTGTTTGTTGGTGAGAGGCAGGTATTGAAATACCCACTTATCACTGTGCTGGTACTGATATAGGTGTTTGTGTATGTATGTGTGTTTTTGTATGTGTGTATGTGTGTGTTTGTTTAAAAGTCAACTACAGTTTCTTTTATGAAAATTCGTGCTCTGGTTGGTGATTATATGTTTATAATTGTAATTATCTTGGCGGATTTTTTTTACCTCTAATGAAGCTAAAATGTTTCTCCTTATTTTCTCTGACTAGTTTTGTTTGAGGTGTATTTCTTAAGATATGAGAATAGCTATATTAGCTTGTTTCTTAGTTCCATTTACTTGGAATACCATTTCCTATTCTTTTATCTTAAGGTGGTATCTACTGTTGATAGTGTGGTATGTTTCTTAGAAGCAGGTAAAAGGTGGGCCTATTTTCTAATCCAAATTGATAGTCTATGTATTTTTGCCAGAGAATTGAGACCATCAGTATTCAGAGTTACTATTGAAAGGCATGTGATTGTCTGTTCTTATTTTTTTACTTCTAGCTAGGACATACCCAAGGACATTTCCAGCTACTGGCCAAGGACACAAATCTTGGCTCCTGTTTCTAAATCTGTTTGACCAGTTTCTGCTCCCCATTCTTTCCATTGATGTCTTACTGTATCACACACTTCATTGTACTTTTCCAGACAGAGTCTCTCACTGAACCTGGAGTTCACCAATTGGCTGGCCAGTAATTTTCAGGAATTTTCTTTTCCTGCCTAACTAGCTTTGGAGTTGGTAAGTGTGTGCTGCTAAGGCAGGCACGCACAGGAGACAGTTTAGTATGCTGGGGCCCCAATTTGGGTTATGCATACTCCCTCTCTTGGAATAATGTACTTGGTAACCTACTTTTCGCTTACAAGTGCAATATATACTTATTTCCCTCCAAACAATGCATCCAACATCCTCAGAAGCACCTTAGTCTCCCACCTGTATCAGGTACATATGTGCCATTTCTCAATAATAGTGTCAGTTTTTCTTTTCTTTTTTTATTTATTTATGTGAGTACACTGTAGCTGTCTTCAGACACACCAGCAGAGGGCATCAGATTCCATTATGAGCCACCGTGTGGTTGCTGGGATTTGAACTCAGGACCTCTGGAAGAGCAGTCAGTGCTCTTAACCGCTGAGCCATCTCTCCAGCCCAGTGTCAGTTTTTCTAACCCTGATAGCAGTCAACTTTGCAGTTTCTATAAGTTTGTTCTCCAAACTAGTTTGAGGTATAGGTGTACAGTAAAACAAACTGTGTCCTCTAGTAGCATTTTTGGGAGAGTGCTCCCTTTACCTTTTTATGCCTGGTCACTCATATGTTAAAATCAGGTGCATTATAGGAAGGGGTGTGCATAGTAAGAAAAGGTATAGGACCTAATCTATCTGTAACAGTAGAGAACTCCTCAAACTATGTCCCTTAGTAGAACTAGCTCCTCTCTCTCTTTAGACCCCATATAAAGAGACCCCAGGCCTGGGCCCTAGAATGCCTTCATTCCTGTGGCCTGCTATCATTTTTGACAATGTGTTTTCTTTAATCTGTACTATTGTTTTGCTCTACGTTACCTTGATTCTTCTGCAGAGCTAAGTGTGTCCTTATTTTCAGTTCTTTGGGAAAGAGGTGCTGTGTTTAAAGATACCATGTACTAGTTAACCTTGAAAATCCATAGAGATGCCAGGTATGGGACTCGGGACCTGCCTGTAAGTTATTGGTCAGGGAAGCCCTAGGTGTACCCCAGCCTATTGCCATAGCTCTTGAGTACCTGCTGGAACTAGATGGAAAGATCCTGTTGCTGAAGATAGACACTGGTTGTAGACATATGAAGAAACCAAACAGGAACTAGTCTGAAAACTTCCTCTGCTGGTTGGCTATCATAGTGCTGGAAGGTACTGTTGGCCACGTGAGGAGAGGAGATGTCCATGATATTACCCACTGGTGAACTGACCTGCTAAGGCAAGGTATGCCCACCGGTGCAGTAGTGGCCTGGCTGTTGTAGTGAGGGGTGCTAACCAACCACTTTTGAGTTGGATTTGAGGTCTGCAGATTACAGGAAGTAATTCTTTTGCCTTGTACTGTAAGTCTGATCAAAGGCCCTAAAGGGGAGCATACTGTTGCTGTCCTACTAAATGGGCATGCTGTCAAATTGCCTTCTAAATATTTATGTTTATCCACATAGATTAGTGACTGCTGCCCTCAGCCTTGGTCAGAGAAGCTCCTTTCTGTAATGCTCAGCGGTTAATGTAGAGACCCCAGGACTAGTCAAAGTGCTGAGAATTAAGTGATCATTTAGTGCTTAACCATAAATGGGACACTTGTGTTTCGTATCTTCTCCCTCCTGGCCAGGTCTCAAGGGACATCACAGAAAAAGAGGGCAGAAAGAATTGTAAGAGGAGCCAGAGGGCAGGGAGGAGCAATGTGTAACTCCGTCCTTGGAGCTCACAGGGTCACTGCACTCATGAGCTCACTGCCCTGTGGCTGCCTGCACAAAACCAGTGCTCAATCCGGCATCGCTAGTTAGACTCGGTGGACTGCAGACAGGAGGAGGGAGGAGGGGATGACATGTGTGCGTGCGTGTGTGTGTGTGTGTGTGTGTGTGTGTGTGTGTGTGTGTGTGTGAGAGAGAGAGAGAGAGAGAGAGAGAGAGAGAGAGAGAGAGAGAGAGAGAGAGAGCGAGCACACCTTCCTGGTTTCACTGGGGAGGCAGAGGAAGATGGATCTCTGACTTTGAGGCCAACCTGCCCTACAAAGGAAGTTGCAGGACAGCCAGGGCTCTGTTATCCAGCCATCCAGCTCTACTGCAGAGTGCACAGTGTTTGTTATCCTCCCAGGAACGTCCTTTTGTGCTACAGAGGAGTCAGATGGATTTGAACTGTGGGAACATGTAGTCCTTCACATTTTCCTCGTGCCCTTGCTCCAAGTCCAGAGGTCCATTAAAATGGCCAATGTAAATCCCTCTCTGTGAAAGGTTGACTGGCTTTTGAGGTGGGGTATGTGCCACGTGTTTACTTACTGCTGTGATAACATACTTGACGGAAAAAGGACAGAGAGAGGGTTTATTTGGCTTTCAGCTTAAGAAAGAACAGTCTGTGAGGAATGGCCCGTGCCAGGAGCCTGAGCTGGCCACACCTCATCTGCGGTACCAAGTAGAGGTGAATGCTGGCGCTCAGCTCTGCCCCTCTTCACTTTCTCTTGAGCTCAGGGCCCCAGCCCAGTGTGGTGCTGCCCATCCAGAGTGATGCTTACTTCAGTCAAATCTTCCAGAAAACCCCTGACAGACACCCCAGAGCTGGTTCTGTTCTAAATCCAGCCAGGTTAATATCACGAGTGCACCCCCACCCCATCTCACTCACAGAGGGCTGGCTGCAGCCTCCAGTTGAGCTCAAGAATTGTGTTATTGTTGTCTGTGTAAAAAGAATTCTTTTAAATAGAAATGTAAACAGTGAATGAATCCGGCTGCTGTATTCCCCAATAACCACCCAGAGAAACCAAGATTTATTTCAAGCTGCATATCAATACCGAGCAGTTAAATGATCTATCATAACCCCTATGCTAATCTGGCCACCCCTCAGCGCACATGATACTTGCATATTTTATTGATCTGGCTCTTTGGGTGTCAGACGTTTTTTCTCATGGTGTCTTCTTAGACCTTCTCATTGTGTGGATCTGAAACCTCCCTCCCTCCTTCCCCTGCCCTATTTTTCCTTCTGCTCAGCCATTGGGTGGTCAGCAGTTATTGATAGGGCAGAGAATAAAGGGAAGAATGTTTACACAAACTTGAAACAGGAGATTTTTGACCTAAGCATTGCAGGGCCGTGTCCAAATTGAGACAAGATGTGAGGGCAGAGAAATAGCATTCAATTAACACAGGGAACCTTTACACACGCACAGAAGCATTATGTCTGCAGTCTGTCCTAAGCTCATTTGTCCTTCCTTAGGGTAACAGTCAACTATCTAATTCAGTCCACTGGTGGTAAATTGAATAAGCCTTTGAAAGGGAAATTTTAGCTGGGCAGTGGTATCACAAGCCTTTAATTCCAGCACTTAGGGGTTCAATGCCAGCCTGGTCCACAGGGTGAATTTCAAGACAGCTAGGGATACAGAGAGGCGAAACCCCGTCACAAAGAAAGAAAACAAGCAAATAAAAACCTCAAAAAGTCTTCAGCTGTTTTTCCCCCTCCCCATGTGTCCTGCTGAGATTGCTTCAGCACCAAGAGTCCCACAGGTGACACCCTAGTTCCCAGTTACTGAGTTCTCTGTGAAGGCAGCTCTTGATTTCTGGTTGAGGTCTTAATGATTTGATTCCCTTTCTAAGATTCAGTGTGGTTGTGAATGTGGAACTTGCCCTTTAAACCGTCATAGCTTTTCTTCAAGAAATCCTCTCAAGTCATGAAATGGAAAGGCTGTTGAGTGAATCTTGCCATGTGGTTTAGCTCCTAAATCCTGCTGCAGCGAACAGAAAACCCAGCTCCTGTGCTATTTCCTAAATACGTTGAGGGGTTCCGAGGTTCAGTAAGGAGGTGCAAAGGGGCCACCAGAGGCCAAATGCTGATACCTGGCCATGCAGCTGTGGTGGTCTTGTCCGGAGGCTGCTTTCCGGTCGTCGCTGGGTTGGCCTTCCAGACAGGAAGGAGGAGAGCAGAAGGTAAAGGCGGCCACCAGCTGCCCCTGTGCTCAGTCAGAGCTTCCTGGAAGCTCAGTTCCATGACTGCTGCTCACGTCTCCTGAGCCAGTAGTGTGTCTCAGCGTCACACAAGGCTGGCCCACTGTGTGTCTCAGCCTCACTCACACAAGGCTGGCCCACTGTGTGTCTCAGCCTCACTCACACAAGGCTAGCCCACTGACACCCTCAGTGGAATTTTGTGGGGAAAAGTTTTGAGAAGAATTTAGACCATGTTTAAAACCAGCAGGACTTGGGAAGAATAGAATATCTGAAGGATTTATAGAAAGCCTGCTCCACACTGACCCTTTAGGATGACAGCGCTCTGAGAGGCTCTGCAGGCATTTATACACGAGAAGTAAGTTTAGTGAGAACCCAAAGAACAGAAAAGGGAGAATTAATTGTCCTACTTGTGAAGATGCTCACTTAGCTGACATAAACTTGGAGCTAATTTAAGGAACGATGTCTTGAAATCGAAATTATAACAGAAAATTTGGAAAGTATAAAGCCACATTCATTTTAAAAAGTCAATGTTAAAGCCAGTCTTGTAGGTGAAAGCCTGGAGGAAAGTATTTGTAATATGTATTTAAACTATGATTATTCAAAATAAAGTCCCTGTAAATAAATAATAATACCAACTTAATTTTACTGAAAATCTGAACACAAAGACATTACAAAAAAGTTAGAAATAAATAATTGGACCATTATTATTGGACGACTTAAAAGAAACCCTGACGTACCACTGGGATTCTGATCTTAACAGCTGTTCTTAAAACTTGATATTATCCAGTCTTGTAATGCTCTGAGGAGAGAAGGGCCCGCCATCATTCTGGAGACAGTTGGGCTGCAGTGCTGACTGAGACACACAGCATGGCCTTCATCTGGGCATGTTTCAGGGCGTTACCATGGCTTCACGTCGTGATTAGGGAAGTGTGAGACAAACTGTCTGTGAAGACGTCAGTTGTTTGGGCCAGGCAGTAATTAACATCAGCATTGTCTATGGGCTATGGATAAGCAGGTTGCAAAACAATATATAAGCTGTTTTATGTCCTCTCTTAAATTCCATGTACACCTGAAATCATGTAGAAGACTTGTTAATGGTTTTTGTTTGAGATAAGATCTCATTGTATAGTCATGGCTGGCCTAGAACCTACTGTGTGGACCAGGCTGGCCTAGGACTTACTGTGTGGACCAGGCTGGCCTAGGACTTACTGTGTGGACCAGGCTGGCCTAGGACTTACTGTGTGAACCAGGCTGGCCTAGAACCTACTGTGTGGACCAGGCTGGCCTAGGACTTACTGTGTGGACCAGGCTGGCCTAGAACCTACTGTGTGAACCAGGCTGGCCTAGAACCTACTGTGTGGACCAGGCTGGCCTAGGACTTACTGTGTGGACCAGGCTGGCCTTGAACTCAGAGACCTGCCTGCCTCTGCCTCCCAGTGCTGGGATAACAGGTGTGTGCCACTCCTCTCCATCATTATTGTTTATTTTTGATGTTACTGTTCTTAATTTTAAAAGTCTTACTCTATGTATGTGAATGCTTGGCCTGCAGGTATGTACAAACTGTGCCCAAAAGGTCAGAAAACATCAGACCCTGGGACTGGAGTCATGAGTGGTTCTGAGGGGTGTGGGTGTGGGTGTGGGTGTGGGATCCTGCAGGAGAAGCCTGAGCTTTCAACCACTGGGCCATCTCCCCTGCTCCACATTTGAAGTTTTAGTAAGGATAAATTGATGTGTATTTTGCAAGAAGGAGCCATCAAGTCTTTAATTAGTAATCACCTTTCAAAGGAAGAGTGTTGGAAAACAGGAAGGCATAAGAGCCTGATTCCTCAAATGTTAGAATGCAGAAAGTGGTTTGGTTTTGTGGGTTATTTTTTGGTTTTTCAAGACAAGGTTTCTCTTTGTAATCTTTACTGTTCTGGGCCTTGCACTGTAGACCAGACCTTGAACATGTAGAGATTTGCCTGCCTCTGCCTCCTGAGTGCTGGGATTCTGACTTGCCTTCTGGGAGTGGGAGGGAAGCTTATGGAAGGTGTGGTAGAGACAGACAGACTTAAATTCTCACAGAAAAGCCATCTTTCAGTTCACCTCACAGTTTTCCTTTCAACTGAAGTTGAAGTGCAGTTGACAGACAGAAAGCAAACTAAGATGGCCTCTGTTTTCAGTTCCTTTTGAGACAGAAAGTAGGAATAATTTGTCAGACTGTCATTTTGAAAAGATACAGATCTTAGGGGCTTGTACACCAAAGATTTCCTTCTTACCAATGTTCCACCACAGAACTGATAGGCAAACAAGCCATAAGCAACGGGAGCAGAGCCTTCCCCATGACCAAGAGGGTTTGGGAGCATCTGCGTTTCCCAGCCGGGACCCTTGGAGGGTGTGGCAGACCAGGAAGGTGAGGCTCACTTCAGGAAAGAAACCATGTTTGCATGGTTGCTGTGCACATGAAGATCAGTGCAGAGGTCTGCATCCCTGTGACGGCTGTCTCCAAGTGTTGACTTGTCCTCTTTGTGGCATCCTGGACTTCCTCTTTCCTTTCTCCCCCTCCCATCCCTCCACTTTGTAGTCCTCCCATCCCTCCTCCTCCTACTCTTTGTAGTCCTCCCATTCCTCCTCCTCCTACACTTTGTAGTCCTCCCATCCCTCCATTTTGTATTCTTCCCATCCCCTTCCTACTTTTTGTAGTCCTCCCATCCCTCCTCCTCCTTCTCTTTGTAGTCCTCTTGTCCCCAGGAACCCTGCCCTTCATGCTTTTCCTTTCATTCCTGTTCTCTCATAAAGGAAAAGGTTGCTCCCCCCTCTTCCCCGCCCCAGGGTTTATGGCTACATCTTGGCAGCTCTTCCTTAGGCATATCAGCTCAGGAGAGGGAACAGGGAAGAGAATTCGTGGTGCACATGCACACATACCTCACATTTGACATATTTGAGCACTGCTTATGTGCCAGCCTGGTACTTGAAGAAGTTAGGCCAGTGGATAGCTGTCCTCACATGGCTGACAGTGGTACTGGTGATAAATTAAGGATCAAGATGGTGCTTACTTGGTCTGTTAATAGCTTCTGAATGCCTTGAGGGCGGGGATTGTATCCTGTGCTGCTGTGAGCTACAGTGGTGGTGCATAACTGACGTGTGACCTGTAAGTTACACATCTGCCCTGACTTACAGTGGGGTTGTGACTGCATGCTTATGGGAAAGCACATGAAACTTGATCTGTCTAAGAGCTCATTTCCTGAAGAACAGAAAAGATTTAAAATTAGGCAAAGGAAGAAAAGAAAGGAAGGAGAAACTTTCTGGTGCCCATCATTAGTAGAACATAAAGTCAAATACATTGATTCACCTGAGCTGCTTACTGCCCTAGTTCAACTACGCTGGTGTGGTATCTGTTGTTTACCAGCATGCTTTTGACTGGGCACTGCAGTTCCTACCAGGAGCACTCGGAGAGAAGGCCAGACTGCAAATCACTGTTGTGTAAAAAGAACCAAATTCAAAGTTGACTTTCTACCATGATTTTCACTTTTACACCATCGCAAAGTTGAAAAGTAAGTGAGAACACTGGGGACCAGTGGCCATCTGTAGTTGGAGGAGTGGATAAAGGAGTGAGCTCACAGAAGGACCACCTGCTCCTCAGTCGGGGTCCTGTGACTCTGTCCGTCCTGCGTAAAGTGAGCCTGTCCACTCCTGACATCTGTCCGTCCTGCGTAGAGTGAGCCTGTCCACTCCTGACATCTGTCCGTTCTGTGTAGAGTGAGCCTGTCCACTTCCAACATACTAAGTGCCACTCTTAGGGGGAAGCATCTGTCCCCAGCAAAACAACTCTGATTCTCAGGGAATGTTGTTGGAATTTTCTTGAACACAGAACATTATAGTTCTACAAAATGGACACTTGCCAGTGCCAAACAATAAGGACTTAGTGGGCCTCCCTAAGGGAGAATCCGTGGGAATCCTGGAGGAGTGAGTGCTGAAGAGGAACAGGCACACCACACCCGTTCCCTCCACAGTGGTCACTTAGGCTGCTGTGGAATGCCCTAGGTAATGGCAAACTGCAGAACTTAAAGGGAGGAGAAGCCAGTGGTGCCTCACTTTGTTTGATGTTCCCTTGTCTCAGCTGTGACCTCCGCTCATTTGTCACAAGATCTTCCTCTTCTGCTGCTACAGGTAAATAGTCTAGACTGATTTTTTTTTTAGCGATTCTCCCACTTTCTAAGTTAGGCAGTAGTAGTGAGGTCCTTCACTAAGATCAGGGATGGCTTCTCTAATGCTACTTCATGTATGGTCAGTCTGCCACCAGGCAGAGACAACTCGGTAACTTATACAGACAGTGAGCTTTTATGTTCTAATAATCTGGGCTGATCTTTCTCACAGGTTCCTTCCTTGTTCTGTCTGTCCATCTGTCTGTGTCTCTCCCCACAAAAATGACAGCTCTCATTTTAAAGGGAGGAAGAGGAAGTTTATTCTGGGTCATTTTGAGCAACCATGACCTGGGAACACAGATTTAGGTTACCCTAGATTGCATACTCCAGAGTTTCGTGACATTTTACAGTTTTATGGAACAAAGGAAGTCATAAGACAAGGCAAGCTTGCAAGACAGGGAAGCTTTTCTGTACGCCCAAGATGCTCTCTGGTGACATTCTTAGCTTGGGCTAGTGAAAGTGAGAGGCCTACTACATTAATAGAGTCCAGGTTTTCATCTCTTAGTCACAGGGTACCCTTCTGTCATGGAGGTGGTCAAGGAACGACCACCCCAGAAGGCAGAACTAGCCCAAGGGAAGCAGTGAGCTTGGCTCTGCAGCTCTGCAGTCTACGCACAGCACCGCAGCCCTCAGTCACCCAGACTGCAGACACAGGCTCACTTCAGGAGAAAATGGCTTCAATGCAAGTCTTTTACCAGCTTTTGGGAAAGCGCTTTGTTTTGAAACTCCTAATGTCCCAGATGACGATTCTTCACCTTTCACATTGCTCATTAACGTGGTGTCTGGGAGAGGGCAAATGGGTGGTCGAGAGACTCTGTGGTCTGAGCTGAAGAGTGGTAAGGGAGGCACCCTCCTAGATGCCTCCTGTTGGAGACTTGGGCAGTTCTTGTTCATTGGGCCAGGTCATGCTTTTGAGTCAGCCTTTACCCAGAATCCCATGTGGGAAGTGTGGCATAAGCCTCTGCCCTCTAGGCCTACCCTGTAAGAGGACAGAGTGGGTACACGTGTTCATGTACTTCCTCTTCTGGTCTCCAGTGTTCTTGTTCCCCAGGTCCCACTGCCTTCAGTGGTGAGGTTCATTCTTTTAGGGTAAAGCTTCTCTCTCTTCCCCTTCCCCTGCCTCCCTCTCTCCCTTCCTTCTTCCTCCTCCTCATCTGTTCTGTAGCATTTATGACCTGACAGAAGCCTTGCTGAGAACACCTAACATTTGGGGTTATTTGTATTGAGTACATAGCTTCTAAAAATAACCCTTCATGGGGGAACAAAATAATCACCAGAGACAGAGGGAAGGAGGGATCTGGGTGGGAGGTGGGAGGAAGGCAAAAGAGAAACAGGATCAAGTATGGGATGGGGAGTGGACAGGAGAATGAATGAAAATATACAGCCTTGGAAGTGGGGAGGGGGCACTCCACTGGAGGCCTGGGAGTGACGGTGACCTTAGCCAAAATGTCCAACAGTGGGGAGTAGAAAAATTCACCTCCAGTAGATAGGGCCTCAAATGGAGGGACAGGCTTACCAAACCACAGTCAACATTTCTGATCCAGAATATTTCCTGTCTAAAAGAAGTGCAAGGACAGAAATGGAGAAGAGAGTAAAGGAAAGGCAGTCCAATGGCTGCCCTCTAAGAGGCCCTACCAGCATCTGACTGACACAGAGGCAGATGCTTATACCCAGCCATTGGATGGAAGTTGGGGACCCTTACAGTTGAACTAGGGGAAGGATTGAAGAAGCTGTAGGGGAAGGTGACCCCATAGAAAGAGCAGCAGACTCAACTAACCCGGACCCCTGGGAGCTGCTACAGACTTAGCTGAAGACTGCCTGGTCTGGCCTCAGTTGGGGAGGATGTGCCTAATTCTAGAGAGACTTGAGGCTCCAAGGAAGGGGGATGCTTGGTGGGGTGGGGAGAGCACCCTCTTAAAGGCAAGGGGGGGGGGGAGGAATGGATGAGGAATCATGGGAGGAGGGAACTGGGAGGGGGCAGTGGCTGGAATGTAAATAAATATAATAATTAAAAAGTAACCCTTCATTAGATGCTGCATTAATGGAGAATTGATTACCTTGGAAAACAGACACACTTAAGGACTGGTTTGATTTGAGGAGTCTTAAGGACTTCATATTTTAAGCAGTTTTGAATAATCGAGTAGAGATGTCTCAGCACTCTGATTACCCTATCATCCATGTTTCCTCAGACACAAATGACTAAGGACACATTCTCCTGAGCCCTCCCAGATTTCACCAAAATAAACTGGCAAAGTTTAAATAAGGAAAAATGCATATAAACTTACTGATGTATGTACTAGTTATTTAAAATACTTTTTAATATTCATTTCGTTACTTTGGGGGTACCAAAACATGTGTGGTGGTCAGAGAACAATTAATAGGGATTGATTCTCTCTTACTACATGGGTTCCAGGAATTGAACTCAGGTCATCAGGTAAGCACCTTTAACCACCGAATGAGACCAATAGGAAGCTATCATCCTGTAATGGAAGTTGTGGCAGTTTGAATGAGAATGGACCCCACAGGCTTTTATGTTTGAATGTGTGGGTCTCACTTGGGGAGCTGCTTAGGAAGGATTAGTGGGTGTGGCCTTGTTGGAGGAAGAGTGCCACTGGGGGTTGGCTTTGAGGTTTCAAAAGCTGTGGCCAGGCTCAGTCTCATTCTCTTCCTGTCATGTGCTTATGGGTCAGATGTGAGCCCTCGGCTACTGCTCCAGTGCCATGCCTGCTTGGTTGCCTGCCGTGCTTTCTGCCATGATGGTCACGGACTAACCCTCAGAAACTGTAAGTCAGCCCCAGTTAATGCATTCTTCGGTAAGCTGCTTTGGTCATGGTGTCTCTTCACTGCACTAGGATAGTGACTGTCTTATTTAGGGTGGGTTTTACTGCCAGGAACACACACAACTTTATTTATTTATTTATTTTTTAATATTTATGAGTACACTGTAGCTGTCTTCAGACACACCAGAAGAGGGCATCCGATCCCATTACAGATGGTTGTGAGCCACCATGTGGTTGCTGGGAATTGAACTCAGGACCTCTGGAAGAACAGCCAGTGCTCTTAACTGCTGAGCCATCTCTCCAGCCTGATCAAGGCAAACTCTTATAAGGAAAACATTTAATTGGGGCCGACTCACTGACTCAGAGGTTCAGTCCACGGTCATCAAGGTAGAGCAGGGCAGCTTCTAGGCAGGAAATGTACAGGATGAGCCGAGATTCTACGTCTTCATCTGAAGGCCACTAGAAGACTGGCTCCCTCGTGCCATCCTCACAGTGACACACTTCCTCCAACAAGGCCACAGCTTCTAATAGTGCTTTTTGTATGCTGGCCAAGCATATTCAAACCACCACAGTGACAAAGACAGGAGCCCAGAAAATGGTTCCGTAAGATCGGCCTGTAGGCAAGCCTGAGGGGCTTGGCTGTTGCTGTGGGAGGGCCCAGCCCACAGTGGGTGGTGCTATCTTTGGGTAGGTGTTCCTGAGATATAAGAAAACAATATGATCAAATTAGGAGGAGCAAGTCCAAAAACAGTGTTCCTCCATGGCCCTTGCTTCAGATCCTGCCTCTAGGTTTTTCTCTGGATAATGGACTACAAGCTGTAAGATGAAATAAACCCTTTCTTCCCCAAGTTGCTGTTGGTGATGGTGTTTTTATTACAGTAATAAAAGCCCTAAGGAAGACAGGTAGAGGATGTGGTGGTTTAGACTGAGTACTTGAATGCTTGGCCTAGGGAATGGCACTAGTAGGAGATGTGGCCTTGTTGTAGAAGGTTCAGCCTTATTGGAGGGGGTTTGTCACTGGAGGGTGGGGGTGGGGGCTTTGAGGTCTCCTGTGCCTAAGCTCCGCGTAGTATAAATTTATAGCCTCCTCTGGCTGCCTTCAGATCAAGACGTAGAATTTTCAGCTCCTCCTGCACCATGTCTGCCTACACACTGCCATGCTTCCTGCCATGATGAAAGACGGAACCTCTGAACCTGTGAGCCAGCCCCAGTTAAATGTTATCTTTTATAAGAGTTGCTTGGTCTTGGTGTCTCTTCACAGCAATAAAACCCTAACCACGACAGAGGACAAGCTGTGGGAACTGGTTTTCTTCTTCCACCTTTAGGTCTTCAGGATCCAGCTCAGGTCATCAGGCCTAGAGGTTGAGTCCCTTCAACTGCTGACTTATTGTTCAGGCCCCAGCCTTTTATATCAAATTGTTCAGCATGCACAAACCCAGCTTGTTTGGAGGTATTTCTCTGAGTCCCAATAGCAGTTGTGATCAGGAAAAAAAAAATACAATTAAGATTAGCTTACATGGCAGAAAGAGATTAAATAACTTCAGAATTGATATAATGAAACAGTACTGCTTAACTTGAGTGCTTTTTATGGTCTGAATTCAAGTTCAGATACACTTTGACCCTTTATTTGTAATTTGGTTTCCGGTTTTGATTGATGTAGAAAAGTGAGGTGTTTATGAGGGAGAAGGAGAAGAGGAGCCTGACTATTTTAAATATTAAATGCTGCATTTCCTGGCTATGAAATTACACTGAACTTGGAGAGCTTTATTCTCTTGTCACAGAGGTCCAGGGGTTACCAGAAGCACATTTGTGTTCTGACTCAGTGCAGGAAATGGGGTGGGGACAGTGCTGAGCTTTGTGGTGTCTTTGACCCGAAAGACAAGGTTTGACTTTGCAGGAGTGTTAGTGGGACACTTCTCTGTTCTCTGCCTTTTCACAAGACTGAGTTGTTTTTGTTGTTACCTGTGTATGTGCTCATGAAGTAGACTGAGTTGTTTTGTTGTTACCTTTGTATGTGCTCATGAAGTAGACTGAGTTGTTTTTGTTGTTACCTGTGTATGTGCTCATGAAGTAGACTGAGTTGTTTTGTTGTTACCTGTGTATGTGCTCATGAAGTATTGGTGCATGCTCATAGATGCACCAATATGTGTCAAGCTCGAGGGTCTTTCTTTTAAAAAATAAACATGTTAATCCACTTTTTTTGAGAATTTTATGCACTGTCTTTTCATCATATTCCCAATTCCTTCTGTCCCTTAACTGCTTAACCCTTTGGTGGTTGGATGAGAATGGCCCATAGGCTCATACATTTGAACGCCTGGTCGCTAGTTGGTGGAATTGTCTTGGGAAGGATTAGGAAATATAGCTTTGTTGGAGGGGCGTTGTGCTACTAGGGATGAACTATGAGGTTTCAAAAGCGTGTGCCAGGTCCAGGGCCACTGCAACCCCTGTCCTGCCACTCCTCCTCTGTGTCCATTAAGGAGTAGTGACAGAGACAGTGTTTGCTGGGAGGAAGAAGGCGGGGCTTGGAGTGAGACAGCACTGGTTGGTTAAGTTAACTGTTTACTAGCCTGTCAGTGTTAGTTGGCGTCTTTGAAAGAGACATGGTGAAGGTCAGACAACATGCACAGAAATACAGGAGCATCCTCCATGCTACGAGACTCAGCCAAAGGCTCTTTTCTCTTTCTTCTCCAGTGAGACTCAGATTGTCAGTTTCGATCGGCACTTAGCACTTTAGCTATTGACAGTTTAATTTTGTAAATGAAATGGATTATGTGGCAAATGTGTGACAGGTCTGAAAGAAAACTGAACAAATTCAATACAGTTTTAATTTTGAGACTCTTCTGTTTAGCATTTGGTGTTCACAGACACTTGTCTCTAATGCTCTCATCACATGTGTTTAGTCTTTGGTAAACACAGCCACAGTGACATTCTTTATGGGAGACCCAGGAGAGACAGGATGACCTAAGAGGACCTTTGGTATAACACAGATACTTTTAGCAGGTTTGCTCTGGTGTGTTCAAATTCTGTTTGTTTCTTTATTTCTTTATTTCACAGTGCTGGGAGTGACCCTCCAAGGCCTTTGGTTATGTATGTTTGGCAAATGCTCCACCACTGTATCTTTGGCCTCATACTCTGTGTTCAATCAAGTCAGTTTTCTTATAGGACGATTTGTGATATCAAAATGTAATAACGTTTTAAAAGTGAGACGATAATTGTAAGATTGAGCAGCACGGAGCAGTCCTGTTGACCTTTCTAGAATATATATTTGTACACTTCATTAAATATTCTGTCTGTGAATGTGACCCGTCTTGATGTTTTTAGAGTGCACACCAGCAGTACATAACATCTGAAATAAGGAAGTTAATCTAGTCTGTCTTTGCCTTGCTTTGAAACTGAGAATGTGAGACTGAGTTTTGAGGTATGGAGATGGTAGTCCTGGGAAGCTGTCTGTAAGTCAGTGGGGAAGTGATGATGTGTCTGAAGGAAGTCATTAGGCATTTGTGGTTCATGCGTGGAGGGTGTTTATAGAAGGAGGTTACAGACACACACCTGCTCATTCTCTGAACATTCATACGCTCACAGCTCACTCAGGAACACAGGCGGATACTGGCATTACATAGCCAAAGAACTGGGGCTCCAGGTAATAGCGGATGTAACTGGACTGTTAGCAATGTTATTCTGTCTTTCTGAAATGCAGTGAATGGAGAGGGTGCTATTTGGGCCAGTCATATGTAAATGTCCTGGCTTGATTCGGCTTGAATCCGACTCTGGAATGGTGCAAATTTCCAATGGTTTCTCATTGCAAAATAATCTTGCTGTTTTGTTTTCACCATACATTACTTCCGTTTTATTTGTGACCAGTAACTGACAAGCAGCGGAGGAAGGGACAGGAGGCAGACAGCCACTTGTGTCTGCAGCCAGGCAGGAGAGTGCTCATGCTCAGCCTGGTTGCTTCCTCCCCCTTTTATTCCCTAGAGTTCCAGCCCAGAGGATGGTGCCCACCCATACTCTGTAGCCTTGACTGTGCCGGAGCTAACTCTGTAGACCAGGCTGGCCTTGAACTAGCTCCACCTGCCTCTGCCTCTGGAGTGCTGGGACTAAAGGTGTGCACCAGCAGCACTAATTCCCTGTTTGTGTGTGTGTGTGTGTGTGTGTGTGTGTGTGTGTGTGTGTGTAGATATACAGATATAACAATTTATAGATACATCAGTCATGGTTACACACAATGGTGTGATCACGGGTAGTTTATCATCTTGTGCTGCTTATATTTTTTTGAATTTCTCATATTTTTCCTAAGAATGAGTGTGTAAACAAAAAAGGAAGAAATGTGTATAAATCGGAGAAATAAAAGGGAAGTGATATTGAAGGAAAGAGGAAGCTCAGCTGCCCTCAGCCATCTCTTGGGTTTCCTGGGAAATCTTTGTTTCTCAGGTAAGAATCTGTCAGGTTGATTTACATATGAAGGTTTCTAGTCCTCTATCGCCTACAAGGAAAGGAAGTGTGTGCTGCTGCTCAGGCGTACAAACATGGCGTGTAACACGTAAATAAACGCACAGTTCACACTTACTACCTACCATATTGAAAATGAGGTGACAGTTAATCTGTGTCAGCATATGAATAGACTTAGAATTACATAGGATACAAGCCCCTGGACACCACGCAGATGTTTCTGGAGAGGCCCACAGATCTGTGTACACTCGGTCTCACACTGGTGTGCTTTCTGTAGCCAGGGCTGCCCCGCACTCAAAGCAGTCTCTTGTCTCAGCTGGCCGGTCTGAGATTGTAGCCCAAGCCATAATGCGTGGCATTTGTGCTGTTGGTGCACACCTTTAGTCCCAGCACTCCAGAGACAGAGGCAGGTGGAGCTAGTTCAAGGCCAGCCTGGTCTACAGAGTTAGCTCCGTGACAGCCAAGGCTACACAGAGAAACCCTGTCTTGAATGCAATGTTTCGGTACAAATTTGTAGGCAATCGAGTGGGAATACGGAGTCTGCCATTATAAAGGAATTAAGTTGTTTAGTCAACTTGTAGCCTTGATCTTTCATTCTTTTGTTTAAATCAGTTTTTTCACAGAACACTGATTCAGTCTTCTATTAATGGCAGCCAAATACCACTCTGAACCAAGAAAACTATGTTGAATTTATTAATTACTGCCATGTATGAAATTCTTGCATGTGTGTGTGCCATGCAAGAAATTTTTGCATGTTTGGGGGTGTGCATATGCAAATGTGCGTGTGCACCCTTGCACGTACCAGAGGCTGATGCTGGGCACTGCTTCCATAGATCTCTGACTTGTTTTCATTGAACATGGAGCTAGATCACTGACTCAGCTAGACTGGCTTCCAGCAAGCCCCAGGGATCCCCTTATCTTTGCTGTCCCAGGAATGGTGGGACCACAGGCATGCACCAGACTTACTTGTGGATAACCAATTACTGGCCTTTGATTACAGCATGTGACTGTAGAGTAACTATGTACGAGTGGAATTTCCCTCCTCATGCCAGCTTATCATGAGACTTCAAGTTCGGTTTTTATAACTTATTGAATTTGATTTGTGGCTTTATATTTATATCTTTCTGTTTCGTTTGTGACACACCGAGTTTAACCAGGGCTGTCTGTGTAACTGTAGATTTGGAGGTCTCCAATTGAGCCTGATGGGCTCCGCAGTGGGCACATGACTCAAAAGAATGTGCGCTCTTCCTCTGGTTTCCCTCAGGAATTTTCTTTTAGTTTGGTAAATTTTGGTTTGTTTGTTTAAGCTGATAGGATTTTCTTTTTTCTTGTCTTTTTCTTCTCTTTTCCTTTTTCCTTTCCTCTTCCCTCTCCTACTTTCCTCCCCTCCCTCCCTCTCTCCCTCCCTTATATTCTCCCCCCCTTTCTTTTTTTAAAACAAGGTTTCTCTGTGTAACCCTGACCATCCTAGAACTCACTGTGTAGAGCAGGCTGGCCTCAAAATCAGAGAGACCCACCTGCCTCTGCTTCCCGAGTGTTGGGATTAGAGGCTTATGCCGTCACTGCCTGGCTCTGTTTTTTTTTTGTTTTTTTTTTTTCTTTTTTCTTTTTTGTTTGTTTTTCTTTCAGTATTTGCAGTGTTGTTTCTTTCTTTCTGTACTTTTCTTAAGTAGCTCCTATATATTTAGTATTTCTGCATTGTTTGCTTCATTATTAAATCCTAGAAGATGGTTCTAGTTGTAGTGTCAATACCAGTAACCTGTTCCACACCCTCTTTTAAAGACAGGGTCTTGTAATACATATCCTTCTGGTCTCAGACTCTAGGCAGCTTAAACAGTCCTCATATTCGTGACTTTTCTGCCTCATTCCCTGGTCCTCCAGTTAGGGCTAGAGATGTGTGTCACCATGGCCAGCCTAGGGACTTGTTTTCTAAGGGTAGTTAACCAATTAGTGTTTACTGGCTGCCTGGATGTGTCTTTGGCCTGTTTTGTGTGTAGGTTTTAAAATTATTGTTTTCTTGTATACTGTTTTCAAAGTGAGTCTTATTCTCTTTATGATTGCTTTCTTTTAGAGAAGAACAATGTTCTTTATGAGTACATTTAAAAATTGAACTTATTATTTTAACAGGGTCTGTGGGGTTTCCCTAAGCCAGATGAGTACTTCAGGGTGTTATTCCTTCTTCCCTTTCCCTCATCTTCTGAGTTTTGTGGAATTAATGAGAAATGTTTTGTCAGTTTTAAACAGTGTACTCCCCTTCTGAATATTTGCGTTGTGACTTCAGTCATGAGTACCGGTTGCGTGCAGTGCAGCCGTTGAGTGTTAGAGCTACTGCTGTTTCCTTTGTTTCTGTGTGTCCTCCACTTTATCAGGTTCTACGTTCAGTTTTGTTTTCCACTTGATTATTTATTCTCCATTAAGAATACTTTTTCCAGAGAGAATGTACAGAAATCGTGTTTTGGAGTCTTTTATGCCATTATTATAATCACAGACCGGACAATGGTACGGATAAACAGGAAACCCGAGGTTGGACTGGAGAGGTGGCAGTGGGTAAGGACACAGACCGTATTTGGTCCCCAGCAGCCATGTCAGGTGACTCACAAGTGCTGTAACTTGAGTCTCAGATGACTAGACTCCCTCCTTCTGGCTGCACACACATATAGTTAAGATAAATCTTAAAACAAAAGCCCTTCCCAATTGCAAGTAATAAACATGAGAAAGAAAGAAAATATAAAGCTAATTGTTTTTCTAGTTGTAATTCTGTCATGGATTTGTTTGTTTGCTTTTGATGGTGGATAAGTGAGTAAGTGCATGTTTGGTAGTGTGGTATGAATATGCTTGGTCCATGGGAAGAGGTACTGTTAGGAGGTGTGGCCTCTCTAGAGGAAGTGTGTTACTGGAGGCAGGACTTTTAGGTTTTACACATCTATATCTAAAACCAGCCTTCTCCTGTCTATCTTTGGAAGATGCAGTCTCCTGTCTGCTTTCAAATCAATGTGTGTGTGTGTGTGTGTGTGTGTGTGTGTGTGTGTAATATATTATTTATTTATTTATAAGAGTTGCCCTGGAGGGAAGAGCTTTGTTATGGTTTGGGCTAGTCACCTCTGCTGGTCAGAGAAGCTGGGGACACATCCTCAGATGCTGGGAATCATCCTTGACTACCTCTGTCAATGGAGAAACATGAAGGTGAGACTCATTTCTAGTAGACAAACCTAAGTGGACTGTCACGGCGCTTGACTGCTGCCTTTAACTGGAGTGCTGTGTGTATGCCTGGAAGAGGGTGTCAGATGGCCCTGGACAGGAGTTAAAGACAGACTGGCAGACTCAAGGAGCCCTTTGAATGCTTGAGTAAATGATGGGGATGGACCCAAGTTAGAAAACAGTTTCTTCAGTAAAGCAATGGAGACTCTTCACATCACTTAGGGAAGCTCAGTTCAGGTTTTGGGAAGGAGGATAAGTGAAATACAGAAAATTAATAAGAAGAAAACCTCATTTTGGAATTCTCTTTCTCCTTGATCCTTATCTTTCCTACTTATAATTTTGCTTTGAATGTATAAAGACTAAAGAAACAGGATATTTATTTAAGAGCTTTATACCAAGAAATTTGCCTTAAAAGCTGCTATTCTGTGACAGGAAAAATGTATCAAGTTTCTGTTGGATTCCTTTTTCAAAAAACAAAACAAGACTTCTTATATCTTTAGATTTTAAAGGTTAAAACCAATAAAAGCACATATATGTGCACACTGCTTTAGGCAGTTGTGTATGATAATGAGATTTGTGTTTTCAAAGCTTTTGTTGTGAATATTTTGCCACTGGAACTGATTGTGAGAAGCTGTCTTACAGTGCTTTACTATGGCATTCTTGACCTGTCCCCTTGATGACATTTCTTGCCCACTCCTGAGACCACTTGTCTTTCTAGCCATGACCTTGTTATGAATGGTGTTTGTACTCACTGAGGATGTGCATGTTTGCCTGTTTAAGCAACATTGTAGTGCCATTACTCAAGGAAGTTAAATGAGGTGAACCATAACTTTCCCCCTTTTCTTTCTTTTTAAATGTAACAAATAACTTTTAATGTTCCCCTTCCCCTCCCCCTTTGGAGAAGTGTCAGGAACTGGGTCAGGATGAGCCACTGAGAGGGTTAGGAAGGTGGGCCACAGAGCTGGGCTTCTTTGTGTCTCATCACATGGTGTGTTGCTGGCCAGGCTGTGTTAGCACCCTTTTTACAAGAAAACCTTGTGGAAGAGACAGGTGGCAACTTTGCAACAGGACCACAGAGGTGACATTCAGCAGCCTGGCCATGAGGTTGGATGCCTCATCTTCTGAAGAGATGCCGGGTCTAACTGGCGCAGCTTGGCTTCGTTCCTGGGTGGCTAAAGTTCTCAGCGCCACAGTCAGCTGAGCCATCTCCAGCTACTGTTGACAAACACGGAGAGCACCTGTCCCGAGGAGGAGGTAGGTTTGGAACATAATTCCTTTGATGGCTTTTTAACAGTGGACCTCTAAGGACTACAGGGGATTCTTGGGCCTAACCCTCCCTAGTCCGCCATGATTCTGTTGACTCTGGTGTCTCTAAGGGAGCACGTTCTGGAACCTCTGGTAATGTATGTGGTTGGCATGGCTCTTCCCGAGGTCACGATGGTGTGAGCCAATGTAGTGGAGATATTACAGGAAACCTCTGATATTGGAATGTCAGCTTTCATTCCCGAAAGCCTGTGCTTTTTAAGAAAAAACACCACTGAGATGAGGGAAGAAAAAGAAGAGGATAAAGTAGAAAAGTTGCAGTTCGAAGAGGAAGATGTCCCTTCTTCGAATCCAGAAGCTCGTGAACAGAATCAGCCTTGCAGACCTATTGGGACCCCTTCTGGAGTGTGGGAAAAGCCACCCAGTGCCAAGCAACCCTCAAAGATGCTAGTCATCAAGAAGATTTCCAAAGAGGATTCTGCTGCTGCCTTTTCTGCTGCATTCATCTCCTCAGGATCCCACCATGCCAGGGAACAAAGTGTCAGCTGCACCTCTAAGCCCAACACAGGGAAAGCTAACAGAATGGAACACAAATCTGGAACCCTTCCCTCTAGCCTGGAGTCTGCTTTTACCAATCCAGTTTCTGTTACTAAAGCAGTGGTACCAGCTGCTCGTGCCATTCTCAACTCTCCCAAAGAGAGTTCCTCCACTACTACCCCTCCGATGGAGACCACCAGCTCCTCTTACCTGACCAAACTGATCTAACGAACCACTGACAGGAAGAGTGAGTTCCTGAAGACTCAAGGATGAACACAATGGAGACTGCTCAGAACGTAGAGACTGGCCAGCTGGAGGGGCTAAGACTGGAGGGCAGCCACACACCCAAACCAAAGGAAAAGGGAGAAAGAGTTGTCTTCAGAACGGTCTTTCTCTACCCATGGTCATACTCTCTGGAAGCTGAGCACGGGTTATTAAAAGCAATGGGATGGCAGGAATATCCTGAAAATGATGAACGTTGCCTCCCACTCACAGAGGTTGAACTCAAGGAGTCCCACATGAGAACAGAGCAGCTATGAAGAGATGGGTTTGGAAAGAATGGCTCGCTATATACTTAATGTTCTGGTTTGCTTGCTGTTGCATTGATAAGACATTCTGACCACAAGCAAAGGAGAAGGAAAGGGGTTTTATTCTACTCTACCCGTTAGTCCGTCGTCCAGGGAAGCCAGAGCAAGAAAGAGCTCAAGGCGGTGACCTGGAGGCAGGACAGAACCAGAAACCAAGGAAGAACATTGCTCATTCCTAGGCTTCTGCCCTTTCTTATACGGCGCAGGTTCATTTGCCTAGGGATGGCACCACTCATGGTAGACTGGGGCTTCGGACATCAATTAGCCAACGAACACAGTGCCCCGAGACACTCCCACAGGCCAGTTTGATGGAGGCAGTGTTTCAGCTGAGGTCCCCCTTTCCCAGGTGTGTCAAGTAGACAGTCAAGATTAGTATCTCCAGTCCCAAACTCACTCAGAACTGAAGCTATAGCCACCCTAGGTTATTATCTTGATCAAACAGAACTGAGTGGAGTATGAAGTGTGTGGGTGTGTGTGCAGCTCCGCTCACCTCTTCAGGTATGTCTGGAAGCCAGACATCAGGATGTCGTCCTCGGTTTATTTTGAGTCAGGATCTCCGAGCCTCGCTGTAAAGGCTGATCCATCTCCCTGTTCACAGTCTCCAGGACTTTCTCTTCAAATTTCAGGTGTTTATTCTTTTCTTTCTCTTTACATTAGACCATGTGTGTTGAACCTTGCTAACTGCAGAGTGAAGAATTTCAATCTGATAAGCTCCTTTCAGTTCTGCTTTTTCCCATTACAGTTATTTCATTTGTAACTTTTTGTTACATTTGTAATTTGTTAATTCACCCTCAGTGTTTTCTAAAATCAAGGTCACAAAATGCTGTGTTTCGTTAAAGCTTCTGCTGATTAAAAGACTCAAGACAGCTGAGCACAGAGGGACCCAACTCTCATTCCAGGGCTTGGAGGGCTGAAGCAAAGTATTTTTAATTGAAACTTGTCCCAAAAAAACAAAACAAAATACCAAAAAAAAAAAAAAAAAAAAAAAGAGTTCCAGCCCCTTTTCTTCTCCCTTCCCATTGTGGAAGGCGAGAGGAGGCCCCTTGACCTTGACCTTGGACTTCCTGTCCTCCAGAAATGTGAGCCAGCATATTTCCATTCGTTACAGTATCCTGACTGTCCTCTGGTAGCAGCAGCAGGAGGCTCACAGAGACCCTCGTGTGTTTGAGCAGTCCCCTCTTCTCGTTGTGTGTGTCGTTTCTTGTTTTCCATTGGTTTCCTGTACACCCAAGATTGGGTCTCCAGGGACAGTAGGTCAGGGTTTCCTCACGCAGGTCTCCACCTCACCGACACTGTTCTTTGGGGCAGCAGGTCTGCGGTCACCTTCAAATACCGTGCTCTGTTGGCGTTGCACTTTCCTGCAGTAACTTTCCCGACAGTGGTAGCAGAATCTTTTGGATCACAGAGAGTGTTCACAGAGAATTTATATTTTAAAAATATTTCTTATAGTTACTCTAACTATTCAGATTTTTCCACTTCCCTTAAAATAATCTTTTCTCTGTGTGGTGTTGACTCCTCTGCCCAGTGAGTGGTGGTTGGTTCATTTTAGTTGATTGTATTGTCAGATTGTGTAGGTCATGGTTAGTTCTCTTCCAGCATAAACAGGGAGAAGTTACAATTTACCTTTTCTCTTTCTTTCTTTTTCTTTTTTATTTGCTTGCAGGGTTTGGAGTGAGGCAGGGGTGTGGGGTGGCAGTCTAGAATTCTAATAATGTGTATGGGGTAGGGTGGGGGCCGGCAAAGAGTGGGAGAGAGCTGCAGAGTGGACCGTTGTTCTGAAACAGTGGTCCTTTGTGTCCCCTTGGCCCCTTGAGGCGTGCTGAGGCCTGACCTTGGCCTCTAGGCAGAAGTGACTTCTCAGCTGGTTTCTCCAGCCTTCCCACCTGGGAAGGTACTGCAGGCTGGAGTGTGGAGGAGTTAGCTCCTGCGGATGGGGAGCGATGGGGAGTTTTAAGTTCGATTTCAACGGCTATTGTGTTCCTAGTCTAGTTTTGTTTATAAGCGTGTGGTGTGGACCTTCTGTTGACTCCGGCAGCAATGTTTCCTCGTGTGCATGATAATTTGAAATTTACAATGGCTTCAGGCGCTTAGAAGGATGTCTGGTTCTCATAACTGATGAATGGGAGAAATTTTGCTTTCAGTTCTGACTGCTGAGTGAACCCTGTCCTTTCTTAATCTTTTTTTTTTCTTTTTACAAAACTCTATTTACTGTGTGTGTTTGCACACATTTTAATGAATGAAGTAAGTAAAAGATCTACACTTATATAACTGATTAGATTCACATTCCTCCCATTATTTTTAGTATGTTTTCAGTATGCCTGCTAATTGGATCTGTGTCTGCACTTTTAAAAAGACCAGTTTATCATGGCAGGAGAGGACACAAGTGACCAGCCTGAGGGTTGGAGGTGGGCCGCTTGGGTGTAGATCCTTTAGGCTACTTTTCTTCTCTTCATTTTTATTGGTTATTCTCTGTGTTTATATTTCAAATGTTAACCTCTCCCCCAGCTCTCATCCTCCCTTTCCTCCCCTTGTTTCCATGAAGGGGCTCCCTCTCCCAACCACCCACTTCCACCTCAGCGCCTTAGCATTCCCCTACACTGGGAAAACAAGCCATCACTGGACCAAAGGCCTCTCTCTTCTCCCACTGGTGCCAGACACTGCTGTCCTCTGCTGCATATGCACCTGGAGCCATGGGCCTCTCCATGTGTGTTCAATGGTTGGTGTTTTAGTCCCTGGGAGCTCTGGAGGGTTTGTTAGGTTGATAGTGTTGTTCTTCTCATGGGTTTGCAACCCTTTCAGCTCCTTCAGTTTTGGCTACTTTTAATTTCTAAGAGGTTAAACAGATTAGTTATGTCTCTGTCCCATTTATCATCTCTAAGGGACGTAGTGATAATACCAATTTATAGGGCTCTAATAAAGATCAAAGCAGGGAATTCTCTTAAAGTCATTCAAACTGCTTGGCTCAGTGTAAGGACTTAATAAAGCTTCCTGTTAAGGTTTGGCACACACCTTTAATCTCAGAGACAGTGTGGATCTCTGTGAGTTTGAAGCTAGCCTGGTCTACAAATTGAGTTCCAGGGTGTCGAGGGCTACACAGAAAGACACTGTCTTGAAAACCAAAACAAAACAAATAAGGAAATTTACTAACCTGTTCGTCCCGGACTTTGTGGTTTAGACATAGTTTTCAGAACTAAAGGGTAGAAGAATGCTGACTGCTTTGTTTCGTGATTGTGTTTCCTGTTCACTTCTAAGTGACAACCACTAAAAGGCTTTAGTAACATCAATGGCCCATTTTCTGTGTAGGTCACTTCTTTCCTTGCTACAACAATAACTGACCAAAGCAACTTAGAGAAGAAAGGTTTTGCCTCATGCCTGGAGAGGAAGTTCAGTAGGTGGAAAGGGAGGAGGCGGGGTGTCTGGAGTTATGGGAGGAACTACCAGAGCCACTTTAGTGTGTGCTTTAGAACGAGGAAGATGTCTGTAGTCACATTACTCTCAAATGTGTCTGATCTTTCTTAATCTCAGAAGCTAACAGGTCAGGCCTGGTCAGTACTGGGATGAGAGAAGCCTGGAGATTCTGGAGTCTGTGGGCTAAGAAGGGGAAGGAGGGATGGAGGAAAGGAAGGAAGGGAAATGAAGACAAAAGCAACCTTCTAGCTTCTTTATACTCAGGCTCTTAAAATATCACGAATCCAGGCAAGAGTTAATTGAGCTAGTGTATGCAATGACTATCACATAGTGAGACTTCAGAAGACCTTTTTTTTCTTCATATTTTCACTACTAAGAAACAGATCCTAGAGCAAGGGAGATTTCTTTGCTAAAACGTTTATTTGCTGACCCACTGGGGATGTTACTTGGATGAGATGATCCTCTGTAGTCAATAAAAGCTAGGACAACAAGGTTCATAGAGATCTGACCCCAGAGAGGTATTCTCAAGGTTCTGAATGACAAGACTTGACAGCCAATGACTTATAAACGAGCATTGTTTTCTCTGTAAACCTGTGAAGAACAACAGCTCTGTGTGACAGCCACATGACAGCCTGGACTTTATGTTCTCCCGCACCTACAGGCGTAGGCTAGAATGCGGGGTGCTATGTTCTCCCGTACCTACAGGCGTAGGCTAGAATGCGGGGTGCTATGTTCTCCCGTACCTACAGGCGTAGGCTAGAATGCGGGGTGCTATGTTCTCCCGCACCTACAGGCGAGGCTAGAATGCGGGGTGCCAGGAGCTTTCCCACCCTGGCTTCTCTGTACTAAGCGTGTTACATGCTTCTGTTTCTACGTTTGTCCTACTGGTTAAACAACTTCAGAAACAATTGTGGCACAGGTTCAGAACCTCCCAAATCTGAAATTGGCACTGCTCTAAGTTGGGACATTTGAGGACCAACGTAAGTCTATAAGCGGAGAATTCCATGGCTGAGTCACAGTGAAAATGCAGGTGCACTGAGGCTGTGGAGACCGTGTGAGACTTGTCTCTAGACTTGAGTCATGGTCCTGAGCTATTAATGATAAATGCACAGGCATTCTAAAACATGAAACACTTCTGGCCCTAAGCATTTCTTTCTTTAATTTTCAAACATTTTTATGTAGCCCAGGCTAACCTCAAATTCACTATTAAGCTGGGCTTTGAAATTTCTGATTTCTTGCCTCTCCCTCTCAAGTGCTGGCACATGCCAGCCACATCTTGTTTTATGTGGTGCTCAGGATTAAACCTAGGATTCACTTGTGTCAGACAAGCAAACCTGACAACTGGGTTTCACACCCAGTGTTAACATCTGGTAAGAGGCTCTCAGTCTGCAAGGGCTTGTCTTTACTGTTTCCACATTGCTTCTGAAAGAGACTGTAAGCAGGGTCCATCCTAGAACTTGTGCGAGGACTGAGGACTGTAAAGAAGGAAAGCACCCAGTGTCCTAAATGACAGCTGTCTGTACACTGTCACCGATCTGCGGTGCTTTTAGGAGGTGGTTTTTAAGAGGTGGGGGTCTAGGAGGAACACTAGTCAGTGAAGAGTTCCCTGGGGCTTAGCCTTTTGATTTTCTCTTTTTGCTTCTTGTCCTCAAGAGATGCACAGTGGTCTCTGTCACGACTTCCACTTACAGCGCACGGTGCCTCTAGTGGCCAGGCAACCATGGATGGAAACTACTCAGATCAGCCTTGCCTCCTTTAATAGGATTATCTCAAATATGTAATCACAGACGGGGAGAGGTGGCGGCTTTGATCACATCCGCACTCTCCATTCTCTTGGATCTGGACGGGGTGGACTCACTTCCTCCTTCAACTGTGGAAGTGCCACATACACTCTCATCAGAGAGACAGTTTTGTCTTTTGTTGGTTGTAGACTATAAGGCCCCCTCCTTTATACTTATCAAGTTATTTTGCCTGAGTTAACAGGCCTGTTTCTACCAGAGGCAGTTGAGAGGGAACTGACCATGACCTGGTTTTGTAGTGGAGAAACTCCCCCGTAGACACCCAGAGACACATTTCCATAGCATTTCTGAATCCTGTCAAGTACATACTCAGCACCAACATCACACCTGGGTTGGACTTCCAGCACTGATCTTGAGTGTGCAGACATGCACACATTCATACATGGCCAGAATATCCATCTTCTGAGATGCTTAGGTTGTCAGCCGTTGTTAAAGTTGGAAAAGTCCCCACGGTACGGTGAGTATCGAGATTCACTAGCGGACGGAGGAGGTTGGGGAGGACAAGACTTCAGCAGAAGGCCAGTGTGCACCTTCTCAAAGGAATGACGGATCAGGACAGCAAAGTAGCAAACTAGTTTATGCAGGTTTTCGTGTGTGGGGACACACACAGAACAATGCAACCAGGATTTTCATTTTTTAAATTTAATTTGTGTAAGTTTTAAAATTGTAGGATCATATTTCATAGCTGTTTAAAACAATAAAATGAAAATACTAACAAATTATAAGTTCTTATCTGAAATATTTTTTATTTGCAAATAGAACGGCAGTGGCATTCTGTGTAACTCACCCTGTTGGCTGTCTTTCTTGCTGTTCTTCATGACCTATGAAACTAGACATTGACACCTGCTGGGTAAGAGAGCAAAGAGCAGCTTAGCCTGGGCTGTTGCTGCAGGCGGATGTGTAGGCAGGAGCAGCCGGAAGAGGGAGGGAGATGCTGGAACTGCACTTGATCCTGTGAGTACTGAGTGGCTTGTAATTAGGTCATCTCAGTGGCTTGCTGCAGACCAGGGAAGGGAGAACTAGGAGCTCAGAGTCTAGCAGTGTCTCAGACAGCAGTGAGTGTGAAATGGGGCAGTGAAGACAGCGGACAGGACTGACCTCAGATTAAGGGTGGAGGTGGGGTTAACAGCTTAGTCATTTATTGGTGGTAGAGGCGCTCTTACTACTTGAATTATTCTCTGACTTTGGTTAATTTAATATGCATGGGTAAATGCAAGTCAGAACTTAGCAGTGCATCGAGTAACTAGAGTGAGTGTCTGTGCAATGTCAGTGTTCTCAGAGAGAACCATTTTCACAGCCTGTGTACCATGCATGAGAAGCTATGCTGTGGGACAGTGCTGGCTGGCAGTAATGCCGTGACGGCTAAGCTCACACTCTGCTCTCCACAGGCCTCCTCTCCACACTGGTGCATGTTACACAGAGCAGGGGTTTCCCCAGCAAGCTTCCCTTATACAGTGGCCTCAAGTGCATGGGATTGTGTGGCTTCTCAACTTTCACTCAGTTTTAGGCATTCAAACCTTTGTGCACTTTAGTGAATTCTTGAGGGTTTTAGGAAACAATTAAGTTGCAGCTGTTCCTTTGCTCCCTATCCCCACTCCGAGCAGCATAGGTTCACTAACAAAGGAAGGCTCTGTGTTCCGGCTTCTGGGTACATTTCCCCAGTTTACGTTCATGCTTTTCGGTAAGTACAACAAAACCAAGGAGATCAACAAGTAATCAGTTCTTTCTGCAGCCAGCAGGTAGAGGCATTTTACTGTTGAAGATTTATTAACATTTCTTTGTGCCGAGCATTTGACACATTGGGGACAGTGATGACTAACTCGGGCAGTTATAGGAAAGGTTCAGTGTGAAGGAAAGCTAATGTGATTTCACTATGAGGTTGTTAAAAATCCACAGCAAGACATTGATTGTGGGAAGATGCTATCTGTATGCTTTGGTTTGTCTTTCTGTCTTCCTTCTTTTTTACCTCTACCCCACCCTCTTTGAGGAAATGGTCTCACTGAGTAGCTGAGGCTGTCCTGGAACTGTGTTGATGAGGCTGGCCTTGAACTCACCAAGATCTTCCTGCTTCTGTCTCTGAGTGCTGAGATTAAAGGCGTGCTGTACTATGCCCTTCTCTCTATGGCTCTTCAGGATATCAAGAGTTTTTTTGTTTGTTGTTTCAGCCATTGATTCTAATTCATGACTTCATATCAAAACATCATCTTGGAGGGCAGGGGCCACTCTTGTATGTTCGCTTGACTAGAGTAAAGCTGTAGTTTTACTCTATTACCATTTATTGTCATTGATGTCCCTGGTTCCTTTGTACAGAACGTCAGTTTTGTATTAAATTTGTCAGACATAGTTCCAGTCACTCTAAGAAAATGTGTTCACATGCTGCTAGAGGCCAGAAATGGGTGGCAGATCCTAAGGGCTGGAATTAACAGATTTTTGTGAGTCATGTGACATGGGTACTGGATCTGAGCTCCTGTCCTTATAATTAAGCAGCAGCAAGTGCCACTCACAGCTAAGCCACCTGCCCAGCTTGTTCCAGTTACTCCGTAATCTAGGGGCCTGAGTGACTCCAGAAACCCAGTGCTTGTCTCTGTCATAAAAGAGGGCATGTTCAAAGCGACTGAGTTATGTATTGTGGAGCCTTGAATTATTTCATGTCACATATTGTTTTGTAGTTGGGAGAAGTCTTTTTTTTTTTTTTTTTTTTTTTATGGAATTATGGCCAGCATTGTAGAAATAGACATTTTCAGTTCTCTGCTTCAGGAAGCCTGTGCACCACGATGCTGCTCTAATCCGCTCCGTCCTGCTCTTTGCTGCTGTCATAGATGTATACTGGAAAGTTTTAATGTCGCTGAGAACATTTTCTTTCCTGGTGGGAGAATTTGGTACTGTGTACAGAGTTCTTAACATTTGGGTACATGTATTAGATAGTTGGCGCTGACCGGCCAGAGTTTTAACAATAGAACCCGTGTAAGATTTGCCGCTCTCTAAGTCAGAGGTCAGCTGATCTGTTACCTCCTCATTAGTGTCAACGAAGGCTAGTACACCAACTAAAATTGCAAAGTGGATGGCAAGTGCTTAGTGTTAATGTCAAGTTAATGTCCACTACAATTTCCTATTTATAATCTCTGTACTCCCAAATGAGGGTGTTTATACAGCTGTATACAGTTGATGGTAAGTATCAAGAGCTCAGATAATCTAGAAGCAATTTATTGTGAACAATTTCAAACATACGCAAGCACAAATATAGTGCCATTTAATGCCACATGTCTGTTGTTAGTTGTGACATGTTCTCTGTGTTTAGGTTCTTGGAGAAATTCTTGGGGTCTTCTGTGAAGTTGCGTGTTTGAGTCAGCCTGGATTTGCTTTTGTTCCTGTGCTGCCTGAGGACAGTATGAGATAGGACACTTGAGACTTTTCTAGATGATGTAATTGGATTTTGCACTGATTGCCTTGTGTTAAAGAAATCTAGTTGTTTTTATCCAGACAGGTTTCCTTTGCTGGCGTCTTTTCACAGGGCAGGATTTATTGTCACTCACCAGCACTCTTCAAGGTCACTCTTGAGACTTTCATTTAGCATCTTGACTAGAACCTTTGCCTTTGCTTCTATATTCAAACCAGCGTGCTGTTAAAGGGGTACAGTCAAACGAGCGTGGGGTTAAAGGGGTACCAGGGCCTCCAGAGTCTAACAGGAGCTCTTAGGGCTAAAACCTGGAGGTGAATTGTTACAAACTTTCTATTGTCTTGGGTTTGGGATCTGTGATTGTTTACTCATGAACACACTGGCAGGTTGGTTGGCTTGGTTGGTTTTGGACTTTAGGCACATACTCTTCCTTTCCTGGTATTGATGGCGTCTCTCAGGTCTCTCTCTGTCTGCTGCTTTGGCTCACTGAGCTTCCTTGGAAGAGTGACTTGACTTTGTGTTTTTGTCTTGCGCTTACTGTGTCTTCTTGTTTTTAACCATGGGCTAACAAACCTGCTGCAGTGACCCTTCCTTCCTTCCTGTTCCCTCCCCACTACTGTCAGAGTCAGTGTTGGAAATACCCCATCACAATCAACCCTGGCTCAGAGACTCTTTGTTCCTTCTTTCTTAGGGCATCACATCTGATTCTTTGAGCCCAAGTTTCAGTTGGATTTTAACGCTGCCCTGCTCTGGAGTGGCCGTTGTCCACTTGGCCAGGATGGCTTCGGGCCACTCATCTTGCTGTTGTATTCTGAGTGCGGTGTTATTGGCAGCTCGATGAAGACAGCGATTTTAGGAAGGTAGTTATTCCTCTGAGTTGTATTCATTTAGATTTAAAAAAAAAAAAAAAAAAAAAAAAAGACAGAGCCTCTCTAGCTGGCCTGCAGTTTCATACATAGACCAAGCTTGCTATAAGCTGGCTCTGAATTTAGAATGATCCTCCTGCCTCTACCTCCTGAGTGTAGAGCTTGTGTGCCACTTGCTTGTTTTTATTTTTTAACCACACATACCCACCTGCAATTTCAAGAGTATGGTTTAATGCTTTTCCATAGTTAACCAGCATTGTAAAGCCAGCGGCTTCATTTCCTTCCAGAACGTTTTCCTCCTCAGAAAGAGCCTGTCTTTCATTGTCCCTGGAGAAGGACACCTGGGAGATTTAAGGCCACTGGAAGAGAACAGTTGGCTCCACCTGCAGATCGGGGACACTGACAGCTAGGACTCTCTGAGTGGCTTCTCTTGCTGCTCAGTGTTTCATGAAGTTCCCCTGGAGGCTTCACCCCATGCCTGTCACTGTCACAGGTAGCAGGAATATACTGGTATGTACTGCTATATACTGGTATGATGAGACAGACCATTCATTCCTCCAGTGACTTCTAGAGCTTTCCCTCTGGGCAGGGCTGATAAGCACAAACCCGGGTCAAGGGTTTGACTCTTCTTTCTTTTACTGTGGGGGCTTCTGTGAGGACAATGACACATGGCTAACAACCAGGACTCTGCGAGCCTCTGATCTCTGTCACACTCTTGCTACTCACTGTACCTAAAATGTCTTTATTTTCTCTCTCGTTTTTGTTTTCCTTTTAGACAGCCCCTTAACCTATTGAAAGCAAGTCCCATGTGTTAAATACTGTATGTGATAAAAAAAAAAAAAAAATCAGTATTACAGCATGTAAATTCAGCAGTGTTTTTAAGAGTTAAATATAAAAGTACTCAAAAACATTTTGCAAAGTTGTCAGAGGACGCCTTGTCTCCTAGGCGGGCAGCCTTGCTGATTAGTGCTGACAGCTGACGTCATGTGTCCTTGCAGGGTGAATCCTTGAGCTTCATCTTGCCCGAGGAGCCCCAGGACCTTATATGAGGGTTCTTCTTTAAAGAGAGGTAATATGCAGAAACACCACAAGTAGGAGGGTGTCCAGGAAGCCGGAAGCCCAAAGCAGTGGTGGACAGAAGCTGTGTAATAGGCCCAACACTAAAATCAGATCACAGCTTGAGGGAACAACACACAAAGGCCAGACCACAGCCCAAGGACACTTTGCAGACATGGCCACTGTTTACTATCTCAGCTCCTCAGTAAAGCCCATGGGACTTCCTCCTGGACCCTGACTGCTAGCTACCCCAGGACTCTCCCAGAAAACCTGCTTCTGTGTTCCAGTGTTTGCTCAACATTAACACGGCACACAGTAGAAACAGAAAAAAATCTGCTTATGGTTTCCCCCAAGAACTGGTGATAGAAAGTCTTAGCCACGGCACTGTTGAAGCCCAGACACAGGTGGCGGGAGGCGCAGGAGCACTGGGCGTGCTCACAGTGACCTGCACCAGAGCTGCGAGGAGAGTTTATTCCTGTTCCCATCATGGTACTTCCTGTAGGAACCCTGACCCCGTAACCTCACTGCTGGAGTGCCGACAGATGACAGCGCAGTCCTTGTCTTCCTCCGCATGTGCACTTGATCTATGGGTCCCTTTAGCTTCATTTTTAGGGTCTATTTTATCCACTTCAAAGTACTTTCAAAGCTGACAATCATGCCACTTGCTTATGGTTTTTAATCAATGTAAACTGTTAAGGTTCTTCCAGAACCTTTTTACTTTGGAATAAGAGAGACATGTCTCAGGTGGTTAAAATGCCCAGGGGAGGTGGCGGTCATGTGTGTACCTCACTGGCTCCTGTGTGACTTCAGGTGACCAAAGGCTGATAATATTTGTTGAGCAGTAATTGCACTCAACCCCCGTGCCAGGTTGTGGCATACTACACTTCTTCAGCCGGCGACAGATGGGCCCTGAGAATTGCTGCATCTAAGAACATTACGGTGTCTGTGAGTCAGCAAAGCGGTGTAGGTCTTTCATAGGAAGGCCCTTGATTGGAGGAATCAAACTGTGTGGCAGAAGGGAGCAGGGACTGAGTGGCACCCAGCTTGAACTGCCTTTATGCACTGGAAGCCTCTGGGCACTCAAATGTATTGAGCATTTACGAAGGTGGAGGTAGCTTCTGTGTGAGCTGAACGTGGTGTAGGAGTGACCGGTGATCAGAAATCTAGTAAGCAGAGAGAGCTTTCTTCCTTAAGTTACTCCTCATACACTTTCGCAGAATCTCTGCAGTGGTCTTTCCATGTGGAACATTTGCATCCTTTAAACAAATTACTGTAAAAACTACCGAAAGACATTGACTGATCCCATTGCTCAAACTTTTCCTGTTAGCAGATCGCTAGGGGCAGGTTCCTGGCCGGAGTCGTGCTGCTCTGGTGACGATTCTTTTGGAGAGGCATTCCCTGGAAATCCAGACCTACCACGCAGAGTGGAATTTGATCTCTACCCCTCACCCCAAGTTACTTCAGTGATACAAAAACAATTGTCCTCAGGGAAATGAGGCTTGTTACCATGGTAACTAATAAAGGTTGCTTCATTCTCAGGCACATTTTTAAAGCCTAGATTTCAACATGGATAGACTTTTTTTTCCCCCAGTAGCTTAGTAACCTGTGGTACAATGTTTGTTGACACTCCTAGCCCTCCTTTTTCTCCTCAGGGGAAAAAAGGAGCTCTGAAGATAGATAGTATTTCATTGTGTGCTCACTGTGAATTTGGAGTATTTCTTAGGCATGTTGTTGGCAGTGCCCTGACTTTCTAGATCTCAAATCAGGGCACAAGGGCAGTTCTTTTGCTCTCAGTGACCTACCCTGAAAGATCTCAGCCTTTCTTCCACACCCCTTGTGCTATCTAAGGGTCCTCACAGCAGCAGCTCTTCTTACTGATCTCAGCACTGTTCAGCCCAGCTCACACCTTACCATGAATACCAGGTAGGCGGTTCACGCTACCACAGCCCAGATGGGATTGTCCAAGGTAAACACTGCCTTCCATAGAAACATCACTTACTAATGAAAGGCTCCACTGTTCACAGATACCCACAGCCAGCCAGCACCCAAGTCTGATGAGACACTTCCCAGCTGCTAAAGATCTATTCTTGTGGTTTCAGACCCCTTGGCTTTGCTCTCTCCCTAACCCTCTTGCTCTGTTAGATTGGGATTGATCAAGGTAACATGGAAATAAAAGAAAGAATAAACCAATCTCAGCAGAAGCAGAACAGTTGAAGAGCGCCAGCCTCTCCGTGATAGTGGGGTCTATGGCTCAGGTGCAGGGGCTTGTGACTTTATAGGACAGAGGGGGGACTTTTGGGGAGGAGAGTTTTATCAGTGGATGTGTCCCTTATAGGTCCAAGGCTGAATGAGCTCGGCAGACGTCCTATATGTTGGCCATTTTCTCAGGCAGGTGTTCTTATCCCCGTGTTGACTCTGGAGTCTCTCTGCTGCCCCAGGCTCCTTGTTTTAGGTTATGAACTCTTCTGGGCTCTGGAGATGAACTGTACATACATGTTAGACAGTGTTCTAGCACTCAGAAAAATCTAGTCACCCCCACCCCGGCCTGGTATAAATTGAAGTTCCTGGAGGTAGGGAGGGGGTGGTGAGAAAGCAGGGTTTGTGTTAGTTCTTGAATCACTGATAAAATTTAGTGACCATGGATAGTTAGAATATTGCAGATCCAGAGCCAGTTACCTGGGGACTGTTTTTAAGTCTCTTTGAAAGTCTTCTATTGCCCACTTCTGTGTCTGACCTGATATCCTTTTGACTGTCTCTTAAACCTTTTACACTATTATTTTCTTTATGTTTTCACTACCATATACTAGTTATACATAAAAGGCATCGCTGTATCATTGTCATACATGTGCTTAGCTGATTTTCCATCTCCTGTCATTGTCTACCCCTTTTCTTTTTAAGCATCTTAGCAGAGCACTAGCTTCCTCCAGTCGTCAGCCTGTATGATTCTCACCAGTGAATTGTGTTTGGTCTGACTTATGGCTTTGTTTTGCTCAATTACTAATAAAAGCTCGAGTATTTACTGTCAGTGTAGAACATGCTATTTGGTATATCCCAAATTCCTGTTCATAGATTATGGCCTCTCATAATTGGCTCAGGATAAATTACCCCTTATTCCTTTGAGGAGACAGCAAACCAGTTGCTGTAGGGTAACCAGGGCTTTCCACAAACAAACAAACAATTGGGATTTTGTCCCTGGATCCTTACTTTAAGTAGCCTCTACAGCCCCCTGTGGCCTTCTGGCTGGTCATTTACACAGTACTGCTGCTCACTAGGATGGCCCCCTAGGCTGCCCATTTGCTCTCCTATGGGGAACTTGCTCCCATTCCCTCTCCACTTTGCCCGCCTAACTTGGGGCTCTACTCAGTGCCCTCCGCACGCTGCCCCTTGTCAGTCCTACCTCACCTGCTGTAGTTCTGCCACCTGCTGGCCATCCCTGGGCATGTGCAGCTTCTCCCTATCCCAGAAAGAGGGCAGCACATTCAGCTGGGATGTGGCCTCCTTCCCCAGCACACTGACCCCTGCTGGCTTAAACTTGTCTCTGAGTTACAGTGATTTTCCTTTCTTTGCTTCCCTCCCTTCATCCACACTCTGCCCCCTCCGCCTGTCTGTTTTATGTGTGTGGGTATTTCATCTGCATACTGTGTGTGTAGCTGCCAGAAGAGGCTGTCAGAGTCCCTGGAACAGAGTTACAGATAATTGGGAGCCATCATGTGGACACTGGGAATTAAACCCAAGTCCTATGCAAGAATCCCTATTAAAAAATAAAGATAGGGTCTTGGGTTTTGTTTGTTTGATCAAGAAACAAACAGACAGACAGACAGACAAACAAACCAAAGCCTCTTCCCTGTGTAGCTTGAGCTCACAGAAAACTCAGCAGAGATCCCTCTGTCTCTGCCTCTGAGTGCTGAGATTTAAGGCATCAATGACCACAGCTGGCCCTCTGTCTCCTTTTTCCATTTCTTTCCTCCCATGTTTTTATATATTGGAGCTGGGCAACGACCCTGGCTTTGCACATTGTCTGTGTAAGTAAAGGGTGTATATATATATATATATATATATATATATATATATATATATATATATATATATATATATATATATATACACACACATAAACATATACATACACATACACATACACACACACACACACACACACACACACACACACACACACACACACACACATACTGGCCATAGTTGACAGTCTTATGAAAAAATTCTTTCAAGGAAAAAGGTTTGCACTTACTGTTAAAAACTTTCTGTATTGTTTTTAAAAATATGGTTTCCAGGAAAAATTGAATCCTATAAGCTGTTGACAGTGGAATCTGTGCTCAGGAAGTTTCTCCTCATCCAAATCGCACTTCTTATCTCTAGGATGAACCTCCTTCTTCCCTGCCGCCACGTCACTACAAGTCGGTCTGAAGAAGGCAGTGTTTATTGAACAGGGAACTAGTTAAGGGCTTTCCTGAGGACTGAATGCCTCTTTAGAAATATTTATGTTTTTAGAAACAAATGATATTTTTGATCTTGAACTTTGCAACCTTGCTTACTTTAACTGTTAGCTATAGGACGGCAGAGGCACGCAGAGGGAAGCGTTTGTTGGTTGGGCGTGAGTGTGTGTATGCTTGAGTGCAAGTGTGCGCGTGCATGCGTGTGTGTGTGTGTGTGTGTGTGTGTGTGTGTGTGTGTGTGTGTGTGTAGGGTCAGGTACACATAGAGAACTGCTTTTCCTATGTAGATGCCTTTACTCGTCACTTTTTTTGTTGGCTGTGAGTATTTACTTGACTAGCAACAGTTTAAGGGATGGAGGCACTGTTTGGTTTACAGTTGGCTGTGGCACAGTCTCTCTAGGTGTGGCATGAGGCAGGGGTATGTGTTTGCAGCTAGAGACAAAGGTGAATGCAGTGCTGTGCTGTTTGCTCCCATTTTTTCAGTGTCGGTGCCCATGTGTAGTGCCAGTCGCCTGACAGTTAACCACCTCACCTGTTACTTAGTGACAGATTGCTATATTATTTCATCTTTCTATGAGTGTCAGGTTTACTTTGCTCTTTTCCTAGTGCCATAAATATATCATTAGGTTGTTGGCCTGTGATCTTGTCTAACTAGGCATTGAATGCTGTAATTTCCCATCTAAACTTTGACTTCCTGGGTTTTGCTGTTTGCTTTCAATTCAGCTTATCTTACAGTGTTTCTAATTTTCCTAACAAATTTCCCCCAGCTCATTGTGACTTTTTCCCACTGTCCCCTCTGTTCCTGATTTTAGCTTCATTCTGTGGTGATAGACAATGGTTGTGTATTGTGCATGCCAGATGTGTGTCCTCCCATTGAGGTGTGGTGTGCCTGTGCATCTCACTGATTGTGTAACTCAGGCCTGTAACTTCCGCTGATTCTCAGTCTGGTTGCTTTATCTGTAATTGAAAGTTATACACAGATGCATTTTATTAGCTATTGTTTATCTGGGACAATCTTAATTTTTCCTTCATTTGTGGAAGAGATTTGGAAAATACAGGTTTTAAGTTTAATTCTTTGAGAGTTTTGGGTTTTGTACAATATTGGCCTCTTTCCCCTACCTCTTCCCAGATGCAGTCTGCTTTGTCAACCCACTGAACTTTGTGACCCCCACTCGTTCTAAACAAAGCAAACGAGACCCCTTTGGGACCAATTTGTGCTGCCCAGATATTCTCGACTGTGTGGTCTTCTGCTGGAGCATAATCAGCTGATCAGATGTGTTCTTTTAGAAAACTTCCCTTCCGGCACCTAACGATTGCTGTTTGCTTCCCTACTGGGGTGGAGTGGAATTGTGCGTCCGTCTTCCCTCCTATGCTGGGATTTGGTCGGGCTTGGTCTGGCCCGGGTTCTGTACAAGCTGTCACGACGGCCCTGAGTTCACAGTGCAGCTGTTTTGCTGCGTCCAGAAGATGCTTCCTGCCCTCACCAGCACTTTTTACTCTTGCACTTTCTGCTCCCATCTGTAATGGTCCCTGGGCTTCGGGTTGTCTCTGGCCAGCTATGTGTTAGTCACCATCTGTGGCAAATAGGAGCGTAGTTGGGGTTTGCAGACATACTGATCTGGTGGTCCCCACTTGACTATCCTTCAGCTTTGAAGGGAAGGTCATCTAGGTAGCTCTTGGTCGATAGTTGTCTTTTTAGCACCTCCCCTCTTTGCCCTCTGCTTCATTGAGAAGTTGGCTGTTGATACCCTATTAGAGAGTTGTTTTCCTCCTGATGCCTATAAGAGTTTTCTCCTTGGCATTTGATGGCTTCTATCTGTCTGTCTGGTCTGGTGCAGTCTGTCTTCCTTTAGTGTGTTTATCGTTTACCAGATTTGGTGAATTTTTATCTATTTTTCCTGAAATATTTTCTGTACCTTTCTTCTGTAGGGCTCCACATTTGAAAGTTGCTATCTTAACAGATGCTGTCAGGTCTCAGAGGCTGCCTTTTGTTGTTTGTTTTTCTTTTGTCCCTTGTTCTTTTCAGTTTCAGCTTCTCACTTGGATTCAGTGTCCTCGTCTTTGTTGTCTGCTCAGACCTGGGGCCTCTAGTCCTACGAGCTTTGTTTCAATTACTGTGCTTTGCAATATTCAGCCCAATTTCCTTATAGAATCTCCATTAGAAGGACTGTTCCTGGCCCTTTCAGACATTCTTCTCATCCTGAGTTTATGTTGTCTGTGAGTTCTTTTTGGCATATTTTACACAGTCTGCAGTAAGACCAATGCTTACACCTCTTCCTGGATAATTTCTGTTTTGTTCCAGGAACCCATACTTTCTGTTTCATGTGTAGTTTACACTTTACTGTTAAGAACCGATCCGAATGCAGTAATTCTGGAAGTCAGAGTCTCTAAAATATAGCTCTCTTACTTATTTTCTGGTTCTCATGTGGACTGCATTTCCTGTGTCTGATCATTGAGAGCTCGTTTCTGTTGTCTCTGAGGTCAGCCAGCAACCTGGGACCATGGAGGAAAGGAATGTTTCTACCCCAGTCATTTCTTTTGAAAGAATCTGCTTGGGAAGCCCTTCATCCCTAAGAGTTAATGAGCAGCCTCTGTTCTGGCCACTCACTGAGTAGTCAGGAATATCAGAACAGACCTTCAAACAGTAGAGGGCATTTCCACCCTAGCTCCAGCAGGCTACCTCAGGAAAGAAGCCATTTGCCAGGCTCCCTGCCAGGCTAGAGTCTGGATGTTGGAAGTTACTTAGTGCTGGATCTAGGGTATCACTCCGGTGCTGGTGGTTAAATATAAAAGGTTGCTGACCCCTCCCTTCACGAGCTGCGGCACTTGGGAGAGAGGGCCTTGCTCCTCACCTGGGCAGTGTTGTAGGACTGGTCCTGGTGGAGAGGGGAGAGGGCACGGGTGAGCCAGCCCTAGGAGCAAGAGGGAGATACAGCTGGCCTCACTGCTTGTCAGCTATGATATGGCATTAGTGTGGGTATGACACCCTCCCTCCTCACCTCTCACCACCTGTGCCAGTCAGGAGAGCTGCCCCTGGTGTCATGAGTCGGTGAGCCGCCCTGTCCCTTTCCAGCTGTAGTGGGTCCAGCATCTCGCCTGAGCAGTAGGGTAGAGCTAGCCCTGCTGGAGGGGGCACAGGAGAGCACACCCCCCAACCCCAAAGGCAAGAGCACAGGAGAGCTGGCCTCTCACTCTCCCTTGTCATCGATAGTAGTCAAGAGAAGTGACCCTAGGGTCATGGGGGGCTAGTCCTGCTCCCCACTGGTGAGAGCAGCAGGGCCGGCCCAGCCCTCCACCAGTTGCAGCACTTGGGAGGGTAGGCTGTGGAGGCATGGAACTGGTGAGCAGAGGACATGGCACAAAACTGCCCCTGCCCCCTCCTGATGGCAGCATTGGGTGTCCTGGCTGCTGCAGTGTTGGAGAGAGTGTCCTAGTGGTGTGGATAGGTAGGGCCAGGACGCTGACCAGCTCTTCTGCCACCCAGGCCCAGATCCCCCCAAATCTGTATCATCTGTGAATGGCTGGGATGTGTCGGGGTGGAGGGGCCCTGCTGATTCAAGACTGTAGCATCTCCATGGCACAGGTCAGCAAAGGGATGGCTGGGAAGAGTCCTGTTGGCGGTGGTATCCCAGAGTGGGGAGGCCTTGAGCCTCACTCATGACTCATTGCAATGAGCGTTTGCAAGTGGAGATATGTGGATAGAGATGGATATACTATGGGACACATTGTGACATAGTCAAGGTCAAGGCATTTGGAAAGACAAAACAATGAGGGGAACATTTTAAAAAACACTCAAGATAGACATATGCATTCCTATATGAAGGTGGCATTTCTAGGGTTATGTAATTTTGAGTGCACTGCACCCTTAAATTTAAGGAATATGGATTCCTCAATTCGTAAAATAAGTTTTAAAATGTAAGGAATATAGTAGGATCTTTAGAATGGCCTATGTAGTATGTTTCTCTATTTAGTATACCTGGCATGAGTGTGTGTGTGTGTGTGTGTGTGTGTCCGTCCATATATATGGATATATACAGTGTTAAAAGATTTGATTTCTGAGTATCGCTATTTTGGCATAACTCCAGTGCTGATATTATGTGTACTTTTTCTTCGGTTGCAGGACAGTCCGTGTTTGGTTAAAGAGGGACAGCGGACAGTATTGGCCAAGCATTTACCATGCGATGCCTTGTAAGTATCTGGGTATCCTGAGAACCAGGTCTTTACTCCAGTAGCCCGTCCTTCCCTGCTTTCTTTTTCTGTATTTGCTTCTTGAGTGACTAAGACTGAAAGTTGGGGATCTTATTAAACTGGAAAGTACCATATTAAATAATTCTCTAGTTTCCTAAAGCTCTCAATATGGAAAGTGAGGACATTGTTTGGAAATGGCCTGTCTATTGGTAAGTTCTAATGAGAGGAATGGAGAACAGACACAGGCTCCTGGTTACCTCAGTCCCGTCTTGTCACTAACTTTGCTCTAGCTCCTCTGAAGTTTATATCCTCAGACAATTCAAAGTTCTATTGGCTGATTACATGTATGAAGTAAAATTGTCCTTGTATTATTTTTAAACCTTTTAAAAAAGTTCAGGACATTGAGCTTTAAGCACTGAGTTCTCAAGGATTTGCTGAGTCTAAGACATTGTAATTAGAAGTGGGTTCCATTCTCCAGATGTTGTCTGAGGAGAACATCCTTGTACACATTGGTACTGTACCAGCCTTGATGTCATCGACATAAGCCATCAGGGCAATGGCGGCCGAAAACCAAGGGCAACAGCCAGTTTTCCACTCTGGGAGATCATAGAGCTGAAAGAGAAAGGAGAGGAGAAGACAGGAGAGAGGAGGGAGGGGAGGAAAGAGGGAGGAGAAGACAGGAGAGGGGGGAGGGGAGGAAAGAGGGAGGAGAAGACAGGAGAGGGGGGAGGGGAGGAAAGAGGGAGGAGAAGACAGGAGAGGGGGGAGGGGAGGAAAGAGGGAGAAGACAGGAGAGAGGGGGGAGGGGAGGAAAGAGAGAGGAGAAGACAGGAGAGAGGGGGGAGGGGAGGAAAGAGAGGAGAAGACAGGAGAGGGGGGGGGAGGGGAGGAAAGAGGCGGATGTATTTTTCATGTTGCGTTAGCATAAGTTCCTCTGCAGGTAAAGAACTGACCTGTTAAGAAATTACTTATAGTCTAGTATTTTATTCTTTAAAATTAATAAGACCTACTCTATACTTATTTTTTTCTGTAAAATAACTGTTCGAATTTATTATAGCAAACTTTTTCTTCCTTATAAAGATAGGGTCTCACTGTGTAGCTTCCTTAGTCTGGCACTTGTATGTAAACTGGCTTGGCCTTGAACTGACAGAGCTCCATCTGCCTCTGCCTCTTCCATCTCCTATCCCTCATTTCATTTTACATGTGTGAGAATAGCTAGGATCAATAGAACAAGTGACAGCTCGTGCTGGCAAGGATGTAGACTAAGGGAACATGCCTCCGTTGCTGGTGCAAGTGCAGATTTGCAGCCACTATGGGAATCAGTGTGGCAGTTTCTCAGGAAGAGCAGGATCAATCCACCTCTAGATCCAGTCCCAGCACTATTGGGCATCACCCAGACGACATTTATTCTACCACAGAGACACTTGCTCAGCATTTTCTTTCCTGTTCTAGACATAGTAGCCAGAAATCGAAAACAACCTAGATGCCCCTCAACTGAGGAATGGATAAAGAAAATGTGGGTACCAGCTAGGCTGTGGTGGAGCAGGCCTTTAATCCTAGTACTGGGAAGGCTGAAGCAGGTGGATCCCTTTGAGTTTGAGGCCAGCCTGATCTACAGAGCAAGTTCCAGGACAACCAAGGCTACACAGAGAAACCCTGTTTTGAAAAACTAAAAAGAAGACAAAGAAAATGTGGTGGTATATTTACACAATGTATATTTATTCAAGTATTTAAAAAAATCATGAAATTTGTAGATAAATGGGTGAAGCTAGAAAACAACCTGATTTATCCCAGGCCTAAAAAAACATACATGGTATGTATTCACACACACACACACACACACACACACACACACACACACACACACACACACGAATGCTATCTCTTAGGCTGTGATTTAAAAAAAAAAAAACAACCTAGAAATGTTTTCTATGATTTTGACTTGGTTTTCTTTCTCTTTTTTCATAGCTACAGTATTTTCATTGTATCCCTGATTCCAGTATGTTTTGGATCTAGAATTTTGTGTATATGTGTGTGTGTGTGTGTAAATAAAACATTGTCTTATGTCTTTTGCCCGGTTGTCTCTCCCATGTCTTGTAATCTCTTCAGATTTACTTCTTAGTTTTTGGTTTCATTTTTTTATTTTCAGTTTGGGTTTCCTTAATGGTTTTATTTCTTTGCTAAATTCTACCTCCCCATCTTGATCTGTTTTCATTATTTCTTCCAGCTGTTTGTGTTTTTATGATGTCCATTAAGGCATTATTTGTATCCTCTGCAGTCCTTGGACATACTCATAATTGATACTTCGAAGTCCTTATTTTGCGCTTCAGCTTTTCTCAGGGCCTGTTAACAGTGTGGTTGCTGCCTTCTGGAAGACGCGTGTCTGGGCTTTTCACGTATGTGTTTCTGCATTGAGATCTAGGCAGTAGAGTTACAATGTTTGAAGTTATGGTATTCATGGTATAAATATCTGGTGGTGTCTTTATTGACTGGGCGTTTGGGTCTGAATCAAGAGGCAGAGTCTATGTGATGGGTGAGCTGGGTATAGCTTAGGGGTACACTGTAGCAGGACTAAGAGCCAGTGTGGAGAGACCAGAATGGAGGATGGGAAGGGTTGTAAAGGCTGCCTCCCTGAACCCCAACATAGAGAGTTCACTGGGGGTCCCTAAGACTGTTAAGATATGGCAGGAATGATGTTTGGGAGCATGTGGAAAAAGGAAAAATTCTGATTTTCTCTTTCTTCTCCTCCAACTTTAAGTAAAATAACCAGTATTTGCTCTGGTCTTGTCAGTTTGTCAGACTTGACATTAACTGCCAAGAAGAGGCAAAGGGAGGCAGGAACGGAACAGGGTGTGTAGCTCCCAGTGTTGTGCAGAGCAAAGCAGCAGAGGCACCTGGGCATGGCAGAGCCTAATAGTAGAATGGTTTCCCTGAGAGCATCAGCTCTGCATCTGTAGTGGGGCACACTGGCTTTCAGGAGTAAGACCCTAGGTATTCGTGCAGGCTTCTAAAGGAAATCAGGACACTCCTACTTTGGTCCCCTGAACAGTCATTGGAATTGCGCTGTTGGGTTCTGTACAAAGTGACTGGACCAGAGTCTTTGTTTTAGCAAAACCTCTAGGTGATTTCAGTGTGTGTTAAAGTTAGAATGTGGTCTTCTAATGTGTTGTTGAGCAATACGTACATGTTTAAATGAACCCAGTGAAGCCTCATGCAGATACAGTATTGATTTAAAAATATGAAAATATAAGCCACTATGTTAGTCAAATATTTATGATATGTCTGCTATACATAGGCCTCTGATGCAAGTACCAGGAATGTGCAGATGAAGACGAATCACAGGGCAAGGTGATTTCTGGAATAGTTTATTCTTGGGTGCTTCAGTGTGGCACACAGGTAAAATATAAGGGGAGGCTGTATGTACTGGTCACAGTTGTCAGTAATTACATTTTATTGTCATACATGCTAACTTTAAAGTTGAGCAGGTTTGGCTTTTATTTCCTAGAATCTCACAAATTTAGGGAACATAGTAGTTAACTGCTCAGGAGGCATGCCAGCTTTTCAACCTGAGAATCATCTCACCTGAGGAAATGAGCTATGCTTGCTCCTGGAGAACTTGAATCAGATTTAAGTCTCTAATGGATTCTTCTGCAAGCTTTCATATTGAGTGTTTAAAAAAAAAAAACAATCAAGATTACTCAGCGCTGTCCCTAATTAATGGCTGTGTGGCTTTGGTTACACAGTAAGTGAAAGGGAAAGAGAATCAAGTAAATGGCTGCAGGTGGTCACAGGTGGTCATGACTGTGTCCTGTGCCGATACTGTCCTGTGACTAGTATTCCACAAGTGTCCTTTCTTGACATTGTCGTCTAGAATAGTTACAATACAATCTTTGTTGTGATTGGCAAGAGAGTAGATCTTCTGTATCTTTGGAAGAAGTGGAGGCTCTGGGTGGGAGGAGTAGTGAGGCCTGGTGCTGAGTCACCAGCAAGGCAGCGTGTGAGAAGTGACACATGTGGAACAGTGACCGCAGATGCATTGTTCTAAATACCAGGTATTGTCCTGCTGGTGTCCCTATCCCTTTTCTAAGCCTTCCAATCACCTGAAGGAAGAAAGCCAGAGGATCCAGCCTTGTGTGAATAAGGTTGGCCCCCACCCTCACCCCCATCCTCATCAATCTGGCTTTCCCAGGGGTTTTGCACTTTGACAAGGAAATTGTGGTTTTGTTCCTGTCAGGAACCTAACACTGGCGACATTAAACCCAAGAGCATCTAGGCATTTGTGTATGCAGATGCAGTAGGAGCTGCAGAAGGCAGAAAAGGAAGGATGAGCCAGGCAGAGAACCCCCTGGCTCCAGGGGAGAGAGGGAGGCTTCCTTCCTCATTCTCCTAAACCAGTCAGAATCCTGGCAGAGCTCTGACTCCTGGTCTACTAAGTGCACCCACATGAGCTGTAGCTCCACATATGCAGCCAGCCTTGGGGCAAATAGATACTTTCTATCCCCCCTGTCACACTGTCCTGGGCCTCGGTGACCTTTAAACAGGACGGACTCATGTCCTGTTGTGTTACCGTGGTGTCGTACTGAACATGGCAGACAGGAGGGAGGCCATGCAGATATGAGAGGAGAAGGGAACTGTTTATCCTCCTTTCTTTAGTTTCTTTGGACACTTTGTCCAACAGATGTCCACGTTTCTTCTGACTACATGCAATGTCCAGAGGATGTGGGGGTAAAGTACGGCAGTTGGTTTCTACACTCCTGATGCTCACACTGTGTGAAGAAGGCAGGTCCTGGGTAAGCACCCCCCAGTTCATTGAGGATTATAGCAGGAGACTATTCCTAAGGGCCTGTCACTGGTGTTCTCAGAAGAAAGTTTTCACTCAGGGGTAAGACAAAAGACAGGGAGGAATCCGCCTTGTCAGCCATGGTGGCAGGCGGTGGAGACGTGAGAGCACGGGTTCACAGTGGCCCTCAGTGCCAGCTTCTCCTTTGGGAATAGGGGACCGGTAAACTACCTTGGCTGCCAGAGACGCAGTGACTGTAGGTCAGGAGGGTTAAGGCCTCATGCAGGGCACTTGGAGGTCTGGAGGCCACGTGGAGCCTCTTTCTCAGGTCAGGCAGGTGGGATTTAAGTTAGCTCCTGGGTATTTATGAATTTAACCCCAGGACAAAACAGAAGCCCCCCCCCCCACCTCCAAATAACAACAAATACAAAGATAGGCCCATCACACCAGCTACTGAAATAACTTGTGTTGCCATCTGTCCAGCGCCCGCCCTGCCTCTTGAGTGTGAGTTTGTGTTAGAGCACTCAGATTTTACACAGGTACACCTTGCCACCCTCTGCTCCTAAGTGCTTGTGGAAATCCTGATTTTTGAACTGCCTGTTTCCAGATCCAATCAAGGCCTACTTGAGGAAGAGGCAGATTGTGGCAGGTGGCATGAGCCTAAGCTCTGACCTGTCCAGTTGGAAGCCCTCTTCCTGAGTCCTCCATTCACTGTGCCCCGGCTGCTTACATCGGTGTCCGTGGGACATTCTCTGCAGCTGTTTTCGTTTTAAGGGAAGAAGAGACAGTTTATTGTGGCCAGTTTGAGGGACCATGGTCCCAGAAGCATAGATTAGGGTTACCCTAAATTCCATGTTGTAGATTTATGATAAGTCAATACATGATTGGACAGTGGAGATGTAGATGAGGGAAAGGCGAGGAAAGCGGAAGAGAAGGCAATTCTGAGGGGAGATGAAGATGGAGCTTGAGGACGGTGATCTGGACCCAGGTGGACTTTGGCGCTAGGTAGATATAAGTATTTTAAGGAATTTTATGGGTAATTTATCTCATATAGAAGGGCAGTGTATATTTTGTCCATTGGATGTAATCTTAATGTGTAGAGGGTTTGTGGATTGAGAGTTTGACATATAAACCTGTATGAAAAGCTGTTGGGCCTTAGAGTCATGTTTGTGTTGGGCAGCGGGGTAAAGAAGACGCCGGGACGGTGATTCTACCCGGGACGGAGGTGGTCATGCTGACGGAGTAAGACCGCAGGGGTGGCCTAGATCACATGACAGAGTTCAACGCACAGCTCTATACTAAAAGCGGCGTCCTCGGAGTGAGACTGTGGGGCCAGTAAAGAGTTGGATTAGTTTATTATTTAATATTTACTGCAACACCGTGTTCTCTTGTGGAAGCAGTTTTATAGTTTTACAGAATAAAGTCACAAATCAAGCCAAGTTTGAAATACGTTGGTGGGTACCTCAGAGATTCAGGTACAGCGGGATGAGAAGCTGTTCTGTAGGCCCAATGTACTGTCTGGTGACATTCTTAGCTCATGGGTTGAAGGAAGCTAGTGGTCCACAAGGTTTTTATCTTAGTCATGGGATGTTAGTTCTGACACAGATACGGGCAAGGGGAGGCTGTTCCAGGGGTAGAGCTAGCCCAAGATAGACAGTCACTGTAGTATTGCACACCCCCACCCCCGCCATTTTTAGATCTGTAAAAGGATAAATGTTGCTTAATTTTTAAATACTGCTTGATTATGCTATGGGACAGTTCAGATACTAATTAGGCTTAGAACATCATACTTGAGGCATAAGCCATTATGGATAGTGTGGTTACTAGAGATAGATGTCCTTTACATAATTTACTGGAGAGTCAGCCCAGATCTCTGGGTATTCCTAGGTAGATAATGGAATTAAAGTTTAGGTTAGAAACTTTTATTTTACTTTAGGCAAACTACACTGAGTAATAAGTATATACATACATACACACGTACATACACACATACATACGTATATACATACATACACACACATCCATCCATACATACATACATATGTACAATGAAAAACAACTCTAGCCAACATTAATGGTCGATGTGGGGCTTTAGTAAAGCAAATAGACACAACACAAAGGCACAGTAAAGCAGAAGTACATAATCTTCATTTGGAACCTCATTAAAACCAATATTAGTATGACTTCATCATTTGAAATATACTAGGTAGAATGCTAGATATCATAATTTTTTACATCTAATCACAAAGTTTTGAAGAAACATGAACAGATGAATGTTTAGTTTTTTAGGGTACTCCATTGCCAGTGTCATTGAAGATGAGTACATCCAGAATTTTCCAAGTCCAACAGGAATGTGCTTTCAGAGGATGTGAGAAAGTCCCTGCCTCCCAGGATTGAGTTAGAAGGTCCTGGATGCTGTTGAGCTTTAAATCAGAGAAGAGTCTTTGAGGTGATCGGTTTTTTCTTTTAGTTGATAAAATCATATGGGTTCATTTTGAACTTTAGTTTTCATAGATAAAAGTGGGGAGGATCTGGAAGGAGCTGGGGGTTGGGAAACCATCTAGTGAGAAACAGGAGAAAAGTCTTACGTTAAACATTCTTTATATAGTAAGAATATTTTAAAGAAATCATTCGAATTTTGTTACTCACTCTATAACAAGATAAAATTTTATATAAGTACATTTTTAGAATCTACTTTGGAAGGAAATCCTTATTAAAATTTATATATATAATATTCACCTTTATAGCTTAATGAAATCTTATAAATACATCTTATAAATAATAAATATTGTTTTATGTAAACATCTAGTATTTAAAAAATTTAAAAACATTTACTATGCCTAAAGGTATTATGTAATAGGTTTTAAGATGTTTAGGATAACCACATTTATAAAGTAATACGTTTTATCAGGCCTTACTCTGTGATCGTCATAGCTAACCCTGAGTGTGCACATGTGTAATCTGGACAAAATCCTAATCATAGTTTAAGCACACAGCAGACAGGCACTGAGAAAACGGGGACTGGCCATAGTGAAGGAGTCTTTCTGATACAAATAACACGAGCACAGCGGAAAGACAGCAAGAACATGTTCAGAGACAACTATGACACAACCGCATGAAATTAGGTTCACGCAGCTCAGCAGACGGGGAGGAAGTTTACTGACATGTCCTTTGAGATGAGAAGAGGCTTCTTACCAGGAAGGAGCAGCAGGTGAGTTTGCACTTGAGGTCTCTCTGTCTCTCTGTAAACAGCAGCAGAAGGAGAGGCATTTGATTGTGCCCCGGCTGCATGCTAGGCGTTAACTCAAGGTTACCACCTGTGCTAAGACATGCCTGGCCACCTTTCCTCAACAAGCCATTAAAAATGTCACAAGTGGGAAGAAAAAAAAAAAAAAAGAGGTGGTCACATTGAGAAGTGGGGGACAGAGAGATGCAGCAAAGCCCTGGACTCCATCTTTAGGGTCCTGAAGTAAGCTCAAAGTTTAAGAAGAAGGCCAGGGAAGGCCCTAACCCATCCCAGCAATCCTATTTGTTTCCCCCTTTCATCCTGTAGGCAGTTTGACACATTGTTAGAACTGTCTGCACTCACCTTCCTCTATGGAGGGATGCAGTGAAGAAACCATCAAAATGGCTGTTCAGCTTCGGACTTCGTTTAATGAGAGACCTTTGTCAAAGAAGTAATGCAGAGAGTAGTGGAGGGTGACAGTTGGACATTTTAATTGGACATTCCAGGTGGCCTTGGGTTTTGTGTTCACAAGTACATCCACCTGCAGACTCATGTAACTCTCTCTCTCTCTCCCTCTCTCCCTCCCTTCCCCCCCCCCCTTCTCTAATAAGATGAAATAAAATGATGAATCTGGCAGTTGTTTTTTATAAGGGACTGGAAAAGGTAACATCATTTGCTAGGAACAGAGCAGTACTGATATATCGTTGAAGCCATGGATGCGTGCACCTCTCGCCCTCCACCTGAGAAGCTTCTGTTGCAGTAGTCAGCAGTTAATTCAGAGACCCACAAGGGCACGATGTGCAGAGACTGAAAGACTTCAAAAGAATGTGTTTTATTCTTACTACTGCCATAGGGTAATAACTCCCACCATAGTTTTCTGAGGCCACCATAACAAAATCCTGCAAGGGAGTCAGTTCAACAGCAGGACTTTCTGTATTGTCTCAGGTTCTGCAGGCCGAGACCTCAAGGTTTCTGCACAACTTTGGCTCATCTGCAGGCTGTGAGGGAGTCTGGGCTTTGCTGTTCTCTGGTTTCTGGTAGCTTCCTGACCTCATACTTAGCTCTGTCCACACCCTCACATAATGTCTGAATTCTGCTCTAAGACATTAACGATGCTAAATAAGGGCGTCTCCCTGCTTCAGCCTGGTGCAGCTTTGCTAATTAAACCCACAACTCCACTTACAAATAAAAACACTGTATACTTACCACCACAGACCTGTATGCTTTATTTGAATGTAAACTTAGGTCTCTTTTAGCTTCATACAAAGAAAATGATGCTACAATTATTTTCAACTAGGAACCTTCAGTTTACCTCATAAACAGAGTCAAAGCCCCCTGGCAGCTCAGTTACCCAATCTAAGTTCTGAACTAATATGCTTTTCTGCACTGGTGGGTGTATTTGAATGTTTAGCATCAGAGAGTAAAGTCTAGTTTTTCTCCAGCTCAGAAAGCAACACCTGCTCCTATTTAAAATGTGGCTCAAGTGGTTCAGGAGATTAGTGATCAAAAGTTTACACAGCACAAAGCAGAGTCACTCTTGTTCGCAAGCGAATTTACATCCTGAATTGCCAGCATAGGCCAGGACCGCAGCCTTTATTCTTGCCAGCTTTGTATGTCTGACTTGTATATTCAGTACGAGGGCAGCTTAAAAACCAGGGGCTTGGTTGTAAAACTGTTTTGACTTTGTTGGCGAGTATGGTTTAAATGAGCTGCTTGAGGAGACAGTGGGGTGAGTTTAACCACACACTTAACTCATCAGACACTCCTGAGTCAGTGACAATCATTAGACACTCCTGAGTCAGTGACAGTCATTGTTTGTTAATTCCATCAACGTGTTCATCTCTTTCAGCTCCATGTTCATGCATGTCTTTTAACCCGGAAACAAGAAGACTGTCCATAGGTCTAGACAATGGTACAATCTCAGTAAGTACAAATAAGTAAGATTTCCAGTTGAAATACTTGCCTTCCTGCCTAGTGTTATGCACTGTGATATCAAGTTGTCTAATAGTTTTAAGTAGCCGTCATTTTCTAGACGTCATTTTCTAAGTAGAACGCATGGAGCACAGGAACTCAGTGAGGGAGAGGCTGTCTTCACCTCTGTGCTGTGGCTCAGTGGGCCCTGCCACTGTGGTGGTTCCTGGCTGTGGATGTTAGCAGGCAGACGCTGTAGCTGTGTGCGTTTTCATTAGTGAGAGGGAGCTGATATTCCAAACTCGATGTACTGTGATACTGACTGTAGATCAGATGTGTCAACTGAGTGTTAGCAACAGACACACAAGGGGAATGCTTTCCTTCCATCTGCACAACGGATCTTGTGTTTGGTGCTTTATGTTCTCTTGGCTCCCTCTTGTCATCTGAACTCTCTTTAACATGAACAGAATGCTGCAAACATGAGTTTGTTGAGAAAGTACAGATCAAGATTTTAGATATGGACCCACATAATATTCGATTCATTGATTTTAGGTCTTGAGAGAACTGAGGTGCTTAGGGGTTAGACATTTAGGTTTTATCTGTCTTTATCTTACTTACTGACCTTTTAACTACTATACTGACTATGAACAAGTGTGATCCAGCTGTTTCTCCATTCAGTGAATTATCCTAGCTGGGTGTGGTGGCCCACACATTTCATTCCAGAACTTGGAAGGCAAAGGCAGGCAGATCTCTGAGTCTGAGGCTAGCCTGGTCTACAGAGCATGTTCTAGGACAGCCAGGGCTACATAGAGAAACTATGTCTTGAAAAACAAAACCAACAAAACAAAACATCCAGTGTTGCCTTTAGTCCTGGATGTTCTAGCACTTGTGAACCGAAAGATCAAACACTGCAGGTTACAAGGGCAGGGGCAGAGCACCAGGCAGGGGCTGGAGGAAAGATGCTGTGACCAAGCCCACTATGGGCGCCACACTAGAGAAGAAGACGAGGAGGAGGGAGAGGAGAACATTGAAGAGATGGAGAGGAAGGCAAGTGGAGATGTTGACAGAGTTGGGGACAGGTGGCCTTTGTGCCACCACACTATGGCATGCAATATCAAAGAGTCGAAGAGCCTGTCCTTCCAGATAGCTGAAGGTGAACTTGTCAATATCACACTCTAAGATCATATTTTATTTAACAGCTTAACTTAAAATTTATACATAATAGAATATTATGTATATGCCTGTAGTCTTACCTCGGCCTGTAGGAATGTTAGAGATGTGTTTGAATATTTTCTAATTTTGAAGTAGTTGCTAAATGGCCTTAAAGGAGATATTAATAATATTTTTAAACATAAATAAGTTTATCAGCATTATTTGTGGGACTTCTCTAATGTTTATTACTTGGTAAGATTTTCGATTTCATTTGGTAGTTCTCTACACTGCTGCTTCCTTGTCACTTTAAGGAGGGCCATATTTTAAAGGAGGAATGCATATACAATAATTTATTACGAATTTTAAATGTTATTTTTGTCTTACATGTATGAGTGTTTTGCATATATATGTGTGTGTATGTATATATACACACACACACACACATATATATGTACATATATATATGTGCATATATCTATATCTATATATATATCTATATATATCTATATCTATATCTATATCTATCTATCTATCTATATATATATATATATATATATATATATATATATGCATCACATGTGTGCCTGATGCCTGCATGTACCAGAAGAGAGCATCAGGTTCCTTACAGGAGGCTCTGAACTGCCAGGTGCATGCTGGGAACTGATCCTGGGCTATCAACAGGCACATTGAGTACTGTTGGCTGCTTGCTGAGCCATCTCTCCAGCCTCAGTTATTTTTAAAAGAGAAAAGAAACAACTGGACTGCTTAGTGAAGCAGAAGGGCTGGTTGCAAAGGAAAAGAAAAGACGGGCTGAGACCTGGGTGTTGCACATTACGTAGTAAGATTGCTCATGGGATGTTCACTGCCCCTGGAAAGCCTTGGATCTCGGTTACTTATGAATGGTCCTTTGCACTTTTAAAGTTGATATAGATGGTTAGTTGACTTGGACAAATTTGACTCTAGAGGCAAGTTATGGGTAGATATAGCTATTTATAGAAGTGGGGAAACCACTGACTTACTCGTCCTCTTTGTAAACAGAGCTCTCAGGTAACAGGAGTATCAGGGGCAGGGACTTTTGTGTTTTTCTGGTTATTTACTACAGGGTCAAGATGCCAAATGACCTGCCTCTAAAGCAGTGGTTCTCAGTCTGTGGGTCGCAGTCTGTAGGAGTCAGATGACCACCTCACGGGGTTTGCCTAAGACCATCAGGAACCACAGATATTTATATTATAATTCAGCTGTAGCAAAATTACAGTTATAAAGTAGTAGGTTCTCAGCCGGGGAGTGGGGCATTGTGCCCTCACTCTGTCAGTTATTCTCTCTAGAGACTCCTGACCAGTACACCCCTTTAAATATGGCGTAGAGTGAGAGAGTGGAGAGAGGGACTCTTCTTCCGTATTAGGGATCTAGCTGCGTGGCATAGGCTGACCATTCAACCTCAGCCCAAGGCCCACACTATGCTCACCAATGGTTGACTTCTCGCCAGGCTTTTTTGTTTTGTTTTGTTTTTGTACTTGATTACCTCTTTGCTTGTCTTCTATTATGTATTAGTTGTGTGACCAATTACTTGTCTTTCTACCTTTAGCTACTTAAAGACACAGCGCCGACCAGGTCTCCATACCATGACCTCAGTGCACCACCTACTCCTCCTTGACCTTGCTGCTTGTCAGGATTACCCCTTCTGTGCTGCTGCTTATGTGTGTAACTGCTTATGTATATGTGTATGTATATTGGGTGTAAGCTTTTAAGTTTAAATGTGTTTCAGTTCAACTAAGCACAGAGGCTACGTGCCTTGTACCTTGTAAGGGACCGGAGGGGACCTGGAGATCTTCCCAGGAGAGGGAGGTAGAGGACAGTATCATAAAGATAAAGGGACTAGGAGGGCTAAGGGAGGGAGGGGAAGGGAAGGGAGGATAAAGGAGGGAATGTGGGGAAGGACAACTAAAGGTTGTTGTGTTGACACTTCTAGAGGAACGGAACTGATTGAGAGAGAGACAAAGACAAAGTTGTGTGTGTGTGTTTACTAGAGTGCATATTTTTTAGAGTGGCTTATAAGTTATTGTCTGATTGTTTCAGTAATGACTGCCATGGCAGGCCCAGGAATCCAGTCCACGAGGCTGGTCTTCAGCATGTGCTGGAATCCAGAAGATGTAGGCTTTAATGGCAGAGAGGGAATGGACTTGCAGCAAGGGCAGGGCAAGCAGGCAAAGAGCAAGCACACTTCTTCCACAGCAGTGGCTCTCAGCCTTCCTAGAGCCACGATCCTTTCACACAGTTCCTTGTGCTGTGACTGCCAAGCATAGAATTCTTTCACTGCTCCTTCATAACTGTGATTTCGCTACTGTTATAAGCCATAATGTAAATATCTGTGTAGTCTTTCTGGGGTCTCAGCCCACTACTATTCCACAGTCTTTGGACTGCCACCAGATTTAAGGTGGATTTTCCTACCTCAAAAGACTAAAATTTGGGGTGTATCTTTCCACTTCAAATGATTCAGTCAACAAAAATCCCCCACAGGCTTACCCAACCACTTGGGTTTTAGTTAACTTCAAATGTAACAAGGTGATAACTTTTAACAATTGATGGGAGAGATGCCAATATAGAAATAGTTTCCGTTCAGAAATTTTTTACCAGTCCTACTCAGCAGTAGTTATAGATAGTCATAGAAATGAAAAATGTTTATTTTTGTAAAATTACATTTTTTTCACCAAACGGTTACAAAGTCAACATTTTTATTAATATTTTGTCAAGATAAATTTGGGTCTTGAAAGAATTTTGAACAAGCACTGTTTCAAAGAGTACTTGTTTTAAAACTTATATTTATGTATTTGTTTATGGGATGCATGTTCTACTGTATGAAGTCCTGGGGACAACACTCAGGTTATCAGGCAGCACCTGTGGCCCTCAGCCAAGGTCTCAACAATATAAACATTTTTTTCTGGAGCTATATGTATTGATATGCACTTGTAATCATAGCTCTTAGCTACAGTGAATTAGAGACCAGCCTGGGCTCTATATGATCTGTCTTAAACAAAACAACACAAACCCAGCCTTCTCTGGAAGTTACTCATATCTCTGTGTTAGAGGAACTTTGGCTAAGACTAGAGGAAAGAATTAATCTATATTATTATTACTGTGTAAAATAAAATGTAATTGATCATATGTGGACTTGTTTGGGTCATGACTTTCCTACTTGGGTGTGTGTGTGTGTGTGTGTGTGTGTGTGTGTGTGTGTATACATGTGTGTACCTGCACATGAATGTGCCTGTGTATAGGGATAAGAGGCTAAGGTTGCTTGCTTTCCTCGATCACTTATGTCTGAGACAGGGTCTGTCACTGAACCTGGAGCTCACCAATTAGGCTAGACTGACTGGCTAGCAAGCCCCAGGGGCCCTCTTGCTTCTGCCTCTCTAGTGCTGGGATTATAGGGTTATAATACCTACTCCCCCACACTCCTTTGTGGGCATTGGTTTCGTGCTTGCACACCAAGCACTTCACTGACTGAGCCATTCCCTGACCCTGTCTTACTGCCTTTACTTGTATTGGTTGACATGGGTTAACGAGATAAATAGGAACTAAAATTTTATCAATTCCCCCTTATAATACTGAGCTTTACCACCCCACTCCATCCCTGCTTCCCATCAACCCCAACATGTAGGTTGTGTTCCTCGCATGTCTCAGATGGAGACAGTGAAGCCGGGAGGACTTACATAGTTTATCCAGTAAGAAGCAGCTGGCGAACAAGGGGAGCCCATCCATGGCCTTGGGAGTCATGTTCTCAGATTGGGAGTCTGTCTGTCTCTCCTTCCCAGGCTGTGAAAAGCAGACCGTGCTTGCTTTCAGTTCTGTAGCAGCAGAGGTCCTTGGACCACTGTGGTGCTGTGCCACATGTTAGGTGAATAAAGGAGAGAGCGTCTGAGCCCACCCCACGGCACATGCGCAGAGCTCTGCACTTTGCATTCTGTGTTCATGTGGTTAGCTCAGGCCTAGAGATGCACCTCCACATGCCACGTCCCAGACTCCTCAGACCTGTATTATGCACTCAAGTAGAAAACCTAAGTAAGGCTGGGTTAGCTCACCTGACACATGGAAGAGAGCTGGGAGGGAGGAGGGAAGAGGGAGGACGATGAGAATGGGAAGGGGCACAGGAAGTAGAATGAGAGTGTGCTCCTGACGGTTTGGGGGCGTAACACATTTTTTTTTTTTTGTACATTCGGAAATTGCAGACTTTTGCATTGCTGCTTGCCCTGTTCTGTAGGGATTCACACTTTGCAAGTTAAGTGAACAGCTTCCTCGGGTGGCTTTGCTTGATACTGTGTCATGGGATGGAGTTCATGGTGGCGTGTATTTTCACAGAAAAACACAGGGACAGAATTTGTATCCCTGGTAACAGGAGATCCCCAGGTAGATGCCCAGAAACTTCAAGAGAGATGAATGTACTTATCATAGGGCACGGCATTTCTTTTTCAAGTAAAACAGAAATTGTGTCTTTGAAGATAGCAGCATTTAGCATCCTTTAGAGAGGAACCTGGCCGTCTTTAGAGGTGTGGTCACCCCCTAAGGCCAGTGTCACACAATGGCAGTGCAGTGTGTAGTGACCTGAGGGGCAGCAGTCCCTTGTCTGTTTCTGTGATTTCGGTTACCCACAGACAGCTGTGCTCTGCAAACAGTAAGCACAGACTCCAGAAGTAACTGGCTCCCAAGTTTAAGTGACTGTGCTGTCTTAGTTTTCACTGTTAATCTCTTTGGTGCTTAATTTACAAAGTAACTGTGTTATAATCGTGTGGGAACCAAATCGGGGTCTGGGGTTCAAACCGTTCTCATTACAGGCATCCATTGGTGGGCTTGGAAGTCAGACACCCCTTACAGGTGGGTAAGGGGACTGACTGTCCCCGTGGGAACAAACTGAGTCGTTGGTGGCAGTAATGCTTCAGGGGCCTGCACCTAGCCCGGACTTTCCCGGAGTTGCCACAACAGATGGCTTAAAACAACAGAATTCATTTTCTCAGTTCCAGAAACGACACAGAAATGGAGATGTTGGCAGGGCTGCGCTCATTCTGAGGCTGGCAAGGGAGACTCCTCACTTGGATGGCCTCTGGGACTAGCTGGCAATCCTTGGTGTTCTGTGGCTGGCAGGTCCCCCACTCCTGTGCTTACCTGTGTGCTCATCACATAGGATGCCAGCCGTTGAGGTTAGTTACCACTCATCCAGTATGGCCGCATCTACCGCATATCTTCAGCGCTTAGCCTGCCACGTCTTAACTTCCTCCACTTATAGTGAGGCTGTACTTAGAGGTTCCAGGTAGTTGTTCCATTGGCCCTACTGCAGTGTCTCCACTGTTCTCATAGTCCTTTGGCATGAGACATGATGCCTTTAGGAAGAAACACTCAAAGATGTTAAAGAGGAGAAGCCAGAGTCCCTCCAGGGAGAGAAAGATGAGAATTGGAAAGAAGGCTGTTCTGCAACTAGCTGCCCTCCTCTAGATAAATGGTGCACTGGGCAGCTCACAACCATGGTAGTGGTGGCTGAGCTGCTTCCCTGACCCTGCATAGACAGGATTGTTCCAGTCCAACCACTAGGAGCTGTGTAGACAGTTTACGAGCGAACTGGAAACATTTGGACAAAACTTGTATGTTTAGCTATTGTTTTTAAGAGAAGAGGGAAGGATTTATAAACATTTATCTTAACAAGATGTTTTGAGTAGCTTTTTCTTATTAGTGCTTGTCATGGATTGTTATGAGCCTACAAGGACTACACCCTACACCACCACACCTATGTGATGAAGTCATGCTGGGCAGTAATGACTGCTTGCCCCTGAGGAAAGCATTTCACTGTGTGGAGTCAAGGATCCAGTCAGTTCCTGGCTGCAGAGTAGAGTTCTTAGAGCCCTTCCCCTTCCCGCTATGCTGCGGCACAGCTCGCCGGCTCCCCTCACCAATCGTTACAATGCAGTCCACGCTTTTTACTCCAGAACAGGTTGCTTTCGGGCTTTCTGGTCTGACTCCATCCAGAAATAAATCCCTAACAGTGAGAGCTAAGGATGGTTGTAAAGGAAGTTCCTAAAAGTCTTACGTTCATAGAAATGTGGAGCTGGGATTTAGGGCCTGCCTTCAGAATGGTTATTCTTGCAGTTCCTGACACTACTGATGATGTCTACACTACAGCTGCTTCCGAAACTGCCCGTCATCCTCAGGGATGCTGAGGTGGCTCGGCTGGCAGACTCCTTTTCACCAACATAACAACCTGAGGACCTGACTTTGATCCCTAAAACCCTTAAGATAGAAGGGAACTGACATCCACCAGTTGTCTCTGACCTTCAGACACGGCACATCTATGCATTCATGCACACATGTGCAGGACACACACACACACACACACACACACACACACACACAGTAAGTAAGTAAACACCATTTCTGAGTTTTCTAAACATTTATCATCACTGGGGTTTTTAATGTGAGCCCCTTCCAACATTAGGTCGCATGTTCTCCTGTGTTTGTGCTGAGTTATAGTGAACCTAACACACTTGTGGGAGCTGCACTGGGGACAATCATTCTAAGGCGCTGATGCACCAGTGGCTTGCTGTCAGTGTAGGTGACTCCCCAGAGGGGATTTCATCAGAGAAAACTGTGGCAGTCACTGTGCCTTTGGCGTTTGTGTGGGTAGTGGACTTTCCTGGAACCTCTGAAGGCCAAGCCTGTCTCCCTAATGTCATTCCCTTGCAGCCCATTCATGTCTTCTCCGGTACCTGTGTGTTCTTGTAAGCCTTGGTTGAGCAACAGTGAGTGAATTCAGTGCCAGCAACTCCTTTGGCGTGAGGTTATTTTGTACTACCTGCACTGGGATTATTAATTTTTATTTGTTTACATTTTGGGGATAAGATCTCACCATGTTGCCGAGTTTGGCCTCAAAGTCTTGATCCTCCTGCCTCAGACTCCGGAAGGTTAGGCCACCATTCCACCCTGCAGCTTTAGAATCTAGAAGACCTTTGTTTGAGAAGACTTTTCTCATGTGGCCTGGGCTGGCCTTAAACTTTCTCTGCATTGGAAGATAGCTTTGAACTTCTGTCTCTATCTCCTGAGTGCCAGGTATGGACCACTAATCAGTGCCTGGCTTAGTAGGCCTCTTGACTTAAAGTTGAGTAGGCCAGTTATAAATTCTCTAGCACAGATAGAGGAGCACCCAGACTGTCCTGTAGTTAGGCTAAGGAGGCTCTATAGTGTTGAGGATGGGTTAAAATCATTCATCTACTATGTGTGGGGGCCAGTCGCCACAGCACACTGTTTCAGAAAGTTCGTGACAGGAATGATGAGGATGGATGGCCAGTGCTTTCTCCTCCTCATCTTAAGACTGTACCCGAGTCTTCCTCCCATGGTTCCTTCCCATTGGTCTGGAAATTCTCAAGCTTCTTAGAAACAAAAACTGAAACATTATAACTCTCAGCCTTTCCCTCTTATAATTTCACTTCTCCTTAAAATCTGACTTCTCAAAAGTATTCTTTACAGTCAGCATAGTATAGTTCCTCACACGGAAGCTACCTCAGTTAGGGTTTTGGTTACTATGATGAAACACCATGACCAAAAGGCAAGTTTGGGGGAGTGGCTTAGGCTTACACTTACCACCATATTTGGGAGCTCCAAATCTGGAGGCAGGAGCTGATGCAGAGGCCATGGAGAGATGTTACGTACTGGCTTGCTTCCCCTGGCTTGCTCAGCCTGCTTTCTTATAGAATCTGGACCACCAACCCAGGGAAGGCTCCACCCACCATGTACTGGGCCCTCCCCCATTGATCAATAATTAAGAAAATGCTTCACAGGCTTGCCTGCAGCCCAGTTCTGTGGAGGCATTTTCTCAGTTGAGGTTCCCTCTTCTCAGATGGCTCTAGCTTATGTCAAGTTGATAGAAAACCGCAATCTGCCTTCCAGGCCCTTCAGCCCAGTTCCTGGCTGATTCTGAAGGCCTGTGTGCACCTAGCCCCTGTGTCTGACTCTCCAGCAGTGTTGAAACCGGCTCTGTTGGGCCTTGCCTTCTCACACTTGAGCATCCCTCCAGGATGCAGCATCCTCACCGTTTGTGTTGTGCCATTTTTGTAGGCCTTAACATGGGCTTTTGTTGACTTTCTTCTGTTCTCCAGCCCCTGCTGTCCTTGCTGGGTCTATCTATAGCCAGCCCTTGTCTGGTGCTGGAGTTAATCCATATTTGCTCTGAGGCCGATGTTTGTTTCTCTCTCTACAGCCTCAGCCACAGGTCACTTGCCATGCGTGTGACAAAATGAGCTTTGTGTTTCTGTCTAGACCTTTCTTGTGTTTCTCATTGCAGATGAACCCCAGACTGCCACGTCTAAAATAAAGCTCATTCCTCCTACATGCAGTGCCAGTGCCTTCATGACGGTGACTGGGGCCACCGAGTCCTGTTACACCAGCCAAGGGTCTTGTCCCTCCTCTAACTTGCTATTTTTCTTTTCTGTCACTTACCGACTCTCACCTGTTTACCAGCTTCCTTTCCCTCCCTGTTGCTCTCTTCTCCCTCCTCTCATTATATCCCCCCCCCCATTCCTTTACTCTTGTCTTCCTTCCAGACCTTTCTCAGTTTCTCCTTTACTGGCCATCTCACAGGCTGACCAAGTTCATTTTCCATAGTAGGACTAAAAGGCTCTTTACAGAGGTAGATTCTGCTGGCACGTGGGAGACAGGGAAATGTTTTTAGATGGCCATTGTGACCTTGAAGATCTGGTCCTTGCCACACCCACATCCTTGGTTTGCACAGTGCCTTGTCTCTCAGTATCGCCTGAGCAGTCTGCTTTTCATGCTTACACGTCTTCACAGGGCGGGAGCTGAGCCTGATTGCTTCTCTGTGTCCCTGACACCCGTATCCTTCAATTTTAAATGCTTGGTAAATAAATACTCAGAATCAAGAAGTGAATGAATGAATGAATGAATGAATGAATGAATGAATGAATGTAAGGTCTGTTGAGCTGATCTTTAGGGGTTAGCAGCCTAGGCTTTGGAGTCTTACTGCCTGAATTTAGTCACAACCCTTCCCAGTGAGCTGTCATACTGCACAAGGTGCTTGGCTCTCTGTCTCAGTCTACATTGGGGTGAGAACTGTGTTTATTTGCTATAGATTGTCTCAGGTTGACACATGGAAACTCCTAGTACAGCCTGTGTGTAGCACAGGGAAATATTAGCTCCTACCAATGTCACTGGCAGCAGCAACAATCTCCAGAGCCAGCGTCCATGAATTTTCAAACTCCATGGCAAGTGGATTTAGTTGACTGTGTCCAGGGGTGAAATTCCTAAGAAGTGTGGATGTTCAGCTTCTGCTGTCATCTTTTGTCTTTGCCGTCTTGTCACAGTAATTCTCCAGTAATTTACAAACTGCAGACCACCATCATGTCGACATGTTTAAATTACTGCTGACTCACCATCCTTAAAAGGGGCTGGTCGGATTGCTCAGTTGGTCCATTGCCTGCCCAAGGATCTGAGCTAAAAATCTCAAAGCATGTGCTAAAAAGCCAGGTATAGTGACATGCCCCTGTAACGGGAAAGGCAGAGACAAGAGCATCCTTGGAGACTGATGGCCAGCTATTACTGCCACATCAGCGAGCTCCAGGTTCAGTGAGTGACATTCATGGAACAGTTGAGGAAGGCACCCAACATTGCTTTGTTCCTATCCTCACATGTGTATGCATTCTCACTCACACACAGAATACATACATGTACATACACCACACCCATACAAGAAAGGCTTTGACCTTAGAAACTGTATATATCGCTACAAATTGATGACTGGAGAAAGCCTAGAAAGTTTTTTATCAGATAGACTTGCTTTTTCTTACCCTAGGAATCTGGCTTTTATAGGCCTATGTTGAGAGAGTTTTCTGTGTGCTTCTCTCTCTCTCTCTCTCTCTCTCTCTCTCTCTCTCTCTCTCTCTCTCTCTCTCTCTGTGTGTGTGTGTGTGTGTGTGTGTGTGTTGAATGTGGATTCTCTGTCTTTATATCCTGTGCTGGGGTTACAGGTGGACTACTACATCCACAGGTTTTTTTACATGGATTCCGGGAGTCTGAACTCTGGTTCTCAAGTTTGTACGACAGGTGTGTTACCTGCTGAGCCATCTCCCCAGGCTCCTACATATTTTCACATGGGCTTCGTCTCTCAGGGAGATTAGGGTCCTGTCAGTTTTCTCCAGTCACTGTCAGAGCCCAGATGGCTGGTGTGACATTTCATGTCAATCACGGGTTAAGCCATTCTGCTGTCTAGCAACAGAGGAATGGGTCATGTCCCTCACAGGACCTTCTGACATTTGTTCTTGTGCTTGTAAAGCTTCAAAACTTGCTAGAGCCAGACTGTGGGGAGGCGCAGTCATTCTTCCCTTGCAGAATGGCAGCCAGCTAGTTTTGATGCAGAAGGCTCCTGTCAGCAGAGAAGGGTGTGTATTAGGTCTGCCCTGGTCTCTGGGGTTCAGTGCTGGGCTTGTGCAGGGATACAGGGTGTAGAACTAGGGTAGGTTTTCTTTCCAAGGCATGTGCTCCTAGCCCTTTGCCCCCATCCCAACCTCACTAGAGCGTGGACGAGGCTGCACAGCACGCATCCCAGCTTCTCCCCATTGAAGATGTGAGAGCAGCTCTTTCCCTAGTTACAGGGCAGGGAAGCTGTGTGTTTCCAAAAACCTAGGCTCTTGTAGTGTATGGAGGGAGAGCTCAGAGACTGAAGAGGGACCACTCACCGCACTGACAGGAAGACCAGCACAGCTCTTCCATCAGCACCCATCACATGGGTCCTAGTCAGGGTTTCTATTCCTGCACAAACACCATGACCAAGAAGCAAGTTGGGAAGTTCCATATCGCTGTTCATCACCAAAGGCAGTCAGGACTAGAACTCAAGCAGGCCAGGAAGCAGGAGCTGATGCAGAGGCCATGGAGGGATGTCACTTACTGACTTGCTTCCCCTGGCTTGCTCAGCCTGCTTTCTTATAGAACCCAGGTTTACCAACCCAGGGATGGCTCCACCCACAATGGGCTAGGCCAGGGATGGCTCCACCCACAATGGGCTGGACCCTCCCCTCTTGATCACTAGTTGAGAAAATGCCTTACAGCTGGATGTCATGGAGGCATTTCCTCAACTGAGTCTCCTTTCTTTCTCTGTGATAACTTCAGCTTTTGTCAAGTTGACACAAAACCAGCCAATACAACCTTGGTCAACTGGTTTTCCAGATTAGAGAGAAGTCAGAAACATTAGTGCAAGCCACATATGGTGGTGGTATGTGCCTGTAATTTCAGCCACTTTGGAGGCTGAAATAGGGGGATCCTGAATTGCAGGCCACCATGGGCTACCTAGTGAGGCACCCCACACATACTGAAGGAAAGAAGTAAAGCTGGTTCTTTAGCCTTTAGCTTTCTGTTTGGGATAGGGTAGAAGGGTTTTTTCTAGGGTACTGAGCAGGTCAGGGTTCCCTGTTTGGTAGTTTTCTAAGTCTGAGTCCCCTCCAGATCCCTCAGTCTGGCACTGTAGAGCTGATGCTCCTCACAGCTCTTGCCCTCCCCTGTCCTGCTCCTGCGCTTCCTGAGCTCAGACTCAGCTGCAGAAACTGACTTGCCTTCAGCCTGGTGTCTTCACAACACTTTAGGTTTAGCAGACTCTAGCTAGACTTAATTCTCCTTTGCTCACAGTGAGCCCCTGTCCCTTTAGTAGGTGGCATCATGTGGAGCCCCATGCAGAAGCATAATCTACATTATTCCTCAACCCCAGAACTGTCTACAGTCTGTGTTCACTACAGTTTTTTTTTTTTTTTTTTTTTTTAGTGCAGAATAGAGTTTATTCAGGCCATGGGAGAGTTAAGAGGGTAGTAGAGGCAGAGAGAGAGAGAGAGAGAGAGAGAGAGAGAGAGAGAGAGAGAGAGAGAGAGAGAGAGAGAGAGAGAGAGAGAGAGAGAGAGGCAGACAGACAGAGAGAGAGAGAGAGACAGGAATAGAGGAGTAGAGACCGGCCATGAGCACGTGGAGGGAGAGGGGGGAAGGGAAGGGGAAGAGGAGGGATAGGGGTGGGAGAGCAAGAGAGCCAGGAGGCAAGAGGGGCCAAGAGAGAGAGGAGGGGGCAAGCAGCCCCTTTTATAGTGTCAGGTCACTGGGGTGGAGTATACCTGGCTACTGTCAGGTAATTGAGGGGTGGGGTTTACAAAATCCCAACATTCCCCCATTTTAGTTTAATTAAAAAAGAAAAAATTAGAGGTGATGGTGGACCAGGAATAGGGTTGTTGTGATCTCTTGATTGCTTCACGCTTGTTTGGGGCAATGTTTCTAGAGAGTCCAGAAAAGTGGGGGTAGGGATGTTTGTCCAGTCTTAGAGTTGGCTGTTCCCTTGTTGTCCAGGGTCTGTGGAACCATCTGAGGATAGGTCAGAAGGAACAGGTCCAGTGGAAGCGTCTGTGTCTGAGAGAGAAGGCTGAAGCATCTGTAGGTTGCTTCTCTGGAGCTGTTCTAGATGTAATGAGCGCCTGGACTTGACAAGATGCTGGAACACACACATGTATACATTATAGGTAGAGATTAAGTACATTTGGTTTGGAAGAAAGAAAAATTTTTCGGGAGCAGTCCTAGTGCTGCCATCCTCCCCTTTTCTTATTGTAAAAAGGAGAAAAGGGGGAGGGGGAGGCCGATGGTGAAAGAGGAATAGGGACAGCGAGTCTCATTGGCTTCTTCCTGCTGTCTTGGAGCGTCATTGGGGGTGCAGCTGGCTTTTACCATCGGGGTCCACTTGGCAGATATTTACATCAGGCTCCTCGGTGGACAGTGGCTGGTAATCCTGTAACAGGAACTAATTAATAAGTTGGTTAGAAAGTTTTTGTATCTACCATTGAAGGAATGTAGAAACAAGATTGATAAGGTTTGGAGCAAATTACTACAGAATGTGTCCCGGTATCTTAGAAGAGTTTGCCATGCCATGAAGAGGGATAGAGGAATGGTGTGGGGTCATGGCAACGTCAGAATCAGGGCAGCTGTATGTTGATAGTACTTACTGGGGACCCTGATTGGTTTTTACAGTAGAGCTTACCAACAACTTCTGTCTCCCACCTGGGATCTCATGGATCTTGTATGTGGAAAAAGAGCTGTAGGCGTCTGGAGAATCACCTTAAAAGGGTCCTGGTAGGGTCTAATAATTGGATGACAACAGGAGAATGATGTTTAGCAACAGACTGGGGGGGTCTACCTGAGAAGCTGGTAAAGGAAACATGTTTGTGTTAGTAGGTTGACGGGCTAGAAGAAGGAGCAGAGAGGTTGCTAGCGAGCTTGGGTTCAGGTGAATGGTGGGGAGCAAAGGAAATAAGAGGCTCCCAACTTAGCTAGAAGATCTCTTTCCCAATAAGGGGACAGGACATGTTGGAACTACCAAAAAGGAATGACTGAGAGGTACACCCCTAAAAATGTAAGTAAGTGCTGGAATCTGGTGAGGAAGGTAAGGTGTCTTCTTACCCGACAATAAGAAAATGAGAGGGAGAAGTAGGTCCCCAAAACTCCACCAGGACCGAGTAAGTGGCCCCAGTGTCCAAGAGGAAGGAGATGGGCTGCTCACATACCATGATAGCTCCCCGTGGCTCCCTGTTTGTGATGGCAGTGGTCAGGTCAAGGGAGCCTGGGCCTCTTCAGTTATCCATAGCCAAGCCTGGAAGGCTGGAGGGTTATTTGGGCGTGATGTCCCTCTGTCCTGCGTGACACGGGGCAATCGACGGCCCGATGTTCCTCTAGATCGCACTTAGGACATGGCCCCTTGGCTTGTGAGGGCTGGAGCAAGCTTTAGCCCAATGACCTATTGACCACATCTGCAGCAGGGGCCTGGTGGTGTAGCAGTGGCTAGGGCTGGTCGGGAAGCCTTTGCCAGCATATGGTATTTGTGAGCCTTTTTACCTTTCCCATGGTCCACTTTAAAGGCCAGCACCAAGACTTCTGCCTGTGGAGTTAGGGTTCCCCTCTCTAGCTTTTAAGCTAGTCTCTTATGTCGGGGTAGCTCTGGGAAAAGAAATAGGTCATTAGAAGTTGTGGGTTTTTAGGGTCTAAGTTAGTGTCTATCTGTTTGATGGATCTCGTCTGCATGCATTTTTTCTGCTCCCAAACTCTCCGACTTTCCTCAGGAAGTAAATTATTAGTGAGACTCATAGTAAAGCATGGAACGTCAGACTATAAGATTGCGGCACAGAAGAGGACAGATAGGGAGGAAAGGGGCACTGGCAGTGGTGCTTGAGGCCGGGTGGCGTGTCCACATCCGCATGTGAGTCTGGCCGTGGAGGGGAGGGTTTTGAAAAGCTTAGAGTAGCATGAGTAGAAGCTGAGGTAGAGGTTTGGATTTTGCGGCGGAGAGAGGATGGCTCATTGGCTGGATGGAGAGCTGTGGTGTCATCTGCCTCATTGCTAAAAGCAGGTGGGTGGGGCTACAAGAAGAACACAGAGAAGGATTAGAGCGGAGATAGATAAATGCCTGTACACAGGGAACATCTTTCCATTTACCAGATCGTTGGCAGTATGAGTGAAGGTCTCATAAAATTAAGAGTCTAGGGTGCCATTTTGAGTCATTATCTAGTGGATACTGAGTCCAAACATTGTTGCAGAGTTGTATCAATTTAGATGTCTTTAGCTGAGGTGTCAGTGTTAGAGATTTGAAAATTTCCAGGAGACATCCCAGTGGGGAGCCTGGTTTTGAGACATTGAATTGCCCATTGGGAAGAAGGGACAGGGAGGAGCTACCCAGTTATCAAGCTAGCATCCCAGTGGATAAAACTTGGTAGAAAGTTTCGCCTATGCTCAGGGGTCGAGAGTCTTCACTCAGACTCCTGGTGGCTTCACCAGATTCTGGATCTGGCAGAGAGTGCCCTCGCCAGGCCTGGTCTTCGGCTGAGTGAACCGGCTGCTAGAGCCCTGGGAGACGGGATAAAATAAAGGGCACTCCCGAGGGGACCTTCTCAATGGTCAATGTCTGTCTCAAAACTGTGGCTATAGAGAATTAACCCTCTTTGCCCGCCTTGTTTAGGAAATTGGGGATTCTCTCTGCCAACTGGAGTGATAATCTCTACCAATTTCACTACAGCTTTTAAAAGAATTCTTTGTCCCTTATAGTTTTGGCTTTGGCTCCTGCTGCCTGTTATCTCTTTCTCCTTTTTCTTATATCCAAACTTGGATTTATTTTAGTCCTCCTTATAGTGTAAATTCTCAACAAATTTGGAAAGAATGAAGTTCAAACTACTTTTTTGTCCCCACTTATTAACCTACCTATCAGAATTTTGCTACCAAATATCAGATATGTGTGGTTCACATCCATACATAAGGTGCCTCATTACTGAAGTCAGATGCTAGCCCTCACAGCCGACCTCTGCTCTTAGCCCTCACTAGGACTAATCCTGTGTTGCAGTAAATATTAAAAAATAAAAATGGTTTATGTCTTTACCGGCCCTGAGGTCTCACTCCTCAGGCTCGGCTTTAGTACGGAGCTGCGCACACCTCTGCACCTGGTCTAAGCTGCCTCTACAGCCTAACTTTGTCTTCGCAACTCCCTTCCCTGGTGGTTTTCTACCTCCTGTTCTCTGCCTTTGTCCTGGGGTGTTTCTGTACCCCAAAATCCCACATAAACACAACTGGGTGTAGACCCAGATAGTTTTTCATTCAGGTTTATGTATTCAATTCTCAATCCACAAACCCTCTACACAACAAGATTACATCAGATAGACAAGATACAAACTGCCCTTCTATATGAGATATTAGACCTGTAAAATCCTTAATGTTCATAGCTGTTTAATGCCACTCAGTTCCACTTGGGTCTAGCTGGTCTTTTCAGACATTCATGTTGCGACCTTCACCCTTGTTCTCTGACCTCTCCTCTCTGCTCTTCTCTCTCCACCTCCCTTACCCCGGCCAGTCACTGGCTTTCCTTTATTTTACTAATTAAAATGGTTCAGATGAAGTCACCTCTGGAGCTGTGACTGGGCTGCCCTTCCCAAGAAGGGAAGTGGAATTAACATTAAAATACAAACAGCTTCAGGACAATCCACACTCCTAGTTTTTGGTGCTTGAGTCATCCCTTTGGTGTAACTCCTTACATGGTAGATACTCTTTTATTTCAGCAGTAGATAGACTTTTCTTTTTGATAAATGCAATTATTTCATCTGAAATTGAAGAGAATTCCATTTTATAGTCATTTGTTACCTTGAATTAAAAGACTTTTTTGTAAGCTTATCATTTTCAAACTAGTTTTCTTCTTCCCTACCTCCAGTTCTTGTTGGTTTTGTGGGGGCATGGGAACACTGGGTATAATCCTGGGCTAGCCCAGAATTCACTGTGTAGGCTTACCTCAAATATGTAATAATTTCCCTTGAGTTCTGGGGTTACACAGATGCTCTACCTCCATGTCTGGCAAGCTAGTTTGCTTTTTGTGAGTACTGCTTTGGGCTGGTAAGACTTAGTTTTATTTGTCATTTTGACTTTGTTGTTGTTCCTTATATTTTATGTACATATTTGTGTCTTAAATAGAGTTCTGGGCTTAAAGAGCTGTGGACTTAAAGTCAGAAGGAAGGTTTATAGCAAGATTGAAATAGATGCCTTAGCTAGAAGTAGCTTGAGATGCAGCATAGGGAGTTTTCTACTGACCCGGGAAGTGAACGTTGGTTAGTCTTGAGGTTTTTGGGATCAGATGCCTTTTAAAAAGTGCTCCTAAGTGGAACTAACAGTCTAGCTGGATGTTTAGTGTAGCAACCATGACATTCAGAAATGGTTTCCACTTCCATAGGGAAGCTTTTTTATATGCTCAGAATAATTTTCTCAAAAGCTTTGAGCCATTTTAGAGCGTCAGCAGCTAACCTGTGGTTTGGGTGACAATGGTCCTTATCACCCACGTGTTTGAGTACTTGCTAACCCAGTTGGTGAAACTGTTTGGAAAGGATTCAGAGGCGTGTCTTGTGTCACTAGGGGTGGAATTTGAAATTTTAAACGCCAGTGCCAACCCGTTAGCCTTTTCTGCCTTGTAGTTGTGTCTTAAGATGTAAGCTCTCAACTAGGACCCCAGCGCTATGCCTGCCTGTCTGCTGCTGTGCTTCTGCCGTGACGGTCATGGGTTCTAGCCCCCTGGAACTCTAAGTCCCAGATTAAATCCTTTTTAATAAGTTGCTTTGGTCCTGGTATTTTACCACAGCAACAGAAAAGTAACTTAGACACCTGTATAAATTAACCTTCTATGTGATTTCCTACTTAATATTACAGTCTAATTTTTTAACCAATTTTTTTTATTGGAATAGTTTTACAAATTGCATTTGCAAAGAAAACCGAACAGAAGGTACTCATGAAGGCAGGTATGAAAAAATGTGTATTCATTTAAGAATCCATATTTCTCTTCACTCTGTCGGAAGCGAGCTGCCAGTCAGCTTGAGTCTAACTCATGCTCTGATACTTGAGTTGCTTAAGATTGAGGGATGCGAATGTTCAAGAACTCTTCGACTTGTTTCATCTTCACAGCTCTTGGACTTTATTTTCTCTGTGCCAGGCCACCATGTTCAAGAGAATATTTTTCATTTGGATCTGGGCACTGGATCGTCTAGAGATGGCGATTTCAGCTAGGCTGCCAGAGTTGGCCGGGTCCACTCGCAAGCCTGAGATCTCAGCTTGGTGGGCAAACGAGATTTTCTGCCACCCGGGCTTCCATGCAGAGCACCACAGTACTGCCGAGTTCCTGAACTGGGAACCACCACGGCAGTACTCGAAGTCGCAGGGACAAGGCGAGCGCTGAACAGCTTCTGAGAGGAAGGGTCATGAGTTGGTTTTTCTGGCTTGGCGTGAGCATTGGCCATGTGGGTCCCATATTGGAACTCTCAGACTGCACGCACGAAGAGGTCCTAACTTACTATATCCAAATGTTGTTGAAAATATTCATTCTCTTTTACTGACCAGGAGACTAATGGGGCTTGAACTAGAGCTTTCTTCATGTAATAAATCTGTGGTTTTAGCCTTAAATTGGACACCTCCTCTCCCTTTAATACCTTCCAAGAACATTCATTCCTGAGACTCAGAAATTGTCCTGGGGCTTCTGTCTTGACCCCTTGACCTTCTCTCGTGGGCAGCTGGTTGTTTATACGCAGCATTAAGAAACAAAAACATTGTGGAGAGAAGATGGCAGACAATAAATGGTGTGCCAGCCAGGTGAGCCGCTGAGGAGCAGCCTGACAGTTAAGCGGTGTAGGAAGATTTCCAGTTTGCTGCTTTACGTATAAACCAAAGTCTGTGGGCGAGTTTGTAGGAAGGAAACTGTGTGCTAGTTTTCCATCACTGTGACAGCATCCCCAAAGGGAAAGAAGCTGGTTTTAACCTCATTCCGTGGCTGTGCGCTCCATCATCCAGGGGCACGTGCAGAAGATGCCTGCCCACTCTGCAGTGCTTTAGACACAAAACAAGACGGGGAGGAGGCACACCATGATGACTTCACTCCACTAGGCCCTGTCCCCACAAGGTTCTACCAGTAGTGACACCTGTGACTAAGCCTTCAGCACGCGGTCCTGGGTGACAGTGAAAGTCTAGACCACTCCTGATTCGTGTCAGGTGCTCAGTATGGAGAGATGGTCAACCTGTTCCTGCACATATCCCAACTTTCCTTCCGTCCCTTATCCCACACTCTTCTGTGCCCTGGCATATTAGATGTGATCGGAGGTTTCTTACACAGCCAGAGGCAAGGCTGAGCAGAGACTGAAGATAAAGTGTTTTCTTCCCTCCACTTCTTACAAGGACCTTCATCAGAAGGGGTGAGGGGTTGCTGGGTGCAAGATACGTGATAGGCGGCAGCAAAGCCTCAAAGCCTCTTCTCATACGTCTTTGCAGATGGTGAGGTGCCAGCAGGGTCAGGCAAGTCTGAGCAGGTCAGCTGTCTTGTGGAAGCCAGTGCCTCTCAGACTGAGGCCAAGGAAACCGAAGCTACTCCATCACAATTCTAAGAGCTTGTCTTTTTGCTCCCACTCCCTGGCTATGTGTGGATTGAATTCAGAAGCAGCTTGAGACTCAAACTGCTTCTCTTCATTCAGGAAGCCATTAAAATGGAGACATACAACTCTTGTCACTAAGCTTTGTTTTTAAAAAGTTCCATTTCTATGGACTTTATTAACCTATATTATACTGAGTTAATATTTTATAGTTTATCAGTTTTCACTACTAGTGTGATAAATATCAATTCTTACAACTCACATGAATGAATGTCCTTCAGAGTCCTGAGGAGTTTTGAGAAGCATGCAAGTCCCAGGATACTTGTTGAAACCCAGAGTAAGGCTCATAAAACGTGAGCAGCTTGCAGACCTTGGGCCAGTCCTGCCCACTTTCTGAGTTTCAGTTCACAAGGTATAACTTCTGTGGCTGAAAGCCTACACTTGTTTTCCTAGCATCCTGGGCTTCCTCATTGTTCTCCAAAGACAACCCCAGCCCCTTCTAACACCTGCTAAGCGCGGTTCTTTTGGTCTCTCTTCCCAGCAGGGGTTGGTTTTAGCTTACTTGGCCTGTTGATTTTCTCTCAAACTTTAATAAAAGATTCTCAAGTTTGAGGGAAAAAAATTCCAGCCAATTGTAGAAGGTCATTTTGAGCATTATTCTTCTAGGATTTGAAGTTTTATTAGTGGACTTCTTGAGTACTCTTGTGATGTACAGCAAAGTGGAGATGATGAAGGTGTAGAGTTTGGCCTGTGCCCCTGCCTTCCTCGTGCACCCCACCGCTGTATGAACATATCCTAGCAGAGCGGTGTGCTCACAGTCGGTATGAACTCACGGACACATCCGCAGTCTTGGTTCTCTGCGTTCTGGGCATGGACGAGCGCCAATGTCATGTGGCTGTCACTGGATCATACAGTGTAGTGACATTGCTCTGTGGTGACAGAACGGAAGCTAAGTTGTCTTGCATTCATTGGATTTTCTCACTGAGCACAGCAGACATCCCAAGAGAGACACTGAGTGTGAAACTGGTTAACCAACACAGCTTTCTTGCGCGGCCTCTGGTCACAGACTCGACTCTAAATGGAAAATCCTTTTTCCTGCCTGCAAGTCCTTGCAACCCAAGGAATATGCATAGAACCTAGAATAACCTACACATGCAGACTGTTAGGAAGCAGACAGTCAGTATGGCTCACAGCTTAAATTTGATTCAGAAATCCCTGAAAACAGAGGCAAAAAGTCGACACTGAAAATTCAGAAGCTATGTGATGAAAATGTAGCAACACTTTCACAATACTGACTTTATGTCAGATTCATATGGAGGGGTTCCTTATGTTATTAAAACTAGACCTACTACGTGATCCTACTTAGGGATGCCTGTCTAGCGGGACTGACAGCAGATATTTGCAGTACTCACAGTAGCCAGAGCAGGGGAAGTTTCTGTCAAAAGATGAATAAAGAAAATGTGTGTACATATGATGTTGAATGTTGTGCATTGCATCCTGTTCCATGTGATGAATATCAGTAGACCTGAGGACAGCGTGCTCAGTACAGTGAAGCACACTCTAGAATCACAGAGCAGAAGAGCTCTGTGAGGTTCACTTGCATGAGGCATCTCAGGAAGTCATAATCACAGAAGGAAGAAAGGTTAGCGCAGAAGACCCGGGTGAACACATACTGTCTTCTGTCTCAGCAGTCTGTCTGTATAGTATTCTTCCTTGTAAGGAATCCCAAGTGTTCAACATCTGTTTGATTTACACCTTGAAATCTCGAATTTAAGACCCATTTTAGAACAGTAAGTACAGTGTGTAAGCGTTCTCTCCCTGGCATCGGAGGCTGTACTTACTCTACTTGCAGTGGTGCTGATCCTTGGTTCACGAACTCTAAAAGCCACCTATGTATCTCATTAAACTCAACAGTAATACAGTAAGTTGATTGATTAAGTAGTTGAAGGGTTATTTTTTTTCTCTACTGTTAAAGTTAATGCTAACTTTAAGCCAAAATCTAAATAAAAACTGAGTATTTAGTGTAAGGGAGATAGAAGGATGGGGTGGGGGTATATATATATATATTGGGGTGGAGTATTATATATATTGGGGTGGAGTTTTATATATGTATAGGGGTAGAGTATTATATATATATTGGGGTGGAGTTTATATATATATTGGGGTGAAGTATTATATATATTGGGGTGGAGTTATATATATGTATAGGGGTAGAGTATTATATATATATTGGGGTGGAGTATTATATATATGTATAGGGGTGGAGTATTTTATATATATATGTATAGGGGTAGAGTATTATATATATATTGGGGTGGAGTATTATATATATATATATATATATATATTCGTACGTGTGCTCACACATGTGTATGCATTCACCGTCAGTTAAAATCAAGACATTAGGTAAACAATGCTCTGAACACGTCTGAAAACAGGCTCAGTTACTATGAAATGAAATTTACTCATGCCACATCCCAACTGTAAACTCATGGAAATATTTGTACAATGGTGGACCTCTAGTTCCCCCGCGGCCATCAGACTTGGGTATGTATATTCAGTAGATGGTTTTATGGGAAGAAAAAAGCTTCTGGGAAATAGTAACTGTTGACTCCTTAGTGTAGAAACCTGGCAGAGAAAGGACTTCTGTAAAAGGAGAGCCTTCATACTTGTGAAGAAGCATTACAGTGTCATTTGCATATTACAGAATTGGGTCAGCTTCTTCTAAGAATAAGAGTTCACTATCTAAATCTCATTATTATCTAAGGAGATGTATTAGAAACAACAGAGGTTAATTCATTTTTTTAAAATTAAAATTGTGGCTTTTGTATTAGAAATATGAATCTTTTAAATTTTTGTGATATTTCTTTTTTACTTTGAGATTATAACATAATCACATTGTACCTGCTTCCCTTTCTTCTCTCCACAGCCCCCATATACCCTCTCAGCATTTCTTAGTTGCCTGTAGTTCTTTATGTAGAGCAGAGACTTTGTGGCTTTCCTAGTCTGTATTGACGTGTCTGTTGTTGGCGTCATTTGGCTCATGTTTAGAGAGTCCTATTGGTGAGACTTTATGGTGTAGCTTCTGACATTCCTAGAAAATAAAATCTCTCAGAGAAAACTCCTTCTTTCTCTGGTTTTTACAATCCTCCCACCCCATCTTTTACAATGAACATTGAGCCATAAGTATAGGAGATGTTTTATGTATGTATAATATATTATATTTATATAAATTTACATATATTATATATTACAACATGTAATATATATATTCATTGGGACTGTGCTTCATAACTGTGTTTTGATTGGTTGTTATTTTCTATAGTGGTCTCCATTGAAGTGTCTTTGATGTGATATTGAGGATTATACTTGCCTGTAGGTATAAGAATAAATAATTTAGGATATAATTAGGGATTTTGCTGGTTTAGCAAAATGGCAGTTTTAGATTCTCCTCTGAAATCCATGGCTTCACTAGCCTTGACTACTTGGCTAGGTTCCCAGTACAGGTAGATTTCCCGTTGTGGAGCGGGTCTTAGGTCCAGCTAGAGGCTGTTGGTTCCTGTCAGACCATGTGAGCCACTGCTGCACCTGTGGGGTTATCATGCATGAAGGTCACCACTGTGTTCACAGGTGTGCTAAATAAGACTCTTGGTTGCTTTGCTCCTTTGGAGCTTGCATGGTGTTCTTATCCACTGCCCCAGCCTGGCCATCCATGCCTATGCCCAAACTAACTTCCAGGCTTTTGACAGGACCTGCCCTGCCTGTCCCCCAGCACTCCAACCATAGGCTCATCTCATGCCACATTCAACATCTCCACCTAGCCTCATCTGCCCACGCATCCTGCCTACCAACCAAGTCTCCTCTGTCTGCCTGACTTCATTTCACCTAAGCCATGGTTGTCTTCCAGCCTAACCTGCCCACACATCCTCTCCTACGCCCTAACCCACTTCATCGATATCAGACCTAAGATGATAAAAGAAGTCCACATACAGGGTCTCATTGCAGAAATATAAACAGTATGGAAGATCAAGCCAGGAGTACTTCACCTCCAAAACTCACAGGTTCTGTAGAAATGCTTGCTAATGAGAATCATCCAGGTGAACATAAGATATAGAATTTTTAAAAACAAACATTGTAAACTTCATCAAAAAAATTCAATGAATTTAAAAAAAATACAACCATCTTGGTGGAATTAAGTAAAAAGAACTTGAGAATAAACATCTGAGTGATGCCCAGAAAAGCAGACATAGGCAGTAGACATGACAGGCACAGCCCAAGACTGGAGGGTGGAAGCATGGATGGGTGGAACGCTGAAGAGGGCTCGGGCTGAAACAGGGCGGCATCGAAATCCCAGGTGCTTAGCTAGAAATGTAAAGGAAAAACCAAGTGGAACAAGTCTGTCAGAAGGTCCTGAAGGGAAAATAGGGGAACGTGGGGAACAGAGGTGGAAACACAGGCGGGACAGTGGGATGCTGTGGGGCAAACCCAACTTCAAGTCAGAGTTGTAGGTGGGGGAGAAGAATCCAAGTCAGCGGTGTAGATCAGCTTATCGAATTCTAAGTGTGGTCTCTCCTTCAGCAGTGGCTTTGTGTAGCACATCCTGCTTAGAGCCTGGTGACTTCTCTGTGACCTTTTGCTAGGTAAGGAAGCACAAGCCACCATTTCTTCCTATTCTTTGTAAATTTGGGTGTGGGCGTGGTGATTGCTCTGTCTGTTCATCTGGAAAGAAAGCTTTTATAGGGAATGTACCTAGTTCTATTTTCTTGCTAAAAATAGACGCATCATGCACCCAGACAGTATACATCTTTGATACACCATACACTTGACAAACAGTTGATAGCTAATGATCTAATTTTAGACTCTATTTTTATCTCTAAAGTAGTGTTAGATTTTAAGAAGTAAGAGAGATTACTGGCAGGCTTTCAAACAAAGCAAGAAACTTAAAATGTGAATTTAAAAATATTTTATTAGTGTATATATGATATATGTGGGGGAGGGGTACACACATGCCAAGAATAATTTTGTGGAGTAGGTTTTCTCTTTTTTATTTTATGTGGGTTCTGTGGATCACACTGTGCTTGGCAGGCTTGCGTGGCAGGGGCTATTGGTACCGAGCCATCTTGCTGCCCAGTAGATTTTTTAATGTATAAATAAGGTGCTGTGGCTTCATCACCAGGATTCTATGATCTGTTTCAATCATCCTTACATGAGGGGGACAGGGCTAAGAAGTGTGTAATATTCCTTGACTAGCCACACCGGACTAAAGAGACAGAATAACACACAGCACCGAGAACGTCCTAAGGGTGACCAGAAAACAGCAGGGTCTGTTTTATTCTGGTGAGAAACACCTGACTGCCCACCAGCATCCTCCTTAGGCTGACAAAACTCAACAATAACTTGGATTAGTTGAGGCAGCTCTGTTACCTAACAAAAGACTTGGTGTCTGTTTGATAGATGTATTTCAAATGCAAATAAAAGGTGATTAACAGTTTTCTGGTGTGTTCTAGAGGGTTGTGATTGACATGTGTCTCAGCAAGCATGGACTGGTAGTACTTTTTAAATGACAGAACATGTTAGCAACGTAAAAAAAAAAAAAAAAAAAAAAAAAAAAAAACCACTCTTGCCCAATTGAAGTAGTTTCACCATCTGATTGACTAATTTGCTAGGCTTGTTTTCAGAGAAAGCAAAGGCGACAAAGAAGAGTGAAGCAGTGTCTGCAGATGCTCAGAGCTGCTCAGACTGGTTAAGGATTAAATATAAAGATGGGAGACAGTTCAGCTGTATAAACGTAAACATAAGTTCCAGTGCAGAGCCTGAGGATGTGGTCAGGCTGGTAGCATGCTCTCATCTAATATGCACGGGGCCTGGGTTCCATCTGTGGCATCTCATAAACTGGGTTCCGTGCTGCAAGCCTGCAGTCCCAGCCCTTGGGGTGGAGGCCAGGGTTCAGGCCATCGGTGAGGCCTTCAGTGCTACCAAAGATCCCACAAATATAATACAAAGGCACAGAGAGACACTGTCAGCTTTACTTATTAAATAAAGAGTGTGTTTCAAAGTCTAGAAGTCAAAACCTTCCTAACATTGCATGCACTGTCTCGGGCGTTACTGTTATCCAGATGCCCTGGGTTTATTGTTGCCAAAGCCCAGAGTCCCGGGCTCCTCTGCCACTCTCTCCCTTACAGAAACACTGCACTGCTAGTTCCAAGGTGTGACTTGGCCAGGCTGCAGGTAAGCTGTTTGCAGAGGTGGTGTCATTGTCATTGTCACAGAGCGGACAGGAGATGGAGAACACTGCACTGAGGGTCAATCCCCTCCCCTTCCTGCTCTCTGTGTTCTTCCTACGGCTGTCCTTACTTCTGTCTGTCCAGCCACTTCCTGACTGGCCGGACTTCCCTGTGAGACTCAGGGCAGCTTGGTGGCTGTGCCAAGCGTGTTGTGTTCCCCTCTGCTGGCCTTTCCCCAGCTCCAGCTTCCATCTGACGGCTTTACCTCAGAGATAGTTGTTGGGTTGGGGGTGGGGAGATAGGGCACCAGTTTAAAGCAAAATCTAAGGCCCGAGCAATAAATCAGCAGTTAAGAGCAATGGCTGCTCATGCAGAGGACCTGGTTTTGATTCCCAGCACCCATGTGGTGGCTCACAACCATCTGTGACTCCAGTTCCAGGGAATAAAGCAAAATCTGAGGAAAAATGTGTACAGAAAACGAGGGCCAAGTAACATATATGAAAAAAGTAAAGAAACTGCGGTGTACATCAGACCACAGCGAGATGCCATTTCCTTGCACGTTAGTCTGGCAAAGGTGAAAAGAGGAACTCTCCTGTGGGTGAGACTGAGTGAATCCTTGTCATGTGAGTGGAGAGACCGAGTGGCTTATGGTTCATGGAGGGTGATGCAGGGCCCTGCGCTTGAGTCAGCAACCTTGTGCGCACCCGCCATGAGTCATGTGCCTCTGCGTAACAGCGGATTTAGAGACATTAAATAGAGTGACCATTTAAAAAGAAGGGCCGTTATATAGGACATCCTAGAGTTATCAGAGAGAATAAAACTAAGTGAATTCCAGGAAGATGGCGCCGATATATTTTACGGGGGGGGGGGGGAGGGGGGATACTCATTATCCTGTTTTTAGACAATCTAACTAAACAAAACTACTAAGTGTGCACCCCTCTGTGTAGATTCACAAAAGCATTTACCTTTTTAAACAGGGTGTACAAGGTATACCAAGTAGTCTAAGTCATTTGCTTAAAGAATAAGCTTGATGAATGTGCTGACTTTTCCCATGTGTGCCCCTTGTGTGCAGTGTGTGCAGCGTGTGCAGTGTGTGTGGGAATAGGCATTAAAATCGGTGAGGTGGTAGACAGACAGTGGGGTGGAAAAAATAAGAGGGCAGATTTTTTCCCAAAATAATTTAATCTAATCTTTATCAGTCAATCCTAAAGAAGTAAATGTAAGCTTTAGCCAGAGTTTCCTATTAGATTATTTATATTAGCCATATGTAACAGTCTGACTGGTCAGTGTCTGTCAGGCCTCGAGTGGACATGTTTTCTCATGTAACATACCTTCTGAGAATCACAGCACGCTATACACTTACTTAAAAAAGAAAAGGGAAATTGATGAATAAGAGGTGACTGCCAAATTTTTATATTAAAAAAGCATCGAGGGCTAAAGAAATGCCTCAGCCATTAAACGACCAGGCTGACAACCAAAAAAAAGCATCCCTGACTAGTTTTCACAATCTGTTTTATTATAAATACTGTTATTACACTGTATAATAACAGTATCATAGATGTAATTTCAATTATACTGATATCAAAGAAATGACACCATAGAGGGACCTGTAAATAGTTATCAGTGGCATGTTTAGAGTAACATGTAGTGTCCATGATTAAAGATATATATATAGATTAATAAAAAATGATAATATCTCTCCCAATTTTCCCTGCATGTATATTTTTATTATCAAAGGAAGAAAATATTTTTAAAAATTAGCTTATTAGTACAGTGAGCTGATAGTTTTTATTTTGTATGCATGTCTTAAATCCTACACGAAGACCTGGACCAATTTTTATTGTGTGCCTTGCCTTTTCCCAAGAGGAAGTTAAGGCCAGTGAACCATGGCCGTCTGTGTCACAGATGACACAGCTTGTCCACTTATCTGTTGTGTTTGCAGCAGACATGTTTTCCGTGTGTGTCAGAGGCTCTGAGAGACCAGGCTTGTGTGAGGCTTTGGCAGCCGGGCAGCCACACACGCTGTCAGTTCCTCTGGAGGAGGCCTGTTTGCACAGTTCCAACTATTCTGTTCCATTTTGTGTTGAACTCTTCAGAAATGAGGAGATGCTCTGCCACTCCCCAAAGGATTCATGATGTAAGTCTAAACTGGCAAGTTTAGTAGTGTTTTTCCCAAGGAAAATGTTTTGAAGAAAATTCCTTTGTAGGTAAGCTTCTTACCGGGACTGTGGCAGAAAAACAGAACCAAAGAAGCTGTATGTCCTGTCATGCCGTCCTCTTTTACCTTTGTGGTGCCTGTCACAAAAATCATACTGTGCTTTCGCCTAAAAACATTACATAATCTCTGGGAACTCAGTAAGCATCTCATAGCAAGAAAGGAGCTACCATGTCTGTCCTCCCACCCTGCTTTGTAAGGAAGTCATCAGAGAAAAATTCTGGATGCTTCCAACTATGTGAAAAGCTTTATTGTTCTGTTGGAAGACTGAATAAAACACTGCTTTATAATTCACCTTCTAAGGATATGCGGGTGCTTGCATTTAAGATGCTTAAGGAACTCAGCTGCCTGCCAAGCCTTATCAAAACCTGGTTGGTGTCTTCTTGAGCATGGCTGGTGCATTGGTAGTCCAGGCTCACCTCATCAGCTTAGGAGGTGGCGTCACACAGCTGACAGACATTGGTTGAAGACTCTCTGGAGATTCAAGGATTGAGCAGGAGCAGCCCTGGGAGCTCACTGAGGGACAGTGAACTGCTGATGTTATCAGCAGACTCCGGATTGCTAACCTCAATATCTCAGTGGAGAACTGCTGCCCATTTGCTCACTGATAAAGTCTCAAATGTTTGCTGTGGCGCCAGCGAGATTTTGAATTAAGACTGGCTTGACCAGAATCCAGACTTAGAACATCATCTCATCTAATACAATTTCTCTTATCTAAGAAAAGCCAACTTGAGGGTTGTGAGGTAAAATTTCTGATCTTACATTGGATCAGAGCTTGGGTTACTCTTGGGAGAGGGACACACATGCCAAGTTGATTGACAAACCAGGAATATTCTCTGTAATTCTGTTATGTGGTCTGTTTACCAGAGCATAATTGTTCATTAAAAACTTCAGTTTTGCTTGGGGCCTGGAGGATGACCACAGTTACGAGTTGCTTTCCCAGAGGACCGGGGTTCAACTCCCAGCACCCAGAAGATAACATCCAACCATCTGCAACCCTAGTTCCAGAGGACCTGCCTCCCTCTAGTGGCCTCCATGGGCACTGCATGCATGTGGTGCACAGACATACATGCAGGCAAAAACACCCATACACATAAATAACAATCTCAAGAAAACATTCCTTTTGCTTAATGTTTTTCTCTTGTCTTGTAGGAGTTTATTTTGTCTGAAGATTATAACAAGATGACACCTGTGAAAAACTATCAAGGTTGGTGTCGCAGGAGATCCGGACCCTGCTTTAAAACTGTTCCTTCATAGTTCCATCCACACCAAGAACACCTAAATTACACGGGGGAACAAAAAGAGAAACCCTGGGAGGCCAGCATTACCCCGGTTTATGAGCTAAGTCGTTGAGGCCAGAGAATCCAGGTTCTACAGGGGTCAAGTGCCAAACCGACTAGGGCAGGGCAACTCCAAGTCTGTGCTTTCTGGGAACGGTACAGCAGGTCCAGGAAAAGTGGAGCCAGCCTCAGGTTGCTTCATGTTTGGTGAAATGCTTTGAAGTGTGTGTGGGGGGTGATAGTTTCTATAATGTCTTTAACAATGGCTTATTGGCCAAATTCATTCTGACAATCAGTAGTGTCTGGAGGGGACCTTTATCCAGACCAACAAAACCGTGGAATCAGGGCATTGGGTTCTTAATGCCCAGATGTCATTGAATCCAGGTATTTTAAGCTCATTCACTCTTTGTAACCTTCCAGCATCTCATCCATGGCCTCCAAAGACACCCAGCTAGCTTGGGTTTGGAAGGCATTGCTTTCTTTAAGATTTGGAGCTAAATGTATTTCCATGTGATTTTATTCCTTAATTGTTTTTTATACATCACTAATCAAATATTTACTGAGTACCTACAGTGCTCCACTAGCTCAGGAGTGTAATAATGAACAGAAATATATCGTGTCTATAAGAGGCTTATGTGAGAGATTTTAGAATGTGCCCTTCCAGTTTTTGCTTAGTTTGTTGGAATCACAAAAACTTGAGTTTCACCTCCCTTCAGCCTCTTAAACAGCTACAGAAGCGCCTGTTCTGTTCCTTCTCCTTGGGTCATCTTCGTTCACTTCTCTGACAGAAGCATCTTATGTCTCAACTGTTTTGTTTTTTTAAATAAGCTGTTGTTTTCTAAAACCATGTTTGACTGTCTTGTTCGGATCTGAGGTCTCACATTGTAGCATTAGGACCATTTAAAAATGCAGCCTGGTGGTTAGTGCTGTGTAACTTTTTGTATGGTTCCTAATGCTCATGCTCTCCCCTCATAAGGGTGAGCTAGACCTAGAACATGGTACGTGATGGAGATCACTTCCAAGATTATGTGCAGAGACTGGGGCATGCACTCAGCTTCCTGCTCCCTAGTGTGCGTGTCTGATGATGTGAGCTAGCCTGTGGAGAAGCCTGCGGGCTAATGAGCCAAGAAGCATCTCATCAGCAGTCAGTGAGGGACTAATACTCCCTGCTCAGCAGCCCATGAAGAACTGAACCCAGCCAAAAGCTATGTGGGACTGATTAGAACCTAGCTCACCCTCTGCTAAGCTTTCCAGGGACACCCCACACACGGCAATTTCCTCCCAGGAAAAACCTTATGGCCGGAACATTTTTGAGCCACAGAAACTCTGAGATAGTAAGATGCTTTGAGACGTCGACTTTGGGATAATTTACACACAGTAGATGCGTGTGAGTAAATTACACACAGTAGGTGCATGCGTGTGAGCTGCTGAGTAGACCCCACTCCTCTCCTGGGCCCAGTTGTGGCTCACGTGGGGCAGGCAGCACTGCAGTGTCCTCACAGCATGTTTCTGGGCTGCATCCCGTGCTTTGGAACGTCTGCTTTTCTTTCTTTGTACTACTAACTCTTGGGCTTGTTGATCAACATGTTACTTATCATTCATTTTACTTAGCCTGTCTGCTCAGTTTATCAAGACACATTGAAATTCTAGTTGCCATTACATAAATTAACTCCCTTCAGCTTTGTGTTTTTCTATCTTGCATCTTTGTTAAGAGTACACATCGGCAGAACCTATTACTAGGATTTGTTGTTTGTATGCTCTTACTTGCCAGGTTTTCTAGCATAGCCCACATGCTTTTTGTCAGACAATTACAAAAACCCAATAACCAGACTCTTGTGGATGTTTTTTTTCACAGACTCCTAGTGCTGATGGTAAAATAATTTATTTTTGTTGCTTCTTTTAATCCAATGTTAAGTTTATGAGAAAAAAACAAAGTTTCCCATTTGCCAGAGCAAAGAGAAAAGCAAATCACAGAGGGTTGATTATACCCTGCACTGACTTTGCAGCTAGCTCCCTTGGGGAGATAGAGAGCCAGGAATAAGGTCACTGTGTGTGACTGTACCCCTAACAGCAAGAGGTACAACCCAGACCTGAGTAAGACAAAAGGTTGGAACTGAGATTTCTACAAAAAGTCCACAAAGGATTATGTCCTCATGAAAAGGAAGGGATTGGATTCCTCTACTCTAGGAGATAACAGGAATTTATCCTGATCTCAACCCTATAAATAAGAAAAACCTCCGATAGGTCAAAACCCATCTGAAAATTCTTGCATGTGAAATACAAATCTAAAACAATCATATAAAGCTGGAAGCTCTGTGTTTTGAAAAATGATTATTAAAGTAGTTACTGATCAGTGATATCCCCAAGCACTACCAGAACTACAGACCTGTTTAAGACAAACTACAAGTGTGAGCAAGTCACAAACAGTTGGTGTAAGGCTGTATGTCAGTGGCACGGCCTTGGAATTGAGCTCTGGCAGAACAGTCGAGCAAAAATGCCCACACAGGATTAACTTTTACTTTTAAAAAGTATTAAAAAAGCAGAGGAAGCCACCACACATATTAACACTCATGTTAGCAGGAGTCACAAACAGAGGAATTAGAATGCCAAACCTTGGAATATGATTAGTACCTGAAAGAGATTATAGCATCATATTTAAAATTTTTAAAAATTTTTTATTTTATGTATATGAGTGCTCTATGTATACCTGCATGCCAGAAGAGGGCATCAGATTACATAACAGATGGTTGTGAGCCACTCTTATAGAAGCTCCATCTATGGCTGGAGGATGGCTCAGCAGTTAAGAGAACTGACTGTTCTTCCAGAGGTCCTGAGTTCAATTTCCAGCAACTCTGTGGTGTGCCTGAAGACAGCCACAGTGTACTTGTATACATGAAATAAATAATTCTTTTAACAACAAGAAGGAGGAGGAGGAGAAGCAGCCGCCTGTATGTGCACAGTGGTAACAAGTTCCTTGGATACTGTGAACTGACATCATCCAGAAGCTCTGTGTATGACACCGTGTTGGTATGTGTAGGTAGACAGAACAAATGAAGTCAATAGATCTTTGAAAGTCACAAACGGCAGATCACTCAAGAAGAAATAGATGATTCTTAAGTTGTATATATGTAAAAAGAAGTTGACTTTTTAGTTTAAAAATCTTCCCCTAAAGAAAACTTGTATCAGGGTTCTCTAGAGGAACAAAAGTGAGAGAGGGAAGATGATGACTGATTGAAAGATAGATAGATGGATGGATAGATAGATGATAGACAGACAAACTGATTGATTGCTCAATTGATTGATTCATTAGAATGGCTTACAAGCTGTGGTCCAGCTGATCCAGCAAGGGTTGTCTACCAGTGACCAAGGAAAAGTCCAAGAACCCAGTGGTTGTTCGGTCCATGATGTTGGACGTCTACACTGGTCTTCAGTGTACAGCGGAAGCCCAGAATGTCAGCTGTAATGGCAGTAAGGAATGGATTTGCTAGCAAGAGGGAGAGCAAGCAGACAGAGAGAACAAGTGTCCTTGTTCCTTTCCCTTTACTTTCTTAGACATAGATATATTCCTAGATAAATTCCTAGAGGGTTTCATGGGTTATAGTTTATGGAACATTAAAGAAAAAATATTTAAAAAATATGTGAAACTACAGGAATTCTTTTGGAAATTGAGAAGTAAAAGACTTCCCAGCCCATTGTTAAGAAATCAGTATTTCCTGATACTAATGCTATACAAAATCAATGCTATACAAAATCAATATGAGAAAACTAGAATACCATTATCCATACAGACAGATGCCACAAGTGTAAATTTTACCACACCCAGCAATATATACAAAAGAATGCATTATGGTCATGTGAGAGTATCTTAGGAATGTAGTATCAGATTCACAATAAAGACTAAACGGCAGCCAGGCAGTGATGGGGACCTTCAATCCCAGCACTCAGGAGGTGCATGGATCTTTCTGAGTCCTAGGCCAGCCTAATCTACATAGAGAGTTCCAGGACAGCTAGGACTGTGCAGAGAGATTCTGCCTCAACAAATAAATAAACAGGGTGAGCAAGGGCATTTGGAGAGAGACAAGCACGCCATCAGCATGGTGAGGAACTGCCGCAAACCCAGCTCTGTGGCAGGATGATGCTGAGACTAGGATGCTCCTTTCCCCACTTCCTACTCAGGAAGCCAGACAGCAAGCCCGGGGATAAGAATCTGCCTTCAGGAATTTCCTTCTGAGGAAGAGTTGTCTCCTTAGATTATGTTTTTGGTTTTTGGTTTGGGGGTTGTTTGTTTGTTTGTTTGTTTTTTGAGTTTTGGAGAATTTGTTTTGTTTTCCCACTGACAGTCACACACTAAGAAAACTGACTTCACCATAGAAACAAAGGTTTGCTTTGCTGTTCACATGTGTGAGAGGCGGGGGGGGGGGGGGGGGATTCAAATATGCCATTTTCTGTCTCTGCAGTGACTAAGAATGTTTAACACTGCAATTGGCAGATGGCTTTACTGCAGTGGGGCTGCAGACAGCCACCCACACTGTGTAATGCTGCTTAGTAATGGAGGTGGGAAAGCTGCACCTCCTCCTCAAGAGTCTGCCCCTGCCCAGCAAACCCCAGCCAGGCTTCAGAATGCCCTCGGCCACTCCTCCCTTTGTATTTGTTGCCTGGCATCACATAGTAAGAAAGCAAAATTCTTCTTGCCTGAGTTTGTTAAGTAATGGAGAAGCCATGAGACCTTAGCCAAAGGTCTCAGCTTCACTGCACCTGTTTGCCCAGGTGAGCAGCAGAGAGATGGCCAGAAGCTAGGAGTAGGCTCTCCTTACTCTCAAGTTGTGCGATGCAAAAATTCTTCTGGAGGGGTTGTGCTTGTACATGAGTAACCATAGGGAGTCACTTTCTCTCACATATACATCTGTATAACAGACATTTCATTCTTAATCTCAGCAACTTCTCTATTGTTGTGATAAAAAATACTTTGACTCTGTCAATTTACAAAAAAAAAAAAAAAGCATTTATTTGGGCTTATAGTTCCTGAGGTAGAGTCCATTATGACAAAGCAGAGACATAGAGATAAGAACAGCTCACAGCTAACACCTTGATCCACAAGCTGGAAGCAGAGAGAGCCCACGCTGGGAATGGCATGAGTCTTTTGAACCATCAAAGCCCATCCTCAGTGACACACCTCCTTCAACAAGGCCACACCTTTGAGTCCTTCCCAAACAGGTCCACCAACTGAGGACCAAACATTCAAATATATGAGACTATAAAGGGACAGTTCTCATTCCAACCACCAACATTCCCTTTATTTTCCAAGCAGTTGGGTTCTGATAGGGAGCTGTCAGAATTCTTTTATGGGTCTAAAAATCAGATTTCATCAAAAAGAGATCAATATACTTTTCCTCTAGGGGGAGTGCACATAAATTGATCACAAGTGACTGTTGTAAATGTCATTCCTAATGTGTCGTGTGGTGACACTAATCCAGTAACCCTAGCATGCTTGGCCAGGCTTTGGGGTGGGAAGCTTTCTGGGGCAGTAATTCTTGGGTGCATACAAGCAAGGACATGAGGACAGGACATTGAGAAGAATTAGATTATTAAAGCAGAACAAGTGTTCATAGGGCATCCTTCCCAACTGCTGCTCAGAGCTGCTGTTTTTTCCTGTCCCTAATGGCTTTGTCCTTCAGCCTCTTCTGGGGTGGGTGAAGAGAAGGATGTAACACCAGGCTGCAGTTTTCTGAAATGTGGGGACAAGAAGGATGTAACACCAGGCTGCAGTTTTCTGGAATGTGGGGAAGAGAAGGAGGTAACACCAGGCTGCAGTTTTCTGGAATGTGGGGAAGAGAAGGAGGTAACACCAGGCTGCAGTTTTCTGGAATGTGGGGACAAGAAGGATGTAACACCAGGCTGCAGTTTTCTGGAATGTGGGGAAGAGAAGGAGGTAACACTGGTGTGCAGTTTCTGTTTCCTTAGGCTTTATCAGTCATTTTTCTCATCTTAATTTTTCAGCACATCAGAGCAGAGTGACGATGGTCCTGTTTGTTCTGGAACTGGAGTGGGTGCTGAGCACAGGACAGGACAAGCAGTTCGCCTGGCACTGCTCTGAGAGTGGGCAGCGCCTGGGAGGTTACCGCACCAGTGCTGTGGCCTCGGGCCTGCAGTATCCTTTGCTGGACAAGGTCCTTTCTCTGATTCATAGTAATTTATAAAGTGCACAGCGTAAAGGTTTTCTGTTTTTTATTTACTGTTATTTCCTGTGTGGAAAAGGTGCTCAGAGAACTTCCTCAGGCGCAAGATATTGGGGGTGTCTATGGAAGGGGAGTGGAGGGGCAACATCATTATAGTATCAGGCCTGCTGACTGCTGTTACGGTTCTGACACCTAGACAGGACACCGCCAGATGTGTGATCCCTAGCTGTCAGGAGGACTGACAGATGGACATAGAACCATCAACAAAATATGACATTCAGTTTTAATAAACAAGTCATTCCCCTTGCAAGAAATCACTCCTAATGCTATAAATCCCCCGATGATGCTTAGAGAGTGGGCCGTGAGATTTCTCTGTGTTTAGAGTTGGCTGGTAAAAATGTCTGCTGTGCAAGCTTAGAACCTGAGTTCAGTCCCCAGAACTAACTCATGGGGAAGGAAACAACTGACTATTGGAAGTTGTCCTCTTACGTCCATGGGCTACACACTGTGGTGCACGCTAGTAATCATAAATTAAACTTTAAACATTTCTTGACAGGCTGCCATTCTAAGGCACAGTGAGCAAGCTGTCTCTAAATGGTATCCTGCAAGCTTTGTTCCAGGCATGAGACTTTCTCCGAATCCACTGTACAATATTCTTGTCTCGCAAATCGTCAGTCTGTCTACGTGGGGGTGACTGCCTCCCAACACCAGGGAAGCTCACTTCTTGCTGGCTGGGCTCTGAGAAGCTGAGCATCAGTTGGTGGGGGACATGTTTCTCCCACATCAAGGAGGAAAGTTCTCTTGTATAGAAAAGTGGAATCCTCCTGTTTCTGACAGGAAGAACACGGAAGCTGATACTGTCCACAGAAGCAGGAACAGTGGAGCCTACTTTTGGTTTATTTCTGTATTTATAAAGTATCCAGTCAGTTGCAAACAAAATGACAGTATGCTGCGATTTCCTTACCTTGTGTGGCAATGGCTACAGTTAAAGGTGCACAGAGGCTGGTGCTGATGCTGTTTTCTCACTGGAAGGACAAGATGAAGGGATCAGGATGACCACAGTGGAAGGCTGTAAAGATGGAGTTAGGGACCTTATCCTTGGCAGGGCAGCACCACATGAACATAGACGACCCTTCCTCATGCTTCAGAGCCAGCTGACACCCAGACACCGCTAGTAAGAACAGAACCACTGTCCTGAGCAGTAGCATCGGTAGTACCAATAGTACAGTGCGCCTGTACTGCGGCTTACATCACCAACCACTGTAATGCTGTATCTGTGTCTTGCTTAGCCAACCCAGCCAGTGTGAGCAAAGACACAGATGACTTTTCAAACTATCTGAAAATAAGAAACAAAATTTGCAAGTAAACAAAATTACAATCAAATTCACCTTGATCATATTAACCTTTGTTTAAGGTTCCAAAAGTCACTTTCATTTTATGACATTTTACTAAGGACAGAACCACGTTACTGGTTACCAGAAGCCCATGCATGAGTGAGTGTGCGTGCATGCGTGTGTGTATGTGTGTATTCACACAGCCCCTTCCAGAAACTGTATGCCCCACCAGACTTGAGTGTAATAGCTCCAATTTTCAAACTACAATGCCAGTTCTTACTCCTGAGCATCTTTGCACTGTTAAAGACTGGTGGCAGGGCAGGGGTGTGAACCAAGAACCTTGTGACTCTTCCAAAGCCAGGGGGTCCACTGCCAGCCAGTTCTAGGGGGTGAAATAGACAGATTATCAGGCAAACTGCTACACTGTGTGTCCCACCTCCACCTGTCCCCTTCCGTTTGTCCTGCCACTAACCACTCTTTAGAGTTCTGTGCTTGTTAAGGAAAGGGAGCTCTGATGAAGCGATGTAATCCTTACCTCTTTGTCTTGCGGAGGACAGCTGCTGGTGCAGGGAGGCCTCCACAGGTGACACAGCACTGTCCCACCTCCACCTGTCCCTTTTCAGACTTAACAAAGTTGACTTCAGACCACAATCATATTCTCTCTTCCAGGCCCCAGTAGAGAGCAGTAGTGACAATAACCAAACTCAAGCAGGAGACCAAGGGGACAAAGGGCCTGGCCAGGTGAACTCTCAGTCTCCAAGAAATATGACCAATCATAATGACAGTGGTACAGGGAGAAGGGAGAAAGCATTTGAGCTGAGCCATCCTCAGACCCCGCGAGCTTCTGCACAGGCTGCGTCTCCTTGATGTGTTCAGATCCAGATGTAGCAACAAAGGCTTAGGAGCCCAGAAAGGCCCCGGGGTTTGTTCCAGGTCCTGGGAGAACAGGATGCTAGAACTTGGACAGTAAGATTTTTTAGCTGCACAGTCCAGGGTGAGCTCTTTCCCAGAGGGCCATGGGAAACAGCAGTGTTTTCTTGTACTTGCTGGTCTTTAGTTCAGGAGCCATCTTACCCACCTTACCCTGTCAGCATCTCATCTTCTGACCATGTTTTGACCATTTTTAAATGCTTTCCCAAAATAATTTAAGACTCTTCATGTTTTATCTTTTTCTTGAAGAGTTATTGGAAGTATTTCTAAAATGTCACCCTGTATAGTAAGATGTCTTCCTACTAGTATCTCTTAGGAATATTCCCAGTCATGTCAGAAGTTCTGGAAACGCCACTAAGATTATCTTAGCTCTTTATGTCACATTAATGGCACCGCCAAGCACCCCAGCACTCACCGAGCACCCCAGCACCCACCGAGCACCCCAGCACCCACCGAGCACCCCAGCACCCAGTGTCGTTCTGCTTCAGCCCCTCGAAGGCACCATTGAGACCGTGGTTTGTTTGGGGGTTTTGTTTTTTGTTTTTTTGGGGGGTCTCTCTGTGTTGTCCTGGAACTTGATCTCAGGCTAGTCTCAAACTCTAGAGATCCCTCCGCCTCTGCCTCCTGACTCTAGGATTAAAGCCACCAAGAGAAAACATTTTATTGGATACTTGTCTGTCATCACACCCGCTCTTGATACTTCTGTCCCTTTTTGCCACATATTTAAGCAAATTCTAGACCTTAATGTCATTTTATCTAAACATACGTCATTATGAACCTCTGAAACGAAATACTTGTTTATAATCACAAAGATATAGTTAGCTCTGGAAATTAATGATCCTTCATAGGGCTAAGTCACCTGTTCTCAGCTTACAGTGCCTGCATGGGGGGTTAGAAAGTGGGGGTAGCCAACCCAGCCAGTGTGAGCAAAGACACAGATGCACCACTGCACCAGTCTAGACAGTGTTGTGTATCCTCATTCCGCCTGTGGAACAGTTCCCAGTGTTTCTGGAAGCTTCTGGATTTACTTTCCAGAGAGTCCTCATTCTAAATTGATCCCTGCACTTCCACTGACATCCCGTACTTTGTTCATCGTCCTGTTCCTGGTTGAAAAAAACATGCCTAGCTTCAGATAACACGTCGACATTTGTGTTGTGGTTATGTTAAATGCATAAATTAATCTGAGAAGTGGCAGCTTAGTCACGTTGGGTCTGAATATCGAGCAGTTTGTATGTCCTGGTTGTCCAGCAATACGTATATCCTTCTTGCCTTCCAAGACCTATCTCCGAGTTCTGCGAGCCTGGTACTGCACATGCCTGCTTAAACTAATATATAGATTGGTTTTGTTTTTTAACTCATGAACCCCCACTTTGCAATCCTCAATGATTATATGATAGATTTGATGTCGAAACCCGTCATGTGTTTATTGGTGATCACTCGGGCCAAGTAACCATCCTCAAACTGGAACAAGAAAACTGCACACTGCTCACGTCCTTCAGAGGGCACACAGGTAAGATCTGCAAGGCTCAGTCACAGAGAAATATAAAGTGGATGGGAAAGCACTTTGAACGTCCAAATGTTTGCAGGTGGCAGAGAATGAACTAGAGATGAGTCTGAAGCACTTAGCTGGTTATAACGGTCAGTAAGACCAGAAGTTTCTCTCCGTGATTCTAACAGAAGAGGAACCATTCTGTCTTCACAATGCTAAGAGCTAGTTTCCATGTTGCTATGGAGAAGTAACATGCTGACTTGTTGTTGAAGTACTTGAAACCATGTCACAATGGCACGAAATTCAGAAGACTGATAGGACACTTGTCCTGGTCCCTCTTGGAGCAGTCACTGTGTGTGAGAGATTCCCATGCCCAAGACAGAGGAAGAGGGAAGCTAGACAGCATAAAAGGTCAGATTCATCTTTCCTGTCAGGCCTAAAGTTATAACCCAGGGTCCTTTATGTAACCTTTACATCACTAGTGAGCTCACACCCGTGATACAAATAGTCACTCACAGCCCTGGAAGGACTAGGATTGATGGCAGTAGGTGACATTTTACTCGCACCGTTTGGGGTGCCATTGGCTCCAGAAGATGTTGATTTGGGAAAACGTGTTACTGCCTGTTTTTATGACTGTTATTCGGCCTTAGTGTGGTTTGTTTATTTTGTAGGATTTTTGTTTGTTTTGAGTTTTTTGGTAAATAACTCATGATTTAGTATAGAAATAATAATCTATTTAGATGTCATAGAAAAACATAAGTAGATGGGAAAGTATTTTTAACTAAATAGTGTCCATTTAGTCCTAAGAAATTTCCAGGGAGTGGGGCAGTGAGGGGACCAGAGAGGTGGCTCAGTGCTTCAGAGTGCTTAGTGCTCAGTGCTTCAGAGTGCTCAGTGCTTCAGAGTGCTTAGTGCTCAGTGCTTCAGAGTGCTCAGTGCTCAGTGCTTCAGAGTGCTCAGTGCTTCAGAGTGCTCAGTGCTTCAGAGTGCTTGTTGTTCCTGCAGAGTTCACAACTGTCAGAAACCAGATCCGGGAATCCGACCTGTGGTTCAGGCCCCAGTACCTCCTTCCTTTGCCACATGCTTCCTGGTGTGTTTATGTCTTTGGTTGATGGCGTTCTTCCTTGTGGTGATCTTGGAGTATTAACGTCGAGACTCACTACCCACCTTCTTTGCTTGTGCAAACCAGGAGCCACATCTGCTGTTCGCTCTTGAGATTTAGACCATCAGCGAGGCGTGGTTTCCTAGCCCATGCAGAGAGCCGCCTACTCTCCTGTCTGCCTGTGTTCAGTACTCCAGATGCCTGTCTCGTGACACCCTCTTCCCTTCCCAGCCTCCTGCCTGTTCTGTACTCGGCTGCATACCTGAACAGACCTTTCTTTCGCCTCACCTTCTGTGGGCCCAGGCTTCTGTGGGCCCAGGCTAATGCTCAGGATGCCCACATCAGCACAGACCCCCTTCGGGCCCCAGCCCCTCTCTGATGATTATTACACTTAGGTTTTGAGCCCCCTCAGTCTTGTCTATAGCAATTTCCATTACTCTTGTAATACTATTCATCAATTACAAGATTTGCAAAACATAAAATTTACTGTTTTAACCATTTTTGAATATTTTGGGGTGTGAGACATACATAGCTAATATTGTGTCACCGTCACCAGCATCCATCCATAGCTAATGCTGTGTCACCGTCACCAGCATCCATCCCAGAGCATCTTCCTTCTGCCTCTGGCTGGTCTCAGAATTCCTAAGTCTGCCTCAGTTCCCTTTCTTCTGACCCTTTGCTCTGTGGAGTTTATCTGAACACTCTTGGTCAGAAAGAAACACATAGATGTCCTCAAATTCCTCACAGCCCCTAGGGAGAGAAACAGGCTAAGGTGCAGTGGTACCCGCTGACAGAGGATGGGAAGGGGCAGGGCCTCCAGAAACAGAACCGGCTTCCACGGAAGAACAGCATTCAGGGCAGCTGGTTCCTGACCAGAAATCCTTGGGAATGCGCGAGAGTTGGATTCTTAGGGAAGGAGTGAGCGGGCGCTGAGAACCCTTGGACAGAGACCAGAGAGCCTCTGCTGAGTGCTGTCACTGCTGCGCACCCCTCTGAGGGTGTACCCCTCTGTCTGAAGGAGGAGTGGACACAGTTGTGACAAGGTAGCCAGAAAGAAAGCTACCGTCACTTTAGATCCTAGGCTCATCCTAGACTTACTTTACTGTTCTTGAAAAAACATTCATGAGTTGGAGCCAAGAAACAGAGTCATCCAATCCCCAAGAGCTAGAGTTGCAACATTCTGGTCTTTAAAAGCAGCTTACACTCTTTTAAACTGCTCCATCTCCCCAGCTCCAGAAACTGTGTCCTAATGGGCTGTTGATGGGGCAAGGGGAGGGGATAGATTCTAAACAAAATGTACGATGCTGAAAACCATCACTGAGTGGACTACAGGTATAACTCAGGGGGTTGCAGGAAGGTTGTGCCTGGCAACTAACCAGATTTGATTTAGACAGAAGGGACCTCTTGACTCTTTAGAGGCCACTTGGGTCCCCTGAGCTTTCTGTTATTTCTGAGTTCGCAGGGTGAGCAGCTGTATCTGGCCGCCATGTTTTTGGCTGGATATGGCTGAGAGCCGTGTTTTATGCATGCTTGCTGTTGTGTGAAGTGTTACATGGGTATTTGGTCTTCATCTTTCTCGTAGTTTGAAGCAGACTCACCTCATTTTTATCGTGAAGTGTCTGAGGCAGACGGCAGCTCCGAGGTTGGTAGCTCTCAGGAGAGCAAATGAGGTGGTTGAGGTGCTTCTTGCAGAAAGGAGCTGCATGAGTTGGCACAGCACAGCTGCCACGAAGGCTCAGTTATGGGCTAAGCTCTTCCCATGCCGGGGCCTCCTCTTCTGTGCCCTGTACAGTCCCAGATTTGGCCAGAGACCATTCCTAGAAAGGGCTTTTAAGTAACAGTCAATCAAAGACCAAAGCAAAATCCATTAGGTCCTGAGTGTTTGAGGATGGACCATAGTTATTCACCTTGACATCTCCTTCATAGATTGCCATGGCTATTTGCACCTTCTTTTTCTTTTCTTTCAGGGGGAGCCCTGGGTATTGTTCCCATGTTCTTTTTCTTTGGGAGCCTTGGCCATTGGTCCTGTTGTTGTGTTTGATGAGGAGCCACGTCCATTGGTTCCCATTGTGTTCTCTGATGGTGTCGAAAGTCATGTAGAAATGTGGTTGGAGTAGGGAAAGACTCATTGGAGATCTGGGGAAGTAATTTTGTGTTCTTAGCTCCCTCTGCTGGTGTCAGGTATTAAGAGTCTTTTCTGAAGTACTTTATTGATGCACACACGTCTACTAAAAAGCTCGATGTTGAGCTGAGCAAATCAGGAAAGCCTGTCATGACCACTTTGATCATCAGTAACATCATCTTTGTTTGTGTAATTTTAGTTTTGTAAGGTCTTACTCTATAGCTCAGGCTGGTCTCAAACTCATAGTAATGCTCCTGCCTCCCAAGTGTGAGCCACCATGCCCAATCCAAGAAGTATTCTGATTAACTTGAATGTAAGAGAAACAGGAGGGTTTGAATGTAACCCATCAACATCTTCTGATCATAAGTTCAACCTTATTCACTCACTGTTTAGGAGAATACAAAGGGATATTGTTGACTATAATAAAAGAAGTTCTTATTCAACAGTTACATTGAGAACTTTGGCTTTGTCACTTCTCCCACCTCTCTGAGGTCTGACTTGCTCTCTGTGTGAGTGGTCAGTAAAAGAAGTGTCATCCTTACCTTACTCACTTCAGACCAGCCTGGGAGCACATCAGACTAGCAGCTGCAGACAAGATGCCCTGTGGGTAGAAGTGCTGTGAAGCCCTGATGCTGCCCATGGCTGCTTGCAGGCAGGAAGAGAGTCCTCTGCAGTCGGAGAGAAGGCACATGTACATACTCGTCCACATCAATTTTTAAAGTTGAAAAAATAATGAAAGAAATGTGAATAGCTATTGAAATGCTTAGTTCAACAAATGAATAATATTTAGTTTAACATTTAAATCTTCAGATAGCGTTGAGGCAAACCCAGTAAGCAGCCATCCATGGTGTAGGATGTCACTCCACCAGTAAGAATTCTGTTGATTAAAATATATGTACCATAGATTTTGCCATTTCAGCTCTTGTGGTGGGATAGTTCGGGGAAGTATTTCTGGAGTTACTTAGTTTCATGAAGAGTCCATCATCCACGAAGTCTCTAAATCCATGATGAATCTTTTCAAGCCATACTTTCTCAGAGCCCGCAGTGATCTAAATCTGTTCTAGTTTAAGAATCTAAGCTGTTCATCCTACGTGTTTTATGGGGAAACAATCTGTCACTGTGCCTTGTTTTCCCGAGTGTAGTGGCTTCACCAGTGAAGAGGCCACTTCAGCTTCCCTATCATCTGTGCTGAAAAGGTCAGCCGGGCGAAGGCGTCACGGCAACACTGCTTACCCAAGGAAAGGTGTCTCGGCCCCGCCTTGTCTGCTGGGAGGAAGGCCAAGGCCATCCCCTTCCTTGTTCAGCTGCTGGCTCTTCTGCCTGTGTGTATTGGATATCAGCGCAATCCAGGCAGGGTTGTTTATACTGAAGACGCCATGAACAAGTCTGGGCTCTGGCCTCCCGGAGCCTGTCTGAAGTAGTAGCCACTCTAGGGGAAGATAGTCTGTGAGTCGTGGAAATTTAGGGAAGGCTTGGCGCGGATTGGAGAAAAATGTTTTGTACCGTTACTCATTTGTCCGCATCCTGCCCCAGTGCTGTGCTTAGCTGCTGTTGGCAGAAGGTGGAGTGGGTAAGGGTCAGGGTATAGTTAACCACTTGTTGCCAGGGCAATGAACTGAGGACCATTGTGAACAGCAGTGAGTGCAAAGGGATTGTCTGTGATCTTAAAAGTCTTCTGGGACAGTTAGCAAACTTTCCTAGATGCCTCCAAGGTATAAGACCTTATTAAAGCAAGTTGATCACTTTTAAAATATCAGCTTCCAATAAACATGAAGCTATTTAATCTTTGAGTATTTTTCGGTAATTAAAAAAAAAAGAATGTTTCTGACATTCCTATGTATTTGTTGACTTGTGTTCATTTCATATAGAAAATTTGTTTCTATTCTCAGTATTTGAGGGGTTTGATTTATAAGGAGATTGCTGGAGAAGAAACTGTCATAATATTGGGTAGCCACACACTTGAGCACTACAGCGTAGTCCTAGCAATTAATCCAGTCGGTTCTCATCCTGTAGGTCCTTGTAGTGATCACAGTGGTTCCTCCCTCCCTGCTTCATAGCTGAGGAGTGCTCTAGCTTCTTTTCTGTTGCTAAAACACTCTGACTCATGAGAGGAAAGGATTTATTTAGGTTAGACTTCCTAGCACAGTCCATCACTGAGGGAAGTCAGGGCAGGAACCCAAACATAAATCTGAAGCAGAAACAGTGGAGTGGTGCTGCTTGCTGAATTGCTCACTGGTTCACGTTCAGCCAGCTGCTATGTGTATATCAGGACTACATGACTAGAAATAGTCACCCACAATGGGCTAGGTCCTGCTTTAACAAACCAGAGACACCCCCCCCCCCCAGATTCCCACAGGCATGCCCGAAGGCGACTTTACTTGAGGTATCTCCTCTCAGATGACTCTAGACCTGTGGTTTTCAACTTTCTAGTACTGCGACCCTTTACTACAGTTCCTCATGTTGTGGTGACCTACTGTTCATAAAATTATTTTTGTTGCTACTTTATAACTCTTGCTGCTGTTGTGAATTGTAATGTAAGTTATCTGGTATGCAGGATACCTGATCTGCAACCCCTATGAAAGGGTCATTTGACCCCATGGGGTCATGGCTCACAGGTTGAAACCACTGCTCTAGACTGTGTCAAAAGACAGTTAAAGATATATAAGACAAGGATGCTAGCACTTAGGGTATATAATTGATTTATAAACAATTTGGAATCTCAAGTTCCCAAATGTCTACCTCTGATATTGTCTCTAATCGTACCTAATATTCAAATATAAAACCACGTCATAGTTCTTAAATAAAGACATGCAAGTAGTCATTGTCATCTCCCTGCAGGTAGAACGGTGCGCTGGTTAGTTTCTGTCAACCTCATACAAGTCTGAGTTGTTATGAAAGAGAAAGCCTCAACTGAGAAAATGCCCACACCAGATTGGCCTGTGGTGCATTTTCTTGGTTGGTTATTAACATGGGAGGGCCCTGCTCATTGTGCGAAATGCCACCCCTCAGCTGGCGGCCCTGTATGCTACAAGAAAGCACGTACTGAGCAAGCCTTGAGCAGGTCAGTAAGCAAGCCCTCCTCCATGTTTCTGCTTCAGTCTCTGTTTCCAGGTCCCTGCCCAGTTTGAGTTTCTGACTTCCCTCGACCGTTAGCTAGAAGTGGAAGATGGTAGACCCCTCTCCTTCCTTCCCATGTTGCTTTAGGTCATGGTCATGATGGGGTATCACAACAACAGAAACCTAGGCTAAGGCAAATTGGAAAATAGGAGTGAGCGGGCAAAGCTGAGAGGAAAGGTGCAGTGCACTGGTAGGAACATTGTAGATCGTTTCAGCCTTTATAGAAGGCATTAGGGAGGGTCTTCAGAAAATCAAAGCTTACTTGTAGGCATGGTGGCACATGCCGTTAATCCTAGAACTCAATAGACAGAAGCAGGAGGATTACCCAAAGATTGAGGCTAGGTTAGGGAACATAGTGACATGTCTCAAAACAAATGAACAAAAAACAAAATTCCACATTATCCATGTACTATGGTTATACTCAAATAAAATGGAGTGTGTATACCGAGACAGCTGCCCCTTTGTTGTAGAATTCCTCACACCTCACATAACTAAGACATGGGAACAAACATGCTGAATGGAAATGTTATGTGCGTACACATGTGATGGAGCTATCATGTCATATGAATGTTATGTGTGTACACATGTGATGGAGCTACCATGCCATATAAATGGATGAAATTTGTCCACCACATTGAATGGACTAGATGACATTGTGTTAAGTGAAATAAGCCAGACACAGAAAGAATACCACATGATCTCGCGTGGATTTTAAGAAGTTAGTCTCATAGAAGCAATGGCTAGAACAGTGGTCCCCAGCTGCTCAGTGGGTACTAAGATGTGGTTAAGAAGAGTAAATTCTGGTGTTTTGTTGCACATAGGGTAACTGTTATTGACAGGACGGTATTCTGTACCTCAAAATAGCTGGGAAGGATTTTGAATACTACTACTGATAAATGTTTGCTCCTTATATGATTGATGTATACATTAAGTTAAAACATCACACTACACCCCACACATATGTAGTTACTATGTATCTAATTGAGCATGTCAGTTCTCCTTGGTTATCGTCAGGGTAAGGAGCAGTACTAGTTAATAAAACCCAGCTAAGACTCCAAATAATGTGATATTTCCACTCTTAGAATAACACCAGTGACTTGTCCTCTGTTGTTTATAGTAATTGATTTTATGATGCATTACAGTGGTTGTAGATGCTTAAAGGTTTGTCTTTGGGGGGGCAGCAGTTTTCTTTTCTGGGGCTTTCTCACCCACTCATTTAAGAAATGCTTTCTTCAGGGACTGTGTGGGTCCTGATGCCTTCACGTTCAGATTTTGTGGCAAGGGTGTTGTTCTGTGACTAACACCCGCTGTGTCTGTTCTCTCTCAGGAGGGGTGACAGCACTCTGCTGGGACCCGGTCCAGCGGGTACTGTTCTCAGGCAGTTCCGATCACTCTGTCATCATGTGGGACATCGGCGGGAGAAAAGGGACAGCCATCGAGCTCCAAGGACACAAGTAAGGCTGCTGCTAGCCCTCCATGATGTCTCTCATAGCCTCCTGCCTGGGGCAGAGCAAAAGCACCAGAAGGGGCAGAACAGGACCATAGTAACCGTCAGGGATGTAAGTGACCTTAGGGACGGGTGAGCTGGCATGGCCTCTGCAGCCGTGCTGTTGAGACAGTGCCACACGCCTTCTGTTCTGCCTGCTTCTCAGCAGCCTCTCAACTATGTAAGGACACAGTGGGGCTGAAGAAAAAGTACAACTGTGTTAAACACACAAATGGCATCTTGTTATTAGCCCCAGTAGAATTCAGCACAGCAACATGCTGTACGGGATTGTATCCAGTGTAGCCAAAACCTAGGCTATACCCTTTAGGTCTGTACACGGAATGATGGAATCACCTGACACACCACGCTCTTCTCAGGAACCAGTCTCCATCACTAAGACCGACTTTCTACAGCTCTCCTCAAGCCTGAGAAAGCAACAGCAGATGAAGCGTGGAAATAAAGCGGCGTCCACTCTTCCTTCGCTTAGTTTTTAACCATGAGGTAGTTAAGTTGTCATGCCTTAAATCTGGAAATGCCCGAGCAGATTATTACCCAGCCTAAGGACGGGCATTCATCACTGTGCTCCACTTCCTGTGTGGGAGAGTGACAGTCCTGGAGCCTCAGGACACAGTGTCCCTGAACGCGGCCACCAGCTGTGAATGCTGAAACACTTTTTCTCAAGAACTTTTTGGCTACAAAAGATCACTGCTGTATGTATCAGGAAGCCGGAACACAGTGGCTCTCAACCTGGCCCTGGCGCAGGAATCACCTAAGACCATTAAAAGACACAGATATTTACTTTGTGATTCTTAACAGTAGCAAAATTAGGAAGTAACAACAAAAATGACATTATGGTTTAGGGACACCACGTGAGGAACTGTAGGAAAGGGCCACAGCGTTAGGAAGGCTGAGAGCCACTGGCTTCACAAACGAGATGTGGCGCAAGCGGAGGGGCATAGGTTCTCCCCTTGCCCTGGAGTGTAAACGGAGGCACCCATTCTTTTAAAAGCATGGCGTTTTGAATGAATGTGACTTTTATATTAGTCATTAATTAGAGAAGTGCTTAGACATTATAGGCAGTCCAAAGGACAATCTACACAAGCCGTGGGAGCACTGAAGTGAGAGCTGGGGAAACAGCTCAGTCAGCAAAGCGCTGGCCATGCATATGAGGGCCTGAGTTTGCTCACTGGGACCATGTAAAAAGCTGGGCATGGCCTGTCATAATGACAGTACTGGTGGAGCACAGAGGGTGGCCTTAAATAACAGCAACACAAAGGTTTATACAGTAAACTTCTTAGCCATGGTACCCACAGTTGACCTTTAACCCCTGTATGCACACCCCTTCCCACAGAATGCTGAAGTTAATGTATGTGGATGAACAGCCGGCTTCTTCATGACGTGTGTCAGGACTGGGGATAGTGGTATCGTCATTGGGCAAGATTTTGGTGCCATCAGTTTTCTATGATACAGTGTTGTAAAGTAGATGTACTATTAATACAGACCCTGTAGAACCAAATAACCCAGAACAGTGTGCGAGCTCCCTGCTGACACAGCGTGAAAATAGACATGATCATCTCCCATCTCTGCCTCCCCAAACTCAGGTCCTCATGTTTGTGTGGTAAGTCGTTCACTGATGGATCAATTGTTGTAAAACTCACTGAGCTATTAGGAAAATTAAGGGACGTCTTAACAGCTTGGAGTTGTGTTTGAGATTGGCTTTTTAAAAATGTTTTTGTTTAGATTATAAAAGTAGAATTTACTGCATTGTAGGTTAGACATGGCTAAGGAAGAGGAAAGACATCATTGTATATTGAGAAAATAAAATATTAAAACAACAGGATTCTAGGCAGCACGCCTCCTTCCTGTTCTGAGTAAGCTGCAGGCCCATCCTGCTGTACTCTGGTTTAGTTGCGCCTGTTCATGGTACCTGTAACCAGAACAAAGTGAGTTCCCACAGTTTAAGGGAAACCTCATTAGTCCACTGCACAGTCTAAACACTGTCTAAGAATGTGATAAGACCCATAGCCTGAGGGTGACTTCACAATGACTATTTTAAAGTACTGGTGGATACAATCCCTTTCTTGAAGCTCTGAAGCCATCCTTTGTGGAAGTCTGGCTTGACTGTCAGGAAAGATACATGTAGCCTATTGAGATTTAAAGGCTTATTGGCCATGTCTCACAAGGTAGCCCAGACTGCCTTGGAACTTGTTATAGCCTATCTCAGCCACGAACTCACTGCAGTTCTCCTGCCTCAACCTCCCAGTGCCAGGATTACCAGTATGAGCCATTGTGCCTGATCATTTTCTTTTCTTTCTGTGATATAGGATTTTGAACCTAGAACCTCATATCCACCAGTAACACTCTGTTACTGACCTCAGCACAGACCTTGATTCTACAAATAAATAGTACAAAGACTGCAGTTGTGTGTAGTAACACTGACTGCAGTTGTGTGTAGTAACACGAACTGCGGTTGTGTGTAGTAATGTGGAATGAAATTAGATATAGTATCTCTTTTTAAGGTGAAGGACCAGATCTTTATGGTTTTTCAGGACCTCTCTGGGAAGTTTCTTGACAAAGTCTTGACACTGAACATCTTGAAGATTATATTTTTTTCTGAATGGTGATTCAGTGTGAAAAGTCAAAATCAGTGGTGCTGCTGAGTCAGGGAACTTTGCTAAGTCAAGAACACTGGCTGTCTGTGCAAAGTAGTAATGCATATTTTTGCATAAACACTGGTTTATGCTAAAGCAATATAAGGAACAAAGCCTTTTCCCCAAGTGATTGCTCCTTATCTCCATCCCTTCTTTAAAAATAAAAAATCAAGGACATTAGTCAAGTTCATATTAGGAGCCAAACAGGATTCTGAAGTCACACTCTGCCCTCGAGGCTATAAGATAAATAGCGCCTTTTACACTGCACTCAAGGAAGTGATGAGGCCATCTGAGAAGCAGCTGCAGCTGAGGAACATGGCCAGTGCTGTGGTGTCCCAGTGGACTTCTCAGACACTGTACAACACAACCAACCACCTCCTTCCAAGCCACTCAGCATTCTCCTCTCTGAAGTGGACATCAGTCTTACTAAAGCCAGGCAGTAGGAGAACTTTCAAGAACATCAAACAGTGGATTTTTCCCTCCACACTTTTTCTGTTTTGGAAATTTATTTTTCCACATAATATGTATAATGTCCAACTGGAATGGATTCCTCATTACAGTTTACAGATGAATGTTTTCTTTTCATCTTAATGTAAAAATAAATGTTGTGTCAGTGTCTTAAACCTAGGGTCTTTGGTTTCCTCAAGTGTGTTGTGAGGAGAGGGCCTGGGCCAGTGGGCTTCCATCCCAGCGCCTCTGCTTCCCCAGTGCCGAACTGCAACTCTGCATGGCCACGGCTGACCAGCCCAGCTGCCAGAGTCTCACCTTTCAGTTTTATGTATGTGACTATGTTACCTGCCTGTTTATCTCTGCACCGTGTGCCTGCCTGCTGCTTGTGCGGCACATACCGGCGGTTGTGAGCCACCATGTGGGTAATGGGACCCATTTCTCAGGAAGAGCAGCTGGTACTCCTAACCACTGATGCATTGCTCCAGCCCCTTAGTTACGCATTTTAACTGTAATAGTTACCAAGATAACTGAGGTTTTATGGAGAAAATCGGGAGGAGAGAGGCTAGAGACAGTTGAGACCTGCCTTATGCGAGCATTTCAGAGACTAGCGAAGCAAATGCACCAGAGTTTCCCCTGGAGCGTAGACATTTACTTTCAGGAGGATTAGCAAGACGTTACACTGAAGTCAGTGATCATCTCTTATTGACTTTCTTCTGGGCCTGGGAAGACTAAGGCAGCATCTAAAGTCATTTTAGGTCTGACCATTAGGGTGTTGAAGGTCCTGTAATACCCCCACCTACTCCTTGGTAATGTCCGGCTATTGATGGTGTTGACGCTGTTGTCTGCTGGAGCCTGTTACTTGCTTCCCCAAAATGGCTCTAACCCTTGGTTTCCTTCATAGTGACAGAGTCCAGGCCCTCTCCTATGCGCAGCATACACGGCAGCTCATCTCATGTGGCGGTGACGGTGGAATTGTCGTCTGGAACATGGATGTGGAAAGGCAGGAGGTAGGTGAGGCCTCTGTGCTGCTCTCTCCTGCTTGTTTCTATAATGAGTAAACCATGAAATGAGGTACGTTTAGAAAAACTCAAAGGAGGAGTCCTTAGGGTGGTTTTAATGGAAATACAGATTCTTGTCACTGTTTGTCATATTCTAAACAGTCTCCAAATATGAGACTTTGTCTTCTTAAGCACAGATTTAAATTTTACAATAACACGTTTTAAGTTAGTTTTGGTTTTAGTCTCTAAGCATTTTAACAACTAATATGTTTGCTGAATATTCCCTGAGCAAGTATTTTGAAGTTAACAATTTTCTATTGACCTAGAGTTATTCTGGGTGAGCTTTCCCTTGGCAGTGGCACTCTTGTCCTGCCTTCCTTACTCAGTGTGAGAGTTAGAGAAAAGCACACTTAAGACGAAGGATTCCCTGGGCTTGCCCATCCCTCACCCAGCCTCACTGGAGTTAGCCTCAGTGTAGTGCCCTCAAATGCCAGGAATTAAATGATTAGGAAGATTACAGCTTTATGTTGTGGGATCGTATATCCACAGGAGTTCTGTCAGCAGCTAATTAAAATGACCGTTACTGGTAGAAAGCAGGGAAATGTAGAATATACTTTTGAAATTACACTCAGCACCACCCATGCCCTGGCAGAGGATGGTTACAGCCCATGCGGAGCATGTTCAGCCCTAGAACTAGAGATGGCGTCCTGGCTTCCTTTGAGTTCTAACAGTCAAGTTTAGCTTTTTGTGGGCTTTTTTTTTTTTTTTTTTTTTTTTAAATAGAAGAACAGCCCAAAGGAATAGAACAGTGTTGTTTCCAAAGATGAAAGCAGGCATTTGGGAGCCGGCTTTGAGCCATTTTGACGTGCATATATATATGAACATTCAGACTTGTCGGTGGGTTTAAGATCCTGTTATTGGAAGCGCTGATGAGAAGTGGGAACGATTCCATCCATCTTTTGCAAACACCATGCTTTATAAGCATCTGGGAATTACTTCCTGGTTATGGCTGAGGCCATAAGTTTGTTTTAGCCTAAAGTGCTGCTGACAGTTTCTAGAAAGTCCCAACGACTGTTAAGTGGTATAAATAATGAAACCCCAGTCACCACTAGTAAGGCAGAATGTCAGTGCTGGATATTTCGGAAAGGAAGTCGCACAGTGGAACCTGCGCGTGCTGTTACTGGGAGGTTCGTGGGCTGTGCAGGGGAGACACACCAGGAGTAAGAGCGGGTGAGTGGTGGGTTCTGAGGTGTTTGGTGCTGATGGGAACGTGGGCAGGAGCTGCAGGTAGAGGACAGTGCGGGGCTGGAGAGGGACCCTGTACAAAAGTCAGAAAATGCTCATTAACAAATAAAAACCAGGTCTGTGACTCAGGATACTACCATATATCTACAAAATTAATAACTTAACAAGGAATCTCCATGTTGGCAACATCTACCCTTCTGTTCTTCACATTCACAAACAGCCTATTAACACAAAATGGAATTCTATTAAATGTATTGATTTTTTCCCCTTGAATGTCCTGATCTTAGATACCAACTATGATGTATTGTGTGTGTGTGTGTGTGAAGGTGTGAGTGGTATGTGTGGTGCATTTGTACAGATGTATGAGTGTATGAGTGTAGTGTATGTGCATTCTGTGTATGTATGAGTGGGGAGGTGTGTGTATATATATATATATATATATATACACATATGATATGCTTGTGTGTGTTTATATATTTATAACTGTGTAGTGTATGTATGTGAGTGTGTATATTGTGTCTATATGTATATGAGTGTGTGTGGTATATGTGTGTGTGTGTTTAAATGAGAATATGTGGTCTATGTGTGAGATGTTTATCTATGTATGTGTGAGATGTGTGTGGTTCATATATCGTGTATGTGTATATATGAGTATGTATGTCATATGTGTGCAAATTAGTGTTATATGTGTCAGTTTTTTGTGTATGTGAGTATATGATTGTGTATGCATGCATATGTATGTGTAAGAGTTTGTATGGTGTATGTGTGTATGTATATAGTTGTGTGTAGTGTATGTGTGAGAGGTGTGTGTAGGAATGTATATAAATGTGTATAGTGTATCTGTGTGTATGTGAACTTATGCAAGCAGTGTTGTATCACAGGTCCAGTTCTGCCTGGACTTTCTATACCAGAACCTATTTTGAGCTCTTCCCCAACCTGCTATAGCTCAGTTAGAGTGCTTACTTAACAAGTATGATGTCCTATGTACAATCCCCAATACAGCACTCACGCAGACCCATGCACCAAGATGTATGCGTATGTGCACATGTGACATGCACACAGGACTCGCACACACATAAGAGCTGCTAAGGAATGTTTAGTGAAACATGATTTTAAAGCCCGTCTGCCTTATTTAGACTACTTATGGTGAGGCTGCATATATGTAATGTGCAGTTAGACCTCATAGTATGTAATTAGAGTGGGGACAGACTTTCTCAGCATGGTGGTGAGGAGCCTGCCAAGTGTGACCCTGGCCACTCCCTCCAGCCTCATCTTTCCAGCTGTCAGGTCTCACTGAGAACCCCAGCCTATGCCAGAGCCTCTGTTAACCTTCAGCGCACTCGCTTCCCTTCGGCTCCGGAACTCTCAGACAGTCTGGTTACTAATACTGTTTTTATGACATCTTCCCAGGCTGTGGTCATCTCTGTGATTCTAGCTTCTGTTTAGCCACCACTGTGTCCCTTCCTCGGGGCCTGACTTAACAGACCTTCTCTGACTACTTTGGGTTCTGATGAGTGTGTCAGCTCTGGGAGTGTGAGCAGTGCCACGTCTCACTGTGACTTCATTCTCACTCTGTGCTTTATTTGCCAAGACCCCCGAGTGGTTGGACAGTGATTCCTGCCAAAAGTGTGACCAACCTTTCTTCTGGAACTTCAAGCAAATGTGGGACAGTAAGAAAATTGGGCTGAGACAGGTAAGTGCCATGTGCTCTGTTCACGTTGTTGGAAGGGACTTAACCGTGGAATTGTGATCGTGGGAGTAGTGCCCACCCCCCTCCTAGTGCTTCGTTCTAAGTACTTGAGCAGTAGGTACAGTTTTAGAACTTAACAGTGTCTACTGTGGGACACCTTAACATTAGAGTTGTCACATTAGCTCATGTTAGTTCCCAGCCATGAAATTACACGAGCATGCTTACTTCTTAATTAGTCACTTTCCCTCCTGACTTGGTCTCAGCTGTTTATAACACTGATTATACACCATTTTCAAACCGTGCTTCTGTGGTTTGGTTTGGTCTTCCCCATGGAAATCAAATGTTAGGTCACCTAGGTTGAACACTGCTAAAGCTTCAAAGATATGGCCACTGGGGGCCTTCTGTGTAGCTCACGGCAACAGTATTTGAACAGGATGGAGAATGGGGGACTTCCCACAGGTTCCCACTCTGATAAACACCAAAGTCAAAGGGAGTAGAAATCTGCTGTGCCCCGGTTGCTTTCAGCACACTGTTGCATTGTGTTATGTTGTGCAGTGTGTGTGTGTGTGTGTGGTGTGTATGTGGCATGGTGTCTGCCATGTATATATATGTAGTCAGTGAGTTACTGGGGATAACTGCGCTCTAATCCTTTTAGCACTTTATAGTGCTGTCTATCATGTTAAATATTATTTATCAAATATAAACTAAGCCCTTCTACCTAAGACACAAATAAGTCCCAGTTTGGCTACTCACACTTGGTGACATGGCATCAGCCTCCTAGAGCTGGGACTATAAGACTGCTCCTATGGCCAGCTCTGGGGCACTCGGACCTGGTGTCTTACCCAAGAGCAGTTAGTGTATGAGTGTGCCAGGAGTGCAGCCAGCCACAGCATCCTGTTTCCCTTTCCTCCCAGCACCACTGCCGGAAGTGTGGGAAGGCCGTGTGCGGCAAGTGTAGCTCCAAGCGCTCTTCCATCCCACTCATGGGCTTTGAGTTTGAAGTGCGGGTCTGCGACAGCTGCCATGAGGCCATCACAGACGAAGAGTAAGTCCACACCGTGCACACCCTCACAGTGCGCCCACACCGTGCACCCTCTGGGTTACAGACAAAGACGAAGAGTAAGTCCCACACCAGGCATCCTCGAGGATAAGGACAGAGCCCAGCCTGAGAATCACACTCCAGAGAGATTCCACCTGCCTGGCTTGCTGGGGCACAGTAGAGACTAAAATATGCAGGAATACCACAAGACATTCCTGTGGTTATAAGAGGCAGGTGGAGAGGGGATGCGTTCAAAGAACTCCCTGCTGGGCTCTTGATAATCTCAGGGCAGATACTCAGAAGCAAAGCTGACTGCTTTCTCACTGAGAATCTCCAGGGCAGCCAAGACCAGGACTCACCTTGGTATCCAGGCCGGGGTCTTTACAGATTGATCAAGGGCTCCAGCAGTTGTTAGTTTCTGGGAAGAACGAAACCCGTTTCTCTAAGATGGGAATAGTCCAGATGCCCTCCTCTCTGCTGGTGTGTTCTGCCTGGTGTCCTGAGGTCTTAGCTCTGATTTGGGACAGACAACTCTGTGAGAATTGAAAACTATCTCTAGACACTAAGCAAAGGCACAGAAACAGTTTGCCACTAGTGGGTGCTGGTGGATAACCAGTCTCCAGTCCTCCCAGAACTTTGAAGTACAGTCAGATCACATCACCCTGTCAAATACACATCAAGATGTCCTTCCCAAAGTGGTTGTTCGTGTACACTGATTTTTTGCCTCTTGAACACATGATGAGATTAATGAGAATTCTAATCGTTAGAGAAAACTGCAGGGGCCTTAGAATCTTCATCTTATCAAGACAGCTCTGAGTCTAAGAAATTTCAAGTTAAGCTGAAATCATTTACAGTGATCATTTTACTACTGAAAGTCTTTCCTGTAGATTCTACTATAGCGAAGGGACGGCCATTTTCTGAGAGCTCACAGCCGTGTAGAGACCCTGAACCAGGATGAGAGGGTGCCTACCTGGCCTGCCCAGCTCCTCCGCTGGTCTTCTGCCTCTTTGGCAATCATGCCTCTAGAGGGCCAAGGCAGCCAATGGGCCTTAACTAAAATTGGCAGCAAAGCCACAGGCCAAAGAACACAAAACAGGCAATGCTGTATGTGTATTAAGATATTTATGTGGCTTGATACATAAACATATATATGCTGCTTGTGGAAGATTTAGAATACCATCTTAAAAACTTGTACTTGCAGTTACACGAGTGGGAAAGAGAAGAAAACATGGATAGCCTTCAGTTAAGCAGACGGTGGTGTCACTTAAACAACCACACCTTTAAAAAAAGATATAGGCCAAGCCAGAGTGTCTTCCTTCTTCCTAAACACAGACGTGGCAAAAGTACTGTGGTCTTTAAAAGACTTCTCCAAAGCACAGGTAGAGATTTTCATGGATGCCATTTCCTGAAGGATCTTGGGAGCTCCATTTTTTCTATTCTGGAGGCCGTAAGAATCATTTTACCTTGTTCTCCTTGTAAATTCACACGTGAGAGCCAGTGAGGTGGCTCAGTGCGTAGAGGCTCTTATGCCCAGGCTGTCACATGACCTCAGCCTCTGGATCCCACAGACAGCAGCAGAGAACCGACTTGTCCTCTGGTCTCCTGGTGCACGTACGTTCACACTAACATGCACAGGCAAGCACGCATACACAATCAGTAACCACAGCATGTGACAGATCACCAAGGCATGAAAGCAAGGGCATTGCTAGCAGCGAAGCAGTCGTCAGCCATTAGGCTAACCTTAGACTCCCGTGTCATCCATGTGTCCACCTCTTACTCTTGTCTTGCTCCTTCCAGACGGGCGCCCACAGCCACCTTCCATGACAGTAAGCATAACATTGTACATGTGCACTTCGATGCAACCAGGGGATGGCTCCTGACTTCTGGAACTGACAAAGTGATTAAGGTGAGATGTTCTGCTGTGAGCCTTGGACGCAGATCAGGAGTGTGAGGCTGTGTTCAGGTGTCCCTGGAAGTGGGCATTGGGAGCCTGCTGCATGCACCACGCCAATGCACAGGACAATTTACTGAGGCTATGATCTTTAAAAGACAGTAGCAGGACCTGGCTACCTGGTACGCACCTTTAATCCCAGCACTTCAGAGGCAGAGGCAGGTTGATCTCTGTGAGTTTGAGGCCAGCCTGATCTGCAGAGTGAGTTCCAGGACAACAGCCAGAGCTACACAGAGAAACCCTGTCTCAAAATAATGATAATAATAGGAAACTAAGGAGATAGTTTAGTTGATAAAGTGTTTTTGCAAGAACTAGACCTCATCCCTAGAACTCACATCTTTTTTCTTTTTTTTTTTTTTTTTTAAGTGTGGGCATGGTAGCAAATGCTTTTAATCACAGAGCTGGGGAGACAGAATCAAGTGTATCCAGGGGACTCAGGCAACCTGGCTTAATCAGCGAGCCACAGGTCTCAGTGAGAGATGCATGGCTCCTGAGGACCGATGTTTGAGGTTGTCCCGTAACTCCCATACAAGTAGACACACACTAGCGAGTAAGTCCCACGGGCACAAGTCACAGGAGTCACAGTGGGTCACAGTGATTGGGACCCAGAGAGGGAGGTACTACTCTCAAAGCTCTGTGAAGCAGAGCTGTGGTCTTGAACTAACTGGATGTTGGTTGAAGGCAGGACTGGAATCAGTCCCCAAGTAATGTGTAAGCCTTTTTCCTACCCAGCTCCATTCCTACCAAGAGTGCTTATCCAGGCCTGTAAAGTTTGTAACAACAGAGGCCTGGGACAGGGGGGCGGACTCTCTGTCACCCTGTCCTCTTGGAGGCAGCAGTAGAATGAAGTTGTTAGAAGTGACTTCAATCAAGGTTCAACTTGGAGGCCTGTCCCTTCCTTGCTGATGTCTTAGAGAATTGTTTGGAAGGTCACCCAGGCATGGGCTGGCTCCTCTCTCCCTTGGTGGATCTCATATGCCTTTCTTCTCCTTAGCTGGAGCAGCGTGTCAGCCGCCCTCATGTAGTCCAGCAAGTGCTATGTGCATTTGCTTGATAGCTGGGAACAAAACCAAAACATTGCTTTGAATTTCGCCCTTTCTGAGCATTGTTCATCCTCAGTACAGTTTGACCTTAATTCATCCTTGGCTTCTCTCTTCTTTCAGCTGTGGGACATGACCCCAGTGGTGTCATGATGTGTCTCCCAGGGACTAGGGGACGGTTCTCACGGCAGCAGCACTTGAGTTCAGCATCATTAGAGGAGGAGTGAAGTGCTCGTACGAGTCAGCAGAGAGACAGGCTCACAGAGAGTTTGCAGCCTCCCTCCAGGACGCCTCATTGTCCAGGCCACAGTAAAGAAGATACTTTTTTACCCAATGGTTTATACAGCCTGCCTGTGCTGCATTGTATACTGGAAAATCTGTGTGGATGTTTAGCTTCTGGATGTTAGCTATCTGTTCTGCTCATTGCTTTCTGTGTCAGGAAAAAAAGACAGAGAGAGGGAGACATCTTTAAAGGTATTGTGTCCTCATAAAGCGGTCTCCTCCTTCTCAGCTCGGCATGCACAGATGGTTCTTCTCTTTCCTTGAGATTTCCTCCACCGGCCTCTCTTGCCTCTCGCCACAGTGGATAATCACAGCTTGTCCCAGTGTTTGTCTTTCACGGCCTGGAATACGAGTGGGAAAACCATGTGTGTCCAACAGTGGCCTCAAGAGTCACCCGAGGAGCAGGTGTTGTCCGAGGTCCCTGCAGCTCTGCCGGGACGCAGGTCCTGTAAGCAGCCTCACCCTGCAGAGCCTGCCCCTCTCAGAATTCAGAGAGCCTTTGAGCCTTCTGTGATTTGGACTACGGAGATTTGGGGTTTTTTATTTTATTGGGTTTTTTTCCCTTTGTTCATAACACAAAAAAACAGAACTGTCTGTGCTCCAGAAGGAAGTGTCTTTCTGCGTGGCATTGCCTCTGTATGTGAACATGTATGACTTTAAGATTAGAAGCCTGCTCTCTTCACCATTCATAACCTAGTGTCTCTTTAGAAAACACAGGTATTTAAGCATCTTTATGTTAATATATACTTGCTATAAGGCCCGTGTGTGATCTAGACAGAGGTACTAAGAATGGCGCAGAACCTCCAAAGGGACTCAGTCCAGCCTGATGAGGAAGGATTCACTGGGACTATCAGTACAGGATTAAAAGTCGCCGCAAGCCTGTGCCGAGAAACGGGCCAGTCTCTCCAAGCCCTGTACACATCGTCAGAAATGTCACGGCATTGCCAGGTCACGGGCCTTCTGGGTAAACGGGCAGACTGCTCACCCTGCCCTCTCCCAGTCAGCCACCACACTATCACTATCTTACTCACTTCTGGCCTGACAGGGGCTGCCTGGCACTAGGTACTTGAATGAAACACAGTCCCCTGTGACTTTTGTTCTGTCCCCAGAGAAGCAGTTCCTTCCATGTCACCGTTGCTTCTCTTTGCAGAGAGAGTAATAGTCGCCATGCATGGATACCAACCGCCCTTAGCACTGGCGACCCAGAGCGCTTCCTAGGACCAGCCCTGCCCGTGGCCACGCACAATGTGAATGCATGACTCTGCCCAGGAAGTCACCACCACGATGATTAGGGCCTGGCCTGTGACATGCCACCTAGCTGCTAGGAGATTTTCCTGCACGGTCGCTCCATCACAGAACTTATGAGCACTAAAACATTCAAACATCAATGGTATGGTCGGTTGCTAGAGTCTCTGGCCACTTGGCAAGCTGTAGACCGAGAAGTCCGCCTGTCTGAACTGCACAGGGAAGGAGTACAGTGTTAGGGAAGCAGAGGCTCAGGGTCCAGCCTGTGTGGATCCCCAGCCCTGTGTAGGTTGAGTTCAGACCTTCATTAGAACACGTTACACTGTTGGGTGGCCACACAGCATTCTGGGCATGTCCCAGCCGCGGCCCGTCCTCGAGTAGCCGGAAATCAGAAGTTGACAGTGATGAAAACCATGGGTGTATACCACAGATCTGCCAAGGTTTCTGTGTCCCTGCCTCTCCTCCCCCTTACCTGTGTGGCTGTTGATGGAAAAGAATGTATCAGAAACCCATACATGCATGTGATACTGTGAATTCTTCCACCTACTGGTGCTGACAGGATCGGGCGTTGACCGGAGCCCGCAGGTGTGAGGGCCGGCACAGTACTTGGCTCGTGTCTCCTCTGGGTAAGAAAATGACACATCCGTCATCCTCTCATGTTTACACTTCTCTTTCCTTGCTGTGCTGTGGAAACCACAGCCCTAGTACCGGTAGCAAGGACAGCCATGTTGGGAAGCAGGGAGACTGCACACACAGCCTTTTCCTAGTTGGTGGATGAAAAGCATCTCTCAATATTAGTTTTTCCAAAGGAAAGAATTTAGTGAACTGCCTGGGTGTCTCTACCTTCAAAAAAAAAAAAAAATGGTTTTAGGATAAGTACTTGAAATTTTGTATCATTTTATAAAAGGACAGTTAACATAATTCATTTCTCATTTAGTTGTTTGAAATATTCATGAAAGTACAAAAATTATAAAGTTGGGAAGAAATGTGAGGTCTCAAAAGTCCCAGGTTAGTCACACCAGGCATTTGACAGAGATAAAGCATAAACGAGACTCGCGAAGAACATCCAAAGAGTAACGGCATCCGCCGTTAGCAGTGGCCTGTGGGCGGCAGAAGGCCTGCTCTCTGCCGGGGCAGGAAGTCTCTGGACTCAGGGTAGATATGTTTTATGTCACATCAGAGGGTGGTGCCAGTGATCTGTACACCGACACCCTCCTGACGGCTCTGCCGGCTGAGGGCTGCTCCTCTCAGTCTGGGCCTACAGCGTCCATCACTGAAGAGAGGCATCGTCCTCAGAATCTCAGCTACATTCTAAATATTTCTGTTTAACATCCCTAAGAAGCTTGAATGTGAGCTTTCCAGCAAGAGAATAAGTGCAGCATGTGTCTCAGGACGGGGTGTGCATTAGCGAGGGACCTCAGCTCTGCCTCTCCATAGTACAATACACATATATTTGTATGTAAGTGAGCTTGTTCACTAAGATTTATATTTTAAAGCAAAAAAAAAAAAAAAAAAGCATTTTCCAAAGTGCTCTTATTTTTCTTTCCCTTAAAATAAAGTTGGGTTGAGGCGGATCCTCAGCACTGATGAAACGGAACTGACGTCAGTTTGCTGCTTTGTCAGGCTGTCAGGTCCTACGGGGAAGCCTGTGTGCCCCTGTAAACTTGTTCACCTTGGCACCTCCCTCGGGGGGTTAGATCTGCATGGTCACCTTTCATCTTTGCATCCCACCGAAGGCCTGGAGGCTGGCACAGGCTTGGTACCCTCCCGTGGACTTCCCGCGCCACGGCCTGTTGAGAAAGATTTTGAAAAGATGGTCAGATCTCTAAGTGAGGCGTGGGTTTGACCACAGTGCTTACAGTCCCCTCTAGACCTGTGATTCCGGTCCTGTGACTGCTGTTTATCACAGGACTAACACACATGACCACGGGTCACAGAGCTGACCTCACGTAGGCAGATGAGGACGAGTCACTCTCTGGTCGTTTCCATCTAGGGCTCTGTTAGTTACTGCTGTGAACAGACACCGTGACCAAGGCAACTCTTGTAAGGACAGCATTGCATTGGGGCTGGCTCACAGGTTCAGAGGTTCAGGCCAGTATCATCAAGGTGGGAACATGGTGGTGTCCAGGCAGGCCTGCTGCAGGAGGAGCTGAGAGTTCTACATCTTCATCTGAAGGCTGTTAGCAGAAGACTGGCTTCCCGGCAGCTAGGATGAGGGTCTTAAAGCCCACACACACAGTGACACACCCACTCCAACAGGGCCATGCCTTCTAACAGTGCCACTCCCTGAGTCGAGCATTTAGAAACCATCACAGGCTTAGTAGGTGTGGTTTTAGAAAAAGATAGTGAAATTGTTGGTACCATCTAATTTTAAAGATACCTCAAAGTGTTCTCCTTCAGGGGTTGAGATTATCTGACTGGGGAGACATAGTGTTTAGGAAATTAAGATTGGTTCAAAGGGAATATTTCAAATCTCATTTAAATATATTGTTTTATTTTTGTTTTTTTTTTGTTTTTGTTTTGTTTTATTTTGTTTCTGTCTCTCTCTTGGTTCTTTGAAATGCATAAGAAAGTGATTTTTTTTTTTAAGGGAGAGCAGTTTGAGGTCTTTACTTCTGTATAGTTTTTATCTTTTAGATGCTTTTTGTTCATGGCCTATGTCGGTGTGAAGTATGGACCAAACCACTTACAATTACCATTGTTCTGGGTGTGCTTCTGGCTCATGGCACTTGTCTTGTATCTTAAGTGGCTTTTTCAAGGTATTGTCATTTGGAGAGAAGATTCTCACACAAGTGTAAAACTTCCTAACTGGACAGTGGGAAGGTGTCCGCCCCGCAGTGGTACCTGCCCATTGCTTCACTGTAGCCAGGTGCTTTGCACAGCTGCCACCTGGGGCCCACATCTGGATGTGGCTGCCACATGCTTCTTACTTTATGAGCATCTTTTTTCAGAAAAATCAGGAATTAGACTAGGCAGGGACTCAGCTAATTGTGCAGTAAGCCTGAAGCTAGAAGCTGGAAGGGGTTTCTCTGTGGTGGTTTTAGCCACGCCCTCTGCAGCTGCTGTGCCCTGTGCCCCTGGACTCCACCCCACGCTGTGATGCCAAGATGACTGGCTGTCCTGTGCAAGTGCTGCATAGTGCTGCGAATGCTCCTCTCCTGTTTCCCACTGGCTGCCCTCCAGCCTCGTGTGTGTGTGTGTGTGTGTGTGTGTGTGTGTATGTGTGTATGTGTATGTATGTGTATGTGTGTGTGTATGTATGTGTGTGTATGTGTGTGTGAGTGCGTGTGTGTGTGTGTGTGTGTGTGTGTGTGTGTGTGTGTGTGTCTGTGTGTGTAGCCATTTCCAATGTACTCCTGAGCAGTGGCCTCTGTGGCTTAGAATAAAGGGTCAAACACTTGCCTACCATCTCGGTCTCTTCGTTGTCCAGCGTGATTATATAAAACTAGCAGCTCTTACTTTCTCTACCCTTGTGGCTTCGGCCCATCTGGGAGGGATGGGGAAGTTTCCAGGCTGTTCGCTCGCCACCCGGCTACACAGACCTTGAGAGGAGTTGCCATCTTAGGTAAGCCACTGTTGACCAGCCTGAGGTCAGCACTCAGCCATGGGCTGCAGCCATGAGTTTCTCTTTAATGTAGGGTGCGTTCTCCATGCACGGGAGAGTTTCCAAGTGAAGACCCCAGAACTTGAGGAAAAAGAGTCAGGAATCTGATTGGCCCTTAAAGTAGACAGAGTTAGAAATCTCGTTGATTCTTAAGATAGAGTCAGGAACCTTGTTGAAAGCTCTAGAGGTCCATTTTATAGAGAAGAAATAAGTACAAAGAAAGAAAGGCTTCCTGGGAAAAAGAGCTAGGGAAGGGTGCTTCCTAGTGCTCCAAGGTCCTGCCTGTCCTGCCTCATGGTACCACCCATGCCCAACACAGCAGGAAACCCACGTTTTCCTCACACAAGAAACAAAGCCATAGATACACGGTTTGGGCTGTGTCCTCTCCCCAGCCCCTCCCCCCGTGGCTGTTCATCTGGCACATACCCTCCAAACAGGTCTATCCAGGGATGCCCCCTCCTCAGTGTTCCCTGGCAGTTGGTCAACATCTGAATGTCTCCAACTACATGGAAGAGCAAGGTATGTTCAGTTTAGCTTGAAAACCAAGAAGTTGTGCAATCAGATTCTAAATGCAGTGGCTGGCTTCACTCCAACTCTCACGTTACCGAGAGAAGCTGAAATGTAGAGAGGGTTTTTTGTTTTGGGGTTTGTATTTGTCTCCCCCAAAGACCAGGTGCTTGAAGCTTTACAACTAGGCCTCATTTAAGTTGCCCCTGTAAGTTTATAGTCACAGACAGGCACAACCAGGCAGAGTGCAGCCTTCTGCCTGGGCACAGAAGCAGCTGCCCAGTGATTAGCCTGTGGCCTCGGGTGTCCCCTCAGACTGACAGCGCTAATAGCCTTATACTTAGGATATCTTAGAAAGCCAAATAAATGAGAGATTTAAACATGAAAAACCCCGGTGCCTCGGTGCTCTGTCAGAGTCTCGCATGGGAACAGCACACGGCCAGCATGGCCAATTACTCAGGCATCAGATCCCAGCAGAGAATTTAGAAGATGTGGAATGTACATACGTGAGTTAATGTTGGCGATTTCAGGATGTGCAGTGTCAGGAGCTGGGGACCTGGGCAAGAGGGACCGAGTATCTCCCACAGAGGAAGAATTGAGAAGAAACTCCTGGGCCCAACCCTACCTCCCAGTTTCAGTGACAGGTGACTTTCCCTAGAAAATCTATTTCTGCACACCCCAGATAAAAAGGGTAATGGCAAACCAGAGAAAGGAGCCCACCGAACCCAGTGAAGCAGCAAGTTTAGTGGTAACCCAGAGAGCTTACTGACAACTGTGCCACAGATGCCCTCCTCCACCCCAGTGACCACTACTTCATATATCCTGGGGGCCAGAAGACACTTGGAACCCCTTCCCCATGAGGGGATGTTAATGGAGCCAATCTTGTGAGGGTCTCATGTAGATAATCACACCTCTGATTTCTGCCGAGAGGGATAGATCTCTGTACCTTGTCTCCCAAATGGTCAAGAGTGTCCTCCTCGTGTGGATCACAGGGAGCTATCAATATGTCTAACAAGCCCCTGAGCTGGTGTTAGGGAACCTTTTTCTCCCATTCTCCCTTCATGCAAGTCTCCAGGCAAGGAAGAATCTCCCTGCTTTAGGAGATTTGCAAGACTTGGCCCCAGGGTTATAAAAGTAGCAGCAATTACTAGCAAGAGAGATTCCTGGAGCTGAGCTGCCTGCAGGCAGTCAGGGAACTCCAGGGGCTAGAGTGGGGTTTTGGTGGTGTTGCTGTTGTTTGAATCACCCATGCCCTGGTGCATGCCTCCAAACAGACTCACTGGTTCACTGAGCTGACATTGTTCGTGTAGGTGAGATTATTTCTTGGAACTGTCAGTCGGTGCCCCATCTAAGGAAACAGAGGTCTCTCCCCAGGAAAAGTCACACCACCAGTTCACTGGGATATAGGCAGCACTGATGTATACTTTATCCTAGACGAATGCTGTTGGGCCATAGATCCTAGGACCTGTGTGAACGGTTAGAACCCACCTATCTCAAAATCCAGAGGAAGGCAGGGAGAATGGGCAAGGAAAAGAACCTGTTATCTGGAACGGGCAGCTCTCACCTACAATCTGAACACTCAGAAGTCTACAGACGGCTCATTGGTCTGTGACCTGCCTGAGCTATCTGTTGACCCTACCCCCTCAAAATAAAATGATCCCAGATGTCTTCATTTGATGAGTTTTTGCCGCGAACATTTACCAGTGGAGGGAGGGTTAGGACAAACACAGGCTGGAACACCAGGGTTATAATTCTATCTTCCTTCACCAGTGCTGTGATGAACAGCTTCATTTTCCATCTTTATCCCTTGGGGGAAATCTTAGAGTGTCTTGTCTGTTCAGGCATTAAATTTGCTAACATGCCTTGGCTGTCAACACACCTGCAGTACGTGTGAGAGCCTGGCTCCCCGAAGCTGTGACGATAGTGTCCCCCACCCACAAGCTGCCTGAGGTCACCGTTATATGAGGTCATAGTTGGCGGCAGATCCAGAGGAGAGCTGTGCTGTCTTCCAGCACTGTTCATACAGCCTTCTTCCTGCTTCCAGATAATTCCAGCTGTCTCATCTCTGTGCACCCATAGTTTCCCAAGTCCTGGGTGGCATTAAGGTGACCCAGATGGCTTAGGCCTGCCTCCGTCATGTCAGGCCATGTGCAGTCATTCTGCCTTAAAAATAACCGTGCCCACCAGGACACTGACACACCGGTACCTGCTCAGCAGTGCACAAGGCAGACTGGGGGTGGGGGGCAAACCTGCTTTTGAGGATGCAGTTCTCTCTTCCCTGTTAGGCCCCCACTCCATGGGAGGCAAAAGCTGGTCAGCCCTTGTTAAACTGGTTTTAGGTCATTTCAGAGAGATTCAGGCCTATGACTGCTGCACAGTTATTTTTAGATGAAACGTAAGTGGCTCAGCCATGAACGGCTACAACACACCTGAAGTGTTGAACCTGCCAGAAGGTACTGAAGGAAGAGGCTAGCCAGGTTCACTCAAGTCTGGATCCATAGCTTAGAGCAAATGACAAAGTTCCCCAAGGTATGGGGTGGGGGAGGGGGCTGGAATCAAGTGCATTAGGCAAACCCCTGCGCAGCTTGGCAAGGGCTCTGTCTGGTACATGCTTCTTGATTCCACGTTCTTCCTGAAACATCTTTACCCATCAAAGTTAGACTTAGATCCAGAATTGGGTCCTATCTCCACTGGAGGGTGCAAGGGTAAGCAATGAGAGCGGGTTCTAAGACACTGGCAACTTGTTTGCCGGTCCCTCAGCAACCCCTGTGCTTGTTCTTTGCTGTTCGTGGAGATGGGGGTGGGCATTTGCCCAGCTTGCTGTTCCTCAGAGACCAGAGGAATGGGACCTCAGAGGAAAGGCTAGCATTGAACAGGCAGGCAACTAACATGGGAATTTGCTCCTGCCCCTAGTCATTAAACCCCTCCCACTTTCTCCATGAAACCTCATCAAGCTCCTCCCACCTCCCCAGGAAACCTCATCAAGCTCCTCCCACCTCCCCCATGAAACCTCAACTATATTCAGGCTGTTGTCCTACCCTGATGGCTGACCATGCCCTACAAGAAGCCCAGCTCTGGTGGCCCAGTAACTTGTGTGCTGCCTGTTCTCTGGGACAATTAAAGAAATACAGCCTTTCAGATTGGAAGTTGAGACATAGCCTGCCTGATATGAGAGGGAAGGGTCAGCGAGCAAATGTAGGACAGCTTAGGGTGACAAGAGCAATGTCTGTTATAAACTTAGGACGATTTATTAGAGCTTAAAGGAGAAGCCCAGGGCAGGCGAGCTGTAAATCTTAGATGCTGTCCAGAGGAGAATGGGGGAAGAAGGAAAAGACCATGTTAGAGTCACTGGTACAGAGGTGGCTACATGGTAGGGGAGGAGGCTTCAGAGGAGGGTAAGGCCCAGAGTATCAGGAGAAGCAGACTTTGGTTCTGGTCAGGATCTGAAAAAGACAAGAGAGGGAGGGAAGGAAATAGAAAAATTGCATAATTAATATGTTAAAATCTCTGAGGCTGAAGTCCAGTCCAGTAACACAAAACCTCTACCTAAATCAGTCTACATTTGGTGATGGTTACACAGACTGGCTTAAAGAACAAAAACATGTACAATCAAAGTCTGTCTGAAAGTGCTCATTTTTGACGAACATTTTTATAATCGATATTTTGAAGCCCTTATCTTGTGCTTCAGCTTGTGTCTTGGCTATTCTAAGAGGCAATTTATAGCTGTAAATGCTTACATCAAAAATCGGAAAAATAGCCTATTACTAACTTAGTAGCACACCTAAATACTCTAGAAAAACAAGAAGAAATGATACCTGAGGTAATCAAATTTGGGGCTGAAATCAAAATAGAATAAATAGCAATTAAAATACAGCAATACAAAAAAATCAATAAAACAAAACATTGAAATCAACAATTAATAAATGGGAACTCATGAGACTGAAAAGTATATAGCAAAGGACGCTGTCATTTGAGCAAAGTGGCTAAAGGATCGGACAAGAACTTCACCAGTTCCACCTCTAATAGAGGATTAGTATCTAGAATAGATTTAAAAAACTTTAAAAACATGAACATTAAGAAAACAACCCCAGTAAAAATGGGGTACAGAACTAAACATAGAGTTCTCAAAAAAGATGAAATACAAATGGGTAAGAAACACCTTCTTTAAAAGATTTATTTATGTGTATTTCATGTGTACGAGGACTTTGTGCGCGTGCACATCTGTATACCACGAGACAACATCAGACAGTGGTGAGCTGCCAGACAGTGCTGGGAATCAAACTCTTATCTTTCAAAAGAGCAATGAATGCTGTTCACTACTTCTTCGGCCCTCAAAAACACTTAAAAAAAAGTTCACCATCTTTAACCATCAGGGAAAAGTAAATTAAAACAATTTTGAGGTTTCATTTTATCCCAGTCAGAATGGCCAAGATCAATAAGATAAATGATAATTCCTGCTGAGAAGGATGCAGTGTAAGAACATCACTGCCAGCCGGCTTCGCTTCTAATTTCAGGGTAACCAGGCACGAAGCTTATCTGGGTTCACAAGATCTCGCTGGGCTTAAGTGCCGGGGGTGGGGGAGCCTTCTCCGAGATGGTTTTCAGTGAAACCGTTCCTTTTCATAGGGCGGTAACAAGAGCCGTACAACCCTTGGGAGTGGGGAGGGGTTTTCTGAGGTGAGTGTACATTATTGTCTGGTGCCAAGGTGCTGGGAATGTTTGATTTGCATGAAGAGGGATTCCAGGTGCTTGTTGAACATGTCCTTATAGGGAGAGGGAAGTTAAACCTGTAATGCGACCAAACATGCAGGGCCAGAACAGGAACGGAGCAATCCTGCCAGTCTGCAGATTAGATTTTCAGGGTTGAACATTACTTGACCACACTCTTGCTCTGGGCTGGCTCCCCAAGTCACATGCTGTCTGCCCCCACAATTCATTTCCGGTGGGAGTGCAAACTTGTCAAGCTCCTCTGGAGGTTCCTCAGAAAACTGAAAAGTCCAGCTCCGACACTCTTGGGTTGGATGTGGACGTGAAGGACAGACACTTGCTCATCCCTGTCCGCAGCTGCCCTGCTCACTGTAGCCCGAAGTTTGAGACAAACTAAGTATGTGTCAGCTGATGAATGGAGCGTGAAAGTGTTTACACAATAAAATTTACACAATGAAACTGAAAAAAAACAGAGTCACCATGAGGATGTAACCCAGACTCAAAAGACGAGTGTTACATGTTTTCTCTTTCATGTTCACTTTTAAGCTTAATTATGTGTTTCAGTCCAAGTTGCCACAGAGGTTAGATGCTGAATAAGAGACCAGAGGCAGTAGGGGGAGCTCTTTCAGGGTAAGGAAATAGAGGACAATGCTATAAAAAGATAATAGAGAGACTAGAATGGAATTGAGTGGGGGTGGATGGGAGGTTAGGGGAGGGAACGTGGGGAAGGACAGCAAACACTAAAGGTCTTTTGAAAAGCCATGCGGAGTCCTGCTGTTGTCGAAGCCTCCTCTAGTAGTCGATCTCTAGAGGAGCAGAACTGATGACAGGAATATCCTGATAGATGAATGCATATTCAAGTCGTGAAATGTGAATTCATTGAACACAAATATATTAATTGAATGTCTAATACGTGAATGTCAATAGGACATTATATGAATATGTACATTAATTGAATATACAGTCGATGGATATAACTATATCATGTATGTCCACCCCCTAAACATCATAAGCTATTGCTAAGGTATTGGTTGCTCTGTACAACCTGGTAACAAGGCCCGACCTCTGAAGACAACACTTACGTCATTGAACACGGAGAGGTGAAGCAAATCCCCAACTAGCAGCTTCATCCCTACTGACCAGTGTTTATGGGACTGTAAGTTACTCTTCGCACTACTGCAGGACAAAGGTAAGCATCATTACTCAACTACAAACCCTGTGACCTACAGCAGCGACCTGCCTGCAAAGTATGCGGGGCAGTGGTGGCACAGATGTTACGTAGGCTCACGTCTTCTGAGAGGACTTATACCTGACACCACTAAAGTCCCCCAAACCCCAAGGCTAGATAAGCCTTGCCCTAGGGGAAAACCTAATACTGTCACCAAAGGAACCTGGTGAGAGAAATGAGCTATGGACAGTCTGAGATACCTGTAGATTGGGGCATCATGCAAGCCTCACAGAGAAGCTGCTTCTTGCAGTAGATGGGAGGAGCTAACACAGAGGCCCACAAACGGACAGTCTGCAGAGAGTGAGAGACTCTGGAGCACCCAGGCCTATGTGGGATATCTTCATCAAACCCTTCCCCAACCACAGCTCTATGCACCTCTTACTGGATCCGTACTTAGCCCTGTGTGGGAGGCGGAGCCAGTGACTCATTTGAACTCCGGCTCTGAGACACGGAAACAGAATCAACATAGGCAACCGACACAGCTTGGTTTTGTTTTGTTTTGTTTTGTTTTGAGTGTTGTTGATTAAAGCCAGGGATGTGTGCACACTAACCAAGTGCCCTACCACCAAGCTATACCTTCAGCCCTAACATAGCAAGCACCTTAGCCCAAGTTCTTTACTTACAGAAGGAGGCTCATAGCCAGCCAGAATACCACATGGGTGCTGAAATAAAAATGTGTATAAATGTTCTACAAGGCCTGGGAATTTCACTGGACAAATCAGTTGCCGTTCATTGCTGGTTCCTCATCTGAGATTTTTAGCTGTGACTGCCCTGGACAGAGCACTTAGCTCCCCGGGTGCAGGTTAGCTCTGGGGCTCTGTGTCCTTCATTCCTGTGGGCCTTCAGCCTTGGCCACTGATGGCTGTAAGATTTCTGTGCGTTTTCATGTTTGCTGCTGGCTGGTTGCTCTGTAGCTGCTTCAGGGAGAATGACAAGGGACTTGTGCTGCCTGCTCAGCCTGTTCTGATGGTGCATCATAAGTGACACCTTGGAAAAGGCAATGAAGGCTGACAGGAAGGGCTGGCTCTCCCTCCTGGGCATCCCTCTCCCCGCTCTATGAGAACAGGCCCCAGAGAAGTGCCGGTTCATGGTTTCCTTCCATGGGGTTGTTCCCACTTAGCCCCCTGCCTGCTCTGTGGACACATGCCTGTCTTAGTCCAAATGCTTACAGAATCCCGTTCTCTAGGCCGTCCGTCCTACCAGACACCCCATGAGGGCCGTCTAGCACACAAAGCAACAGCAATGCTGCTGGCAAGAGGCCTCCTGAATCTTTTGAAGCCCTTCTTTCCCCAAATGCAGATCAAGCAATTGGTTCATACATGTAATCTCAGTCTTCATGACATTGAGGCATGTGGGTCCTGGGGTCCCAAGCCAGCCTGGGGCCTGTAATGAAATCCTATCTCAATAAGCAACTTTTTAATTAAAAAATTTAAATCCAAAGTCCAAAAACGGGAGGCTCATCCTTCAGAGCCAGGGCAGCATGTGTCTCCCTTGAATTGTTAGCGATGAGAGTTTGATGCTAGAGATGGAACCAGGGTGTTCTTTAACTGAACTGCACAGCAGCCTCGGATGGCATGTTTCTCTGGCATTGCCTCCCAGCAAGGCAGACTCAATGACTCTCACCGCCTGCAGCAGGAACTGCCCCTCCTCGAAGACAAGGAGCACCTGCTGTTTACCTCATGTGACTGAACAGCCTCCACTTTCGGAGACTTTGAAGGCCAGAAGGGAAACACAGAATAAGCTTTCAAAATAAGATAAAAGAATATGGATATGCGTGTCTATATAATAATAATTGTCATATGGAATTTCAGAGAGGTTCTGTCACCCATCCAAGTTCCCACAGAATGGACAAGAGGTGGTAAGTCACCAGCTGAGTCTCAGGCAGTGCTAAGAGAGTGGCAGTCTATTTTGTTCCCTTCATGAGCATGGTGCCAACTACTCCCAGCCCAATTCTCATCTACGCACAGGCCTGCCACTGACATATGAATCGGTGTCACCTTCTTGTTCCCAGAATTCTTCAACACTCTGAGTTCCCTGATGAATTCTTCAACCCCACTTCTAGAGAGGTTCCCAATCCTCTATCCTCACCCGGTTTATAGCAACAGACACATGCTTGGCTGTTAACCCTGGAATGGGGAGTTGTGTCTGTCCCGTGTGGCCTCGTAGCCTTGACCCACAAAGGCAGAATGGAGTGAGTCTGGGCTTGGAGCCTGATCTGAACTGGTTAGTGGAGCATCCCCTAAGTGTAGAAGTGACACACTGGGCGAGCATGACAACAGCTGCAGCTGACCCTCTGCCTGGGATGAAAGAGATAAGCAGTTGATAAGAGTTAGTGGACACAGTTCTAGAGAAGCAGAGGTCAACCAGTTATCAACAGCCCTTTCATGCTGGGCTGGCCCTCCTGGATACCAGCTCTGCCTTGTTCTCCAACGCCGCCTGGTTACCTCACACTGATAGTCTGCTTAGTAGATTTCTGGGTTTTTTGATTTGTTTGTTTTTGTTTCTAAAGATTTGTTTATTTTATTTATATGAGTACACTGTAGTTGTCTTCAGACACACTAGAAGAGGGCATCAGATCTCATTACAGATGGTTGTGAGCCACCATGTTGCTGCTGAGAATTGAACTCAGAACCTCTGGAAGATCAGTCGGTGCTCTTAACCATGAGCCATCTCTCCAGCCCTGGCTTCTGCACACATATGTTCTCAGGAGTCCTCCAAGGAGAGTCAACCAATGTTCAAAATAAGAACATTTCTCTGAAAAGACAGAGGCCCAGCCGAGGCTGGGGATGGTAATGGGTAGTTTGGTAGCACGTTTCAGCATGGGTCAATAAAGAACTTTCTACTGAGATGCTTCGCTGATATTGGGGATAGGCAGTTTGATGGGAGTTGGGGGTAGAGCAATAACAAGGGTGTAGACTCCCAGGGGAGGGCAGGCCTGGGAGGGGGAAGGCACTGTCAGGTATTGGAAAATTTACCCAAGATTAATCCTCCTCTGTAACAAGAAATTAGCTCATCAGGATTGCATATGTTATAAAGAGTGCTCGTCAGTATCCGATGTACACAATTCCGCCCGAGAAGGAGTTATGTCAGTGGAGGCTCATTACAGGACATTTGGGAGTGGTATTTATATTGGACACAGTCTACTAAATACAGCACCAGGGACTTTTATTACATGGGTACATGACTTAGAGTAAATATCTCTCAGTAAACTAATTAAGAAAGGATGTAAAACATGCTCTGGGAAGAGATGCCTTGTTCTTAAAGCATCATTACATAGCAGCCTCTACAGATGCTGAGACTATTCGACGTCTCTGGTATGAGCAACTGCAACAGCATTAAAGGTAACTGTCTGATGAAAAGATACAAATTGCAGTGTTGGCCGGTTTTATGTCAACCTGACACAAACTACAGTTATCTAAAAGGAGGGAACCTCAATTGAGAAAGTGTCCCCATAAGTTCTGATTGTAGGGCGTTTGCTAAATTAGCGATTGTGGGGAAGGGCCCAGCTCGTTTCTGTATGTGGTGTTATCCCTGGGCTGGTGGTTCAGTTAGAAAGCAGGCTGAGTAAGCCATGGGGAGCAAGCCAGTAAGCCGCACCCATCCACGGCCTCCACATCATCTCCTGCCTCCTGGTCCCAGTTCCATTTGAGTTACTGTCCTGTCTTCTTTGGATGATGAACAGTCAGGGAAGTACAAGCCAGGTGAACCCCTCCTCCACAAACTGCTTTGCTCAGTGTTTCATTACAGCACTTGTGACCATAGCTAAGACATGGCTTTTAGATTTAGCAAAGGAAAACTAATGTTTTCCTTAAGGTACCTACAGGGACCTGGGGGTAGCTCAGTGGTGGAGATCACTTGACTAACTTGCAAAAAGCCCTGAGTTCAGTCCTCAGCATAGCAAAGTGAAGTACATGCATGTAAAAGACCGGCAAGATGAACCAGAGGGTAAAACCGCTTGCCTAAGGACCTGAGTTCTATTCCTGAGACCCACAAAGTGCCTTTCACACATAAGTTCTGGTGCATGCACCAGGTACACACAGATAAATTAATTAATAAGCAAACAAGTAAAGTGACTTGAATTTTTTTATTCTTAAAACTGAAATCTTTGAAGCCATCTTGTATTAAAGTTAAGATTGAGCAGGATGGCTCAGTGGGTGGAGAGGCCTTACAAACCCCGACAACCTGAGTTTGATCCTTGCATCCCACAATGGGCAAAGAAGACAAACTCCTAAAGACTGTTCTCTGACCTCTATGCATGTACTTGTTCACACACACACACACACACACACACACACACACACACACACATAATACAATTAAAATGTTTAAGTAAAAACTCAAAATTTGTAAGTTAATTTTTAAGGCCACTTTAGTGATTGGCTGATGGGTTAAATGTTCCACCCACTGTGCTTTCCACTAGGGAACACCGTTGCCATTCCGTTCCAGGGACAGAAAGACTGACAGAAAGACAGACTGCTGCACAGGCTAACACCATCTGGTGAGCTCAGGCACCCACATGCCAACTTTCAAATTATACTTGGGTGATTTCAAAGATCTCTGAGAAAAACCCGAGGAGTCTCAGCAGAGTCTGTCCAAATGCTTTCAGCTTGACAGATGGACATAGGCTTGGAGTGGTAGAGGAAGAGTTGGGGTTCTTCTGTCTTATCCCAAGCTTCAACGCTTCCTTATGCAGTGTCATTCGATCCACAAATATGTACCAAGGGCCAGCAAGATGGCTCATTGATACACAGTATCCACCTGGCATCACCAGGCACCAGAGAGCCAACCTCCACCTCCCCCAGAGACAGTGGCCAAGCTCCAATAGTGAGAGCCACTATGAACACGTGGGGGTGGGGCAGGATGGCTCATGTAACAGTGACATTTCAGCCAAGTCACATGAGAGAGGCAAAGATGAGCAGGTGGAAGGTCGGGATGGGAGTGGGCATGCAAATGGAGGGGTTGACCAGGGAGTAGCACTTGGTGAACCAATCAGAAGGCAGGGCCAAATAAGCAAGGAAGCACCACTGCAGGCAAATACTGTCAACGTGTATGAAGCCAAAGGCAGACTGAATCAGCAAAGCGGATGTGCATGGCTGAGGTCCCTCTACTGCCTTTGATAAAAGAAGCCTCTGGTGACAGTCGGCTTCATGAGCTCCACGGTGGCCAAGTGGTACCATCAGAGCTGAAGGAAGGGGACAGGTAGAAGGCAAGTTTCAGAAGGACCCGGAAGGTATTGTTGATGGTGTGGGCGGGGCCAGAGGGGAGGTGTCAAGGATGAATAAGGTGTGCACCCCACATGGGGATGGTGCCAGGTACCACTAGGGGCTAGTTAGAGAGGGAGCGGATCACAGAGATGATAAAAGGCCAAGATTGGTCATGCTGAGTTTGAGAGATGTGCAATCTGGACTTGAAGTTCAAAGAAGAAATCTGGTCTAGATAGAGGACCCACAACACATGATAGAGTGAGAGATGGGGTAAAAGAGAAGAGAACGGGATAGGGTTAGGGAATTCAGTGTCTACAGGCTCTATGAGGAGGAGCTGTCACTTAGGGCAGGGCTTCTTAAACTTGCCCACTCAGGAGCCTTTTGGCATAAGAAATCTATACATGACCCCAGGTATAAAGGTATAAAACATAGGTGTTCAAGTAAAGCATTTATAGATAATAAGCTTCAACTTGTCTCCACAACTCCTTCAATTCTGGCTTGCTCAACATTTTCAGGCTATGCAGAATCACCTTCTTCGGGATGACACCGCCCCTGGTGGGCTAGGCCTCCCATACCAATCATTATTCGATAAAACACCTACAGAAACACAGAAAAACATGCACAGGAAATACGGTGGCATCATTCTTTCAGTTGAGGTTTCTCTTTCAAGATGATTCTAGCTTGTGTCAAGTTGACCAAAGCCAACCAGGACATTTTTTAAAAAAGAAATTTATTTTTAAGCAATTTGTGTGTGTGTGTGTGTGTGTGTGTGTGTGTGTGTGTAAAACCATTTGTATCCACCATATAGCCTTTATATTCAATATATAACATATATAACCATTTACTGAAGACATGCTGATGAGATGGCATGTTTATTTTTAAACTTTTTAAAAAAGATTTATTTATTTGTTATGTATGAGTACACTGTTGCTGTATTCAGACACACTAGAAGAGGGCACCAGATCCAATTACAGATGGTTGTGAGCCATCATGTGGTTGCTGGGAATTGAACTCAGGACCTCTGGAAGAGCAGCCAGTGCTCTAACCACTGAGCCATCTCTCCAGCCCATGCTTGTTCATTTCTAAGCAAAAGACTAAATCTTGCGCAAATGTTTGGTTCTGTAGGACACACACTACCTTTTGTAAACTGTGTGCTGTCTCGGGAGCTCTCTCAGAGCCACTGTCCCCAGGGAGGTCACATGATATGTGCTATGCTCACAAGACCCAGAGTCTCCTCCACTCCAGGGAGGCCACTCGGCACACACTCAGGTTGACTTCTGCCTTTCACGAGCACAAGCAGGAAGGTGCACACGAGTTTCTGATGTTCAACCTGAATGTCAGGCATACTTCCTGCCTGTCAGGGAGCAAGCACTGGGGCTGGACCATTAATTGATGCTTGGAGGCTTCTGGAGATCTTAGATCAAGTATCTCCTCTGCCAGGTGCCTCAGGAAACCTTTGACCCCTTCCTCTACGTCCCTCTGGATATAAAGATGGCTCATCGTGTGAGGGAAGCCTTGGAGGATTAGTGAAGGTGGAAGAGCCTGGGCTGGGGGACCACACTACACAGACCCAGCACTGTGGCAGTTGTCAGGGAAACATGCAGGCTCCCAAGACCCTGACTGTGTGAACTGCTTTGAAGGTTCTCCTGCTGGTGTTGAAGGGACTCTCAGACTTCACAGGTGACAAAGTAGACAGGGAACTGAGCTACCCCAAGTCCCTTGACCTGGATACATGTCTCAGCCTAATAGAGGATCGTTTGTGTATGCCCTCCAGGCTGTGATGGTCCACGTCAGTGTGACTTGTCCTAAAGGGCAGTCTGTCTGTTGTGTCTAAGCTGGTAATGGTCAGTGGTGTACGGTGAGTGGTTGGAAGGTCACCAGGTGTGAGGTGACCCCTGTCCATGTGCTCTTATACACTCAGCACACTGACCTCAGAATGCCCCGTAGGCAAAGTAAAATCCCCAAAGGGCTCTTGGCCCCTGAATACCAAGTTTGGAAAGTCCGGCAGAGCACGCATCAGGATCCCGCATGGAAGCTGCAGATGCTCGAGAGAACCAAAAGAAACTCACTGGAGCCTGCCCTGAACCTCAGGATAGTTGATCTCATTCTACCAGCCAACATAGTCTCGTGGTTCATGGTTCAGAGGGGGTTAGGGGAAGAACCGTCCTAACAGGAGAATTTCCCTTATGGCAATTCTGCCTGACTCCTGTCTGCTCTGGGCAGGAAACAAAGAACTAAGGAAGGAGAGTGGTCTAGGGCAGAGGCTTCTAGCTTTTTACCATCTCTCAGTCTACTCGCTGACCCCAGGTACTGTGGACACAAGGCAAAGTCCGAGGATGCCTTGGAGCAGGAAGTGGATTTGCACAGTCTTCACTCATCGGCTGTGTCCTTGTCTGCCGTCCCCACACCGCCCTCCCCAGCATCAGACCCTCTGCCCCCAGAGTCCCTGAGAACGACCATTTGGAAGCAGAAGAAACTGCCCGGGGTCATAGGAAGCGCCTGGATTCTCCGATTCTCCGGAGAAGTCTGTAGCGCCCTCTGCTGGAACTCATCGGCTTTGAGCAGGGTAGAAAACTCACAGGCAAAACCACTTTTATAAATATTTCCTGTAAAAATTTTCTCTTGGGTTTTCTGCATAGCACACGTTGTAGGGGTTTTGGTTCGTCGCACTTGAGAGGCAATTCTTTTGACCAAATAAATTCTGATACTTGACACTGTCGGCCTTTCATTCTTGTCACTAATGTAAATTGGCATTGAACGTTTACCCAAATTGTAGCAGCACTGGCCTCGTGGATTTTGTTTAAGTCGGTATATTTCTGAGACTTGAATATCAGTGAGTGAAAAGCTCATATGCCGTTAATAATGTATACGGAGAGTAAGAGAATCCGAGTTTTACTTCAGAGAATGTCAGCAGGACACAGGTATGGTGCTGTGAAGCTTCCGGGAGTGGGGAAAAAAATGGGTGTAAGAGAGGGAAGGAGGAGGGGCTTGAAGATGCCGTGCAGGGGAAGCACGGCTGCTCTTCCAAAGGACCCATGCTTAACTTTTTGGCACCCACAACCTTTGGCTTGTAACGCCAGTTCCAGGGGAGCCATCGGCCTCTGGCCTCTGCAAGCCCTGGGGTCACATGATGCACAGACATAAAAGCAAGCAATGCCCACAGACAAATAAGCAAACAGGAAAATGAATGACAGCAGGGGTCCGGAGAGACCACTCAGCAGTCAACCTTGCTGGCTGTCTCCTAGTGGCCCAGGTTCAGCACAGATTCACTCCTAGTGTTCTAGGTCTAGCTGACTACCCATGGCTAGATGAAGTGACATGTATGGTCCTTTACAAACGCCCTTCTGATGGGCCTGGAGAGGTGGCTCAGCAGTTAAGAGCACTGGCTGCTCTTCCAGAGGTCCCGAGTTCAATTCCCAGCAACAAATTTGCTTCTGGGCTGATACTCTGGGCTACTCTGGGCTAGAGCTGAGATCTTGTTACGTTCAGCTCAGTAAATGAGACCTTGTGGTGGACAGAGCAAGATGAAGTGTGGTCAGTGTGTGATTCCATGTCAGTGTGTGATTCCATGTCAGGAAAGGTGGATAGCAGTTTGCCATGATTTACCAGGAAATGGTTAGTTAGTTAGTTAGTTAGTTAGTTAGTTAGTTAGTTAGTTAGTTAGTTAGTTAGTTTTCTGAGACAGGGATTCTCTGTGTGACAGAGTCTTGGTCTCCTGGACTCAATTTGTAGACCAGGGAGGGAGGCTTGAACTTGCAGAGGTCCGTCTGCCCTGCCTCCCAAGTGCTGGGATTAAAAGTGGCACCACCACAACTGGCCCAAAATGGTTATATCTTGTGTGGGGAAATTGTCTGGGTAAGTATAAGACAGACATAATCTGTAAATGATTGTGACATTTGTTCATAGGAGCAAGACAACAAATTGTTATTTGATGTGCTACCTACTCATATGTCAACTTGACACAAACTAGAGTTATCTAAAAGGAGGGAACCTCAACTGAGAAAATGCCTCCATAAGATTGGCTGTAGGGCATTTTCTTGATTAGTGATCAACGGTGGAAGGCACAGCCCATTGTGGGTGGTGCCATCCCTAGGCTATGGTCCTGGGCTCTATAAGAAAGCAGGCTGAGCAATCCATGGGGAGCAAGCAAGTAGGCAGCATCCCTCCATGGCTTCTGCATCAGCTCCTGCCTCCCAGTCCCTGCCCTGTTTGAGTTCTTGTCTTGACTTCTTTCAAGGATGAACAGTGCTACGGGAATATAAGCCAAATAAACCCTTTCCTCCACAACTTGTATTTTGATTTTGCTGTTTGGCCACAGCAATAGAAACCCTAAAACAACTAAGATCTTCCCTTTTGAAGTATTTAACAAACATTTCCATTGATTAATGAAGCTGCACCAGGCAATGGTGGTGCACACTTTCAATCCCAGCACTTGGGAGGCAAAAGCAAATGGATCTCTGTGAGTTTGAGGCCCTCCTGGTCCGCAGACTGAGTTTCAGACAGCCAAAAGTACACAGAGAAACCTATCTCAAACCCCCCAAAAGAAGCTGTAAGATTTTCAGCCTCTTTTATTCGCTTTCAGAGTTCCTCCCTCCCTCCTGTCACCCCCTCTGATTTATTTCTTTGCTTTCATATGTTTCTGAGTAATTCTCATGAACTTAAAGTATTGTTCCAAATTATTTTCAACACTTACTCCAGTTCTCTCTCCTCTCCCCCTCCCCCTTTCCCTCTCCTCTCCCATTTCTCATCTTTCCCCTTTTCCTCCCCTCTACCATCTCCCCCTCCCCCTCTCCTTTCTCCTCTCCCCCTCCCCTTTCTCCTCTTCTTTCTCCTCTCCCCTCCCCCTTCTCCTCTCCTTTCTCCTCTCCCCCTCCCCTTCTCCTCTCCTCTCCCCTCTCCCCCTCCCCTCTGTCTCCTCTCCCCCTCTCCTTTACCCTCTCCCCTCTCCCAGTAATATTCTCTCCACTCTTACATAATCTGAAAACCCTCAGTGTCCTGTCTTCTAATTTATTGGCTCTGTCTGTGAGTATTTGTCTGTTTTATAGTTTTATCTTTATTGTTGATAGTTGTTAATCTGTTGAGCTTCTATTACAATTTTTAATTTGTATTATTTTTTGTTTGTTTGTTTTATTTATTTATTTTTTTGAGACAGGGTTTCTTTGTGTGACCCTGGGTGTCCTGGAACTTACTCTGTAGATCAGGGTGGCCTCAAACTCAGAAATCTACCTTCTTCTGCCACCCAAGTGCTAGGATTAAAGACATGTGCCATAATTGCCAGACCTGGAAACAGCATTTTAAAGATGATTTTATTTTTATTTGATAGGTGTTTGTATTTTACCTCAGGTACATGTGTGGACCACGTGTATATCTGGCGCTGTGGAGTCAGAAGAGAGTGTTGGGTCCCCTGGAGGTGGATTGAGAGATGACAGGCAGACAACACGGGTGTGCTGGGAACTAAACTCAGGTCCTCTGGAAGAGCAGCATTTGTTCTAGCTCAAAGAAAGCTTTCTGATTTTTAAATCCATTAGTTAAATTTTGAAATGTCATAAAGAAATGATATCTGGGCATATTTGAAATCAATATTTATGTTTATTGGCAAGCTGAATAGAACCTGGTTAGAGAGCTGGAGTGTTCGGAGTGAAGGTTCTGCTGTAGCCGGCTGTGCGGCCCTTCCTGTTTTTATGTGTTCTTACTTCAACTTAGACTTGAGGGGTTCTTGATAGTCTGAGAAGACAATGGGGGTCGGGATGGGCAGGAGAATCCACCAGTACCTGCAGCACTTCCATCTTCTCCGGCAAGCACCGATTTCATCTTCTGTGACTTTGCAAATGTTTCTTCTGCAGATGCCCTCCAGACTGGTGCACAGCATCTCAGACGCTCCTAAACCACTTCGAACTGCAGAGAAGGAACCAGGGGAGGGACAGGCCAGGGTGTGAGTGTCAACATGGGGGCTTCCTTACACATGAGGACAGAACGGTCCTGGGCTGGGTGCCTCTCTGTGAGAAAAAAGATCCAGACCCAGATACCCCTGGCAGCTCCTGCATGATAACCCTGCCCACAGTAACCCTCTCTCCCCTTTCTACCAACAGTTTATTCACATTTATCCATAGCTTGCTCCTTAGATTTTTTTTTATAAACACGTGAAAAGTCTAGATAAAGCTTTACAAGTTACTGTGTTAAATATCAGACTGAAACAAAACAAAATAGATGTTCTAAATATGCTGATTTCTTCATCACCTCGCTCCTTTATACAGAATGTCAAACTCCTGCTGTTCACTCACAAAACTTTTCTATTCATAATAATAGAACAGTCCGGATGCCTTTTTTACAGAGATTACATTCGATAGAGATCTAACAGTACCAAAACCAAGCCAAACCAAACCAAACCAACCAAACAACAACAACAACAAAAACCAGCTTGAATAATGAGGCGATTCAAAAAATGGCAAACATTTTGAACAAAACCATAGAGTGATGAAATCAGATCTGCCCTGGAGGATGAATCAAGAAGATCGGCAGAGATTGCTTTCTGAGGTCATGAAAACAAGAAGAAAATGTCCAAGGAAGGCTACAGTTGACACTGAGGGTTAAGTCCCTGGACTAAGTTTCTTCAGAAAAGACTTGGATGGATGGATGGATGGATGGATGGATGGATGGATGGATGGATGGATGGATAGACGGACAGGTGGATGGATGGATGAATGAGTGGATGGATGGAAGGAAGGATGGATGGAAGGAAGGAAGGATGAATAGATGGATGGATGGATGGAAGGAAGGAAGGATGAATAGATGGATGGATGGATGGATGGATGGATGGATGGATGGATGGATGGATGGATAGATGGATGAATAGATGGATGGATGGGTGGGTGGATGGATGGATGGATGGATGGATAGGTGGATGGATGGATGATTGGATAGGACATGTTTTTAAAAGTCATGTAATATTAAAAATAGGATCCATCTCATACCAGGCTTACAGGCCATGGTAAGGATAAAGATTTGCATCTCTGATGTCGTGGTTGCCTTACCTCATCTCCCCTGATGATGCTAAAAGCAGCTGTGTTCATATTTACTGTTCTTGCTTTTCTTACCTTCTTTTTCTCTCTCCCCTTTGATGGGGCAGAATCAAATTTCCATGGGAAAACATTGTAGGGGTAGTCTGTTGTAGTGCTAGTCTATGCTAAGCTAAGAATCCTATTTTATGATTTTTAATTAATGTATACATACAATGTTATACAACATGAAGTTGTTGTATATGACTATACATATATGTATATGATTAGTTCATATTGTGGAATCAATGTGCCTCCATTGAGTAAGGCTGTCTATGTGACTGAGCTGCTGCCTGCAACACTGATATTCACTGAGAGAATTTGGCTCCAGATCTGGGGTCTAAGTTAATAACTGTCTTAGTGAGGGCTTCTGTTCCTGCACTGTTGGCAGGTGTGAGAAGAGTGTCCTACGTTTTACATGAACATCTGAAGATGAAGGGATTCCTTGTGTTTTAAGCATCCCCAGGGTCTCAGTCACAGTCTGATCCTCTCTTTCAGGAACTTGTGAGTACAGCAAGCGAGATGACTACACGTAGCAGGTATGCGGGGATATTTGAGGCCCGAATTGGAATTACTTACTTGGTGGAGAAATGGCTCAGTGGTTAAGAGCACTGACTGCTCTTCCAGAGGTCCTGAATTCAATTCCTAGCAACCACAGGGTGACTCACAACCGTCAGATGCCCTCTTCTGGGGTGTCTGAAGACAGCGACAGAGTACTCACATATATAAAATAAATAAATCTTAAAATAAAATAAAACTTACTTGGAGTCTTAGATCATATCATTCACCCCTATAAAAGGAACATAGGAACTGAGAAAAAAAATCTCTCTTTAGTTACAAATATACAAGTAGAAACTAGTAAGTTCTGATGAAAGCAGAAACCAAAACACACTCGGGATAAGGGGTACCCGATACCCCAAATGGAGTGAAAGACAGGAACCCCCAACAGAACCTCTTTGTGGTACAGCAATGGAAAATTCCTAAAGATAAATGGAGATCCAAGGAGTCCCCCTGGCACAACAGCACTAAGGTACAGAAACGCCTCATAAAGGAGTGAGAGACAATCGTGAGTCCTATATTAAACACACTAGTTTTGAAATCAGACATCTAGACGGAAACATCATTGCACAGTATACTCCAGTCTGGAGTGCTAATGGAAAAGTCTGACAGAGAATTGAAAGACGTGAGACTCTCTTTAAGTTCCTTAAAGTAAAATGGAATAGAGTAGAGAAGGGGGCTAGGAACTAAGCCTCGGGGCTCCCTCTCCCCAAGAAGAACCACCAGAAAAGATGAAGAAGCAGTGGCAGATGCTGAGAAGGAGCCATCAGTGAGGTAGGCTGAGAAGCCAGTGAAGCTTCTACCCCAGAACAGAATGACTGAATATGGAAGATTCTGAAGAGGGAAGGAGCTGACGGGAAAATCAGCCAACAGGTAGTTAACAGTGGTGGATGGATGGCAGTTGGGCCAACAGCGTGGTGACTGTTAATGAGTGTGCAGGGAGAAAGAGAAAGCTTTTCTATGAATGGTTCAAGGCAAAAGCAATTTCAACAACAGAGTGGGAGGGTTGGGGGATGATTGATGGGGATATATTTAAGAGAGAATGAAAAGGGGGCGATTTCAAGACCAAGATTCCAGATCATGATTTTAAGGTGTTTTCTACAAAATGACACAGGAAAAGCCAGGAAATACTCTTTTCTTAAGATCAGATAAGCAATAGCATATTTGTATCTTGGTGATGATAACTTAGTAGGAGTCGGATTAATGTAAGATTACCGATACAATGAACCGCAGCAGGAAGATCCCGAAATACGCAAGAGGTGGAGTACATTACACACAGTTGTAATAAATCTAATTTCTCATGGTATCAGCTCCATCATCTGTGAAGTAGCTATTTTAAATGTGATCTAATCTTTCCTGAGCAATAGTACCAGATTACTGTGAGGTATACTGTTCTTTCAACAAAATGTCTCTGTTCTGTTACTCTTTGTCCCTTTGTTTCTTGTGTTTATTGGCTCCTTCCCCTTCATTCTTTGAACATTGAATTATGATATTTTTCTAAAGCCACACAATCCATTTGGCACTCAGTCCCATTCCTCACACCTGCCCTACGTTGCCACTCACCATACAGAAACCTGTTACTCGCCAAGGTGTGACAACTTGGCGTCTTTGCTTAGTATTTATCTGCAGTTCTTTTCCTCAGGTTCATTTCGAGGTGCACTTTTCCTGTATGACAAAGGTGTGTCGCCCTGGCTTTTGTTGGTTTATGTTTTGACCCAGAGCCAGGGAACTGATTTTCTAGTTAGGAGATGTATTATAAGTGTGTAATATATTTTGTCTTCATAGAAGATGTTCTGTAAATGTGTGTAATATATCCCATCCCCACTGTCAATGTAGGGATCCTCCTGCTGTAGCTCATTCCCATACCAACCTCCCAGTGCCTAACAAGGACTCTGACTTTTCCCTTGTGTTGGAATATTTGTCTCTTCTCATAATATGCCCAGGTCTTTGGACCCTCATTGAACATCACATCTCCTTGGGGAGTTTCCATCTCTCTTTTGACAGAGTAGATGTCCTCATGAGGCTGCCTAAATACCGCTGCAAAATGTCCTAGAAGACCTAAGCATCTACAAAGAACTCATGTCTCCCACGGAATCAAAGAAAGGATGTAACAGGACATGACCCCACTTGACATTTGGGTAAATGGCAGTGATGTCTGTTTCATCCTGACATAATCTTAGCAGAGCTGTGGATATTGGGTTTCTGAAACTGTGAAGTTAGTTAATCTCTGACCTTCCAAAGAGACTTTTAAAGTGAATATGCCCCTCTAATTAGCCAACAGCTTACCTCGAGGCAGGAGGCCCATGAGGAAGACTAGAGCAGAGAGGAGCAGATGGGGTCTCATGGCAGAAGGGTTCGTGGAGTGAAGATGTAGACTTTGGAGCCTGGACTCCTGGAGGATGGCGGAGTCAGAGCTTTTTATGATGGTCCCGGTCTGTGGTTTGTTCTTGGCTAGCAGAGCCTAACAAACAGAGAATAACTTATTCCCCCACAGACAACCTTCAGACTCAGAGGTGGACATGAACACAGCAATAACTCAGGGAGGAGAAAGGGCAGCGGCTCCCAAGTGGGAAAGACAAGAGCAAAACAAACCAACAGAACCAAAAGCCCAACTTCACTACTCACTGTAACACATGTCACAATAGCTAAGATGTGTCGCAAAAGAGTAGATCAAGGCCACAAGAAGAGAGAAGCCCCAGCATTAGACCTAAACAAAATGGTTGCTTTTTTTTTTTTTGACCAAAAAAAAAAAAAAAAAAAGGTCACTCAATGGGGAAAAAAAGCTTTCTCAACAAATAGTGTACATCAAAACTTGAAGCCCACATTTAGAGCTGTGTACCCAAGGACATGCTTTATAACTTTAGGAGTTTTAAAGCCTTGGGCTACTTACTTCCAGCTCACTCTTTCTGCCTCCTGCCTTCAGCTTCTGGTTTCCGCTGCTACTGTGGGGCTTGTGGTGAGGCCTCTCGGCAGGGACGCATTTTTATTTCTCTGACACTCTTCCTTCTGTAAATTCCTTCTGCTTACCATGTATTGTCTCAGCAATGGAAAAGTGACCAGTACAATGTCTATCAAGGGATGAATGTGTGAAGGAACTGTAGAGACAGTGACCATCAAGAAGAGGGAATCGTGTCCCTTAAGGGAAAGCAATGGGAGTGAGGCGGTTGGGTTGGGTCAGATAAGCCAGACTCAGGAGGATGATCACTCATGTATTCTTTTCCGTGCCTTTCAAGATGGCTCAACAGCTAAGAGCACCTGCTGCTCTTGCAAAGACCCCCATTTGGTTGCCAGGCCTTATATCAGATGACTCATAGCCACTTGTAATTCCAACTTCCTTCAGGTGATCTGACATCCTTGGGCACTCACATGCACATAAACAGACACAGATACAAAATTATTAATAATAACAACAATAATATGAGTCATTTAAAAACAAATTTAAATAAGTTTAAAATAAGACGTAGAGATGCCAAAAAGCCTGTTATGAGAAAGGAAGGCACCTGGAGAGATGGGAGTGGAGAGCAGGGGTGGTGGGTGGGGCAGAGGATGCTACTGCAGGGGTTCCTATTACTTCATATAGCTGAAGTGTACCTCAGGAATAAAACAACAGCAAAAAACAAACAAACAAAAAACCAAACCAAACCAAAAGAACAACAACAAAAAACTTTACCCAAACAGAGGTGTGGCTTTGCCCTTAGTTGGACCCTGGAGTTTTCTCTTTGAGAAAACTTTCTTTTTCTGGGGCCTTGATTCAAGATTGCCTCTAGGATAACATTTTGGAACATTGTGTTTGGCTCTCACACATCCGGAAGAACAAGAGACTACAGTTTAGTCCAAAGCTCAGGTGTTTGATGGAGACTGCGGGTCCTAAGTGTAGGCAGGATGTGGCTGGAGTTCAAGCAAAACTCAGAACCAGACACCTGAGCGTCCGGCCGGCAAGAACAAGGCTGCTTCTTGTCCATGTTGCTGGACCAGCCACACACCTTTAAAGATGCTGTTAGGTCTGATGTCCAGATGCTTCCGGACACTCTCCTTGAACACTCTTCCTTCTCCTCACACTAGTGTTTGAAAACATACATTAAAGTGTCTTCGCAAGCTCCAAATGTGCTTCAAATATTATTATTATTTACTCTATTTTATAGGTCTACTCATATATTCCACCATTTGTATCATAGGAATGTGTCTATTTCTTCTAAGTAATGTCTGCATGGGCCACGGTCGTTTTTTGCCGCTGTATTTGATTTTATTCATTGTTTGGACTGTTAAAAGAGTCAGCTTCTGGTTTCACTGGTTTTCTACTTTCCAACCCACAGACCCACATCTTTTCCTTTATTGTCTCCTCTATTTCTCTGCCTCAAGCATGGCTTCCTGATTTCCTTAGAGGCCTGTGCTTCCTCGTTGTCTAGCGTTTGAGGCTATGCACACCCCTCTTCTCATGGACTCAAATACGTTCTGGAAAAGTTATACTCTTTGGTTTCATTTATACTCCATTCAAAAAATTAATTTCCACTATAAAATTCTTTTTTGGTTATATCATTTAGAACATGTTTTGTTTTCAAATATCTGTTACACTCCTTCATTTCCTTCCCTACCCGTCACCCTCCATTTCTTTCCAGTTTAACTCCATGCAGACTAAAGAACATCCGTTGGTAAAGACAGTCTCAGGGAGTTCTCACCCTCGGATTGACCACATCAGAACGGGTCAGGGACACTTCATCACCCGGATATGAAGAAACCACACATCCTGTTCTTGGATTCTTGCTCTGTGTGTGGGTATCTTTCTGGGTTTCAGATTCAGCCTGTCCTTTTTTTTTTTTTTTTTTTTTTTTTTTTTTCTGCTTAAGCAGATTTTGAGATTGTAGATTGCTAAGGTTGGAAAATAGCTCGAATGTCTTCATATGCCGTGCTACATCCCTTAGCGAATCAGAGGACTCCTCAGCATGTTCAGGCTGAACCATCTCATCGGCCTCCAGAATTTCTAATCAATCTTAAAAATAATGAACTTCTTAGAATACAGCTAAATGCCTTTTAAACCAACTCTCACAATTAATTGTACCCACAGCTGTGACTAGGAAGCTCCTGATGCTTAGAATCAAGAGATCAGGCGCTACAGAGGTAGTGTTGGTGTTTAAAGAAGGCATTTTCCCTGCCTCTGCCCATACCTCAAGACACTAGCTGATCCAGAGATGTAGAACTCAATTCCAGGCCTCTTGCATGCGCTCTCTCTCTCTCTCTCTCTCTCTCTCTCTCTCTCTCTCTCTCTCTCTCTCTCTGTCTGTCTCTCTCTCACAGTGGCTTTTCAGTACTTCCACCAATGACAGAAGCCTTCAGAATAAATAACTACTCAGCACCTTCCTCAAAGCTAAGTTCCCAGCTCAGTGTCAGAAGCAAGTCTACAAGCCGTATTGATAAGCCACCCCAAGGTGAGCAAAGCACTGTGGAAGTTCAAACCAAGAACTGGGCACACAAAATCAATCATTATTAGTCTGATAATTCTGGGAATGGTTCCTAGCCAAATATCCAGCCACTTAGGAAGCCAGAAGGCTCCCACAGAGCCTAAGCCACTGTAACCTAATATAGAAAGAAGGCTGGATGATCATAAACTTTCTAATGTAGCCAAACCATGTTCCTATTCAACAAGGTTTCCTGATCAAAACTGTGCGTGTGACCACATCCTTGGTGAATCCAGTGGCCAGGAGCACAAAGATCCTTTAGTCTGCCCGTGCAGGTCCCTCTACAGAGCACTGTCATGAACATCCCTGATGAGGTAAAGAGGGACACTCATTGTCTGGACGAAGGCATCCCACTGATGTCAGCAAAGCCACCTTTCATCTTCACTGTCTCTGAGATGCCGGGCCAGGCCTTCCACCATGATGATCTCTGTCCTCAGCTTTACCACTTTCTTCTTTATGAGTCAAGTTCTACCAGGTAATGATAAGCTCTGCAGGTGCTTTGGTGAGAGGAGGGTGTCAGACGTGGGGAAACGATCCTCAAAGGCTAGCCACTGTCACCAGTGGCCCCGAAAAACGAGAAACCCACCTTTTCCCACCACAACTGTAGCTCAGAGAAAGTCAGGGGTGTTTCAAGGGTTTGCAACCCCCTTTCACCCCATTATAAGTGTGAATTTAATTGGACGAAGTTACTAGGCATTACTAGATCTGAAAAAATTTAAAACTGAGATAATTCTAGTAAATATCATCAGAACTCTGTTTACTCAGGAGAGAAGTTACTTATCTTGACCACTAGCTTAAGAGCTCTAGAGGTCCAGGCAGACAAACTGATGGGACTTGTGGCCTTGGGACCACATGTAGGACTGCAGCCTACAATGTCCCTAACCCATCACAGTAAAGTGTCTGCTTCCTTGGCCTCAACCCTGTGCCAGAAGGCTCTGGCTTCCCTCTTCCTTTTCAACACCCAGGCTGATAAAGAAGATCTGAGATGTAGGAACAAGAGCGGGTCTCTAGCATTTGGCATGAACCATATGACATGGCGCTTTGCTTGGAGTAACATATACAGGCTCCCGCCTGACAGAGAAAACAAATCAGGAAGTCCGAGAGAGGGTAAGTAGCAGCGTGCTTTACGGCAGAAGCGATCGTTCTCACCCACTTCGGTGCCTGCAGGACCTCCAGATGGGGCAGACTCAGAACTCGGCCTTTGTCCCAGTTACCTTGGCTGTGTGCTTTATTGATGAGAAATGTACAACAGAAACTGTCACTGGAGGTATGATTATCTTAGTAAATTGAATTTCCTTTCTACATACATGCAACTAAAGACTCCATACTGCTAACTAGTTCATACTGATTAATGCTGGGGCGGTGGGGGTGGTTTTTAACCCAATTCCAACACTGCTTTGGGAAAGGGAAAGGGAAAGACAAAAGTGAAAAGAAAATGGAGATTTAGAAAAGTGGTTTTCCTTCATAGATACTTCCCTGCTGGGAAGCAAATACATAAAGAATAAAATCACATGCTGACCTTTGATCCCCATAAAGTCATACATAACTCAGCTTTGGTTGTTACATGAGACCCTACCTCAAAATTTTTAATTAAAAAAAAACCTTGAATTTGGAAAAGCTGTGTGTGTGTGTGTGTGTGTGTGTGTGTGTGTGCGCGCGCGCCTATGTTCGTGTGCATGCGTGTGCTCGAGCTTGTGCACGTGCGCACGTGCTGGTTTGTGAGTTTATCATTTTGGTTAAGTTTGGGTTTTTTTGTTGTTGTTTTGTTTTTGTTTCTTGGAACATTAACAGGGTTTGTTGTAGCTCTTGATCTGGCTACTTAGCCAGGGATGTCACCGAGCTTCTGATCCTCCTGCCTCCATCTCTCAGATGCTGGGATTCCAACACGGACTTCCGAAGCCTGCAGTGCTCGGTCTCAAACCCTCATGCCTGCTATGGCTATATGTGCAGGCATCCCTGCTAGGCTACTGCGTAGTGTGTGTTCTTCCCATCCATGAGGTAAATTTCTGTCTGAACCACAAAGAGTTAAGTCAATTTAATGCAGTGGAGCAAAGACCACGCAGAGTAGATCTGACTCATACACACAAGGGGGGACAGCCTCTGTCTGCCACAACTAAACACTAGCGCAGAAGCAGGAACCCACCGAAGAGAATGGCGGGGAACGGAACAAGCCGGAGAGACAACGTTTTGTTTGTCTCTTCCCTTGTTCTGTTTTTGTCACACCCAGAAGCCAGGGCAACAAAGTGAAAATATATGAATGGATGACCCCAAACTAAAAAGCATCCTTCCCAGGAGAGGAAACAATCAGCAGAACCAAGGGACAAACTACTGAATGGGAGAAAATTTTGCGAATTATCACTTCCTCATTTATATGATGAGGAAGTGATAATCAGAATATATCGGGAACTCAATATACAGTGAGAAAAATCTAATTTTTCTTAAAAAGACAAGATTATTTGAATAGACCTTTCTCTAAAGAAAGTGCACAGTCAGGAATATACGGAGGAAAATTCTAAGTGCCCAGAGAACGCAAGTTCTGTCCATAATAAGATATCCTGTCACCCCATTTGGGTAGCTATTATCAAAAAGGAAAAAAAAATCACAAGAGCCAGTGAGACAGAGATGGGGAGGCACAGGGCCAGTGGGGACAGAGGTTGCTACAGTGAAGAAAAAGTGGTGGCTGCTCAGTTACCAACAGAACCTCAGAATCCGTTAATCACACAACTAGAAGGAAATGCAACGGGATTTTCAAGATCCATATCTACGCTCCAGTGTTTATTGGAACATGATTCATATTAGGAAGGAAACTGTTCATCTTTCGAGGGATGAAAAATGTGATATCCAGATCACAAATACAACAAAATAGCATCCAGTCATTTAAAATGGACAAAATTCTGCCATTGTCAGGAACATGGGTTGAGCGGGAGATGAACTGCAGTGTTCTGTGAACCAAGCACAGGAGACAAACAGCACATCACCATGTGCTTCTCCCCATGATGCAGACACTCCCCTAAACCGGCAGCTTACTCTAGCGAGCTCTCTCCTGAAACTTTGGAGAGGTGTCTGAGCCTCGTTTTCATGACAGCATGGGTAGAATCAGAACATACATGAAGTGAGATCACCCGGGCAGAGAAATGAAAACGCAGTGTGTCCTCACGTATTAGGGAGGCTTGAGGAGTCCGATAGTGAGAGGACAGGGGACTGGCCATCGGCTGGAGCAGGGATGGGTGACATGAGAACAGGAAGAAAGGTACCAAGACGCAGTACTAGTGAGGGAAAAAACACTAGTGAGGGAGAGAAACGTCAGCATGCAATGCTTCTAACGTGGTTTTTCTGATTTCTGAGAATGTCATACACATATTAAAACACAATATATTTTAATCCTGTTCACCACTCCTCCTCCCTCTAGCTTCTCTGTTCCCCTTCTCACCTATGCACAACCTTGTGTATCTTTTGTTGTTGTTGCAAGGCATGCCCATAGGCCAAATGGTGTTGAGAACATTGTAGGGTTTTCTGCTCTAATTTTAAGAAGGAAATGAATGTAGTGCTGTAAATCTGGCCAAGGACTCAGACTTGGAAAGCTCCTAGGTTCCAGTAGTAAACCTACTGCTATGATTTGATGAAGCCTCCAATATTGATTGTATCACTTTCTAAATGTTCATCTCTCTACCCATGGATTAGAGCAGCTTTCAGACCTAAACTCACAACTGGTCAAAGTGTGAAGAGTCACTAACTATAGAATGTCAGCCACAAATAAGACATCTGTATTACACACACACACACACACACACACACACACACACCACGATCAGGAAGCATTGAAGAAAAGAAGGAAAGATTCTAAGAGACAAAGGTCAGGGGACAGCAGGGCAAAACAATCTCTTCTGGACATGACAGTAGCTGCCCTCATGAATTCACAACATCACCAGATTAAGCCAGGTAACATGTCAGCACAAAGGGGCTCACAAGCACCCCACACTCAAGAAGCTATGGACAGTTGACAACTTCTGCAGGAGGAAGAGTTGGTTTTCTTCAAAGGCCTGGCCCTGGTAAGCAAACCATGCTCTAGTGAACAACCGCACCTCACAGGTGTACAAGGCAGCACAAAGGGAACCCAATGGGTTGTTAGAAAAAGGTGCACAATGTCTAATTATACAGTTCAAAACACTAGGGACCAAGTGCTTGACCACGTTTGAGGAGAGAGTTGCCAATTATCCTAAGTGGACCGTTGCATACGATGTACATGGAGCTGATCGCTACACTGCCCTCTACAAACGGGCGTGACATGCATGTAGAGAATTCAATCATGAATTGTGTTCCCCCAAAAGAGGGAGTTGACTGAAGGTGCTGACCGCTGTGGGACTGAGAACACAGGAAAGAGAAGGACACCATTAACCATAATGTAGAACCAGATGTAGTTCTCTATTATTAGGTTAATTTGTCACATAATTTAGAAACCCTAAAGTTTGGAAATACTCCCACAAAAGCAGTTTTACTTCTTTGCATGTTAAGCTTCACTGATCAGGAGGAATCACAGGCCCCAGAAACGAATAAAAGCTCCGCACTTCGCCAGCACTGACCACCGTCCACATTGCCGACCACTCAACCATGAGATCCCATTCCTTCCTGTCTGTCGTCTTCCTCATCGTGATGATGATGCCGAGAGGTAAGCTGGGAATAGCTTCAGGAGCAGGACTCCTTGGGAGGTCTACTGGGGTGCACCCCTGTGCTTTGTCCCTCACAACTCAGATGTCAGGACAGACATGAGTGCCCCAAAGTCTAACACCATCAGAACTGGCAAGGTCCAAATTCAGAAAGGAGTCAAGGACCCCCATCATCATAAAATGGGGACCAGGAATCCCACCATGGAGAGAAGAAGCCCAACTAGAGAAACAGAGGCAGAGAGGCCACTAGACGTAACACTCGAGTCCGCAGACTTTAAAAGACATTGGCTCCCACCAGCATCACCCTCCAAGAGAATGAAGATCAGTCCATATTGCTGAGGTACAGAGTCTATTGGTGACGTGGATGTAAGTGCCAGAAACAAGCAAAAGGCTCAGGAGCAGAGGAATTATGGGGAAAGTAAAGACAATGGGAGGCTTCAGTGAAGGATGTCAGTCATAAGGAAGCATGTGAAACTCTGGATTGCATCCCTGAGACCCACAGTTCATACGTCTGAATGTTAGAATCTCGAATCAAAGTACAAACCACAGCAGCCCTCTTCTGACTGTTCCGTGCAGATCCTGGGGAGAGCTTATAAAATCCTTTCCCCACTACATTTTGGAAGAAAGGGGGCTTGCTGGGTATACCTCAGGGAGCAGAGGACTGGATGGTAATGAAACCATCACTTGCTGGGTGCACACATCTCTCAAACTACCATCTGTCCTCACTGAGAGAGCCCTTTTTGGTTCATCTCTGAGATTCTTAAAAAAAAAAAAAAAAAGATTTATTTATTATATGTAAGTACACTGTAACTGTCTTCAGGGCATCAGATCCCATTACAGATGGTTGTGAGCCTCCACGTGGTTGCTGGGAATTGAACTCAGGACCTCTGGAAGAGCAGCCAGTGCTCTAACCACTGAGCCATCTCTCCAGCCCTACCCCCCCCCCCCATCTCCGAGATTCTTTTAAGCATGGGCTCCCACTTGTGAGTTTGAGTCTAGCTTATGAGCACCCTCATTATCTACCCGACACATAGTCGTGTCCTTGAAGAGGAGAGGATGGAAGCCTCTATTCACTTCTCAGATGGAGGCAGAGAGCTTGGATGTGGTGGACAGACTCGCAGGATCCTGTGATGTAAAATATGACAGTAATGTGAAGTTATGCCAGTGGCCATGCCTTTCACGTTAGATGACAGAAGCCATGCTTACAGAAAGACTATGATTTTACTAAGATCACCCACATGGCTGCAATTCTGAATCATGTTTCTCTTCCTCCAGGTCCTTGTTATTTCTACCAGTTCACACAGACATAAAAATGGTAACTGATTTCTGCCAGACTTTCACCTCAAGACCCTTTAACTAGGTATTGAGGAAACTACAGAGAATTTTTTTTCCATGTGTAACACCACTGAAGGACCAGGGGTGCTACTAAAGATGTGAAATAAAATAATGTGCTGTTTTACTTACACAGAGACCTAAAATAATCAAACTCAGAATAGATACTACAATGGTGGTTATCAGACTCGGGAGGTGGGAGGAAGAAGGACTGGAGTGTTCAATAGAAAAATTCAGTTAAACCATTTGATGAATAAGTTTTATAGATGAATTCTAAAACTTCAGGTCTATAGCTCTGAAAAATGTTAAGAGGCTGAGCCAAGTGGTAAGGCTTCTTATGATGGAGAGAGTAGTGAGAGACTGTTGAGGATGAGGAGAGTCAGCCTCCTGCAGAGCTCACAGGGAACTCAGAGAGAGGCCGGCTCTGCAAGTCAGGACCCCCAGCTCCTCCCAAACGGGTTACTCTGTTAGTGAGGACAGAGAGAACCAAAGCTCTGCAGGAGGAGAACACTTCACATGGCCAGGTCTCTTGTGAACCCAGGATGCGAAGATAGGAAAAGGCCAAAGATTCTTACTTTTACTGCATCTTTTTATTGTTTGAGAATTTAATGCACATACAAAATGTGTTTGGATCGAACCCACCACCTAATCCCTCTTTCCAGTCTTCTATCCCCCTACTTTTTTCCCTCTCTCCTAACATCCTGAGCTTTGTTTTTAAAACCACTGAGTCCACTTCTGCTCAGGACCATGAGCAGAAGCCTGTTGTCTCTGTAACACCCACTGTCATTCCCAGTGGAAGGGATGAACCTCCCTGGTGCTGGAGAGGCACTGACACGTAGCCTTAGCTACGTTCTCCCCAACAGTCAAATGAACCAAGAAAAACGTGTGGACGCACTTGAGGAATAGTTGCTGTTCTCAGAAGCCTCTCCAGGCATGTAGACACAAAGACATGGAGTATGGAGTAACTCAGTAAACACGTTTCTTACACAGTTCTGAAGGTGGGAGGGGACGTAGCTTGGAAGTAGCAGAGGAACTGATTTTCTAGAGTGAACATTGAGATGAGAACATCTGCCTCTGGTGAGGATGTTGAGAGCATGGGTTAAGTCCTGCTGTGAGAAGATGTATGGATGCTTCAGTCCAGGGTGATTCACTAGCGAGGAAACTGAGCAAGACATTGCTTGTCCACTGAAGTTCTAACATGTTTTCCATCACGGTAACAGTAAACACTTCCATGCATGTATTGCCAAGATGAGGACCACATCTCTGAAACCTCACAAGTTAGCACGCTCACCCCAAGGAGCCTCTAATCTCAAATGCTTAAACCCCCCCCCCCCCCCAGCAAAAAAAAAAAAGACACTATTTCTATGTGTTTGGTTTGATCTGTCTGTATAGGCAACATTGTATCTTCCATTCCAGAGCCATTTTTCTAGGGTTGTGGCTTTGTGCACATTTACAGGATCTTGAAAGTGAGTTAACATGTGTTGTCCAATTTCTTTCTGTGCAGGAAAGGCTGGCGTTATCCCAGGGGAAAAGCAGTGCATTTTGTTAAAAGGGGTGTGCAAAGAAATATCGTGCACATCCACAGATGACACTATTGGCGTATGTAACGACGAGAAGAAATGCTGTAGGAAATGGTGGGTGTTTGAGCCCTACCCAACGCCCGTTCCCAAAGGAAAGTCTCCTTAGAGGAAAGAACATGACAAGCCCTTCAAACTCCAGAAAACATGGACAAGCTTTGCAGAATTCTGCATACCTACCCTCACTTCCCTTGCCGGAAATAAATACCCCAAGTCTACACTTCCTGGTCGATGCAAGCCTTTTAAAAATCTTCCAGAAGTTAATAAAAAGAACTGAGGGAGGGAGGGGCAACTGCTTCAGGATGTACGGAACACCTCCGTTCAATGCCCTCCTTTACTATTTTCAAAACAGGGTGTGAGAAATTATTTGAGATTTATCATAGCAATACTTTCATCTCTAAATTTAATAATAATAATAATAATAATAATAACTGGAAGAAAATGTACAAGAAGAATTTTATACCCTAAAAATATTTAATCAAAATAAGCATCCAATTAAAAGATCAAAGTAAAACTTGAAACATGTTGAGTAATGAATAAGTACATACTGTGTGCACACGCTGGACATTTCATTTCATACGTACTGTGTGCATACACTGGACATTTCATTTCATACGTACTGTGTGCACACGCTGGACATTTCATTTCATACGTACTGTGTGCACACGCTGGACATTTCATTTCATACGTACTGTGTGCATACACTGGACATTTCATTTCATACGTACTGTGTGCATACACTGGACATTTCATTTCATACGTACTATGTGCTTGCCTACACTGGACATTTCTTCATTTCATTTCTTTCATTTGCTTCTGAAAGCACAGCAGTTTTCTGGGCTGAGAGTGAAGCTCAGAAACAGAGCACTTGACTAGCCCTGACTCAAAGCACTAAAAATAAATATGTTTACTAAGGTCACTTGGAACATATGGCCCCTACTCCCTCTCCCAAACACAGCCTCAAATGACATAATCCAAATGCCTAAAATCTAAAACAACTACATTTCTTTAAATGCGTACTGCTGTGATTGGTCAGTGTGTTCCTCTCTTTATGACAGTTTAAAACAATTGACAGGCACATAAAATTTATTAACAAAATCAGCCAAAAGATGTGATGAATCCTCACCATCAAGAGCCCAACCCCTTTTATCTTCCACAAGTAAAGATATACCAAAAAAATGACATGTCTCAACATTCTGTGCATACACACAATACTGAAACACAGGGACACCCTTTTATACTCTGGGCACAACTCTGGGCTGGTTGGCTTTGTCAACAAATCTAGTCCTATCTGAGAAGGATCTTGATTGAGAAAATAACCTCTGTAAAACTGGCCTGAAGGCAGCCTGTGGGGGCATTTTCTTGACTAATGACCGAGGTGGGAGGGTCCAGATCACTGTGGGTGGGGCCAGATCACTGTGGGTGGGGCCAGCCCTGGAAGAGTGTCCTGGGTTATATAAGAACACAGGCTGAGTTCGCCAGGAAGTAGTGTTCCTCCATTTGGTCTGCTCCAGTTCCTGCGCTGAGTTCCTACCCTAGCTTCCCTCAGACTAGACAAGCTGTAAACCGAAATAAACCCTCTCCTCCCCAGGTTGCTTCTGGGTATGGTGTTAAGCTAACTAAGACAAAAATCCATTCTGTTTGTTTCCAGATATGGACCCAAATTTGATTTTTTTTTAAAAAAAAATCAACCTATTGAACCAATAGCATCTTTTAGATGTGTCTTCTTACCTTATAGGTCATGTGATTATTTCTAAGTGAACATCTTTCTGGATTCTTCAGGCAAAAAGCTTTGCTTACTGAAATCTCTTGTAATCTCATCAGCTGGAGGGATGAGATACAGGCCAAGGAGAGATTATTGTTGTTGTTGTTGATGGTGGTGGTGGTGGTGGTGGGGTGTGTGTGTGTGTTGTGTACTCTAGTGTGTCTGGGTGCCTGCAGGGGCAAAAGAGAGCATCAGATTCCCTAAAGCTGACATTACAAGCAGTTGTGAGCTGCTTGATGTGGGTCTTGGGAATTAAACTTGAGTTCTTGGTGGAGGAAGAGCAAGAATTTTGAGCCACTGAGCTGCTCTCCAGCTCCTCCTTACCAAATGGCTGGAGAGAAATGAAAGTCTGAAACCAAAATTCAAAGAACGAATCTCTCTAAAGATATTCTAAAGCCCGAAGACACCAAGATCCAATGAATTAATGAATTAATGCCTGGAATGGAATTATTTCTCCCATACTGGAGTCCGGTGTCAATATCTGAGAACTTGAGCATTAGTTTCCTCATCACAAGGATCCTTCAGTGAGTTGAGAACCTTTCGTTCATTCGGTATGGAGTCTCCTGAGGTCTTCACATTTCCTCAGAGGGAAGGGTTAGATAGAAAATGGAAACTGACAAACCAGGAAAGCCCAGGAGATGACTCGTTTGGTAAAGTGCCCACCACACTAACACAAAGACCCAAGGATAGATCCCTAGAGCCTTGTTTAAAAGGCTAGCATGGAGCCATGTGAATGTAAACTCAGTCTTGGGATAGGAGGCGAACAGGAGTGTTCTTGAAGCTTATTGGCCACAGCCTAGTCAAACTGATATGCTTCCGTCTCAGTGAGAGACGTTCTCAAAACATAGATGTGGAGGGAGGGCAATGAAGGCAAGACCTCCACCCATGCCTGCACACACACAAGAGCCTACAACACACACACACACACACAAGACAATATAAAAAGAAACAGCAAGATCAAAAGGAGGCCAAATGGAATCTCCAGTGTTGTATGGTGCTTTGAAAGAAAATGGCCCTACAGGTCCAAAGGGAGGTGTGTATTTGGAGTAGATGTGCCTTTGTTGGAGGAGGTGCTTGAGTAGGTGGTGAGCTTTACGGTCTTAGAATCTCAAGGCATTTCATTTCTTGCTGCCTGCAGATCTGGATGTAGAAATCTCGGCTCATCCTCCAGCACCGTGTCTGCCTGCGTGCCACCTGGCTTCCCACCATGATGATAATGGACTGCACCTCCAAACCTATAAGCCAGCCCCAATTAAATCTTTGCCTGTATAAGAGTTGCCTTGGTCATGGCATCTCTTCACAGGCACAGAACAATAAGACAACATGGAGACCTGGAATGCTTCATAGAGTCATGACCAGGGGACTTCCCACAGCGGAAGAAAAGGGAGACAGCATAGACAGGATGTAGAGAGGACTGATTTCTCTAAAAACACAGAGATGGTCGATGTTTGGGGTCTTGTTTCAATTCCAGGTATGCAGTATGGGGCTGTTATGGTTTCTCTCGTGCTCTAGCAGGGGCATGATTTTGCCAGCTGAAACCAGTTTACATTTGGAACTCTGGGACTCTTGAGAGGGTTTAGACGTGTGAGCCTGAAGGGGGCCCTGCACGAGCAGTGGATGTTCCTGTGCTGCTGCTTGCTGGGTTTATTTCTGGTTATATATATCCTGACAAAGAAGATGAAATTTGCCCCAAGGAGCTCATTTCCCCTAATCATCAGGAAGTAGTCTAATGAGATTGATCTCTCTTTCCCCCTCTAACCCTCTTTCTCTTCTACCTAGTGTTGGAGGGTTGGAAGGGGTAGGGGTGGCATAAGAAGGTAGGAAAAAGAACCCAATAAAGTAGCCAAAAGTCGGGCTATCCCAAAGAGACTTCACCCCTTTGAAAAATCATCAATCCTATCTCCAGGAAAGCGCCACGCTCTTCACAGGCTGAATTAGAAGGCCTGGAATCCTCTGCTTCAGGAAAGGAACCTCCCGCTGTCTACACATCTGGATGTAGAGCTCTCAACTCCTTCTCCAGCACCATGTCTGCCTGCATGCTGCCACGCTTCTCACCATGATGATAATGGACTGAACCTCTCAAACTGTGAGCCAGCCCCAATTAAATGTTTATAAGAATTGCCTTGCCCCATCCCATACTCAGCTGAGACACCACAGCACTGTTTGTAGCAGTCATTGTGAGGAGCCATCTTCCTTGGTAATTTCAGTGTATGAGCATCTTTGGGATCCCATCATACTTGTCCCCAAATCTGTCCCCATAAACTTTTATAGACCCACAAAGCAGAACCCAAGACACATAGTGCCCTACAACACAGTGGCAGGTGTTCAGCACAGTGGAATGTTGTGTTTCCCCCAAGCCTTAGGAACCAAGAGGCTTGACCCCTGTGTTCGGAGACTGAGCTCCTTCCCCACCCCGTTGCCCACTGCTGCCTTCCAGTGCCAACACCTTTTGAGAGTGCGCCTTCCTTACCCAACAGTAAGAAGCATAGAGACACTGAGGTCAAGGGCTAGAAAGAGACATCCCAAGCAAGTAGAGAAAAAGATGTAAGCAGATGTAACTACACTCAGTCAGCTAAAACAAATTTTAAGTCCAAACTGAGAGGGAGGAGGATAGGAGAAGAAGGGATAAATAGATCAATTCAATAAGAGGAGACAACAATTATCTATACATGCCCTACCAGAGTACCCAAAGTAAACATAATCATTGTTAGGTCTTATGGTAATAAGTGTTCATTGTTAACTTGACACAATCTGGAATGTGCCGGAAGATGAGTCCTGTGTATCCTGGGTGTGGTGTCTAACCTTCCTCAGAACTGAAACATCTCATCCTGGACAGAAAAGGGCGCCACATAAAGACACACAACTCTTACCTTACCTGTAAGACTCGGGGAGCTCAGAAAGTCACAAGATCTACGAGGCTCCTAAGCACTAAGCGATTATTGGGGTAGAGGAGATTCCTCAATGGAGCTGCCTGCATGTTGGTCGAGGAGCCTCTGGATCATGAGTCCTCTGCAATTACGTGCCCGCCCAAGGTCACCTGATATGGCCTTAAGGTATTAACTCAGGCTTAGGTTGGAGAGGCCACAGCACAACTAGGACTGTGACAATTTTACTGAGAGCAACCAGACTTTACACACCTTTATCAGAAACAATTGCAATTGCCAAAATCAATACAGTTGTAGTTGCCAGGGAGAGTGCTTGCAAGCTAATTAGGGCACACAGGGTTAATGTCTAAGACCAACTGTCCTCTAAGTCCCCATGCTTCCTCGACTTCTGAGGAAACATAAAGAAACACAAAGAGGCCTGAATTTTCACTGTCTGAGGGAGAGCACATTGTGCCCCAGGAGTCCTGGACTGTCACCTGAAAAACCTATGAACCTGTGAACATGTGTCCAGAGGCAGCTAAGCCACACCAACTCTATGGTTTCCTGAACTCAAACCTGCTGGGCGGGCGCGTGTGCTGCATTTTCATTTGAATCATCAGTGTTCTTATGAGCAGACCCCCACTCACGCTGTTGTAAGCAACTCCCAATAAATTCATTGGTTCACCAAGCAAAAACGGAGGGAATTCTTGTTGGTCTAATACCCATGCTCTATCTGAGTGACTAGACATTTACTCACACACCATGTGACCCGAGCCCAGTGCACACTAAGCTCTGCTTTCCTCCCTCATATAAGTGAAGTGTATCTTCTATACCAGGATCCATATGGTAAGAAATTTGATGGACATATGCAGAAATACATATTATAAATCCCAGTGTGGGGTTTCTACTCTCCTTAGACCATTAATGTTACCAGATAAAAGACACACTGCCTTTATATGTTTATATATGCCTTAGGCAGCACAATAGCTGGGCAACTGCCTATCCTCCATGTTGTTAGACTCAATCTTCCTATCGATAACTCTATTATTACTACTATGTTTGATTTGGGTTGCTCTTAGCTCCAATTAGGCAGCTCTATGGGCCACATTCTCTTGGCCCTTAGCCCATGGTAGCTCTTTTTTCTCTTCTCCTTGTATATTCTTCTCCTATTTCATGATGGCTTCTCTCTTTTTCCTTCTCCCTCCAAGTCCAAGAAACCTCAACCCCACCTATGTCTGGTCTGCCCAGCTATTAGCTTTTGGCATCTTTATTTACCAGTCAGAATTAACTTGGATCCCAGGAGCTAAGTGTCAGACTTCAGGTCTTGTAGACCGGCGCTTAGCATTACAATAGATGGTAAAAGATAAACCCTCAACAGAAATATAGCAAAAACCCTCCTGAGTAACTTTATAGCATTAAATAGTGAAAGTGTAAACATAAAGCAAGAACAAATAAAAGATACCGTGGAATATCCATGAAGCCTATTCTGTAGCAGTATGTTCATACTATTCTGAAAGGAGGCTGGACATGCTCCAAGTATATGTGCGCCTCAGAAAGGTTGCAGTGGAACATAATTAGTATAACTGGTGTGCACTGTTTGCTATGGCAGCACATATACTAAAATTGGACTTGTGCAGAGATTAGCTCCTGTATAATCAATGTGCAGTGGTCACCGTAATTTCAAAGTGTTATACAGAAAGTAATGGAATAGGGCAATGTTCAGAACAAAATTAAAAACTGGAGATAGATCTGTCTTAGCTGCCATTCTATCACTGTGGCGAAACATCAGGACCAAGACAACTTGTAAAAGGAAACATTCAATTAGAGGTTTGCATGTGGCTTCAGAGTGTTTGTGGCCATCATAGCAGGAAGCATCGTGGCAGGTAGGCAGGAATGGTGCTGGGACTGTAGCTGAAAGTTCACTTCTTATCCACAGGAGGCAGGCAGAGAGAGAGAGAGAGAGAGAGAGAGAGAGAGAGAGAGAGAGAGAGAGAGAGAGAGAGAGAGAGAGAGAGAGGAGAGAAAGGGAGGGAGGGAAGGAGAAATGAACAAGACTGGGCCAGTGGGCCAGCCTGGTGTGTCATACACACCCCCAGTGACATATCCCTTCCAGCAAGACCACACCTCCTAATCCTTTCCAAACAGTTCCACTAACTGAGACCAGGTATTTAAACATGTTGACCTATGGAGGCCATTCTCATTCAAACCACCACAAGATCCTGAGAGGAAAAAAATGGGACCAAAAAAAATCCAAAATAGTAATGACTTTTTAGTTTAGAGTGACATAATATATGTATTATTATGTTAACAACTGTATTGTTTTCCTGGTTTTCAAATAAAAACATACTATTTAAAGGAGGTGAGGAGGGGAACAGGGACGGGGATCAGGTGTGGGGAAAAGGGGGTTGGGAGAGGTCTAGAAGAAAGTAAAATTGGTGGTGGGGGGCATCTCTGGGTTGGGGAGGCTCCCTGAAGTCTAGGGGGTTAACCCTAGCTGAGACTCCTAGCAGTAGGAATATGGAGACAGAAGCGGCCACTCCCTGTAGCCAGGCATGGCTTCCAGTGAAGAAACGGGAGCATCCATAAAGCCTTTCACCTAAAATTTGTTCTACCTACAAGGTTCACAGGCAAGAAGATGGAGCAGAGACTGAAGGAAAGGCCGACTGATGACTGGCTCAACTGAAGACCCATCCCTGACACTATTAATGATGCTCCGCTATGCTTGCAGACAGGAGCCTAGCACAGCTGCCTCCTGAGAGACTTCATCCAGCAGCAGATAGAAACAGATGCACAGACCCACAGCCAAACTTTAGATAAAGCTCTGGGGAGTCTTGTGGAGGAGTTGGGGAAGGACTGAGGAAGCTGGAAGGGTCAGGGATACCACAAGACCTACAGTTTCAACTAACCTGGGCCCATGGGTGCTCAGAGACTAAATCACCAACCAAAGAGCATGCAGGAACTGGATCTAGTGTCCCCCCACCCGCCACATTTGTGGCAGACGTGCAGCTTGGTCTTTATGTGGGTTGCCTGCCATTGGGTCCCCTTCCCCTAGCTGACCGCCTTGCTGGGCCTCAGTAGGAGAGGATGTCCTCAGTCTTGCTGTTACTTGATGTCCCAGGATGGGAGGTATCAAGGGGGTTCCCCTTCACTGAGGGGGAGAGGGATGATGGGTGAGGGATTTGTAGGGTGGGACTGGCAGTAGAGGAGGGAGGGCTGCAACCCAGATGTATAGTGAATAAATAAATTAATGGAATAAAACAAGTGAGAAAGATAATATGGAGTAGGTGAGGTGTGCTGACACATTCCTTTAACCCCAGCTCTGAGGAGGCAGGAGCAGGTGAATCCCTGTGAGGTGAGTTCCAAGCCAGTCAGGACTACATAGTGAAACCGTGTCTCAGAAGTAAACAGTGTTTACTTTGAGGCACAAGTTTACATATGCATGTCTGTTTATACATATATGAGTTACTTGTAATTTTTTAGTTACAAGTAATTTAACAGAGTGCTCAGTGCGAAGGCAAGAAGAGCTATTGAAATTCATAGGGTGAGAAGTGAAAACATTAACCCAGAGAACATAGCTATTTACTTCCCCCGCCCAAAAAAGCAAAGTGTGGGGGGGGGGCTTTGTATCAGGGGGAATGAAAATGAGAAAAGAGAAATAATTTTATGTTTTCTTTTTTAAATGTGAGGTTTTAGGGTATTTAAAGTGGGACTACTTAGTTCTAGATGAAGAAACACCTACATTTAGAAAGATCACATCTGAAAGAAGCTGATGTGAACTTTTCCATACTGTTGATTAGAAGGCGGGGGTGTTAATTATGTATTGCCCAACCAATGCCTTTCTGGCAAGCTACGCTCAATAAAACCCATTGCTAAGCCAAGTTTACCATCTGATAGTAAGTTTTCTTCTTCCCCCTTCTGCTACTGCAGCATGTGCCCAGTGGTGATGTCTCTTTGACCCTTGAGAAAAGGCACTGGCAGCTCTGGCTCAGAGGCCCCGGGTGATATGAAAATGCCCTGGCGTTCACCAGCCTATACCCCGAGCAGAACAGAACTTGTCCTTTGATGTCCCTGATGGCAGGTGGCAGCTGGGCATCACACAGTGTCCCTGAGCATCCAGGCAGTACGCCTCGTTCCAGGTCTACCACGCAGGGAAACACAGCAATTGAAAATGTCTCAAAGTCACTAAAAATCTCTGCTATAGTGCTCCATAAAGGGCTTCTATTGCTCCTCATAACTTTTTATCGCTTTGCCAACGTAAACTGTGTTTTGCAAAACCAAGGGTTTGTGGATAGGAGATGACAATCGGTAAATGCTGGGCTCCTGATCAGAGATGGTAAAAACCCAAGCCAGAATGCCCTGAGTGGATGCAATTATCAAGTAGCACATACCCCCCAAGGACCACCACATAGGTCAGCCTTTGAGCTTCGAGGACGCTGGGAAAGAGGGAGTCCAGGTGTCTCTGTTTTAGTAACTTAGAGGGAGGACCGAACCCAGGCTTAGAGAAAGACATGGCATATTCCTTTTCTTCATGTGTCCTTGTAGTCTAGAATGTGTGCATCCTTTTTCAGGACCTCCAGTCATGTTCCCAGCTCTGTTCACACATTGTCCTGATGGTGGTGTCTCCAAAGTCTCAACATTTTTGATGAACCTGCAGAGAAAACATAACTACATGTTTCATCCACTGAAATCCCCAAATGGGAGGAGCACCCTAGCAAGCATTGGCAGAAAAAGAAATTCTCATTTTAGTGATGGAAGTTCCCAACTTGGATGAGTCCATCTGGAAAGCTATGAAGATCGTGGGGCTGGAGAGACAGCTTAACAGTTGAGCGTTTAAGTTCAGTTCCCAGCTCCACCTCAGATTGTTCGCAAGTGCCCAAAGTGAGTGATGGTCATGCCTGTTGCGTGCTGTCTCCTGGTACAAAGCCTCATTGGAACACAGAAATGTTCTTGCTGTTGAAAGGTTCAATAACCATGCGGCAACGTACCACTCCTGAGCCAACAGCACAGAGAGGTTTCTCCTCATTCCGGCCTCCAGGTCTCACCAGGCTCCCTCTTCTGCAATGAGGATCTGGCTCTCAATCCTGGGGGTCCTCACCTTGCTATCCACACTCCCTCTGGGTAAGACAAAGGCTTTTCATCCCAGGGATATGAAAGTAGAGATGTAGGAAACACAAGGTATGTACGAAGTTTGAGGAGCAGAGGAAAAGAAACTGGGCAATTAGAAGAAGGTGGGAGAAGAAAGACAGGGCACATCCTCTGCCATTGTCCTGGGTCACAGGATGCTGACAACCATAGGCAAAGGCTTGTGTTATGTGTTTCTTTAAAGTTGGCTGAAACTCATGGTTTTACTTAATCTGTGTGGAAATTCTATAAGGTAGGTCAGCTCTACCCAAATTCATTTTAATGTTTATTAGCATATATTAATTATATATAATAATGGGTTTCGTTGTGACATTTCCATACATGTACATGACATATTTTGGCTAAATTCTATTCCTCATCTTGCCCCATCTCCTTCAAAGCTAGTATCCTCTCCTTTTGTTTGAGGGGGTTGTTTTTTGTTTTCTTTGTTTGCTATGGTGGTTACCTTGGGTTTGGGTTTTTAGTTTTGTTTTAGATGATAATTAAATCATTTCCCCTTCCTATTTCTCTCTCAAACCCTCTCAAAAACCCCTCCTTGTTCTCTTTCAAATTCATAGTTTCTTTTTTATAATTAATTGTTATTGCATGCATATTAGGAATATGTACACACACACACACACACGCGTGAACACACACATTTTTTATTAATTATTTATTCACTTTATATTCCGATGGCAGCCCCCTCCCTCCTCTTCTCCTAGTCCCGCCCTTACAAGCCCCTCCTCTCATCACCTCCTCTCCTTCTCCTCAGAAAAAGGGAGGCCTCTCATTTGTACCAACTAGCCTAAGACATCAAGTCACAGCAGGACTAAGTGTATCCTCTCCCACCGAAGCCAGACAAGGCAGCCCAGCTAGGGGAAGGGCATCCAAAAGCAGGCAGCAGTCAGGGACAGCCTCTGCTCCAGTTGTTAGAGGACCCATGTGAATACCAACCTGCTATACACAAATTTTTAAAGTAGTAAAAATGAATCCTTTAAAAAAAAAAAAAAACCACCCCACCCACCTCCACAAAAAAATAATAACAAAAAAGCATTACAATGAAATGTACTTGTCTTCTCTTCTCAAAGCCAGAGGCTTCCTTGAGAATCAGGGGTGTTCTTCAAAGTCCCGACGCTGCAGGATGAAATGCTATACTAACGAATATGCCATTAGATACTGCGAGGACTGGACCATCTGCTGTCGGTTGAAGAAGGAGGCCAAGAAGAAGAAGATGTGGTGATGTGCTGAGCTCCCTCCTCTTAGATTCCAGGGAAAGGCACCGGAAGTGTAGAAAAGTTCCTTGTCAACCCACACACAAATGGTGTGATGAGCCAAAGGGATTTCATGCGTAGATGGTCACATGCACACAAATACACGCCTTAGCACACCGTGAATCCGTTTGCATGCATATAGCTCTCAGCAGATTGTGTTTTTAACTCTAGACTCCATATATGTAAGGTTGGCCTTGGTAGTGCTAAATCAAATCAGTGGGCAATTTAAAGGAGGAAGAGAAATGAAAGACTACTGGGAAGAAGGAGAAGAGGAAAGGTAAAGAATCCAACCAACACGTATCAAACACGTGCGTAAAATTGTCAATGGATACATCTTATTTTAAAATATAAAAGAAAAAATTCTGGTCTTGGGTAAATTATCACCACTTAAATGTTCTTATCTGTCGGATGAGTTTGAACAGTACCCGAAATGAGAAATCATGGCAGATACATAGATTAAAATGTGTTACCTGATTGTTCTGTGCTTGTATACGTCGTTTTGGCTGCAAAGGTTTTTGTTGAGGAGTCCGATGTTATATAAGACCTGAGTAAGAGTAGGGACCTCTCTCTCCTCCAGTTTTCAATGTTTTAACTATAATATGTCGTATGTGGAGTGTGGAGCTGTTGTGCGCCTGTGCAGATGGGAAGCACCGCTCCTCAGTGAGCCGGAACCATGGAAGACCCTGGCTGGTGAGGATCACGGAGCCCAGGCGGTGCCCCTTTCCTGGGACAGGGTGCAGCTCCTTCCCTCAGCTGTTGTGCGTGGATTCGTGTTTTCTTTCCTGCCAGGCGTTCACGGTCTCCTTTTGCTTAACTCAAATACAGCCAGTCAATGCAAACCAAAATAAGGTGGCGCATTAGAAGCTATCTAATTGATGATGATTGGCTTTCCCACTGGGAGTAGAACCTGAGGAAGCAATGGAGAAACTGAGAGAACCTGGTGGACAAAAATGGGCCAATGTGGACCCAGAAGAACGAATGTCTGCTGCCGCCACAGCGTTCACACATATCTGTGCAGGGCGGGGTGAAGGAAATTCAAAGGGAGAGCCCAGGCTGGCCAGTACGGTCCCTACAGCAGCAGGAAGGAGACCCGCTCTTCCCATGCATCTGCCTCCCACATGCCGGAAGCCCTGCCTCCTCATCAACAGTTTCAGAGACTTCGCAAAAAGGCAGAAAACAGTGATGAAGAGGAAGGTGCTGCTCAGAAAGCCAGACGGGGACCGGCCGGTGACAGATGAGTCTGTTATCGGCGAATCTGAATCTGGTACAGAAAGTGATTTGGATCTCTGGGACTTGAGACACGGGCTGACGAACTTGCAGTTCCAAGAAGGCACAGAATGCCCAGCTCGCCCATCACAAAAATTTAACCGACCATGTGAACACCAAGGAATTTCACAAAGAATATCTGCTCATCTGCTATCTACAAAGAGAAGAAATGGGCCCTCCTGTCTATGAACAAGACTTGATCATTGCCAGCAGACCCAGGTCCTTTATTACCCCCGGACTGGATCAGTTAAGCCAAAACCGGGGCAAGATAGACAGAGTAGCCAGATATTTTGAGTACAAATGGAACTGGGACTCAGTGCGGTTTCCTGGTGAAGATCATAGAAAGGAGTTACGCTGGAGTGTCCGAGGGCAAATGCTTTCCCAAACAGAGCCTCAGTCCAAGCCTCAACATGTGCATGTTCCAAACAATTACCTAGTACCAACTGAGAAGAAAAGATCTGCCCTTCGTTGGGGTGTCCGTTGTGACCTTGCAAATGGTGTTATGCCCAAGAAGCTTCCCCTTCCCTCTTTCTCCTTCTTAAGTCACTTTTTAAAAACCTGTCTCTACTACCAAAGGATTTAAGATAACCTAGTTCTCTATCTCTCCTTTAAATATAACTGCCTTGAAAAGCAGATAGAATGCAGAATAAGGATGCCACTGGTTCTTCCTATGTGGTTGGTATGTCACACAGATATACACATAGATATACACACAGATATACACACAGATATACACACACATATACACACAGATATACACACAGATATACTCATAGATATACACACAGATATACACATAGATATACACACAGATATACACACATATACACACAGATATACACACAGATATACACATAGATATACTCATAGATGTACTCATAGATATACTCACAGATATACACACAGATATACTCATAGATATACTCATAGATATACACACAGATATACACACAGATATACACACAGATGTACACACAGATATACACACAGATAAACACACAGATAAACACACAGATATACGCACAGATATACATACAGATATACACACATATAAACACACAGATATATATATAGATAAACACACAGATATACACACAGATATACTCATAGATATACACACAGATATACACATAGATATACACACAGATATACACACACATATACACACAGATATACTCATAGATGTACTCATAGATATACTCACAGATATACACACAGATATACTCATAGATATACACACAGATATACACATAGATATACACACAGATATACACACACATATACACACAGATATACACATAGATATACTCATAGATGTACTCATAGATATACTCACAGATATACACACAGATATACTCATAGATATACTCATAGATATACACACAGATATACACACAGATATACACACAGATGTACACACAGATATACACACAGATAAACACACAGATATACACACAGATATACACACAGATATACACACAGATATACACACATATAAACACACAGATATATATACAGATAAACACACAGATATACACACAGATATAAACACAGATATACACATAGATATACACACAGATATACACACAGATATACACACAGATATACTCATAGATATACTCATAGATATACACACAGATATACACACATATAAACACACAGATATATATATATACAGATAAACCCACAGATATACACACAGATATAAACAAAGATATACACATAGATATACACACAGATATACACACAAATATACACACAGATATACACACAGATATACACATAGACACTTGAATTCCAGATTGTCATTCTCAAATACAGCAATTGTGTTGGGAGGAAACTACTGAAATCTGGGTTTGGTCAAAGTAGTAAGTGCCATTTTGAAAGTACTTGTAAATTGTGGGGCTTTTTGTTTGTTTGTTTGTTGTTTTTTGTTTTGTATTAAGCTCATCTATTAAAGAATTTTGGCTTACAAAGAAAGAGATCTTCAGACCAATTTTTCTCATGAACATTGATGCAAAAATACTCAATAAAATTCTTGCAAACCAAATCCAAGAACGCATCAAACCAATCATTCACCATGATCAAGTAGGCTTCATCCCAGGGATGCAGGGATGGTTCAATATGTGGAAATCCATCAACATAAGCCACCATATAAACAAACCCAAAGAAAGAAAACCACATTCTCATCTCATTAGATGCTGATAAAGCATTTGACAAAATCCAACACCCCTTCATGTTAAGAGTCTTGGAAAGATCAGGAATTCAAGGCACATACTTAAACATAATCAAAGCAATATACAGTAAACCAGTAGCCAACATCAAACTAAATGGTGAGAAACTCGAAGCAATCCCACTAAAATCAGGGCCTAGACAGGCTGCCCACTCTTCCCCTACCTATTCAGTATAGTACTGGAAGTCCTAGCCAGAGCAATTAGACAGCAAAAGGAAGTCAAAGGGATACAAATTGAAAAGAAAGAAGTCAAAATATCACTATTTGCAAATGATATGATAGTATACTTAAGTGACCCCAAAAATTTCACCAGAGAACTTCTAAAGCTGATAAACAACTTCAGCAAAGTGGCTGGATATAAAATTAACTCAGAAATCAGTAGCCTTCCTCTACTCAAATGATAAATGGGTTGAAAAAGAAATTAGGGAATAGACACCTTTCACAATAGTCACAAATAATATAAAATACCTTGGTGTGACCCTAATCAAGCAAGTGAAAGATCTGTATGAAAAGAACTTCAAGTCTCTGAAGAAGGAGATTGAAGAAGATCTCAGAAGACAAAAAGATCTTCCATACTCATGGATTGGAAGGATAACAGAGTAAAAACTGGCTGTCTTGCCAAAAGCAATCTACAGATTCAGTACAATCCCCATCAAAATTTCAACTCAATTCTTCATAGAGTTAGAAAGAGCAATTTGCAAATTCACTTGGAATAACAAAAAATCCAGGATAGCAAAAATTATTCTCAACAATAAAAGAAATTCCAGGGGAATCACCATATGTGACCTCAAGCGGTATTACAGATCAATCCTGATTTAAAAAAAAATAAAGCATGGTATTGGTACGGAGAAAGGCAGGTAGATCAATGGAACAGAATTGAAGATCCAGAAATGAACCCACACACCTATGATCACTTGATCTTTGACAAAGGAGCTAAAAACATTCGATGGGAAAAGGACAGCATCTTTAACAAATGGTGCTGCATCAACTGGCAGTCAGCATGCAGACAAATGCAAACTGATCCATTCTTATCTCCTTGTACAAAGCTCAAATCCAAGTGGATCAAAGATCTTCACATAAAACCAGGTACACTGAAACTAATAGAAGAGAAAGTAGGGAAGAACTTAGAACACATAGACACAGGGGAACATTTCCTGAACAGAATACCGGTGGCTTATGCTCTAAGATCTAGAATCGATAAATGAGACCTCATGAAATTGCAAAGCTTCTGTAAGGCTAAGGACACTGTCAAGAGGACGAAATGTCAACCAACAGATTGGGAAAGATCTTTACCAATCCTACATCGGATAGAGGGCTAATATCTAATATATACAGAGAACTCAAGAAGTTAACTCCAGAGAATCAAATAACCCTATTAAAACTGGGGTACAGAGCTAAACAAAGAATTCTCAACTGAGGAATGCCAAATGGCTGAGAAGCACCTAAAGAAATGCTCAACATCCTTAGTCATCAGGGAAATGCAAATCAAAACAACCCTGAGATTCCACCTCACACCACTCAGAATGGCTAAGATCAAAAACTCAGGTGACAGCAGATGCTGGCAAGGATGTGGAGAAAAAAAATACTCCTTCATTGTTGGTGGGATTGCAAGTTGGTACCTGAAGAGCCAGCTATTCCACTCCTGGGCATATACCCCAAAGATGCTCCAACATATAACAAGGACACACGCTCCACCATGTTTATAGCAGCCTTATTTATAATAGCCAGAGGCTGAAAAGAACCCACATGTCCTTCAACAGATACAGAAATTGTGGTACATTTACACAATGGAGTACTATTCAGCTATTAGAAACAATTATTTTTATGAAATTCCTAGGCAAATGGATGGAACTAGAAGCTATCATCCTGAGTGAGGTAACCTAGTCACAAAAGAATACACATGGTATGTACTCACTGATAAGTGGATACTAGCCCCCAAAAGCTCTGAATACCCAAGAAAAAAATCACAGACCTTATGAAGCTTAAAAAGAAGAAAGGCCAGAATGTGGATGCCTCAGTCCTTTTTAGAGGGGAGAACAAAACACTCATGGGAGGAAATACAGGGACAAGTAGAGGAGCAGAGATTGAGATTATACAGAGACTGCCTCACATAGGGATCCACTTCATATGCAGCCACCAAACCCAAGCACTATTGCTGATGCCAAGAAGTGCTTACTGGCAGGACCCAGATATGGATGCCTCATCAGAGGCTCTACCAGAGTCATACAGATACAGTTGAGGATGCTTGCAGCTAATCATTGGACTGAACACTGGGACCCCAATGAAAGAGCTAGAGAAAGAACTGAAGAAACTGAAAGGGTTTGCAACCTCATGGGAAGAACAACATTATCAACCAACCAAGTCCTCCAGAACTCCCAGGGACTAAAACACCAACCAATGAGCACACATGGAGAGACCCAGGGCTTCAGTTGCATATGTAGCAGAGGACAGCTTTGTCTGGCGTCAATGGGAGAAGAGGTCTTTGGTCCAGTGAAGGTGCATTTTCCCAGTGTAGGGTAACGCCAAGGCACTGAGGTGGAGAGGGTAGTTGGGAGGGGGAGCACCTTCATGGAAGCAAGTAGAGGGGGAGAGGAGATGGGAGTGGGGGGAAAGGGGATAATATTTGAAATGTAAATACAGAGAATATCCAATAAAAAAGAAAAAGAAAACTTGAAAATAAACAAACAAACAACAACAATAATAATAATAATAAATTCTGGAAAATGAAAAAACCTTGTCATAGAGAGTTTTCTTCTGATCTTGACTGCTTGATGTTCTATGGACCTCTACCTAGATAAGCATCTCTGTATGGATTTGGAAATGTTTTTTTCTATGATTTCACTAAGATATTTTCTGGGCCTTTAATGTGGTATTCTTTTTCTCCTGTGTCCACAATTTGGAGGCTAGGTCGTATTGTCCCAGAATTTTCTCATGTTCAATCTCTCTCTCTCAGTCTCTCTCTCTCTCTCTCTCTCTCTCTTTCTCTCTCTCTCTCTCCCTCTCTCATTGACCAACGGAGTGATCCAACACCTCCTCTTTGTCTTAAACCATCCTCTCTCTGACTGACACAGTCCATTCTGCTGATGAAGTTTTTCCACTAAGGTTGTTTTTGTTGTTGTTGTTTTGTTTTTCAGTTCCAGCATCAATTGATTTCAGGTTTCCCTCATTTCATTCATCTCTTTGTTTTCTATCTTCTTTATATTGTAAATTTTAAAAATTCCTTTGGGTATTCTTCTGGGTCATTTTCTTTCTTTTTTAAAAGATTTGTTTGTTTGTTCATTATAAGTACACTGTAGCTGTCTTCAGACACACCAAAGAGGGCATCAGATCCTATTACAGGTGGTTGTGAGCCACCATGTAGTTGGTGGGATTTGAACTCAGGACCTCTGGAAGAACAGTTAGTGTTCTTAACCACTGACCCATCTCTCCAACCCAAATGTGGTTTTGTTTTTTTTTGTTTGTTTGTTTGTTTTGTTTTGTTTTTAAAGATTTCTTTATTTATTTTATGTGAATACACTGTTGCTCTCTTCAGGCACACCAGAAGAGGGCATCAGATCTCATTAAAGATGGTTGTGAGCCACCATGTGGTTGGTAGTTTTGAACTCAGGACCTCTGGAAGAACAGTCAGTGTTCCTAACCACTGAGTCATTTTTCTAGCCCTGGGTCATTTTCATTAGGGCACATCACTATGAGATTTGAGTTTTTCTGGAGGTGACAAATTCTCTCTCTCTCTCTCTCTCTCTCTCTCTCTCTCTCTCTCTCTCTCTCTCTGTGTGTGTGTGTGTGTGTGTGTGTGTGTATGGTATGTGTTGCTTTTATTTCTGCATTGAGATTTGTGCATCTAAAATTAGTTTGTTCATTTTCTGGTTTGTTTTTCTTCATTTTATTTCAATCACCTTTTTTTTTTCAACAGAGGTGTTTGTAAACTTTAGGGTTAAGATGACGACTTCTGTGTTTATCTGGTATTGGAGATGCAGCCTCTCTCCCAGGTCTTGTTTCTCTGTCACCACTCAGTAACTTTAGCCATTCAGTCAAGGAGCTTGGAGCAAGTTTCCCCTGACACTGCATACTGGTCCTGGGTCTCAAAGCCAGATAGACCAATTATGGTGTCCCAGTCAGGTAGCCGTCAGGGCTCTGAGACTCTGAGCTATGTGTGGTGCCTACTAGCCGGAAGTGGTAAAGCATGCCTTCAACCCCAGCATGCAGGAAGCAGAGCCAGAGGGATCTCTGTGAATTTGAGGCCAGCCTGATCTACGTAGCAAGTTCCAGACCAGCCGAGGCTATACAGTGAAAGGAAGAGAATAAAGAGGATGAGGGGGAAGGGAAAAAAGGAGAAGAGAGAAGAGGAGGAGGAGGAGGAAGAGAAGAAGAAGAGTAGAAGGAAGGAAAGAAAGAGGAAGAGAAGGAGATAAAGAAAGAGGAGGAGGATCGGAGACCTATTTGGATCTATAGAACACTTTGGTAACATGAACCTTCTAGCGATATTAATTCTGAGAACACTTCCTTTCTTCTGATGTGTCCTTAAACTTGTTTTCCAGTTCTAATAGTTTCATGTGTGTAGGTCCCTAACATCTCTGTGCTAGGCTGTTACTAGGCTGTTACGTACACTGAGTGGGAGCTGAACTTGTGTCTTTCCTGCGGTTGCTTCGTCTGTACTGAGTAAGAGAGACCTGTGTCCACCAGAGATGTTTTTCATGGAAGTGTTCTTTCCTTGTGTATCAGCGGCTTCAGCCGGCCACACTTGGGTTTCCATCCTGTGGGTTAGGCAGGCTTTTTCACCTTCGGAAGACTCCCCAGGCTCACCTATAGGGATGGCTGTTTTAGCTAAGCGATATCTGTGTGTATTGGCTGTGTGGAAAACAGCCACAGCACTGAGACCTGTAGAGTTAGAACCTGTCTGCACAGGAACTCTTGGGTAACAATCACCCTTTGGAGAGGATTATTACCCCATGCCAAGCTCAGAGCCCTCAGGCTTTATATCAGTGAACAATAGACAGGTTGGTCCAGAATTTTCAGTTCGTACTGACCTCAGGCTCCAGAATAATTCTCGGCTGACACATCTTTTCCTGCCCACTATGGGCAGAGCTGTCTCTCCTAGACCTGGCCAGGAGCCTGCCTCTTGCAGCCCTCTTGCTCGCCACAGCTGCCTCACTGGACTGTCCTCCCAGAAGAATGGCTGGCCGAATTGGGTCTCTTTTGCTTGTGGACGTTCCCTAACTTCCTACACACACATATATACATACACATGCATAAACACACATGTACACACACACACACACACAAAACAAAATAAAATAAATTCTAAAAAAAACAAAAATAAAAAAAGAGAGAGCCAATTCTCTCAAGTTGTCCTCTGACCTCCATGTGTGTTCAACGATGCATGTGTGCACCCAAGTGAAAGTAATATAAGTGTAATAAAAGAAAAAGTAATAGATACCACTAAGTTTTCATGCTGACTTACTGTTTTGTGACCTTGTTAAGCTCACTTTTTTTTTTTTTTTTTGAAAATTCAGTTCTTCAAGGCAGAGGCAAGCCCAGTTTGCACTGAAGGTTATGACTTGTAGCTGAAGCGGCCATTGTATGATCTGCTTTGAGACATGCACCTTGTGCCAAGTCGACTGCGCACGAAGCATGTGAGGGTGTCATGAAGACATACAACATATTGTGGTGCAGAGGAAAAGAAGTCTGATGCTCTCCCTGTTCCACCTTTTGCTTACTCAGATGCTCAGTGGAACAGAGGATGCTTTCTGTATACAGAGAGGCGTGCTTCCTTAATAAATGGAGTCTGCACAGATACACAGTCAATACACAGGGGCCTTGAAAATGGCCCAAGATGGGAAACTATGATAACTGGAAAATAGTCTGCGTCCGAGCTACTTGAATGGAAGAAGGCTTTTAGACAGGAGTGAGAGAGCCCCTCACAGCCTGGCCCGTGAGATCAGGGGGCATGGTGACAGGTGGAGTCAGTCTGAGGATCACAGAGATATAAAAAATGGAGTAATCTGGCACTTCCCTTTCGTGAGACAAAAGCTGGCTGGTGTGAGCTGATGTGAAGGACTGCCTCCTACCATTTGGAACACTTGGTTAGTGCTGGCTGTGGTCAGGACAGATGGACATCGCTGAGAAAGATGGACACGAGAGGAGCAGCATTTGACCCCCGAGGTGACTTGGCAGAAAATGTTAACTCCTGGGGGCTTTGGGAGCAATGCAGGACTTCGGTTATTTTGCTACAGCCCATCCACAGTGGGATATGACTGTCATGAGACAGGCTGTGGAACATTTGACTGATTTGGACTGGCACATAAATTGAGTTTTAGGTGCTAAAGAATTCAAGATGCAGTGGGGTCAGGGAAACCAGGAGCCTGCAGGGGTTTCAAAAGCAAATGTAACAAGAAATCTGTACTGAGTCCCAGTTCCCAAGGAAAACTCTTGAGAGAAAAACCAAGTGCCAAGCTAGAGTCTCTGAAAGGCTTCAAAGCCTGGGGAAGGTTTCCCAGGCGGATGGGGGTGGGGATAAAAGAGGAAGTGAATGATAGTAGAACAAATTTTAAAAAACAGATTAAGCTTGTCCTAGATTTAAAGAGTCATTTTCCACAGAGAATATGCGACATAAATTTTTCCTCTGCCAAAAATATGTAAAGCGAGAGAGTCAACAGTCCTGGTGCCAGCCAGTCAGAATTGAGGGGTGGCCCCCCATAATATTGAGAACAGAGCCATAAGGATGCATAGGGGAAGTTACTGCACACTGTTCCTCCAGTTAGAGTTCCCTAAGTTCCCAGCTTATGAGAAGGGGCCTGAACTTCTCAGCCTCTAGAATCACATGACTCAAGTTTGCCAAATCAGCATATGGACAGATGATCAGAATGCTTAATCGTAAGGAAACCACAAAGGTCACAATGAATTAACACTACATATACTAGTAAGGGTAATTGTTTTTAACTGAAAATACCAAGTGCTGGTAAGAATGATGACTGACACTCTTCTCTCCACTGGTAGAAATGTAAGATCGTGTAGTACAGGAAATAAGATTAAATATATAGTTTTTACATATCTTAATAACCTTACTCCTAGTCTGTAGCATGTAATTATTAAAAAATAATCCACACTAAAGCCGACTATGTTCTGGCAGCAGTGGTCTCCTCATCCCCATAGCTATCCCCAAGCAGTAGTCTGCTAAGTTTCCCACGGTTTGCTGGTGCTGACTGCTAGTATCTTCCTAGGCCATCTCTCCTACCCCACCCACCCTATCCTGCTATCCCCTGCAGCTATCCAGCTGAGAATGGCTAGCTGGATCTAAACCCCCAGCCCTGTTAAATGGAGTCTTCAGAGGCTTGTAATTTATCAGCCAGATTTATAACAGTAAATCCTCAACCCCCAAAATGACCACACAAAGAACTCAGAACTCAACTGATATAAACACAAGCTGCCCACCTAGATGGGGCAAACGTACCCTACATTACTCTATTGTCCTGCTATAATATTCATAGCTACCTGTGGCTCTTTCAAGCTATGTGCATCAGATTCATCTTCTTCCTCCATATTCTTTCTCCATCCTCCCTTCCTTATGTTTCTTTGTCCCCTCTCTAAAACGTTTAGCCCCGCCTTCTTTTTCTATTGCCCAATAACAGGCTCTAGCCTTATATTTCACTTGATCTCACCTGCATACAGACAGCAGTCTACATTTCCCTCCTTTTGTCCAATTAAAAGGCTCTTTTCTCTCAGATATAAATTGAGCACAACTGTTACCATTCTGTAATTTATAAATTATAATACACACCTAACACCCAGTCCATAATTTTTGTCAATTAAATAAAGCACTCTGCCATCTATCCTAACTTCAAAAGCTTATATTTTTTAATATTTTCACCTTTATTGAGTTCAAATGTACATAGAAAAATATAGTAATTTTCACTTTATGCATAACATAATGAATTGTTCAAATTGACTACAATTTTACACCTGACTTATGTCATGGTTTCAGATTGTATATCATTTGAAAAACAACATCTCAAATCTATATCATCTTTCTCATTATTAAACAGCTTGAGTTGGCTATGAGACTACAACCAGTCTTCAACCCCATCAGAATGACTAATGTTACCTGAAAATATAAGGAGCATATAACATATCTTCTAAAACTTAGCCAATTTATAGAGACCGCTGATCACCTGGACAGTCCCTCATTCCTCAAAACTTTGGGGCATCCGTCTTCAACCTTCTGGCCCAGGATCACCTGACAAACCTTTGTAATGCAGAATTTTGAAATATTGATTACCCTGTTTTGGAAGAGATTATCTATTGACTATTCTACATAGTGTGTCCTTTTCCTGGACAGCATTTTGTCTATAGATGAATTGAGGCAATGCTTGCCTGGCTGTCTCGCCACAACTGGAGCAACTTCATTGATGCTCAATTTCTTCTTTGAAAAAGGGGTGCTGTCAGAGTCTCTAGTCAAATAATATCTAATAAAGAAATGGCGACAAACATTATATTCTGTGGACTTCTGATGTCTTTGAAGACTATCTATGCAAAGCATTTCTGAACTTTTAAGCCTTGACTACTCTCACTCATTTCTAATTGAAATGCTTTGAAAACACACTAACATTTAACTCAGAGCCATGAATTTGCTATCTAGCCCTTAACTCTTATGTTTAATCATCTAAAATACATTTGTAATGGCAGGACTGGGGCTAAGCTTTGTATACTTTTAAATGTGTTCTATAGGCACAATGCCTATATAAGAGTAACAATATTAATCTCAATTTTATATCAGTAAAGAAATCCATACCAATGAAAACCTTAAATTCGTATCAATTAAATTCTGTACCAATGTAAGAGATTAAAACTTCAACTTTGTATCAATGATAAAGATTTCTATCAGTGTAGGATATAGCTATGTAATATTTTAACATATATTCTCACCAACCTGCTGATAGAAAAATATGGCTATAGGTAGATGCTTAGAAACATCTTTATATCTGCCCCAAACTCAGAAATCACATGATTTTTATCTGTTAAACAGATGAACATTGTAAGTTGGTTTTCATTCATACAAAAGGGTACTCTCCATAGGTCTAGTCTGGTATGCAAACAGATTGGAGGTGGCCACTCACCCCAACAGGTAAATGATGAAAATTAAAGTCCATTGTTCCTCTTAGCAGCACAGAGATGAGACCATGAGAAACGAGCACAATTTTAAACAAAGTGTTTCCCATGGCTCAGCACAGAAAGAATGGACCTGATACCAAAGTTCCACCTTCTGCCTGGAAGTGGTTTGCCTGCCCGTTCCCAGACAATGCCGACTGATCAGGGTTCTAACTGGCCTGGGTGAGATTGCCAGCTAAGCACCTATCTTATTAATAGACCCCCTCAGACAGAACTCGAATGAAGGGACTAAAAAAACACCACACAACATCAAAACAGAAACTTCATAGTGGAATGATATGGCAACGGGACTGAAATCTTCAATGAGGAAGTATTGTGAATTGCTGTTTGTTTTTCTGCCCCCTCAAAAGGGGTGCTTGTACTCAGGTGAGGTCAGGTTAAATCTTAATTAGTCAGATAAGATTAGAGCCTGTGGTTGAGCAGTGGAAGGGAAGGTGGAACTAAAAGTTTTAGAGAGGGGACAGAGAGAGACAGAAAGACAGAGACAGGAGAAACAAGATGGAACCTGTAAGAGAGAATGCTGAGCTGGAACCACGTGGTACTAAGAGCCATAAGTAACTGAGGATTTCACAGATAGACAATTGAGTAACGTAGAACACACTTGTCTAATCTAGGTGTGCAGCTTGTATCTGTATCAATTGAGTTTTGAGTTCTTTGTGTGGGCATTTTGGGGGTTGAAGATTTACTGTTATAAACCTGGCTGGTAAATTAAAAGCCTCTGGAGTTTTCATTTTATGGGGCCAGGAGATGAGAGCCTGCAGGGCAGATGGCTTGGGAAGATTGGGTCAGTTAGGAAGTCATGGAAAGGTGGGGGTGGGTGAGACTTGGAGTGGATTTTTTTAATATATATAATTACACCCTACAAGGACGTAGAGCATCAGACAAGGTCAAGAAGAAGAAAAGATCAGCCAGGTTGGAGACATATCCTGGACAATCAGCCAAACTGAAAATAGAAAAGGAAAAAGAATATAAAAATATGAAGATAAATTATTGTGAGATGAGCATACAGTACAGTCAGGCAGATATTGTGTTGGGAGTTCCAGAAGAGCCAGGAAGAGTCAGAAAGCTTATATTGAAAGACAGTGCAAGCTTTTTCTAATAATTCTTTGTTTTAAAAGCATATTCATGATTCTTGCATCTGATAATTTAAGTATACAGAAAGAAAATTGGCACATCTGAAAGGGGAAGTTAATGTCAGTACATTAATATTAGTAGAACGATTTCAAAGTCCACCTTTCACAATAGATAGAAAATCCAGAAGCCAAGTGTGATGCAATACCTATGACCACTGGGGAAATAAACCCAAGGCTTCACGCATGCTAGGTAAGCACTCTACACGATAAGCCTCATCCCCAGCACAACAGAAACATGTTAAGTGATGCAGTCATACTCAGCAGTAGAAAATGTCCTGTGCCTTATAAACTGCAACATACTCAATACTTCGATTTAGGTGTTTTCCAAATGACTTTTATTTTTACTATTTCTACATCAAATCGTGAACAAGCATGTCGTGAATAAGGATACATAGGCAAGTGCTCTAGCCCCAAGCTGTGCCCCAGTCACACGCAAAGACATATGATCTTTTAGTAAACATCTATTAACCAGAGGTGAAATACAAATCCAGTCATCATATATCATTTGTATACATACCCCCAGAAGGGGGTAAGGGATAGAAAACACTAGCTAGGATTCAGATATTTAGTAACAACATAGAGAATAGAAATTGGTGCAAGCAATCTGAAAGACAGAAGTGAGATTTCTGGGTCGGTCTGCAACTACATGTGGATCTACTAAAACCAAATGTGACCTATAAAAAAAATAAAAGAAAGAAAGAAATGTTTATTACAACACTATAAAAATCCCAAACTGGAAACTATGGATACAATCATTTAACTACACAAGAATAGTCACAGGTATGTCCTTCAAGATGATATTGTTGAGAGGTGAGTGCAGTTACATGATACAATGGAATGCATTTCAGAGTAGAAGTCTGACCTGAAGAAGTACCAGCCTGGGTTGGGGAGATCTAGTTTAGTTGTAGAGCCCTTGCTTAGAATGAGTGATCCCCTGGACTCCATCTGCATCCCCCAAAAAGTACATCTTTGTGTGTGTGTGTGTGTGTGTGTGTGTGTGTGTAAGAAGTCTTAGTCTTTATTCTTTTTTCTATTTTTTATTATTTTATTTATTTACATTTTTAATGTTATCCCTCTTCCAGGTTTTCCCTTCAAAACCTCCCTATCCCACTCCCCCTCCCCTTACTTCTATAAGGGTGTTCCCCCACCCACTCACCCATTCACTTCGGCCTTACTGTCTTAGCATTCCCCAATCCCCCATGCTGGGGCATCAAGCCTTCACAGGACCAAGGGCCTCCCCTCCCATTGATGCCAGATAAGGCCATCCTCTGCTACATACACAGCTGGAGCCAACCATCAGACTGAGCACGGGGACCCCAATGGAGGAGTTAGGAAAAGAACTGAAGGAGCTGAAGGGGTTTGCAACCCCATAGGAAGAACAACAATGTCAACCAATCAGACCCCCCAGAGCTCCCAGGGGCAAAAGTACATCTTAAAGAAGTAACTACTGGATGACTCCATTTATAGATATAAGGTTAAAATGGGTTCTGGAACTTTTCCTTTAGAAGTATCTTAGGAAATGTCTCTTACGGGGTAAAGAGAAAAATACTGGTGACAAGGAATTTAGAGTATTTCCTAAAGGAAGGAAAATCAAGAACACACTATACAGAAGCCACCATTTTAAAAGGGATGAAGGGGCACATGGCAGCAAATGTGCTTGCTGTGTGTTCATCATCCCTGTAGTACCACTCTGGGGACAAAGGAGTGAAGAGGATGCGGGGTGCTATGTCCATGAGTGTCTCAGAATTCTCAGAGGAGGCCCCTGGATACTCACAGCTACTTCACGAAGAGAATGGGCATTTCCTTCTTTTCTAAACAGCACAGGAATTGATTACCACAAAAAATGTGAAAAATTTCTTCATTTATACAGTGACTCCTGCAAACACCCTTTAGTTTCCAGCACGTATCGTAAATCCGTCTTATGTACATGTTCACTCCACTTCTAGCTGCAGAGGAAAAAAAAGATTAATATACAGTTATTGACTGCCAGTGTCACATGACCAAGGATAAGTTAGACTTCCGGCACTATATACATTTTAAGAAGAAACTCTATAATCAAATATATCCATCATGTTCTATGGCTAATACCTCTTCTAGTTGCTTTGACCTCGTTTTCCAGAGACTATATTAGGAGCCGCTAGCTTCCAAGATTCACATTTACACGAGCCACTGGTCGTTTATGTGCACATGACAATACTGAGACACTGATTGTTTATGTGCACATGACAATACTGAGCCACTGGTCGTTTATGTGCACATGACAATACAGTATATTCAGTTTGTAGCCATTTTCAACATGGAAAGATCAGACAGTATGGAAGCTCTAGTCACACACAGACTCTATACCAGGAAACACAAGTATTACCCAAAGTAGCTTTTGATTGTCCAAACCTGAGTCCGAAGAAAGAAAGAACAATAGCCTAGAACTCAGAAGCCTTTTGTTAAAGCCCTAGCTTTCCAATAACCTTCAGGATAACGTTTTGTTACATGCACCATTACTTGTCCTATCTTAATAACAAGGGACTCAGAGGTGTCCTGTGGGATAATGGGTAAGAAACAGTTGGAAGTACCTAAAACCCATGTTCAAATCTAGCAACATTGAGATCTAAGTGTCCCTGGAAGCCAAGAAATAATGGGCAGGTGGTAGGGGTGCAGTTTATGGGAAAGGGTGTCACCCTAGGTCATCTTGATCTTCTGTGGTAAGCCATGGTGTCTCACATAGATGCCAGCATAGAGCCTGAGCTTTGATCTGCAGACAGAATCAATGTGTGCAAATAATCAATATTGTACTAGCAAGCAAACTTCCCTGTTTTGGGCTCACTAGCCCTGTATCACCTCTCTGGGGTCAAGGAAACCAAGAGGGAACACTGAAGTAGCCAGAGATCCTACCACACACAGAAGCAGCAACTATCTCACTGTGTTTGCTGGCCTCTGTCTTTAAAAGTTTCACACTTGACTCTTAAGTGGCAGCTTGTGAGCTAGGTTTGAGGTAGAGGAAGGAGCTTTCTGAACATCCCCAGAAACCAAAAGCCAAGCTGTGTTTCGAAAGCCCCCGCTTCGGCTGTTAAATGGAGTCTTCTCCATATCCATACATTGTTTGCATCTATCCTGAGCACAGAAAGTCTGGCTATTCATCTGATGCCCCCACAAGATTCCCCTGTTACAAAGTCATTTAAAGCAGTCTGACAGCTGGCTAGTTTTTAGATTTTTCTCACCATAACATTTGCCTTGACTTCTAAATAGATGAGCAATGTGTGTAGAGAGCTGGGAGTGAGGAGCAAGCTCCTGGAGTTTCCAGGGAACCGCTTGCCTTCCACCCCACCTCCTACCTATACTGAGTCCCATCCCTTCACTCTGTCCTGTTTCTGCCAACATCGGTCCAGCCTTACCCGCAGGCTCCACAGATGTTCAAGAGTCTAACTCAGAGCCAGTTTCTTCTCAGAAGAAAGCCATCTCTTGTAAGTGTCCCCGGCACCTTCCCTCCATTCCCTATGACAGCCACATTGTCCATCCCTGCCCGTGTCCCTCCTTATTCCCGCTTCTCTTCTTTGTCCTAGTTTTACAGAACCTCATAAACTAATTCCTTCAGGAAAGGAATTCATGTTACCTGATGGAATATAGGAGAGCAAGACAAAGAACACGAAGATGGACTGTAGGTTCCCCATTATCAAGCCAGTGAGCGAAGAGTCATCTGAGATGCAAAGACTCACTCTCTGTGGAGCCTTTTAGATATAAGGACTTGTGTGGCTAGTGAACCTTTGGGGACAAGGACATCTGCTTGCTCCACTGAGCAGCCCGATAGATGCAAGATCTGACTTTGAAAGCAACATCTCATTCCTAACACCTTCTTGCTGCCAGATGCTTGTGAACTAGCAACCTAATTTAGATCGTGCATAGTCTCGTGCTAAGCCCTACTGGGATTCAGTGTAAATGTAGTTGTATCTTCAGAGCGCACCCATTTCACAGATGCCTCGTGTGTTTACAAAGCGGTATGTCTAGCACGCCTCAGTGATAGTGTTGGTGGCGGTTATTTTCACTCTTACACATTTAAAACTTGGATGGGAATTTTCCCCGTTGGAAAAACAAGTCCTCTGAATTGTAACTGGAATAAATAAGCTTTTCCAAGTTTGTGCAAATCAACAATGCTGCCAGTACAACATGCACACAGGTCTTCCTGACTCCTGACATGTGAAAGTTGAAGACCAGGGTAACCCCATGACACCACCAGCACCCAACACAATTCCAGAGAACATGCTGGTCTTCTACTTAGACGTGTGCTAGAGCATGGGACGTAAGCACAGGAAGCTCGATAACCCCCTTTCCACTGACACACTCACATTTTCATACTCACATTCCCACTACCAACATCTTCTAAACCATCCATCTAAAGTGCGAACAATCCTGATACAATTCTACTTCACAAAATGTTAGAGAAATAAGAATCAGCATTCCTAGTCACTTAGCAGCTTACTTAAATTTTAAGCAGAGGAAAGTGGAGCAATGTGGAGAGTAGCTGCCTCCTGTGACACGGTGATGACACATAGTAGGACCACACAACTATGGCTGTTAGTATTTGGGTTAGATCTTGGCAAACTCCTGAAATTTAAAATTTGCACTTGTATTCTTCTTTCTTTCTTCCCTTCTTTATTTCTTTCTTATTAAAATTGTTTTTGTTTTTTCAAGATGGTCTTTCTCCATATAGTTCTGCCTGTCCTAGAACTCTCAAGGTAGACCAGGATTTTGGATTAAAGGCTTATGCCATCACTCCAAGCTTTGGGCTTAGATTATTGACCTTTAAAATCAATGGGTGAATTTGTGTTTTCTTAAGTAATCCTGAGCTCTGGTGGAAGGCTGTGGGCTTGCCAGTGTCAAGACAGTCCCTGTAACCCACCCTTTAGGTCCTTTGTACACCCAGAGATCCAAACTGCCCCCCCAGTGATTCATTTCAGAAGACTATTTTTACAGACCTGGGCTCTAGATACAACTCTACAGATCCAGGCACCAAAGCTGCCCACCTGCTGACCCAGCCAGATGTGCCTGTGTGAGAGACCCAGAAGCTAGGGCACCCACATACCATGCAAGACAGTTTGTGTGGTGAAGCCCTCTCAGACAAAACTAGTGTTCAAAGAGAAGACCCACTTCGTATCTGCAGACACCAACGGAATGCAATCCAACAGACATGATACAACAAGGAGCCAAAACGTCACACAAGCAGAAGCACAAGCAGAAGATTAAGCTTCTGAGACAAATGGAAAACATAAGGAGAAATCAATCAAGGCATGCCAGCACCACAAATAAATTAATAGGTGTGACAGACAGACAGACCACAAAGGAAGACTTTACAGATTCAAGAAATAATTAGCAAAATGTGGTGGTTTCCTCCAAAGTTTGATAAGGGTCTATGTCAGATTTCTTTTCTTTCTTCCTTTTTGTTTTTCTATAACCATTTAGCTTCACTAGCTTACTGCTGTATATAATTTGCTTAGAGTAGTCGTTTGGATCTCATATAGAGCAAATCGTCGAAAGGCTCTGAACAAGAGTGATACAAACTGGGGGAGTCTTATCTCTGTCTCTCACATGAGGGAGACCTAGAAGGAAGTTGAGACTCCTGCCATATTAACTGAGAAAACATCCTGGACCAACCCATCTGCATTCCGCTGTACTTTGTGATCAGCGTACTGGCCCTGGTGAGGAGCACTCCTGCCTCTAAGATGATGGGTGATGTGGAAATGTACTGCGGACACTAGATAAGCCTCGGAATTAACTGGAACACTACAAAGATCGGGTAAGAGATGCGGGCTTCAGGACTCTATCAGTTTGGGAAACCATTGCCAGGATATTGGGAAGCAATAGAGGGAGGAGCAGCTACATACAAGTAATCTGACTGGGGGCATTGGAACGGGGTGGCAATTTTTAGGAAGAGGTAAATAAAGACTACGTTGAGATTTTGTTTCTTTGGTTGGTTGGTTGGTTGGTTGGTGGGTTGGTTTGGTTTGGTTGTTTGTTTGTTACGATACAGTTTTACTGTAGCCCTGACTGTCCAGAACCCACTCTCTAGACCAGGCTGGCTTCAAACTCAGAGATCCTACAAACTCTGTCTCCCAAGTGCTGGGATTAAAGGCATGTGCCACCATCACCAGCCATTTTTTGTTTGTTTGTTTGGTTGGTTTGTTTTGTTGTTTTTAAAGCATCCTCTCTCCATGCTTTTGCCAATAAAATTATGAGCATAAAAATATCTATGTTTGTATCTCCCAAGAGCTATTACATGTCCCCCTCCTGCAACCAGATAACAGAAAAAAATTTAATCCTGTAATGCCTATTTTTTTAATCAGCAGTTTGTGTGGTGCTTTTATAACCAACCCTATAGATTGGGTTTATACTAATCTACTCCTGGGTGTACTTTAGAGAAGGTTTTTTTGTTTTTAATGAAGAGATACAGAGTGTGAATTAAGGCAAATAATGTAACATATCCTCCAGAACCTAGTCACTCCCTCCAAATATTGGCATCACCAGCAATCCCTGCACACCTCAACTCAAGTGTTATTGTTTTTTGTTGTGTTAAATGGTGTAAAAAGGCACCATAATGCACCATTCCATGCTAACTTCATCTACTCTCTGGCCCCAGTGGTCTCACTACCTCCATGGCCTCAGAAAACCCACACTAACACTGGCACTGGCGGGCCTGGCCTGGTCTCATCTCTCCAACCTGGTTCTGAAATCTCTCCACCAAACTTGCTAAGTTCCCTTGGCCAGGTCAGCCCAACACATCCCAGTTCCATGGCTGGCTGGGATGCCCTGCCACCACACCTTTCTCTGAAACTCAGTTGAGTCTCTGTGTGAAGGGTAACTCAATCACTGGGTGGGCCTTCCTTACCTACATTTTAGACCCCACGCCATCCACCATCCAAAACCTGTCATCTTTTTCTCCTTCTTTCTTCCCCTCTCTGACTAAGATGTCCTGCCTACTCCTTGCCCAGTGATTGGTCCCCTGAAATCTTTATTCATTAGGGAAGGTTCTCAGGAAGTTACCTGAGTATGTGATTCACTCCTCATCTCGGGCAGCCCCTCTTGGGGAAGCAGGAATAGCATCAAAATACAAATAGCACCAGGGCTCTCCACTTCCCCCTTCTGTCCAATTAAAAGACTCTTATATCTCAGACATAAATTGTGCACAACTATTATCATTCTGTAATTTATAAAGTACAAAATAAGCCTAACACCTAGTCCATCATATTTGTCAATCAAATAGAGCCCTGTTATCTATCCTAACTTAAGAAAGGCTTAAAGTCCATATGTTATGTGCTAGTTATATTGTTTACTATCTGAAAACTCTCCTCTTATTATTTTCTCTCAATTCTAAAAAGCTTGGGTTGGCTATGAGACTATAACTAGTCTTTCAACCCCCTCAATATTATCTGAAAATACAGAAAGCCTACCACAACTTCCAGAACTGAGACAAACTGTAGAAACAGCTGCCTACTTATACAGCCTCAGTATGTCAGGAAGTTGGAGGATCAGTTCTCAGTCTTCCGGCCCAGGAATTTGACAAACCTTAGTGAAACAGGAATTATTAATGACTAGCTTATTCTGTCTTGGCAGAACTAAGCTGTCCTAACCAGTAAATTGTGTCCTCTCAAGAACAGTACAGGTCTGTAAGGGAAATAGGTAATTTCTGTCACAATGTACTTCACCTGGAGGTGGAGATGCTGAGCTGCTTCTTTGAATCCACAAATGGGGGGCTGTTTGGAGCAGCTGTGTTTCAAGAAGTGAATAAATAAGATTAACTGTCACATTCGGTGGATTTCTGACAGTTTTGAAAACTATCTATCTATGTAAAGGAATCTGGACTGTTGTCCATCAGCTTTAGCTATTTCTAATAAAAATATCTTTAAAACACCCTAACAGTAAACTCAGAGCCATGAATTTACTATCTGACCCTTAACTCATATGCTTAATTATCTCTGATCGGTTTGTAATGGCATTTATGCCAATTATATTATGTAAATGTAAGTTTACAAATTACATATATATAATGTAATGGCATTATACTGAGTACAAGACTTGTACTATTAAAATCTTTGTAACAATAGAGGAAATTTATGCCAATGAAAACCCTAATTCTGCCTCAAAACAAATTCTGTACCAAAGTAAGAAACTATAACTTTAACTTAGTGATAATTGTAAGTATTTCTGCCAAATGAGATTATGGCTCCACAATCAATTCTAGATAAATTCTCCCTGCTAAATTTGACCATTTCCCAGAAAGATAACCTTAAAATAACTACCTCCAGCCCCCCAAAATCCAGGAAACCGGGGCAATAACTCTTTATAACTACTTCTATCTGAATATCTATGTTGAGATACCTATGGGAATGGGGTAGAGAAAATGGGGGAGTTTTTTTGGCCTTAAGAAGGAAGGCCACACCAATAATTGTCTCTGATGTCTGTCCTGACTGTATCCAGCTGAAAGTCCCTGAGATCAGGAGTTCAAGCAAGTCAGTTCAGCACGACTGATGATGTATTTCACCAAAGCTGTATATTCTATAATATATAAATTTCAAAACAAAATTTTAGTATTATCAAGATATCATCTGTTTTGTTTGAGTCTCTGGAATCTAATCTTCAGGGAGGTCTCCCTCTATAAAATCTGATCCACATAGCTCTTGGAAGATGTTCAGAGCCTAATCACATTTTCTAAAAACACAAAGACAACCCTTTCTCCCAAATCAGCATATCCTTCAGGCAGCAACCAGGAAAACTTGTAGCTTGCCCTCTGTCCCAGGGCAACAATAAAACAACCACAATACTCAAAATCACCCCCCATTTTTATAATAAAAACAATTTAAAACAAATGAAGTAAACTAAACAAATACTGTATGAGCCTATTTAGGTTTTTCTATTTTGTTATGCCAGGATATAAACCCAAATTCCTGTGGAGCCCATGTTCAAAGAATATGAGTTTCCTGCAGACTTAATATACCATTTATCTGTTATGCGCTCTACCTGGAACCACAGATTTCTCTTTATACCTGTACAAAGCAGGCAGTTATCACTACTCTCCACTTGGAGTCGGTGACTAATTTTCCCAATCCTAGTTCCGAACCCAGGGCAAAATTCCCCACACGATTCAGACAAAATCTGCATATAAATCTAACCTAAAAGCAAATAATCCAGCCTTTGAATGAAATCATACTGCAATCAAGGAAGCAGACAGCTTCATTCTCCAGCTCTTTGACTCAGAGCAGCCATCTTGTCTCTTTTCACAGCAGAGAAGACCTCAGAGCCCTCTTTCTTTGGTCTCCTCACTAGGCCATTATGTGACCCGACTCTGCCCCCATCGCCAAACCTCCAAATTTATAACTATAGGCTAAGAATATTACATTTCTAGTGGGTTCTTGCCTGCCACATTGGACGTCATCTGTAGTGTTAAACAATATAGTCTAATATTATGTTAAACAATATAGCCTGGGTTGGCCATGAGACTATAAATAACTAGTCTTTGAACCCTGTCAGAAATCCATCTGAGAACAATCAATAACATCTGAAAATACAGGAAGCCTAACACAGCGTCCAGAACTGAAACAAACTGTAGAGGCAGCTGCATACCTATACAGCCTCAGTATGTCAGGAAGTGGGAGCATCAATTCTTAATAACAGTTCCATAGGGAACATGACCTGCTGGAGCCCTGCTTCCATGTAAGGCAAGCCAGCATGAGGTGTTGCCCTAAGAGCTGATGAAATGGCTGGGGGTGGGGAAGATGGTACCAAAAAAACTCTTATCTCCAGTAACTGCAGCCGGCTTCCTAAAGTCAACCTACACGGAAGTGCTCAGGAGACATGCACAGACAGGAAACCACTTCACCTACCATGTACGCCATCTTCATCAGTGGAAGTTTCACTGTAGCCTTTCATACTAGGCTGTAACGACCTCACAAACCTCACCTGTACCAGTATCTCATACTCAGAGACAAATAAAGGCATGTTTGTACTCCACGCTCTTGTGTTCTGTTCACCTATTGTGTGTTCTTGGGACCAACCCTTCCTGGACTTTCTAGAGTATTCCCTTCTACTCATTCTTAAAGGTTTTCCTCCAGGCACAATCACTTGCAGAAATTCTTCACTGCTGCTTCCTACTGTAATGTGTTGCCCTATAATATTCCATATATAAATTCGCCTAGGTCTTATCTAACTGTATTAAAATTATAACCTTGGAACAGCACGATGGCTCAGGGGGAAAGGGTGCTGCCTGTTACCAAGCCTGGTGACCTGGGTTTAATCCCAAGAACCCGTGTTGTTGGAAGGAGAGAATCAACTTCTGAAAATTGTTCAGTGACCTCCACATGATGTTGTACTGTACCCAGGCACGTGTGTGCGCGTATGAACATGTATACATGTGCACACGTGCACAAATGAATCAAATGAAAGTATGGCTTTATAAGTCTCTTCCTGCCATCTTAACTGTAGAGGAATTTTCCCCTACATCTTGGAATAACAGGCAACTAACTACAAAGTGACCCAAATACTGACCCCACGGAACTGAACCAAATCTCCTTCCACTCTCTGGAGCATTGTCTTTCATATGCTCTACTGGCTTTTCCTCCTCACACGTCCATAACGAACTTCAGCCTCTTAAGTGTCTCCACATGAGTCCTGTGTCTCCTTCATTCGCGTCCAGCACCATGGGAATGCCTGTCTCTGCACCCTGAGTTTAATCCACAGCACTGCTCTTGGTTCTAGAAGCATCGGTGGAGACCAGAGTAAAACTCTCTCAGCAGAATTCTGCCTTTCTCAGGAAGGCATTTGGAGGTCTCCAAAGGAGAGAGGAAGATGGATGCTAGTGGTAGTACCGAGTACTTGCAGTGTACTCACATGTGTGGCAGCAGGATGGCTGAGCTGGCAAAGTACAAACAGGGCAAACCTCACAGCTGGGGTTCAACACCCAGCACTCACATCAAGGTGGGAGGAGACAACTTCACAAAGTTGTCCTCTAACCTCCTCCTCGTGCGTGCTGAACACACACACACACACACACACACACACACACACACACATTATATTTTTAAAATAAAGTATACCTGTGTTGGAGAGATGGCTGGGTAGTTAAGAGCACTAGCTACTCCTCCTGAGGTCCTGAGTTCAATTCCCAACAACCACATGGTGGCTCACAACCATCTACATGAGATCTGATGCCCTCTTCTGTCATGCAGGTATATGTGTTCATAGAATGCTTAAATAAATAAATATTTTTTAAATAAGTAAGTATACCAGCAGAAATACATTTTTAAAATTTTATCCTCAGATCTTCCAAAAAGAACTTCCCACGATGCATGTGGTTTTGGAGAAGATGAAGATGGAGTTGAGCTACCAAATAAAATCTTCAAAGAGAGTATGACTTCAAAGCACAGTGTAATCAATAAAACCACACTCTGCTGGCATCTTACAGACTAGTGTGTGGGCCACTTCACACCAAGCTTACCTCAAAGGACAGAATAACATCAAAGTTTCCATTAATCATTCATTACTGCCCCCAAGGAGTGTGGGCCTAATGGCTCTTTCCAAAGGCCACATCTTTCCCTCCAGGTAACTACAGTTCAGTTCCACCTCTGGATCTAGGCATCCAACCTTGAAAACAGCACAGACTGCCCCTTCCATGAGAAATCAGAATGAATTCCAACCCAACTATCCCCAAAATGGAGCTCCTCCTTGTCACCTGACATCCTCATACCCAGATGGGTGTCTCAAGACATTTGGATAAAGGAAGCTCCCTGGGGACTTTTCCACAGCAGTCTCTGGCCAGATGAGTAAGTGAAACTGAATGAGAAGACTTCTCCACTCATTAAAAAAAATCCTCTACTCTTAGACAAAGACTGTTGACATGTTAAGAGCCTTTTGCTTCTTGGAACCCTGTGAGTATTCTTTACCCATGTCCCTCCCAGCCTTACATTGTCTGTGTTCTGTAATACTGTTGTTTCTGGGACCCTGGGCTTTCAATGTGACTTGAAGGCAAATGATGTAATTCTTTTTCTCCTGAAATTTCAGGAGGAGAGAGGAAAAGTACTTAGGCCTTGCGTGAGATGTCCTGCTCTGCAGGTGGGGATACTCCGCCCTTAGCTGAGTGCTTTGAAGAAATGAAGGTAGTGCTGAATGGCATGGGGTCTCTCTCATCTTCTTCTGACCCCTATAGAAGCTGGGATCTCCCTGGAAGAGTGAGCCAGGATCCAGCCCCACCCAGATCATCTCTATAAACAAGGCTCCCAAACAGCTATTCAGACAGTTCCAGCACCGTACCCTCCACAGCTATGAACCTGCATCTTTCATGTTTACTGTTCTTCCTGGTGACTTCATTGCCTGCAGGTAAGAGATGGACTATGGGTCTGAATAGGAAAAGGTCTCCTAAAAGCTCAGCTTCTAAAATTTTAAATAGATAATAGATAGATAGATAGATAGATAGGTGATAGATAGATAGATAGGTGATAGATAGATAGATAGATAGGTGATAGATAGATAGATAGATAGATAGATAGATAGATAGATAGATAGATGGGTAGATAGATAGATAGATAGATAGATAGATAGATAGATAGATGGGTAGATAGATAGATAGATAGATAGATAGATAGATAGATAGATAGATGGGTAGATAGATAGATAGATAGATAGATAGATAGATAGATAGATAGATAGATAGATAGACAGACAGACAGACAGACAGATCTATGGGTATAAGCCCAACATGGGAAGTCCCACCCATAGGAGATGGGCCATCAGGTTGGGGCTAGGATGTGGGTAAGGTTGCCTTTCTCTGCACTAACCATCATTCACTATTTCCTGAAGACCTCCAGGATCTTTAGGGTAATACTTTTTATGATGCATACATCTCTACTCACCAAATTCCTACTGTTTTGTTTTAATTCAGAATCTCTCTATGAAGCCCTGGCTGTCCTGGAACTAGCTATGTAGACCAGGGTGGCCTTGAACTCCTAGAACTGCCTCGGTATCTAGAGTGCTGGGGTTAAAGGAATGTACCAATATGCCCAATTTAAATCCCTCTTCATAGAGAAAATAATGACAGGAAGTAAGAGGGTGGGTCTCATAAGGAGAATGAACAGACACCAAACTCTCCATCAGCAAGAGAAAACAAGCCCAGGTTTGTTCCCAGCTTCCTGAAGACTGGTTTTTCCCTTTCTCTATTCCTTCAGGTCACTGTTCTATTGGGAATAGTGGTGTATCCTTTCAAACGTGCACTTCGGTCAAGGGCACTTGTTTCTTTGGTTGTAAGATAGGATGGGTGTGGGTTAGCTTCTGTAACAACATAATGTCCTGTTGTAAAAAGGACACCAAGTTTGCACTTCCTCAAACCAAAGGTATATGATCTAGCTTTACAGTTCCAATTAAAGGGTCACATGAATGATTAAAGGCTCCCAATATGTCTATTGAGGTCCAAGAACTCAAGAGATAGAAGAAATAGTTTGGTTGACAGATAGGGATGATGCTGGCCAAGTTTCTGTTTACTGGCAAAAGCCCAGATGCATTTTGTTAGAAGCATTTAAATAAAGTGATCTTCCTTGTCTTAAATCATAAATTCCTGTTTCAAATTCACCTGTGTGGGAGTGGAGAGATGGCTCAGTGGTTAAGGGCACTGGCTGCTCTTCTAGAGGACCTGGGTTTGATTCCATCTGTGACTCCAGTTCCAAGGGATATAATGCTCTCTTCTGTGGGCATTTCATATATGTGGTACACAGATATACATAAAGACTAGACATCCCATACTTAAACTAAATTAAATAAAAAAAAAAAAATCAAATTCAACTGCTCCATACAAACCACAGGCCCAAGGAAAGGGCATTCTCCAAGAAAAGCCCACAAGAATAAGAACAATAATTGTCATGAAGTTCTCAGCCCTTAAACTGGTTTACATATATCAAGGTACTTAACCTTTTAAACACAATCTGATTTCTTTAAGTGATGGATCCTCCCCCCTCCCCCTGATCACATGAGTAATAGATTGACTGGTTTGTCCTGGATTTGCACCCAGTCTATCTTCATTTTTTTCTTGTTATTATTTATTTATATCTCATCAGGCTTTAAGCACATCAGCTGGGGCTGGAGAGATGGCTCAGTGGTTAGAGCACTGGCTGCTCTTCCAGAGGTACTGAGTTCAATTCCCAGCAACCACATGGTGGCTTACAAGCATCTGTAATGAGATCTGGTGCCCTCTTGTGTGTTTGAAGACAACGACAGTGTACTCATATAAATAAAATAAATAAATCTGAAAAAGAAAAGAAAAAAAAAAGAAATTTTAACAACAACAAAAGCACACCAACTTGTTATCCAAAACCCAATGGTCAGCCATGAAAAACACATGTGAACTGAACATGTTGTATTTACATATTTGAGGACACACACATGCACATTACCCAGACTGTCATGACCGCATCTGCACTGAACTCCTTCTCCACTGGGCAGCACAGGAGTCGGGCTTGACCAGTTTCAATGAGTAGCTATGAATCCAACCAGAGACGTGAGATACTGAGCCATCAAAACTCCTTTTAAGGCTCAAAACCATAAAGCTCTGCTTTCTAAGTTCTGTTTCTGACTCTTAACACAGGTCGCACATGTTAACATCAGTATCCCATGCATCATGGACCCTCATTCCCAGAGTCAAGCTCTCCACACAACTGCCTTCCACCAGTGTGCTTCCTTACCATCCACTCCCTCGCGCCCCTGCCCCAGGGCCGAACCACAAGGCCCCATCAAGATCCTCACAATTCTCTGTGGATTGGTGAGAATGGTTGGCAGACTCAGGCCAGGATTGGTCTTCCTCAAACTTTGGCCACAGTAACACCCTATGGGAAGGCAGGAGGGAACCACCTACCCACAGGTCTCCAGATTCTGGTCCTCATGCTCCAAGCAAAAAAATATATATCACGATGGGCTCACACAGCTGGACTCCAATGGCACGATACTTTAGCCCTTTTGTGACCGTCTAGTGACAGCTATAGTATGTGGCAGCCTGTGCTGGCTCCTTAAAGTTTGTCCTCTTACCAAAAGAAAAGGGGGAGTTTATGGGTCTCTCCTTCATTATCAGCTGATTCAATCCACGAGGGCAGAGGGAGCAGAGACATCAAAGAGGGTGGGAAGTAGAGAGGGGTGGGTTTGGGGGTTGAGGGTGGTGGGGAATGATGGGAGTGGGATGGAGGGGGTTGGGGATGAATAAGCCACACCAGGATCACCTCTGAGAGGGGGAGGGGAAGATCAGCTTTACTTAGGGTGATTCAAGACCTATAAAGTTTGTGGGAGGACTGAATGTAAACTGTACAATTAAAAGGAATTGGGAAGAAGATTGGCAGGATGGTTCAGTGGGTGAAGGCACTTGCTACCAAACCTGACTATCTGGGCTTGGTCACCAGAACCCACACGGTAGAAGAAAAGAATTTCTGCCGCATGCACACACACACACACACACACACACACACACATGACTGGACACCAGTGAGAAGCTGAGCTGAGACAGAGATAGACAACAATTAGAGTTGTACCATCTTTTTCAATACCATTAGAAAATGTATTTTCCGGGGCTGGAGCGATGGCTCAGTGGTTCCAGAGGTCCTGAGTACAATTCCCAGCAGCCACATGGTGGCTCACACCGTCTGTAATGGGATCTGATGCCCTCCACTGGTGTGTCTGAAGACAGCGACAGTGTGCTCACATACATAAAATAAACAAATAATTCTTTAAGAAAAAAAAATGTACTTACCGAACTCTAGCTGACGATGGAAAATAATAACCATATAACAGACCGCAGTAAGGTGGTGACAGAGGAAGCTGGTGGGGACCTAAGATAGAACATTCTAGGCCTGGTCCAAGATTCTAGGACAAGAGGTCGGAAAGAATGGGTTCCGAGACATGGAAAAACTTCCGTATACTTCTCTCTCTATTCCCTTTAATTACCTTAGAGTAGTGGATTTTCAGAAGGGCTTTCCATACAACCTTTTTCTTTAATTATTTTATCTATTTACATTCCAGCCGTCGTCCCCTTTCCCATCTCCCTTCCAACAGTTACTCATCCCACTCCTCCTCCCCCTTGTCTCTGAGAGGGTGCTCCCCCACAACAGGCTCCTCATTCCCTGGGGCCTCAAGTCTCTCCCAGATTAGACACATCCTCTCCCAGACCGGGCAGTCCTCTACTGTGTGTGTGTGTGTGGGGGGGTCTCGGGCCAGCCTGTGTGTGCTTCCTGGTTGGTGGCTTAGTCTCTGGGAGCTCCCTGAGGTCCGGGTTATTTGAAACTGTTGACCTTCCTATGGGGTCTCCCCTTCATCTTCTTCA